>NW_028288592.1:1200000-1800000 GCF_059628265.1 Tinamus guttatus | reverse complement strand
ATCCGCCTGTGAAATCTGAAATACATTCAGGTCTCTGCGAGCCAAGCGCAGCAGATCTGACACAGGTGGAAGAAATTCAGGGCAATTCCTTGCAATTCTTGCCTATTAGGACCAGAGGGAGAACTGCATTTGACACCCAACACAGTTGACACCCAACACATTTAACACCCAAATATATATCGGCCATGACTGAAATGTTCGCTGGGGATGCCATGAACATAACCAGTGTTCTCCAGTGCCTTGCACAGGTAATTGGCCCTTTTGTTGGAATAAGAGGAAGGAGGGTCACAAAGATATCTAAGTTACATTTCTATATTGCTTTCAAACAGAGCTGTTGCTGTACTGCAAACAACAGAGGGTCACGAAGTGAGTTTGGGCAGTGGGTCCCTGGCCACACTGCTAAACCGACATTTTTTTTCCCTGTCTCTGTTGCAGACTGCTTCAGCTAGCTGTGTCCAATAGATATTGGAAGGTAATCTGATGGATAGCTGACCCCACGGGGAGTTCTGAAGAGTTAGTACCCACCAGGCTTGGCTCCTTTCTCCCCAGAGAATCTTCTAGCATTACCCCAACAAGTTTTGCATTCTCAAGCATCTTACATGGTCTCATAGCCCACTACTATTGCAGGGCACACAGTTCAATATTTCTGAAAGTTTGAACATACAAAAAAGGCAAAAGGAAGGTATGTTCCGTTTCAGGACTATGTGGATGCCACAAAAACCAAAAGAAAGTCCAAGGCAAAATACTGTATCATCTTGGGTGTTCCACCTAGGGGAGGGGGAGTTGGCTCTCAGCAGGGCAGACACAAATCAATCCATGTTATTGGGCCTTCGGAGAAAGGTGTTGCAATATAAGCCTGTATTGCCTACTTCACTTTCTGCATAAGCTGAAAAATATAATTGCTTCCATATATCCAAACATTGTTTTTTTTTTCCCACTATTTTAGAATGATGATACCTCCCCTCCAAGACAAGGTTTTAGATCAAAAATGCCACAGTGTGTAGTTTGTTTGCTTTTAATAAAAGGTTATCTTTTATAGAGCAGCAGCTAGAAGGAATTCCAAAAGATAATGCGTTATGTCCATATACCTCTAGCCCTGATAAAAGACAGGACTGGATGAACTCTACTTAATCCATCCCTGATGGCTATTAGCCTGACTTACTCTCAAAATCTCTCGTAACAGAAATTCCACAACTTCTTTGGTTAGTCTAGGCCAGTCAACAACTATTCTGGTCTTTCCATAATTTCTCGTGATTCCCTCTATCACAACCAATTAGAAGCATAAATCACTGTTGTACACTGGCTGTCATGTTGGAGTGCTGATCCTCCACCAGTAGGTAATGCAAGTAAATAATAAACTCAAATAATAGAGCATGATGTTTTTATCTCAAAAATAACTGTATTTGTCTGTGTTTTTTTCTCTAGGAAAGCAAGGGTTTCTAGAGTGACTTATTTCTATTTTCAGTGTATTTGTCAAATGTGACTTCATGTCCTATTATATCCAGTCACAGTAACATAATGTGGTCATCAAACTCCACACAGATATAAAATAACCCTGATATTATGGGTCCTGTAATGGAGCAGGAAAATACTATGCATGAAGAAGGCTAGATGTTGCACCCTGTGATCTGTTGGAATTCTAGACTGAGAATGATTTTCAGTCACAGAAATAAGATGGTAATAAGTTTTTATTTCCTTAGCATATAAGCAAATAGTGAAAAGTATCTTGAAATTCAACATTGTGTAAATTTGGATTTACGTGAAAAGCATATTTCTTAAAAATTAGTTGGGGATTCTTTGCTTTTAACAAAGATCACTACTCTTCACAATAAATTGCATTTTAAAATAGTAGAAGAAACAAAAACGTCATTAAAATAGTAAAAGTGCTCTCTCATACCGAGTTAGGAATAACAAAACATTATTGCATATCTCTTTATTAATCTTTGCTGAATATTTGGAAGCAGCCTTGACTACTTGCTCTAATTAATAAATTCTATTTTTGAAAAAGGGCTGTATTTAAAATAACATTCTCAAAAATACATATATGAAACAACACCCCAGAGGTAGGAATAACTATGCCTTTGGTGAAGTACTTCCACTTTCCCCAGCTTAAAAGATGCTGTAGTTGAGGATTTATCTCACAATTTAAAATCTATTCATTGATATCTAAGCCAGTCACATAGGTTTCTGTTACAGACAATAAAAAGAAATGATCTCTCTTCCAGAGTTCAATTCATTTTTTCAATCTTAGAGACCTACAGGTAGATGATATTAATTTAATCTTTCCTTACAAAGTAGACTTCTATATCTCTAAAGAGAGATAACACTACAATTAAAATGCAGCAAAGGGTTTGCAAGTGGATTCTAGATCTATCTGACTTGACAGTGAAATCCACAGCTAGGATGTATATCCTTGTAATGCTACTCCCTCCCCAAGATTGTGCAGAAAAGTGCACAATCATGTGAATTTGGAAGATTGTTACTCCTAAGAACCTGGACTTGGACCTAATAATGTCACAGATTTTTTTTTTAAATGGCTAAAATACTGATATTACATTAACTCTAGACACTGATTCCTATAAAAATGTTATGAATGCTGTAAAATAAAAAAAAAAAGGAAAAAAAATTCTCAAGGAATGTGACATGACATGCGATTAACAACATTTTCATTCAAAGTGGTTTTGAGGGATTCATAATAAATATTGTCAAAGCTCATTTAGTGACAGGTTTCATTTGCTGTGTCTGCTTTACTGTTTTACTTCAGATAAGGAATGTACTTTTGAAGTGCCCATGCTAGCTTGGGTTCATATCACAGTGTAGTCTCCCTCTCTCCCCAAAACTGGGCAGGGTGGACACCAGGTCCACCAGCTGCAACAGCTCTGACCTGCAGATCTGCTCCTGTTGTGTCAAACTTTTCCCAAAACAAAGCCCCACTGAACCTAAAAAAAGGGCTGATCTTCCCAAAGTAAATGAAGATAATTGACTACCAGCAGAGCACAGATTTTTGCAGTTTTTCAGAACACCTAACTGGTGTCTCTCCATGACAGAGAACAGAATTCAGAGTAAATTTTGACTGTTTTCACTGTTATAACTGTGGGCTGGGGCAAAATATATCCATTTTCTTTCATTTGATTTGAGGGTTCATTCAAAACGAAAAGCTGGAGGATTCTATGCCTAAATCAACAAAATCATTCATGCCTGCTGATGGTGAATAAAACTGCTGAGCTGCTGACAGCTCTAAGTAAACCGGGTCATTTAAAAGATCACATCTTCTGTGCGCACTCCTGCTCTTTACCACTCTTATCTCACTGTGAACAGAGGTAGTTACACTGATTCATGGTTGCTGGCACCATGCCACAAACTCACATCTTACAGAAATAAAAAGAAATCAATAATCCTTCTGTGGGAACTAGAAGAGCACTGCCCACAATCAAATTTACACCAAGTTTACAGATAGCTTATTAACTACCCAAATCAAGTGCTTATTTTAAATAATGTATAGCAATGTGATCAAGATGAGAAAGTTGGTGAAATTATGCCATTTGTTTGCTTCATACAAAAATTAGGTTCCATCATCTTAATACCTTTTTTCCTCCATCTAAATTTAATCTGTTTAATTTCAGAGTGTGTTTTGATCAATGTGTCCAAATGACTTTTAAATGCTTAGATAAGGCTTTATCAGTCTTCATTTTTCTCTTTGGAGTCTGGTTAATATGTTCAGTGATGTATAAAATCTGTAAATATTTCTAGTTGAAAGTGAGAAAGCAAAAGAGACAGAAGGAAGGGAAAGGGAGGGAAGGGAAGGGAAAAGGGAAGGGAAAAGGGAAGGGAAAAGGGAAGGGAAAAGGGAAGGGAAAAGGGAAGGGAAAAGGGAAGGGAAAAGGGAAGGGAAAAGGGAAGGGAAAAGGGAAGGGAAAAGGGAAGGGAAAAGGGAAGGGAAAAGGGAAGGGAAAAGGGAAGGGAAGGCCTTATTTTTAAAAGTGTCCTAAATGTAATACAGCATAAGCATTCTTTCCTTATTTCAACTATGACTAGTTACTAGATTAATGCTATTATCCATCAGTAGTGTTTTCCATTTTATTATGCATTTTTCTTATTGAATAGTCCTTTGTTTCTCAATAGATAGTTTAGATTTTTTAATATTGTTAGTGTTGAGAGATAAACACTTTGGTACATATTGGAGAGTAATAAATTGTGTTGAACATTGATAAACTAACGCAATTACTAGCAAGGTCACAGAGTCAGCTAATTTAGAAATATCAGTACTCAGATTTTGAGTTGTCCCCTGGAGAACTGCAGCCACTTTATTAAAGCAGGAGGGTAAGGAGAAAATGGTGCATTAGGATTGATCTTTTGATCTAATTGTGGACCTCTGCCATTCCTTGTTTGACCAAAAGTGCTTAGCAAGCAAGGGGAAACACAGCTCAACTAATTGAGGAACATCCCTTAAAAACCAAGGGGATCATGGGAAAGAGAAACAAATTGCAATTTGTACAGTTTTATGGTGTTAGTTATCAATGGAAAGGTGTAAATACGGTACGATTAATCTTTGCTTTTCACATGGGAACTTCTGGGACTTGCAAACATACAGAAAACTTACTTCCAGTATGTTCAAGCAACAAAATTTCTTATACTGCCGGTAACATTATACAGCATTAAAAATGTAAGTAATATTTTCTATGTTAATATTACATTAATTCTTTAAGAATTAATGTAAGACCCCTACAATAGCACCCTACTATTCAACAACTTGACTTCAGAAAATCTGGTGTGCTGTTATTACACAAGGAGAAGGAGAAAAGTCAATGTGCTTCAGAGAGTTAAAACAAGGTCCATTATTTAAGTGCATGTTCTTCAATGAAAAATACTTCTATTCACCTTTTTTGAACTGTCTAGCTGACATTTTTCTGCTCATCATACCGTGTGGGAGTAAGTAAAATGATGCAACTTTAAAAGATGCGTACCAATTAATGGATCAACTTGCCAGAATAAGGGGACTGATAATGGAAGATGTGCCTTTATCTCTATAGCACTTGCTTTAATTTGATCCTAGTCAGTAAGCTCTGGGAATCACTGCTTTTTAAAGGCAGTTAGAGGCTTAATTCAAATGAACAGAGAAAATTATTTATTAAAGGACATATCAGCTCCACCAGAATAGTAACATCATAAATAGCACATAATGCTGGCTGAACATTTTTTTTTTTTAGCATTTTCCTTTTCTTCCTCTCTCCTTCCTTTCTCCCTTTCTCTTTTCTTTCCTTCTTTCTCTCTGAGACGATTCAGCAAAAATAAAAAAACAGTTGCAGAATCAAAGCACTCTTTTATGCTAAAAACTGCAGAGGAAAAATATTGCAGAGTTTCTTAGTTTGGAGATTTTGTGCTTCTCTGTTTTTCATGTTTGCATTATTTCAGGGATAAGCAGTAATAGTGAGACTCAGCTGCAGAGTCTGACATCTACATTTAGGTGTCTACAAGGCATGTGTTCAGTGACAATTATTTTCTTAAGATCTTGCTGCGGTTGACCGAGGTCAAGCCAACACAAGCAGGGGGGTCAGGAAAGCTGTTCAGCTGCGCATGTTTAGAAGAAGCTGCCGAGTTCTCCAGACCCCACTGATGGTACCGACTAGTGCCTTGCCAATATACAGACCCCCTGGTGCAGTCTGATGCTCTGCATCCGTGAAGGTCTGCTGGATAAATAAACTGAGTCAGGACCTGCACTGACTGCTACTGGACTTAGACAACACAGAACACAGAAACAACAGACAACACAGAAACTCTGGAAAACACACTGGGGAAAAAATGCAAATATTGCTCTTACAATTAGAACTCAAAAATTTGGCCCAGCCTATTATTTTATTTCCCACATCATGTCTGAGGTGCCAGGGTTCTCTTTAAACCAGATTACACAGCAGAAAGCATCTATGTCATGGCAGCATGCAACTGCACATGGACTAATTTACGCTACTTCTCAGCGATGTAGTGTATACCTGACAGTGTGCAGATACAATTCTCCTATCTGTGTTGGGATGAAAGAGTGTAACTGTCTGACTCAGGACTTTTAATACATCAGAAAAACATTAAAATATAATCCAATGGAAAAATAAATGCAGAAATTAAACTCCAAGTAGATTTTTTCAGGGCTCTGAAGTCCTGATAAAAATAATTCTGGTTTGTTGGTTTTCATTTTCTTTGTGATTTTGATTTGTAATTAAACTAAATTTCAAAAGTTTTAAATTCCTGAGAATTCTTTTCTCTTTTTTTTTTTCTTTTTTTGATCTCTACAGCCAGTCTGTGGTTTCAGCAAAGAGGTGAAGGCTTCTTGATTTGAACCGTCATCCTCTCAGACCAGAGTTCAAGACCACTCATTCCAGGTCTTTGTTTTTTCTGGGGACCTTAGAACAGCCAGATTTTCATGTTAAAAAAAAAAAAAACCCATAATCCTTAATTTAAAAACAGCAAGTGTTAAGAAAATCCCTGTGACTCTGGTGTTGGTAGCACCCCTCTGAGAGACAGTCCCTCTTACTGCCACAGGCTTCCTGCCACCGAGGTGTGAGCTTCCAGGGCTTAATATGCATTCAAACGAAATGTGTCTCCTTGCAGCTCCCAGGAGAAACACTTTTGTCCTTATGAAATCTACAGAAAATTCCCAATTTACATTTGTTAATTAGAAAGCTTTATTCTAAATAGGCTAATTAATTACAGGCACATTTACATTTAAAATTTAAGTGATTATTTTAGAAGATTTTGTAGATTTCTAATTACAAGTGTTGCTATTCTCATTAGGATTTCAGTTGCTGTCCCAGATGAGAATGGCAATTGATCTGCTAAACCCCGCAGAGTCATCCAGTTTAACTAGTTCTGTGTACTAATGCACACACAGACCCAGTGCCTGCTAGTGCCAAATAGCTGCGGAATTCCCATTCCCACGGGATTAACAAGAGGAACCAAATAGCCTGCCCCTGTTCCTGGAAGGTGGAGTACAAGCACCTGGAAGGCTGAGGTTATTGAGGAAGAAAAAAGAGAGATCTTGTCTTCCTCGTCAATCAGTTTCATCAGGATGAGAAAGATCACATTTAATCTTTTGGTCAAAGATCGGGCATCCAAAAACTGCTTCAGGCTTTTTAGGGCCTGATCCAAAAGTTGTGACTTACAGCAATTTGACATCAAAAACACAGCAGGCAGCAACAGATCTTCTATTTGGTGAATCAGAACACAAACGTCACAAAATAGTGGAAATCATTTAACAACATCAAGTTTTATTTGTAACTTCTTGTCCTCTTCAGGTGCTTACTCCTGAAACATTACTCAGCTGGTGCAAATATAACAAAAATATTCATAAATGGACAGGTGCAGTGCAGTATAACCTATATCTGTTTTTATAATCTAATAAATTGTTTTCTATGTGTATCACCACTGGAAAGTAAAAAGATGGTTCAGGTTTTGCATTGCTAGAGTGTTCGAAACCCAGAAAAAAAAGTTGCACAGAGAAAATATTTATATTTACCTTATTTTACAACAGTTTGATTGAAGCATTCAGAAGAATAAGAGAGAACCTGCTAGTCAAATAGAAGAGATGCTTGCCCAGAAGGCTGGGCACCTGGTTCCTCTCCTGGAGGATGTCTGATTAACCCCCAGAATAGAGCAGCCGCTATGGGAGAGAGTGTGTTCCCCTCCATCACACTATTTCCCAACCTGGTTAATGAGGCCACATCACCAGGAATCCGTTGGGAATCTCCTCTCCTGCTGGCACTGCTGTTTCTGCCCAAGCAGCAGCTGTGAGAAAAACTCTTACTTAAAATTACCTAGCGCCTTTATTTAGAGATGTGGGGGCTATTTCAGTTTGGGGAAAACTGCTGCAGTGAAGAGCTTCCTCTGGTTAAAAATGGAATAAATATATAAATTTGAAATAACTTTTTAAAAATGCTCGTTTCCTTCTGTTAAACCCAAGAAGCAGACATTCACACAGCCCTAATAGTGCTGCAGCTGCTCCAGATATCATGCTTTCCTGCAGCCTTTCGCCTGCTGCTGTTCCTCTGAGCACTTTGACTAGCAGCAAGGAGGAGACTTCCCATAAAACAAAGCTGAAAAGATGCCTTACATCCTTTAGGTAAGGAGGAAGACGGAGACACAGAACAGAAGAAAATACTTGACCCCAGAGTCAAGAACATAGGAAAGAATAGTCTCACTTCCAGAAACTTCAGTGTGGATTAGCCAGAAGAAGAGGGCATCTTCAGACAGTTGTGAACACACCTTTACTGAATTCACTCCAGCACTACCTTTCTCTGGTGCTTATCTCACCACTGTTTTGGTAGTTCGACTGTCAATTAATGCTGACAGTGGTGAATGTCCCCGGGTTCTGACTATGAGTCTCCTTCTCTGGAGATCTTCAAAACCTGCCTGGATTTGATCCTGTGCCACGTGCTCTAGGTGATCCTGCTTGTGCAGGAAGGTTGGGCTAGACGATCTCCAGAGGTCCCCTACAACCTCAGCCATCCTGTGATTCTGGCCAAGTGAGGTGGGTTCTGCAATGCAGGTACAGACAGGGAATTTTTGTGAGCCCAGGTGTGTGAGGGGGCCCCTCAGTCCCACAGTCCAGGTGTGGGAATAACCACTCTTCTCCCAAGTGCCTTGGTGCTTTGTAAATGAAATTGCATTAGGGATGAACTCTTACATATCTTATATTAAGGATATATAAAATACTCATGAGGAATGATTCAGGCACCCCAAAATAGCTCTTTTCTGCCATTTCAAATGACTGAGATAGGCACCTGGGCTATCAGATATGATTTAGAACCTACAAGACCAGTATGCGGGGTTCAAAAAAGATACCCTATGCCACTAAACACCTATATTTAGTCAACTAAATCTCTTCCCAAGGGTTATAAATTTTTTTCACGATCAGAACGTAACTTAGGTTGTATATAAAAACCTTCTCAGTATGTATTGCAATCAAAAGCAGCAAAAAAAAAATCATATTATCATTTACAGCATTAGCCAAGAATGCAGAGTGGCAGTTCTTATAACCTTAACCACCATCAGTAGATACATGAAAAAAGTACTGGAGAGAAAGGAACAAAAATAATATAACCCAAGCAGTAAGCCATTCCTCCAAAAGATTCATTTATAACAAGACACTAATTATCAGCATTCATGCTAGACATTTTGTTTTCACCCTGAGTTTTATTCACTGTTTAACAAAATTGGTATTCTATTTTCTTTCATCAGGCAATGATGAAGTACAGCAAATGATACCAGCAAATTGCAAAACAATCCCTGCAAGTTATGCAGGGAGACAGAGAATCCATTCCACATGATCAGGACGTACAAAGTGATAATAAAAGCAGATTTGATGGAGGTTATGTCTTACAGCTCTTTAGGTCAGATAATAATGTGCTATGTCATTAAGCTGTGGTATCACTTTCCTGGCTATTATAATTGATGGTTCATGATATGGACATACTATAAAGCAAGTAATATTTTTTGAAATCCTCATCTATAAAACTGTTTTTTGTAAGCTCTGCATCTCTCTTTGCTCTTCCTAAGGCTATTCCTTTGCCTGTGTCATGAATAATAAACACAAGCACCTTTATTTGACAGTTCAAAGTAATCTGGCAAATTACACATATGTGCATGCATATACATCAACACATTCATAAATGGTATTTCATACATATACGGCATTACTTACATATAGTATTCAACATAGTTATGCATGTATACACACTGCCATATACCTGTGCTCAAAGAGAACAAGAGTTTGGTTGTTTAAATGATTTTGGAAAACTTGGGTGTTGTGTTAACAGGCTTTATCAGTCCTGCTACACAACAGAAGGTCCAGGAAAGAAAGTTCTTGTGCTTTACTCTAGTTGCCCACACTGTTTAACAGTCACTTCCCATCCTTGTATGTTTTCAGCTACTGCAACTACTTCTTTTCCTAGCACTGTCTGGGGAATGTGGAAACGGAGAACGTGGAAATTGAGAATTCTGGGAACTCGCCTAAGAGGACATGCTGGGCAAGACTGCAGCTGTTTAAATCTCCCTTATTATCCTCCCGCAGTGCAGGATTGGAGCTTTCGGAGATCTCCATATTTCCCACATACCCTCAGTTTCCTCCTCTTTGATGTTCTCGTGTTTGCAGGCTGCAGCATCATCTTCACATTAATTCAGGTAATCTGAAGACAAACATGCACATAAATAAAATTTGTGATTTAGGGCCCTAAAGACACCGCATGAGGTCAAGGGGAGTCTTCACGGGGCGTGAAGGCTTGGCAATATGCTCTAGGGGGCAACTGTGCGAGGAATATACGATTCATGCCACCCTACTTGGGGCCAGGAAGAAGACTTCTTTCTCATAGCAGCAAGGCATTAGAAAGACTTACAGAGCACTTGATGTGGAGGTGATTGAATGAGCCCAGTTCACACCACCGTGCAAGCTATATTCAGTAATTCAGTGAAAACATGAGGGATCTAACACATTCAGATCCACACACAGTGACTAATCTGCATGTGCAGAAGAACAATTTTGCAAGTATCAGCCTCTCCGAGCTGTCAGGTACTCTCAAATCCTATCTACTATGAGCTAGAGGAAAGGTGTGTGCTATTCATTTTCATAAAAGGCCCCAGGATTTTACTGTAAGTGAACCATGCAGCTTTAGCAGTGTCTGTATGCTTTTGCTCATTTTCAGATCAAGGTTCTGGATATATCTTTCACCGCAAAATTAGGATACCTTTTTTGCATGTATGAGATTTAGACTGAGAAGCAATAATTTCCATGAAGTCTTTACCATGGATTTCCATAACAGTCCTTAATGGTGTATTACTTTGGCACCTTCAGCCAAGTCTAAACGACAAGCGCAGCGTACAATAGCTGGATCCCTAACTGTGAACAGTTGGTCTGTGAATATCACTTACATCAGTGAAACTACCTTAACAGCATGTTATAGGCCCTCAGTAAGAAAGCAAATATGTTAAATCAGCAGAAGTGCAGTTGTGGTGCTACTGCTACTACCCTAGAGGCTTTTTTTACCAGCAGAGCTGTGCCTGGTTCAGAGCACAACATCCCAAGTCTTCACTGTTTGTGTATTCTGGAAAGATAACCCTCTACAACTTAAAGAGTAATGAATTTTACATTCCCCAATCAAGTCTTGACTCCCCTGCTTGGACTTCTGTAAGAATACCAGAAAAAGGAAAGTTAGAAAGAAAAATCCCAGCTCCTTAAATCAGGTGAAAATATCAACCCAAGATCCAGCGAGTGCCTTTAAAATGTCTTAGATAAGATCTGTCTATATTGCTCAAGATATTCTGTAGGCTGAAGTTAAAATTTATCAAAAAAAAAAAGAAAAAGTTGGTATTTTCACCTGATTAAAGGGATTTTTAAAACTTCATGTAGTGTTATTAAAAAAAGAAAGAAAAAAACTACCTTTTTTGCATATTTATGGGTATTTTAAACAAAAAAAATCCTTTTAATAATAGCAGATGCATATAACTTTTATATACTTTCATACACTGATGTATATATATATTTACCTATATTATGTATTATGTACTATTTATCACATTTTTCCTGTTTCTTATATAAGCCAGCTATTAGAACTTTTAAGTAAAAATCCAACTTTAAAAAGGGTTCACTTTACTAATTAGGGTGAACATAGGAGTCTGCAGCAACTGCACAGAACTGCTGTATTTCAAAGAGGAGAAATTGTAAGTGACAGTAACCCTTTATCAATTCATTCCAAGTCAGCTAATTAAACTTGGAATTATTTAAATAAGGTGACAGTCAAAAGGAAAGGTCAATGTTTCCAGTGTTTCAATAGGTCTTCTTCATCTCTGGAGCTTAATTAACTAATTTTTATCAGAATGGTCAGGAAGTAGGGAAATGCTTCTTCTCCTCATATCTCTTAGGTCTATAGGTGTATACTGTGAATTTCCAAAGCAGAAGGAAGTGAAGCAAATTTTCTCCTCCCTCACCAAGGCCACAGTTTTATATACCTGGAACTAGGAGTAGCTGTAGGGTAAGCCAGCCCATGGCCAACATGTACTGTTGTTGCAGCATCCTCTTGAGGACACATATGACAGCCTCTTTGTAAGATCATCTACACAGGTATAGGAGCCAAAAGAACTGGGGAACTTGAGACTGGTGGCCTCTCCATTGACCTGCTCCCAGTCTGACACTTTTGGTCCAAGAAGACCTATCTTCATTGAAACTAGGTGGACTAGATGATAGACTAGATTGGACTAGATGGACTAGACAGAGTCATGTCACTGCTTTCTTCCCTCTCTCTCATCTGCCTTCACCCCACTTCATCAAGACTTATACAATAATTTTATTTTTATATGGAAAATTGTGCTGGGATTCACATACTGAAATGCATACAAAGAGGATGTTTGAGAGACTGGGAGAGTGGGGGGAAGCATGCTGAAGAGAGTGGGAAAGCCCTAGGAGAAGAAAACCTGTACATAAATCCTTTCAGAAGCTGTTGACCAAAGTAAATTTAATATTTTGAGCTGCTATTTTTTGTTTCCTTCCATATAGGAAACTGAATGGACAGAATGGAAAGAAAAACATGATTCTAAGATTAATCACTCCTTGCAAGAACAACTTGAAAGATCTTGAATCTTTATCTGGTTATTCGGTTTGACAAGAGTAATAGTAGAGCAACATTTAATGTATGTACATGCAAATCAATGAGAAATGCTAGGAAGAACATTTTTGTCAGTGTACTTAATTACTGCATGGTAACTGTTCATGCTTATACCTTTACTCAACAGCAAGCACAGCTTAGTGAGCTAAAAGTACCACACCTCACTGCTTGTTTACACAAACCAAAGCACGTGCATGGGCCATAAGTCGTGGAAAGGCTAATGTGTTATAATGACACTTACTACATTAGACTGTGGTAATTTGCTTATGTGTGTGTATGCAACAAAATGGTAGAAAGGGTTAGACTATAACACAAAATGGGAACAAGTGCTTCTGAATCCTTCTACCTCCTGCCTACCATGAAAACTGCTTTTGCACGTTACTTGATCCTCTCAGAAAAATACAGCCACATCTGTGAAACTGTATCTACCAGAGAAGCACTAAAGTAAACAAATGGAAGGTAAAAAGAAATTAGTTTCACTTCTGGAAACGCGGAAGAAACAACTCAGTTGCTTATTCGTAGACATTTTCTTTTCTTTTGTGAGCTTTCTAATACTTTATCGTGACCTAAGGACAAACCAAACAAGTTGGCTGATTCTGCTCCATCAGAAAGTCAGAACAACAAAAATCGTTTGTGATTTCTAACAACATTGTTAAAGTATATCAGTCTTTATGTGTTCAAAGTTACTGCAAACATAATTTGAAAATACAAATTTCCTTCAGAGGATGCATGAAAACAACTTCTTAGTTTTTTTATTGTATCTTAGCATGCATGACTTGATACACTTTAAGACCTTGATAACTACTAAGCACCTAATCTAGAATTATGAGCACACTTGTCTTTTAGGTACAGTCTGGTACGACATTACATATCGTAGGGACAAGGCCAGTATAAACGATTAGGTGTAAACTTTTGCAACCATGAGTACTTGTAAGGCTTTGGGGCCACATTTTCAATTGCACAGGAATCAAGAGGCTTTTGAGTTCCCAACATCACACAAGATCAAGGGGTAGAAATTAAATATTAGAAGCACAGTTCTGCAAAATAGATTAATTTGAGGAATCCTAATCACCATAAATCACTATTTGGAGAACATACACTCATATCATGTGTCAGAGTTACTCACAGAAGTGTTGTAACGTCAGAGATGCTTCAGTCAAATCAATAGCACAGGTCAGAAATCAGAATAATCAGAAATAAATATTTACTTTTTTTTTTTTTTTAAATAGCATCTACAAGAAGCTATTTATTCCATTTCCTAAAAACCACAGCCTAGCGTCAATCTAGATATGTTACAGAAACAACCTAGTTAACAATTTTAGTGTTAAGCTAGTGTTGTTCTTATCTTATGGGTTCTGGAGCCTGGATGGGTGGTGTGTAGCCCTGGTCAAACCTTTTAACAAAGTAGATAGGAGATGAACTAGAGAACAAGTGGAAGACCTTGATACAAGCTCAAAATATAAATCCTTGCCTTCACTGCCCACCCCCTCCCAGAAGCTGCATTCTGATGTATTTTTTAGCGAGAAAACATTGTATTATGAAAATGGAGATATGTGAAAAGACAGCATGGGAGAAATGTTACATTTACTGGATAACAGATGACTTCGCTCAAAACCACAAGCCTCACAAAATGAGACAGAGTCTCTCCTCATAGGTTTCATATGAATTGGTATGTCCTCATCTTATTGTATATTCTATCTCATTGGAAACAAATGTTTAGATCTGAGCTGAAATTGAAAGGATAGAGCTGAGTTCTATGTCACTTTGATGTGAATTATTCTAGTTTAATTCTCTTGTATTCGCAAGCAAGAGAAAAACTAATTGCAACAATAATCTTTGTGTGATCATTAGATTACTTTTTCATGTTAATTCTCCCTCCACTATTTCTTTAGAAGAGATTCCAAGTTATTAAAGCAGAATCAATTGCTGAAAAAAGCAAAATTAGACTTAAGTTAGAGAAGAATTTCTGCACATCATCTATTACATTGAAAATGCAAGGGCTACCATTTCATAGAGGTTAAAAGGTAACCAGATTAAATGTTCAAATTGTATTACATTTGTTATATTTTTTCATTTGTATAAAATTAATACTAAATTAGATCCTCTTGAGACTCTTGCATGAGCTGTCTCTCAGCTCTTCTTCTGAAATCAATCTAAAAATATTTAGCATTGTGTAAATCCTGTAATAAGAACATGCATCTTTGTTAGACCTTGCCGATATTAAAAAGATTTACAAAAATCCAGTGTGCTCAGTATAGTTCATTCTTCCCATACATTATGATCATTATTAAATTATTTGCAGATCAAAAAATTAATCAATCCAGTAAATGAAATGTGCTTTATTACCAAGTTCTATGATTGTAGCTGAATTTCAATTGTTCCATTAAAAGTTATCATTGTTTAGAAGATGTGCATTTTTGTGTACTTATGGGTATATAAATATATTTAAAAACTAAAACTAAAGTGCTCTCTTCCCCTCAAAAAAGATCTCTTTTTAGATATTTCAGAAATGGTTGCTTTAACACATTTCCCATGCATTTTCATTAATATTTAATTCCACCATCTTATGAACCCACTTCAAGTCACAAACAATAACAAGCACAGTAAGACTGCCTACAAATGTAGCCTCTTTTCAGCGACTTCCAAATACATGGGGATTTAGTTCAATAAGACAGTGTACCTGAATGACAAAAGAACTCAAGTGAACCAAACTGAAAAGTACAACAGCTGTAGGCTTCTGAGCCGACAAAGTGCCTGTGTATCCTGGCACGGGGCTGTGCTCAAACTAGACCAAAAGCAGCACTTTGCATTCGACTTTTCTTTCACAAAAGTAGGACGCAGAACTTTTCTTGATTGCCTAGTGTATTTCGTTTGAAATTTAAGAGGGTTCACATCTCACTGTCCTGAGCGTCTCTCTGACTCATCTGTATTCCTTGCTCTCATAGAGTGCGTGCCTCTTTTCCATCTCTTGCACCTTCTTCTCTCGCCAGTACCACTTCCCAGATAATCTGAGCTCCAGACTAGCTCCAAAACATGAAACTAGTTCCAGTTCTCATGCAGGGATGTTTGATGTCTTTGTCGTTAACAAAACAGTGTACAGTTTTTTTAAATGAGAATTTATATACAATAGCTTTGAGTTTGGCTCATGATTTATAATTGGTGAAAAGGGTATCAGATACTTTGATTTCCATTGAAACAATCTATAGCTTTTGCAAAGAATCAGCTTTTTCATTTTGTCTGAAGTTTTGTCTGAGGGATACTTACCAAGTCTAGAAGCATCACAAAACAGTAACATTATAACATTATGAAAGCTTATCTGATAACTTTGCTCTGTGTCATGTTATTTAATGATACAATAAATAAAATAATACATGAAATGACAGTGAAAAGAGCGATATCTCAGAGGATGTGTTGATTCAGAGTAGAGTTATACACCACTCCCCTACTAGCAGATGATCAGACAAAACGACACTAATCAGCCCTAGGTTAATCACTAAGATGAGAAATACATTAAAGAGGTCATGTGCTAATTTCTGTCACACTGCTTCCTTCTAAAGGAAGTAATGGAAGATATCATCCTCATTGGCTTTGTCAGTGCAGTTCCATGTTACAAAATAAATATGGAAAAGAGAGGAGTATGAGTGTTCTAGTTTATGACCAAGGCAATTATCTTTTTTCTTTCCAGCATAAAATAGCAGACTAATACATCCTGTTTTCAACATGGATGGAAGCTGAAGTTGATCTATAACCTGAAGAAGAAGGAAAGAAAGGGGAAAAAGAAAAAAGAAAAAAAGAGGAAAAAACTCCATCTCTGTCTGCTTTTGCATTTCAAATTTAGGCCACATTTATTTCTTTATTTATTTAAGATGAAATGAGGCAGCGTAAGACAATCTGGGAGGACAGCTAATCAGAAATACTTTTGCAGACTGTAGAACTCAATAACAACCAGTAAGTTATGAACTGAAATTTTTTCAGAAGGTAGGAGGGATTTGCATTCATGCTGACAGCTTCTGTATCAAGTTTAACCCAGTGGGATTTGAAACCGCTGAGATATTAAACCTTGAAAAGAGGGATTTATAATGGAAAGGCTGACAGAACTTTAATTATAGCCAGTAGCACTTTAGGCATACTTAAATGTACTATGTTTTTATAAGGACATTATAAAAACCAAAGGGATAGAGGTCACAGATTAGATTGTGCTGGAGTAACCACTGGAACATCTAGGCCTTTAGGCCACTTTTTGGCTAACGCTGGCTGACTGAGATAAAAAGTCAAGTACCTGAGAACCTAGACAATATTAGAAGACAAGATCTCCATTTTTTAATCATTTCACTAACAATATACACATATATTTTCTTTTTTCCCCAGGAAAGTATATTTGGTATTCTTGTGCCTTATGTAAATATGTGAGAATGGCAAAATAGGATGATGAATCCTTTCCTTATTCCATTTTGTGCTCAACGCAATACATTAGTACATTAGTAGTACATTATAGCACTATCAGGAATGTATAATGTCATTAAGAATGTTTAAATACAGAGATCGCTATGTTTTGCCTTTGTGATACATACATTCACACTCACAGCTCACATTTTTGAGGCTCTCAATTTACAATATTGTTAAATACTCTATGTCCATATTAACAAAGCACGTGCACATATACATCTGCTTATTTTTAAAGCAGGGACTAGGGAAAGGAGTCACACTGGCCTCCCTAGTAAATGAACTTATCTGCTTTTGTACAGGACAGCCTTAAGCCAAACATCTCATCCACTCATGGCGATGAGTTTAGGTCATAAGCCCTAGCATTAGAAACCAACAAGTTCATCTCCTGAAGAGGTCACAGTGGCCACAGCAGTCCCATTAAAAAGGATTAACTTCAAATCTCAAATGGATTCAATCACCTTCTGGTGATAAGGTATCTACAGACTATTAAAATTAGTTTGGATGAATCAGCTAATACAAGTTCCTCAGGTAAGCACCACCAAGAAATATTAAATACTTATAAATACTATTGATAGATATAAAGGTTAAACTAATGTAATACAAGTAATGACTTTTTGATAGGCTCAGTTCTTCCACCTTAGCACAGAAGGCTAGGAGAGAGCTGTCCTCTGCACTCCTGAAGCCTTTAAGTGGTTTTCTCATGGGAGTCTATTGCGGGGTAGAAGAAGAAGAACTTCAAGCTGCCCTCTGTGCTCTTTGAAGTCCAGTGCTTCGAAAGCTAGTTATCAACAGTACAAAGATTTAACATCTTCAGCCTAAGGCAACATGACTCTCTAAGCCACACAGGTCAGATTTTACAGACTGGGTTTTTCTGTTTCTAGCTATGACCAAACCAACAGTGAATGAGTTATTTTATTTGTAAGACAAGTAAATATTGACTGGTTGGTAGAGAAAAACCCTTCACAGGCACAACTTAGTTATAAAAGCAATGCAGCTAAGAAAAACATGAACAACATTTTGTAAAAGAGGTGGTTTTCAAGCTCTGATATTGTAATCTCCAGTTATAAAAATCTTAAATCACTCAAAAGGCATTTTAGAGAGAAAGGCAAATTAAATATACTCCATTTTTCATAATATCCATCTCATTTCTTTGAGCAAAGCATATTTGACAGTTGAAGGAGATAGGAAAGCACAAACTGTATTTTGTTATGTATTTCTGGGATTAATTATTTAAAAAAATGTATAGAAGTGAAACTATATCACAAACTGTATAGAAATATAGTCACAAACATTTGTGAAAACCACATGAGAGAAACCATCCTTTCTAATTCAAAGACCTCTAGGTAAGACATGCAAAATCACTCTGTATGTTCCTGCTTTGCCAAATGAGGATTAAGGATCTCCTATAGTCTAGATGAGCACCTTAGCACTATTATGAACAGTGATTAATAGCTAATAGTGAGTAATAGCTAATATCATTAATATGAGATTGTCTGCAACTATGTGGTTTCTTTTAAAGCATTTCTTTTAAGGTTTAAAACATCTGCATACCTATATTCTCAGTTCATACTAAAATTGCATCTCTGGTTGTTTCCAAATGGTTAGAGATACCAAAGAGATAAATAAAAGACATAAAAATAGAGACAGGAGACCAGGGATCTGATCACAGTTTTACCAGTAGCGCATCACAGACCAGTTTTTGTCTATATCTTTATTCATTTTTTTACCACTATGAGTAACTAGATTACTCGTTAATCAAACTCTGTTGCAAATACTGGATTATTAGTCAAATCTGAAATCTTTGTTCACTGTAAGAAGTTTTGAAAGTGGAAGACAAATTTTCTTTTCTTTTAACTGCAATAATATTCCACCTCTACCTAACCCCTCTTATTCTGGACATTTTAAGTCAGGCTTGTTCACACCCTTGCAGTGTCTAAACCATACCACTAAAATACAGGGATGTATTTGTTGTATTTTGATGAAAGGTGTGAACTGGATGAGTGGGGACTTTATGGAGGGCTGGGTCGTGAGGCTGAGTGCTCGTCCCTTGTGAAAGGAAGACTTTCCCTTTCAAGGGGAAGTATAGGTGTTTCATTTAGGGTGCATCTAAAGGAATTACATCATTTAACTCCCACTTTTTGAAGGCTGATGCTGGCCCTGTCACTTAAAATGCCAGTCAGTAACTGCTCGTATCCGTAGGATCAGGGTACTGCGGAAGATTACTGTCTGCTGCAGACGGTTCCTATGCTTCCAAATAAAAACTCTCCAGAAATAGTGTTGCTTTTAAAACAACAAAACGAAACAGAGCAAAATCCTTTTCTTGATTTTTCTTTTTCTTTTTTTTCATATCCATTGATTAGCTTTGCATGTACCAAGTAAGATTTTATGACACACTGTTGTGCTGATGTAGATACAAGAAAAGCAGTAAGCATAATGTGCAGGCCACGTAGAATGATTTATTGAATTGGTTGTTTGGTGAAAAAATAAGCAAAAGGCTAATCTGATTTATGGTTCTAATTTTGTTTGGTCACAGTATTACTTGCCTTTCTGTAGTATGAAAAGATTTCTATGAACGATAAAGTTCAAGGAATCATTACCTCTGGCATTTGTAAGTATGCTCAAATTGAGTACTTAATTATGAAATCTCAAATGTATGTTTTACCTTATTAAGGAAGAGCCATTTGAATGTCTGCCTTATAGAAATGAGCACAATATTCTAAGGCAGCAAGCAAAAATGTAAAAACTTGCCCTTTAAAAAATAATTAAAATTATTTGTTATGCGTTTTTCAACCTTGCAAAATGTGATGATTCTAGGATACAAACAAATGTTGTTTTCTGCTCACAAAATGTAAAAGTCACTAAAAGCTTACTTAAAATCAAGTAATGATTAATTTCTTTTTCTGCAAAATTCATGTCATAAAATACTTTTGTAATTCCAGTACTCTGATGGAAGAACTGAGAGAAGGAAAAAAAAAAAAAAAAGAAACACGTCACAGCTGAAAACAAAGATCTTATAGCTTGATTATGCGAAATCACAAGGCAGAAGCAATGGGTTCCATATTTCAGTGGATGCTCAGCTTGTATTTCAAATATGTTCGGTATATCAATGGTTGTGTGTTTCTCACAGTAAGCAGAATTAGGGCTGCAATATACCACATTCCTTGCACAAAACTTTTTTGAGAAAAATTCTCTCTCTAAATAACTCCTTATTGCAAAATACTCATCAGCTTCACTTTTTAATCTCTTCTAACTTTTTTGTTTTTTGGTATCCTAATAAGGAACATAAATGTTGTCACCATTAGCTACATCTCTGCTTTCAGTGAGCAATCAAATAAGGTTATTTGTAAGACTATTCCACTACGTCTGTATTTACATTTTTAAACACAGCAGATGATAGACAAAAAGAAACAAATCTTGTTGTCTCCCACAATCCTAGATCTAGTTCTAGATCTAGATTCTAGACCTGCTCAAATGAGAGGTAGAATCCCAACTATCTTTAATCCGCTTTGAAAGAAACTCAAAGTGACTGTTCTTCATTTAACATTATATGTCACAGGAAAATATTGTGTTACAGGTGAGGTATGAGGAGTGCTGCCAAATCCCAAGGATTAGTCTCCTAGTGGAAGATGTTTCGTTCTCCTTTGAAAGCTCAGCCTTGCCGATAGGAAATCTCTCCTCTTGCCCTGTACCAACCTTGTGTACTTGCCTAGAGGGAAGATGAGGGTACAAAAAGCTCTTAAAGTTTCTCCTGCAGAGAGGAGAGCCTACGCAGAAGTTGAAGTAGGGGAAATAATGTATGGGGTAAGATGTGGTCACAAGGGAGAGAACAGGCAGATAATTCCTTCTGCATGGGGGAAGTTGTGTGGATATACAGAAATGGGGCAGAGAAATAATTGAACTGCATCTGGGGAGAATCTGGAACATGGTAATAGCAAGGTGGGAAAAGAAAGGAAAAATATGTTAAAAAAATTAAAAACAGACAAGTCAAAGCTAAAAGACAATCATCTTAAATAATAAGAGTGGATAAGAAAACCTAGAAAATCAGAAATCGCAAATATCATCAGTAGCAGTGGGGACATAGATCACTTGTCACCAGCAGTATTCTGGGCAAGACAGCATGTGTCTTGGTGTGCATTGATTGTACTTTTTTATTCTGAGAAAATGACCAAAAGCCCACTTATAGTCCCTAGAGTAATCTGAATAAAATACTTGCACCATGAGAGCTCCTGTTAGTGTGTTAGGCCTAGAATATTGTACTTATCAAATAATATCAAACATATGTGGAATCAGCATCACTGAGATAGACTACTAATCCTGAGACTCAGGATATAGTTTCCTGACAAAGATGGTTTAGGAAGTTCCTGTTTCTTCCCCACTTGTTTTTGCTTTAAAACACGGGTCACTGCAATAATGATTTTCAGTACAAGACTGCACAAACATTTGAAGAAGTACAACTCCACGGACAATAACTTGTGACAAGTGGAGGAGAAGAGTAAACAGATTGGTCCTGGAAACTCCTTTGATTCCAAAGAAATCATGAAATCAAATCAATCAAAAGTAGTGGCTTTCTAGAAGAAGGTCATGATTTAGGCAAAGATACTAACTCCCAAGAGAGACTGCATAGCAGAATTACCAGTCTTATCCTTTAGCTGCCTAATCAACATTTGCACTGGAAATAAGGGAGCTAGTGCCATAAGTTTAGAGAGAGAAAAAGGTGAATGTACTTTACAGAAATTGCATTGCACACTGGTGAATTTCAAAATAACTTAGGCTTAGGCTCACCTGAACTACAAGGAAAATAGTTTGCCTTTAAGCATAGCCCAGATTATGTGTTGTGTTTTGATCTACTCATCATCAGCCAGCCTGCAGAGGGCTAGTGTGGGACGTTCATGGGACCACCTCCTGCTTTTGGAAAGCAATTCAATCTTGCAGGCATCGCCAAGGCCCCTTCCAACAGCGAGCAAGCTGCAGTGATTCATGCCACGGCCAGGAACCACACAGAGAACTATCAACTCCCAAAGTTAATGGGAAGCAAGAGAATTGAGCACGTTGCAGGCCTGCCCCACAGTGTTCATTTCCAGTTCAGATGTGTCACAGACATGGAAGGAACTGAATTCTGCAGCCCCAAAGAAGTAACAAAAAGGCCAAGGATGATGGGAGTTAAAAAGTCTAAGGAGCAGAGTGGTATATAGATAAACGAAGATGACTAAGGACATCCAGAAAAGTGGAAGGACCTGTGCTAAGGATGCCAAAGGATATTGAAATGGAAAAGTGGAAGAAGCAGCAGGATTTGTTGATAAAACAAAGTTCATTTATACTTATTGCTCAATCTATCAGCATTTCTTGCTTCAATGGTCTGGGAATGAAAAACCTCCTTCACAACAGCTAATCAACATGGAAACTACTCGCTCATCCTCTAAGGCAGAACACTGCAATAAACAGTAAGTATCTCAGCTGACATAGTCATGTTGTTATACATTCAGTAGGTAAAAATACTACCTAATAAATGGTGCTTATTTTTTTTTTCCTGAACCGTAAGCAGCATATTGTTTGACTTTTAGAGGATTGCTCTTTGGAAACTTGTGATCAAGTAGGCTATGCTCAGAGCTAGTGTCCTTCCCTTTATAGTCCTCTGTGGAGCTCAAATGCTAAAGGCTCTTTAACATATTGTACATTTTCTCATTTTTTAAAATTTAAATGTACAATTTACAATTCTGTTTTTATGTTCCAATATATTCCATAAAATTAATTATTCCTCAGCCCTTTTTGAATTCTTCTAGTTTGCATATCAAGTGTTGCTCTATTACAAAAAAAAAAAAAAAAAAAAAGCCTTCTTGAATTTTGTTCCAGAAAAACAAAAGAATCCTTAATATTGACTTCTCATACCTTCGTACATTTCAAAGAACCACCTCCTCTTGTGGTGTCTGAACAGCCTTTCTTTAGGGTTTTGCTTTTTAAAATGTTAATGACTTTCTCTTCCTTGGAGATTTCTCTGTTTCTGGGCAAGTTTGTCAATCAATTATATTTGTATAGATACAGTATTAAACACTATACATTTACATGGCAAATACAAACCATATCAATCAGTCAGTCTAGAGAGTTCTTAGTAATCTGTGGTGGTATTTTGCATGGCCCAAGGGATTAATAAGAGAAGGAGATCCACGAATATTCATTCAAATGCAAATTTCAGAGCACCTTTATTCACGACCCATTTGTGTTTTTGTTTTTGTTTTTGTTTGCTTTCCTTGAGCATTAAAGCACTCAAGCAAATAAAAAGAAATTCTATCCACCAAAAACTAGACACAGCCACACTTAACCTAATCTAGCGTTGATGGCAGCCCTGCTTTAAACAGGAGGTTGGCCTAGATGATCCCCCCCAAGGTTCCTTCCAACAACACCAAATGAATGGGCAAAGCTAAATTACAAGTTTTCTTAACTGTGTGTTAAATCTGACCACCTGAAAGTCATGCTGAATTGACAAGCTGCCTAAATAAACTCTATAGTCAAAACACAAATCTTTCAAGTTGAAGGAGATACTGTACTTGAGAAAATAGCAAAATAATTTCTTATATTGTAAGGAAGAAAAATATTGCTGAATGTCTATTGATTTCCATAGTATACTCACTAGTAGAGCAAGTTTTGATGAGAGAGTTTAAGTTTTAACAGAGACAGCACCAGACTGATATGATAATTTCATTAGTATAAGAAAACATTTTCTATATGGAAAAGTATGGTGGAATAAATCTATATTTCCTTTATAGTAAAACATTTGATCAAACTAGGTATTAGTTTAAAAAAATTGTAAAATACAGCCAACTCACAGGATTGTGTTACCTGGGGTTTTATCAGAGTGGAAAGATGTTCTTAATACGCTTTCCTAAGAATCTGAGATCAAACTTATTTAATATTTTAATTACCAAGTTAGGCAAACAACATTGCCATGTAGAAATGAAATTTTCTGATGACACAAAGTTGGGTTAGATCATCACGAAGATCCTCAGGAAGAGGAACTTTGCAATATTTTATAAAAAGGTGAATGACACTGGAGACGGCAGTAAGGAAAATAGTTTAAAAATTAATAGTACAATGTGCAAAGAAGTGATGCACTGAGAGATGAAAACCAAGAACTCCTGTTTTAGCTCCTGTAAGTTCATCAGCTGGAAATGAGAGAAGAGGAGGAGCCACGTGCAGCAAGAGCACACACTAGGACTGCATTCCTCCATATACTGCCAACGACGCCTCAAATTAAGTATTTCTAATAGAAATTAATGCCATTGTGTGAGATAAAACTTAGCAAATGTCCATGATTTGCAACTTTCTCTCAGGCTGTTTTTTCAATGTAACCTTGCAGTTTCAGTTCACATGGCAAAACAAATGACATAGAAGCCTTAAGGTAAGTAGCCAGGCGTGCAATTTAGGAGTTTCAGATATTGATAAAAAAAAAAGTTCAGTCTCTTCTGACAAATGATGTGTTCACCATAAACTGTAATCTGTTCCTCAAAAAGAGAATAAAATAAAAATTGAAATTAATTAAATACACACCATATCTCCCTGAAGAATCTATAACTGTTTGGGGGACAAAATGCAGCCAAGAGATGATATGCATATTCCAGACCAGTAAACATAATGTGTAATTCACTTGCCCTTGTTCAGAAAAGCTCCAAAGTCACACAATCCTGGCCAACATCCTCTTTCCTCTCATCCTGTTTTCATCTACATACATTTAGGCATAACTGGGAACCAGAAGAGAAGGACCTGAAAGCAAAAGTCTATTCTGGGGCTGGGGACATTAGTTTGTTGTTGTTGTTGTTCTTGTTTTCTAATTAACATTTTCCCCAGTTATTTCACTTTTACTTTATTTTCTCTTAGCAATGCTTATTCACTAGTCCTTATAAAGACAAAAGATTTATGATGAAGTGGAGGAGGGAAGCGGCAAAGCATTATATCCCCTTTTTCACAAGATGCTACTCTGTCCTCTGGAGAGCTTCTTGAACCAGCTCAAACAAACGGTCAGAGGCCATTGCCAAACTCAGGCATCTTATCTCATTTTAAGCACTGTGGAGTATTGCACCTTGGTATACAACTACCAGCACAGAAGGATGTGAATCTCCTATAAACCCAGTGTCACAGCTGCGAGCCCTGTTTTGTGTATTCTGGGGGGACTCAAACAGCACCATATGGCTATATCTTGGCAATCAGATTGTGTCCTACATCAGCTCTGGAGTGAGCTGAATAGTGGGATTCAGGATCTTGACTTATCCTGTGTTCCTATGATAGGTGGGATCTCTGCACAATATTAGCTAATGCAACAGACAGTCTATAAAAAAATGAAGTTTTCTGCAGAGAGAGCTGAAGACCAGGTTGGTGCCCAGAACATCTGAAATGACGCTAAATTTAGGACATCTCTTCCCATTGACTTTACCAGAATAAAACACGTTGTGCGTCAACACTCTGGAGATGAATTCCTAGCAGGTGAGCATGATCACATTGTCTAAGCACTGTCATTTTAGGCACTGTGGGTTATCCTTTCTGGCCTTCACCATGCCAGCCAGAGGGTTTTCCTGTAAGCCCTGTGTCCTGCGTGTGAGCTCTGCACATTGTGTCTCTGATGAGTTAGGGCAGGCCAGTCTGCACCAGATGTGACTGTGAACCCCACCTGGTGTGTCTATGCTGTGTTTTCAGCTTGCATGGAGAGACATGGTTATATCTGCATCAGCAAGGAGCACCAGAAACAAATCTCCACAGTGAAACATTTGGATCTGGGGACTCAACATCAGTATTAAAGACCTTTCCAATGGGTATATTTTGGTTTAGATCCAGACTGCCCTAGGGTCCGAATGCTCGTTAGCAGCTGGAGCATGTTAGGACCACTCCTGGTATACATCTTTCAGATGTGTTTCAGTCTGGAAAGAAATCTACATTCCCACCCAAAATGTTCTGTGATTAGACCAAAACTATGGGAATTGGGAGGGCTGCAGGATGATTTGTTGCAGAAGTACGCTCCTGCTTCTGACTAAAAAGCTATTGCAGACACTCCCACGGTCTAGCTCGGTTCCAAAATAGTCTAGTTGCAATAGCCTAAGGCTTTCTGTCTGCTAATTTGTCCTTCCCTTCAGAGGAAAAAAAAAAAATGGATGAAAATGAAAAGGAAGATCTCATCTTTACTGCCCTGAATTACCAAAAATGAGGCTTTTCACTAAAAGAATGCACTGTCAGGGCAACCCTATTTTTTCCAGGGGAAAAAAAAAATGTCAAAGGAAAATTTCAGTCAGCTTTTGGTATTTGCTATATTGCTCTCCTCTGCAATATTGGACCTGAACCTTTCCTGGCAGCACATCATTGAACTTCTATAGGGCAATAGCCCGATCTTCTCTGATAAATGCTGTTCTCCACTGTGGTATATAGCAAAATTCTCCCTGCTCTTAATTAGCAGCACATATCTCATTAACGAGCTTTAAATCAAAGCCAGTCTGAAAGTGGCTACTGTCTCCTCTTGCAGGAGGGAATATTTCCTCCCTGTTACCCTTAGAGAATCACTAAACAATCAGCAAAGGAGATTTCAGAATAATGTGTCTCCTTGTCGCCTAAAGCTATGCAAATGATCTTTTTTATAACACTTTTCAATCTAATTGACACTTGTAATAAAATTCTGCCTGTACTGATCAATCTTACCTTAGAGTCATCCCACATCATCCCTTTAAGTAGTGCCCTTCAATTAAAACTTCCACAAGGCTGTGGAGGCTGTAATAATCCACTTGTAGCGAGTGGGAGTTACTTGTTGCTCTGAGGATTTCATTAAAGATATTTAAGACTACATATTTTAAGGCAATGCTTTGTGAAGGGTCCTTTGTGAGTTTATGAATTCCAGTTGCTGTATGTCCAGGAGTCCACTGCCAGAATCTGATCCACCCTGATTCATGTTTTCACACGGAATATATCTTTTCCCCCCTATTTTCTTTAGCTGACATCTCTCAGTAAGTTTATTTAGTGCGTTCTGCCACTACACATCAAAATAATGACAGAAAGCACTCATCATCAATAAGTGAAATACTGTTTTAAGCAAATAATCCCAATCACATCATTCTAGATTGATCATCACTTGAAAATGCCAATTAATTATTCTACACAAGATAGATCACCACCTGCTACATCTATTTTTAAGAAAACTGGTGAAATGCTTGGTGAGCATTACAGTCCTTCATATAGATAGCCAAAATATACAGGAGAGATAATAACATCCATTTTTATGCATTAAAAAGTAAGATAGGTCCAAAAACACATAGCAGTTCTCCAGAATGGTGACTCCAGATGTCTGTATTGTAAACCAGTTTGTTTATCAAATGAACAGACCTGCACTCAGTCAGCCCCGCTCTCTGTAACTTCTTTCTACAAGAAAGATAAGAGGATTTAAAATTGTTGCTGTTTTTGCTAGTACTCATGGCAGAACTAAATGAAAAATGACTATTGTTTCTCACCTTAGTGTTCAATGTAAGATTATTTTAAGACATTCTCCTTTTTGCTGAAAAAAAATGGAAAATGCTATTCAGGGAACACAGAAAAATGTTCTCACTGTCTCTGTTGTCTCTGTTACTGTGAGAATTGTAAAACAAAATCATGCATTTGTCTATAATATATCCTACATATTAGAATATTGTTATGCCTCTATTACTTATTAAAAGGAGGTTTGTAAATTGTATCAAAAAAAAAAAAAGGTTGTAACCTGTGTTAGAACTTTAAGAACTTCAATTTTTAACTTTTTTCAGCTGTGTGCAAATACTTTTCTGGTAACACTTCAATACTGCATGTCATTTTCTTTCTCTGACTTCAAACTGCTAATAAAGCATATTACACACAGCAGTCATAATACACATAACAAAGATATGCTGTAAGTGGAAGCAACTTCTATGCATGCAGAGAATTTAAAATTCTTAATTTATAATACAAGTATTTATTTACTCACTGAGTAACTAAATACCAACAAAATGAATTGGTAATACATTCTTGTCCAGTTTTAGTAGGATTTGTACTGTTAATGCATTGCAGAACTAAAGAAAATGTATTGCCACTTCAAGATAGATTATTCATACACATAAAATTTGGTTTATCTGCTCAAACTGCAAATGTAGTTGTCAGAAAGTCTATCTCAGCTATTAGAAAAGCCTACTAAACCTTTCAGAAAAATCCAAACAATAAATGTCAAGAGGAAATTAGGAACTAATTGTTTGATATCTCTTTAAAACAAAAAACACCTTTTTGATTAAGTGGCAGTGTTGTTCATCTCACATAATTAATTTGATCAAAACTAGATATTTCCAGAAATATTTATGTCCGCAAATGACATAATTTGATTCTTGAAGGTAAATAGTCCGTAATCAATGTTTAATTTTGTGTGCATTTACAAGAGTTATCTTTAGTATTTATCTAGAGGCTTAATTTTGCCATGAAAAACTAAAGGTATGTGTTTACATTTCTTTCTTTTTTATTTCTAAAAAGGTTAGAAAGATTCAAAGAGAGGAAACTACACTGCTAACATATGAAGCAGATATTTGCGATACTGAATGTAATTTGTGTCTGATCAAACCCAGCTTTTGCAGATGTGGAAAAGGAATCAGGATTTGTCTTTGTTTATATGGGTTATCTAGGAAAGCTTCTCTTTTCAGTCTTCTCTTCATCCTATTCCTAACTCCTGCTCCACTGATTTCAACCTAAAGACCCTCTTTCAACTTTGCTGGATTTTATATGTGGCATCTATTTCTCTTTTTCCTTATGCTAAAATCCAGCAAGGTTATTTGAAGAGCATTGAAATGTTGGAAAAAAACTAATATATATATATATATATATATATATATATAAAATCCAGGGCTCTGTTTTCTCTCCTTTCTACTTTTTCCCCCATTGTAAACAGTGCCACAGACACAAGGAGCACATTATTTGTCTCCCTTATAGCTAATGGTGTGCAGCAGCAAAAAAACAGGTGTTTAAGTGCTGAGCAGCTGCTAAGATCCAGCCACCAGTAACATTGGAGACAACTAATTCATATCATGTGACCCTGAGCAGTGACCTTGATGTAAAGGGGGTTTTCTGTCCCTTGCAGCCATTTCATTGCATTTCTGTTGCTCAGGGGCAGTTTCAATAAGTCAGCTTGCTACAAGTGCATACACTTGATTCACACTTAGACAGAAATCCACCCCTTGTTGATCCAACCATAAATAAATGCCTGGCTTTGGTGGTATCCTGCCAGCTGGAGGGAAAGTGTGTTGACTTAACTAGCCTCAGAAGATATTTGATCTAGTTTGTCTTTAAAATTGAAAGTCTTTTCTTTCATCACCTTTTTCACTGAAGGGCATGTTTGATATAGCCATCCAGTGTAATCATGAGAACAGACAGTGTGTTTTGGGGTCTGGAAAAGCCAGAAATAAGCTGAGAGCAGTGGGTGGCATTTCGGAAAACTCACTAAAATATGTACATCTATGGGAGATAAGAACATGATGCTGTCCTGCTGTTGGCACAGGAGGCAAGAAATCTGACTGTGTTCTTGGGTTACACCCTACCTTGCATTTGCCTTCACTGATAAAAAAACAATTCAAAACAAAATGCTTCACCATGCTGGAAAGCACAAAATAGTTTATACCCAACCTAAGCTTTTTTGTGATCGTGTTAGTTACATTGCTTGAAGGAATATTCAAAATGCCTTAAGCTAATAAATGCACATATGCTGGGTGAATTTCCCTGATGGAGAGCAGCAGATATTGCTAGGTTCTGAATCAACACAGGGCGGATATCTAAAGTGCACCAGAATAATTGAATCTTGCAAGTGCCTATCTCCTCTCCACAAAAAAATCCTACAGTGATTGACTCAGGTGTTATCATCTGCATTTTAGATGTCTAAAATTATGCAAGATGAGCCCTGTTCTGTAAGTCTCCAAGAAGAACTGATTGGCTAATCTCACATGGATTCAGCCCTCTGAGGACATCTGAAGATTGTTCAGAGGCCCTGTCATGGGCCGTGATATTTCCTAGGCACCTGATCAAGGTCTGCTGTGTATGATCAGTTATGCTTGTGTTTGGGGGCACCTGAACTTCAGCTCATGGAGTTTGATCGATCGTGTGTAAATAAATCCTTTCTGATGAAGTATCATTATTTTCAGCTCAGAAAGCTTCTTCACTGGTATCCATTTTCTGTTCCTATGTAGAAGATAGGTTGATAACCTTACCTCATACTGATAGATTTTGAAACTTCATTTCTGCACACCAGGAACATACCTCACCCGTCAGGTTACAAACTATTTCAGAAGAATGGCCTTGTCATACATAGATGACTCTTTCTCTGTGTCTGGATTGCAAGGATAGATGGGGAGGCTAAAAAAGCCAAAGGCTACAGCTTTAGAAGCAGGTGACTACTCTAAGGACTAATTTGATCACTTCTTCTGTAATCAGTATTGAAAGTATGAAATATAATCATAGTTTCTGGAAGACATCACTAATATATTTTGTGTGGAGGAAGTAACTTCCCTTCTATACCCTGAAAGGCATCATCCCCAGCCTTCTGCTATTCTGCAGGTGCAGGTACATCCATGAGACACCTGTACAGACCGTTCTTGGAGCTGTTATGTGTGCCTGTTAGCTACCTCAAGCTGCTCCAGACACAGCCTCCTGAATCACTGAGCTGTTCTTCAGGGTATTTTAGGTCACTTGTGGTCAAGAGAGGAGTTGCTTCCTGGTTTGCACATTCTTTATTGGTTTCCAGAAGTACTAGCTCCTGATGGAGCTCCTGATGGAGCTAGTCCTGCAACCCAAGGAGTGGTCAACCCACTTTTTATGCAAGCTTTTGTGCTATTGGACACAACTGACAAGTCAACAGATAGATAGAATATTTATAGCTTGCCTTTCCTTTTTTCATGAAAATTATTAAATGCAATGCAATGGAGAAACCAGTCCAAGATTTGTAAGTTTCCAGGGGTATTAGCTGTGGTAATTCTATATATTTTAAGACAAAAGTTATGTATGAGAGTAAACTGCACCCCTGGAATTTCCTGGGTTTCCATGTCTAATGATAAGAGGGCACAGCTGAGAAATTCCAGAGAGCTTCTATGACTGAATATCCCAAAGAAGTGAAAGTCATGCTGCTTTATTCTAGCCCTAAATTCGACTCAGATCTAGCTGAGATGTTGCAGGCCTCAACAGTTTCTTCTTGTTTTTCCCACCTATGTTAGTGACATATTCTAAAAGCATCTCCTTGCTAGCTAACACCAGTTCAGTTCCCCTGGGGCTAGCAATAATTTAAAATATATTTATCCACTTAGGAAGAGACAGATCAAAGAGCATCTGGGTTAGAGAAGGGGAAAAGCAACAGCCAAGACTTGAGGGGATTCTTAAGTTTCAAAATAGAAAGAGTTCACTTTGTTGTTGTTGTTCTTATTTTTACATTATCCATTTTTATAGTATCTCCACAAATATGCTGATGGAACAAATGAATGCATTCTGTATGAAAAAAATCTGTGACAGTTTGAAGGGCACAGCATTCTTCTGTTCCAAGATGTCTCTGTGGACGCTGCCCAGAAGTGATGGGAATTCCTACACTCCAAGTGCACACCACTTACATTAATTATTGAAATAAACTTCATATCAGGTTCAGCATTTTAAAAATATATTTATTTGCACAGAAGAAGAAAGAAGTAGGATGCCTTCGATGCTCCAGCCATCTGCTCCTTTGAAAAGAAGACTCATCTCCTGGCATAGATAATTTCTTATTTACAGAGCTGCAAAAGCAGTTCCACAAGTCTGTGTTAAAATGCAGACTTCAAAATCATAAAACAATGTCTCAAGTTTTATATTCCATTTTACAGCTCAGGAGTACTCATCATGGGTGCTTCTTTTTGAACATCAGGGTCCCAAACAGTTTAAGGAAAAGCTGGGGTATGGAAACATGCCTTCCAGCTCTCCCACTCACCTAAAACTCCATCTAGGGCAGCTGATATCTCCAAGTAATCCAAGCTGATATCTCCAAGTACGTGGTTATACTTAAAGCATAGTTACTGCGTTAAAATACAGCTAGGGCAAAAAAAATGCTCTTATTTTGAGTTCCAGCACCTTCCAGCCCAACCAAGCAACATTCTCAGACTCTTTATTTTTGTAAATTGCCTCTCTGTGAGTAGTTGTTATATTGTTATACATCTAAGGGCAGATGTTATATATGTGGAACTCTGGTATCATTCCAGCAATTAGGACATAGATTAATTCTCCATCTGCAGATTTTTTGACCATGTTCAAATTGTAGACTGACATTTAGTATTGGTGGTGAGGTGATCACCAAATAACTTAATAGGTTAACCCACACAGCCTGCAAAAGCAGAGTGTAATTGCAGTTAGCCTTTCTCTTAGTCAAGATTTTTTTTTCTCAAAAACAAAACAAACAAACAAAAATATGTTATGGTACAAAATATTTTTCCGTATGCGGAGCAACTTTCCTGGAAACAGAAGAAGAAGAACAGAGATTGCAAGATGAAGAGCTTGGAGAAGACAGCAGGAGATCTGCCTGGAAGGGCTCATGCCTCCAACGCAAATGCCTACCAGCTAGTTACTTTATGCCCTTTATGTACATGCCAAGCTTGATTTATTTGTGCTTTGAGTGCTTGGGTCCCATCTTTTCAGCGCCTTACACAATGCTGCCACTCTTTTCAAAACTGATTCGAGACTTAACATACTGAAGACCATAATGCTGCTGATCCTTAGTCACAAAAATCCCTTCCCTTGATTCCCCTACTTACTACAAGTATCCCATTCTTATTACAAGTTACCCATTCAAATTCATTTCCTTCCCTGCTCCTACCAACTCCACATGTTCTCGGAGATTAATCAGGTGCAGAATGCCCTGGCCCCTGCACAAGTACCCTCAGTGCTCATTCTGCCCCTTCCTACCCTGGGGCAGGGTTCATAATGGGGTTCAGCATTTACTGCATCCTGGCAGGATCTTCAGTCAGTTCCAAATACTAGAGGTGCTTCATTTGCTGTGTGCTTCTCACCTGAAAACATCAGCCATGTTCATGGAGAACAGAAATTGATTGTGAATCAACTTGGGAATAAGTGTGAACTAATTAGCACAGGGTATGTTAAAATAAATTGGATGGATGAGAAAACCTATTCAATTAAACACCTGTTTGTTGAATGAGGTTTGTCCTGCTTGATTAATGAGCCTGCAAAGTTAAATAACCACCCAGGTAAATGCTCTTTTATCTGCTGAACTCTTCACTGCTGTCATCCTGAGACTTAAAACAGATGTATAAATTCTGAATTTTTAACAATTGTAGACTTGTGATTTTGCATTTAATAGAAGGAATAGCCGCATATTAAACACCTGACAATAACCATCTGTGACCAGTTTTTCTTCTGCTTGAATGATGAACAGCCAGCTTGACCAGTTCTAACTAAGAGGGAAAAGATACTTGGTTTAAAATGGTGAGTTTGACAGCAAACTGGATCCACCTGCTGATATAAATATATGTATATATAGTATATTGCTGGAGTTCCCTTAATTAAACTGGAGGAAAAACTTGTATCAGCAGAATGATAATTGAGAAGACAGTTGTCAAAAAAAAAGTTGAAATGTTAATATGTTTCTAATACTATTATAATCATTTCTGATACTATTACAGTCATGTAATCCTGGCTAATACAGGTTAAAGGACTTTCCTTATTAAGCTCTATAGAAAATCCATGACTCCTTTCTGAGGGATAACATAGCTATTACAAGCAAAGACAAATACATTCAGCTCTGATTTTTTTCAAGAAGGGGGAAAGGTGTTAGGGGGAAGCTGTGCTTTGCCTCTGTCGACCTCTGCTTAAGAAGTGTTCCTTTAAAAATCCACAGTAGTGTTACATTCGATCAGGAGAAGACAGATAAACAAAGGACCTTGGGAGTTACTTGTGGCAGTTATTCATGAACCAAAACAAGGGAAAAGACAACTGAAATAAAATACGTGCTGTCAGGGTTAGAACAATAGCAATTAAAGCCAACTAAACATTTAGTTTGAAATTGATTCTGCAGAGGAAAAACAAATATTTTTTGTGTTGCTGAAATCACCTAAAACAGTGATTTTTTAAGCTTAAATATGATTCTTCTATATCTTCTAAAGCCACCAGTGGGAAGTGGTGGGAAAGGTTTTTCTTTCCTTTTGAAAACAGACCAAGCTGTTGTGACTTTCTTTCTATGCTAAGGGTCTTGGTCAGCAAAACGTTTCTAAAACAGAGTAATAACCTGCACTGAAATTATTTTGCCTTGATCATTTCAGAGGCACTGAGTATGTGAGGGTAAAATTGTGAACACTGCTAGTGCTGTTGATAGATAGTGAAGAAGAGGAAAAAGTGCACCTAGATTGATTAAGAATGTTTTAAGGATTGAGAGAGACAGATGGAAAAAAGTCTACAGAGGTTTGCTCTGAATTAAAAATTTGCTAGCCAGGCTGATGGGCCTGATGTTATTCAAGACTAGTCTGAAATATTTTGGCAGCTTTTTCTGGTTTTAAAACCATAACTTTCTTCTGTCTGTTTTGTTTTTGTCCCTGAGTAATATAAATTGATAAGGGTGTTTTTTTGTTTGTTTTATTTTTGTTCTTATTTTTTGATCACTAAAAGTTATTACCATATAGGAAAGGCTTTAGGTTTCCTTATGCCTGTACAGCCTTAAGCCAATTGATTTTTACAGGTGAAAATAAGAAAAAATGTTGCCATAGATTTCCAGTGACATAGGGAATTCTCCAGATTTCCTCAGAAATTTGAACCGGATAAAAGAAATGAGTTAGGGAGAGTTTGAACTTTATTTCAAGGAAAGGGAATCGGAGATGGTCAATACCTGTTTCTGAATAAAGTTACACCAAAATCCTTCTGTCTAGAAGAGCAACAGTAAAAAAAAAAAAAAAAAAAAAAAAAAAAAAAAACTCCTTTGTCCTCCATTTAATCTAAGGAGCAGCATCAGTGAAGATCAGTGTAATCGTGCTGGCAGCCTAGATACTTCAAACAAGCAAATAAAGTTTGACTTATAGATGATGACGCTTTTTCTTACAAAAAAAAAAGTGGGCTTTCAGGCTTTCAGCTTTCCTTTTTCAAGAGATTCTTTGCAAACATTAGTATTTTTTATTTATTTTTAAGAAAAAAACAAAAAGAGCAACCAGGACTTCTTTAAAAAGAAATAACCCTTTTTTCTTACAGAAAGGTGTTTTATATTGGCATTCAGGTGTCTTGCTAAATGTAACCACCACTGAAGTTTTTTCACTGCTCAGGACATCTTTTCTGAATGTGGATTCATGGACATTGAGTAAGTCTTAAGGTCATGTTTACTCTTCTCTCTGAGTCATCTTGATAGGGCAACTTTTGCCATGCTCAAAACTAAAATTGTGTTTATTGTGATTGCAACGTACACAGGCAGCACTTACTGGTTGGTACAGAGCACAGCTAAATAGCGCAGGCAATAGGTGGTGAGTGGGGATGAAGATGCTATGTATTAAAATAGCAGGAATGGGAGCTCTTGGGTCTAATCAAGATTATACCACTGCCTCAGTGAGATATATTGGACAACTGATTCATCCTTCTTTATACAAACCACCTTGCACAGCAGACAATGATTAGCTGCCTCAGAAACAAAACATCATGCTTATCTGGTGTTTGAAAAAATGGTTTTACTTGGTTTGCAACAAGAGAAAGAAATTTAGGATAGTTAGAGTGGTAGATTGAGATGTCTTCTTAATTGGAGAAACAGACCTCAAAAGAGGAGAAACTAGAGAGTGGCCTTGGATCATAAGCAGGATCAGCAGTCTGCCGGCACAGATGACACTGGGGTTCACTGAGGTGGGATGTTCAGTAGATGTTTACTCTGCTGCTTCCTATAGCAGCTGGAAGTGACAGTTCTGAAGTTGGCACATGAATGCTGCAAGAGGCAAAGGCAAAAAAAACAAAAATGCTCCTGGACTGGGATGCTTGATTTGCATCCAAATTGCAGGTGCCTGCTGTAATGCAAAAGTTCTCTGCCTAGTTAGTGGGAGAAAGACAGATGAAGTCCTTTAAATAGAGAAGAATCTGCCTAACTTAGGTGCCTACAGTGAAATGAAAGAGATATTGGCCTTAAAATCACTTGCTTTTCTCTCCTGTCTGTACCTTAGGCACTCTCTTCTGGTAAATAGCAACATCGTGCACCTAATGTACAGGTGCGATTCAGGGCTCCAAAACCAAACAGGGGATCTTTAGTAGTAACAAGGAAGATCTTTCTACAGGTGCCTCCCATCAGGAAGGTGTTCCCTTCCACAGGGGAACATAGGTGTTCCCTCCACTTTCTTCCCTCTCCTTCTGTGGAGAGACTGACTTTAAGCAATCTCATCAAACAGAAAAAACTCTAACATGCTCAAACCTCTAATCTTGCCCCATCCCAAGAACCTACAGATGGATGAAATAGAAATGACTTGAACTTATGAATCTGAAAGGAAATGTCCTTTGTGCAGCAATTCCTAAATGATTTCCTTCTGCAATTGCATATTTAGTACTGAAAAATGTTATCAGGTTTTCATCCTGGTTAAAGAAACACACATCTCTGATCAGTTACCAGGGGACAAACAGGAAAATCATTTTCCTTCAGATTATGAAGAAAAAAACAAACTTCTTTTTGGAGGGAGTGTCAAAATATCAGTTTCAATGAAAACAAAAGGAGAATTCAACCTATCTATACTAGTATTGGGATATCAATTCCTCAAAAGACACACTGCTGCACAAAATTAATCACTATATTACAGTGAATATTAATTCTTGAGGGAGCCACCCGGTATTGTTGGCTTTAAGTGATGGACATATACACTTTTCTCTTAATTTCTTGCATTAACATTCTTTCAGGAGATGTTTATATAAAATTTGCCAGGCTTAGTACAGTCTGGTTTCATTGGCCATCAGCACAACTTGACAGGGAGCACTGCCAAGTTCCCATCCCCTACTCCCCACTAACCTAAATATGATGTATGCAGTTCTACACTTTTCTTGTTTATCTGATTGTAAAGCATGGAAAATTCTCCATCAGCATTTTCAAAGATGCTTTCAAAAGAGTTTGTTTCTGGGTTGCCTGCAGAGAAATCCCTTTTTGTTGTCGTGGGCATGGGGCAAGCTCCATTTCGCACTCAGATAATGTGAAAAAACACCATTCTTGGTGCATGATGTTTAGTTTCTCACATCTGGTGCAATGTGATTAGCCTGGCTGATTAACATTTTCAAGAAGAGCATGTGTGTATTATAGGTAGATTAGTGCTGAAGACATGCTGGATGTCTTCACCATGAGTCCAGTGACATGGCTGAAGACTTCTGAGGCTTTCAAAGTGTGGAGGAGCACCCCGCTGGCAGGAAGAGGTCACCTAGGCATGAGGCAGCTGCTATCCTAACGTGTTCTCTTCAGAGGCACCATCCTGTCAGCCAAAATCCCGACAATCTCAGTTTCAGCATTGGCCAGGTGGTGGAAGGCAACAGGTCATTCCTGCACCACAGGGCAAAGCGGAGGAGTATTGAAGCCAACTCATGCTTGATGTTGTGCTGTGTGTGGGGTGAAACCAGGGCTTTCAGGGACTCCTTGAGCAGCGATGGATCCGTGTCGAGAAAGGGCACCCTTCCTGGCACCGTGCCTGAAGCCTGCGGTTTTACTTTCTCCTTTCTACCCACTCTGGGCCCCTCAAGCAGCGAGCTGAAAGCTATTACATACAGGCTCATTTTTAAAATATGAGCCCAGCAAAATCATCTCCATGTACTTTCTTTTTTTCTATCTTTTTTTTTTTCCCAGTCCCTCAGGCTGAGGGATGGTGTCTTGCCTGGGAACCACCATCTCTGTGATACAGCTTCAACCAAGGAAGTCCTCCACTGACACCAGCTGTGCCGCAGTTATGCTGAGACCTGATCTGTTCTACCTGAATACCTGGGCGATATCACAAAGCATGAAGGAAGCATGTGAGGGGATAAACACAATAGGGAAAAGAGGCAATGGCCTTCCCAAGGGATGGGATGCCTTGCTCCTTGCAGAATACTCTATTTAAGAGAGAATAATCTGTGCTTGTGTCATCCCCCAAAAAAATATTGGCTGCAAAGAAGACGTGATTTAAAAGTGTTCAGGAAATTTAGGAGGCACCAAGCAGTCTTCACCTGGCTGCAGCAGAATATATCAGGATCGAAATGTAGAGGAGGAGATAAGCGGTCTGAAAGAAGTGCTGCTCTGTTCTTCTTTTCCATAGATAATAGGAAATCTCTTTGCATATTCAAGCGAAGAGTGGGGGAAGTATTGTAGACCCTTCTCTTTAAAACAGCCTCTTTGGTGCCAGTATTTTAAATGATGGCTCTAGGTGCAAACTCCAGAAGCCTGAAAGCAATATTCAGCATACAACAGTCCTTTAATCTCGGGACAGAGAGGATCCTTTGGCTGCCTCCAGCCGCTAATCAGAAGTTTGGAAATTTTGCTTCTTATATGTCTCTATCCCAAGAGCAAAATTATCTTACACCTCTCTCTCACCGAGATAAAACAGCAGCAAATGTAAAAGGCGAGTGATGCTGTGCTAGGGGAATAAGGCAAAGGAAATGTTAAAAACTGATAGCTTATTCCCAAAGAAACAATATGAGCTCAACCAAGCAGAAAAATGTGCAAATACTACTCCTAATTCACTCTAGACAATTTGTCACTTATAATATTTTCTTTAGGGCTCATGGAATCACAAACTTGGTGAGTGAACTGGTGCTCCTTCACTCCTATGCCTGCTTAGTGGGGAGAAGAATGGGAACATGGGCAGGGGGTTGTAGAAGGTCATTTAAAAATGCAACCATCACCCTGGAAATGAGCACTGAGGTGCTTGCTGTAGCACATTCTTCTTAAAACACAAATGCCAGCCACTTAAATCTTTGAATTTTCTTTTAGCTTTTTTGCCTTTTCATAATGCTGCTTAAAAATGCATTTATTTATAATATATGCAATGTAGAGGATTTGGTGCATACATGTATGTGTTGGAATAGGAGATCTGAGGGCAATTTACTAAAGTGATGAAATGACATAGACTTATTGGCTTTCAGGGGAGCTATATTTAAAGCTAGTCCTTGCAGGAAAATTGATGGGCATAGATTTTTGTGTGAGGTAATGAAAACAGTTCATGAGTTCATTTTATTGCTAACAAATGTATGGCTAGTTATTCAGAAATCAGTTATTTTAGTCTGTGGCTTTGCAAAATGTTGGCAAAGATGCATTTCAACGCAGGAGAGCTTCTTGTGATTTTGGAAAATACTTGTGACATAAATAAACTGAGAAAGGAGTTAGTAAAATAAAGTCAGAAGTCTGCATTTCGGTGCTCTTAGAATGAAATATTTTGTTTTCTTAATTTGAAACAGTATTTTAATTAAAATTTGATTTTGGAGAAGCTTTAGAGGGTCAGTAAGCTGAAAACTGAAGATATATCTTTTCAATCAAAAAGCTTTTCAAGTCTACCTGAAAGAACATTTCATAGAATCACAGAATGGCTGAGTTTGGAAGGGACCTCTAGAGATCACCTAGCCCAACCCTTCCTGCTCAAGCAGGGACACCCAGAGCACGTGGCACAGGGTGGCATCCAGGTGGGTTTTGAAGATCCCCAGAGAAGGAGACTCCGCAACCTCTCTGGGCAGCCTGTTCCAGGGCTCTGTCACCCTCAGAAACAAATGAAAATATTTGTTTCCTGGAATCTTTTTTTTTTTCTGTGATTTTATTTTCTGAAACACCTCCTTTCCCCAGGTTTATACTGCAGTTATCTAGCTGCAGAGCAGGGAAACCATCACCACTGTATCTCACAGTTATTCCAAATAATTGTAAAAGTCTGTTTCCTCATAACAGCTTCTCAAGTGTGTGAAAGTTAACTGTGAGCCCTTGCATTCTTTATGTACTTATAATTGCTGATTTGGAGGTAAAACTAATGACTGAAACAGCTCTCCTCAGCCTTTCTAAGCCTAGCAACTTCCTTTCCATAGCCATATTCATTGCCTTCTCAGTTTTCTTTTGTTTAAAATGGGAATAACACTACCAACCCCCTGTGAGGTTTATGTTGATGGACTAAATTCCTAGTAGAGTAGATCTAAAATACAGCTTGATGAACTAAAATGAAGTTGAGATTTTCTTTTTATTCTTGCTTACTACATTTGGAGATCATACTTTGGCTTCTAAATCATGTTGGTATCTTGGCATGATGCAAAGACTATTACAAAATACATCAAAATTTTTTTTGCTGATAATTGTTAATAAAATAAAAAACAAAACATTTCAAAAATACCCTCCAAAAAAAAAAAAAACAGTTTCTAGCCATAGTTTTAAAAGAATGACTTGAATGAGAATTCTGATTTTTATTTTGGGCTTCTCTTCAAGAAACATTTTTATTCTTCCCTTACATTCTCAACACTCAGTAAGGAACTGCCATTAAGAGAATTCCCAGGGTTAGTTAGTAAAAATGTCGAGCTTCTTTTGCCTTATGTTTTGATTTCTGGATTTTCTGATATAGTGCAGTCTTCACAGAGATCAGCACGTGGGTTATGTGCCTCCTGCCCCATACCTACCTGGTGCTAAGTTTTGTCCCTAATAATTTAGACTCAACTTATTTCCTTCTTTTATGACTAGTTCAGGAAGACACACATGCATAAACCAATGGGCCCTGAAGGATGGGAGCATGCTAGAACAGGATTTTGCCAAAGCATGGGCTTTGCTTGCTTATCTGCTTTAAGCTGCCCGCCTTCTTTGTTCAAAGTTATCTAAAAATTGGAGATCTGAGCTATTCTTTTTTGCACTCATTGCCTTATGTCTTATGGTTGGAATACATGACCAGAACTTTCTTTCTTTGGGAAACTTTTTACAGTGAGATCCTCGTTTCATCCATTAAAAGCAAGGACACTGTCTGGTGAGTACTTGAAAGCCCAGGACAAGAAAATCTCATTCAAAATGTCATTACAAGCCTTCTGTCAGCAGACTTTTGCCAGTTGCCTTTGATTTGTTCATGCACACCTTGGAAGAGACACAAAATGATACTAAAGCCAACACCTGGTTCTCCTAGTCTCGCTCATCCACTGCTCTGAGATAACAAAAAGTAGAGAGGAAGGGTCCTAGAGAGGTTATCTATCTCATCCACTCTGCTGCTGTAGTGCAGGATCATCTCTATTCGTGTCATTCCTGATGAATGTTTCTCTGGCCTGCTCTGCAATGAGAATTACTCCATAATTAATGCACACAGACTGTTCCAGTGCCTCCCTATCTCTTATCATTAGAAAGTTTCTCCTGTTATCCAACGTGATTTTCTTTTTTGTTGTTGTTGTTGTAATATCAGTGCCTTCCTTCTTGTCCTGTTCACAGGAATGTGCAAGAAGTTCTGTTTTCTTCTTCAAATGCAAATTTATGAAAAGAAAATGTAAGAACTTGGAAATTTTTACCATGGTGCTGCTTGAGAGTGACCCTTCTCTAGACTACACAATCATCTCAGTTGTTTCTATTTTAGTGGGGAGTCGTGATGAAAGCTTTCTAAAACTCTGATTATTCTTCTAGCCAGATGAACTTTTTCCATTTAGTCCACACCTTCTTGAAACATGGTATCCAAAACAAGATGAAGTCTACGGAGGAGACGTGACCAGGGCTGGCAAGACCAGAAGGACATATTCACCTGTTTTGAAGGCTACTCTCCTGTTGATACATCCTACTACAACACTTGCCTTTCTAAGAATACATTTTGGGTCACTTAGTTTGAGATCCATGTATAATCTGGCTATATCCATACATAATCTCATCATCATATTTAAGATTTCTATATTGAACATTTATCCAGCACAGGACCCTTATTGATCAAAATCATTGTCTTCTTAATTTTTTCCTAGAAGGTATTACTGTCCCTCTCTCCAACAGTGTCACTCTCATGCACTGGTCTTTAGATAATATTTTTAATTCAATTTTTAATTTCCCTTGACTAATGGTTATGCCAAGCCATCAAAATGCAGTCTCGATGCTACTCTAACTGTTCCCTTTGATACTCACATTGTGAGGAGCTCAGCTTGATGGCACACCACGTTCTGCTTTCAAACTTGTCTTCAAAGGGCCTCCTCTTGCTGCAGCATTTTGGAAGAGACTCGCTCCAGAGGTTTTGCAAAGGTTTCTTGTAACTATGGTCACTGTGCAAAAAGTCAGACTATTGCCTAATGTTAGGCACATTAAAAGGGAATGCTGGATGAGCCGGGCTGCTGCTCGGTTGGTCTCTGTTCCCTTCATCTTTGATCTAATTCAGAAGCAACAACTGAAAAATGCTAATAATCTGGAAAGGAGTGAACTTAGCTCGCTCTGCTTTGGAGAGCAGTAAACAAGGAATTACAGAGACTGCCTCTGTGGCACTTCAGACCAGCTTTAACAGCAATATGTGGGTTTGGATAAGCAGGTCCAGAATGGGAAATATGTTAACTTCCTTTCTGTTATTCCTTCAGTTTCATCTCCACGTTACAAAAGCTCTCCTGACAACACTGGGGGGGAAGAGAAGAAAATAGAAATGCACAAACACAGTTCTGAGGTTTACTGTAATTTAAAACAATACAAGGAAAAAATGTCATAGTTCAAGCTAAGAGGAAAATGTTATATTTCCAGCTAATCAAAAAGTTTTTAAAAATGTTAAACTCAGATTAAAAACAAGTTTCAATTCGGAACATGCTAGAAGTTTTAAAGTAGAAATAAAAGAAAACTTTTAAAAGAAAAATTGCTTCAAATACATGAATATGAAACATTTTAGCTCTAGAAACTGAGGATTCTTCTCGAATGAAATCACTTGTTGAAATGAAGTGCAGTGCAAAGAAAAGGTTACTGTCTCCAAATGGTCATTCATGTCCCTCACCCAAAATGTCTTTCAGAAAATTTCAGTCATCTTATAAAGAAGACGGAGGGTACATGGAGTTAGGCACAGCAAAAAGCAGAACTCCCTAGCAAATGGAGAGGAGACTCATGTTTTGACTTTTACTCCCCATATAAGGAAGAATATAGGGTCCTTTGGGAAAATGACTAATGTAGAAGAAGCAAAAGACTCTCTTTCCCAGAATAACAAAAATACACATATATTTTAATCTCTGTTCTGGCTTTCATAATGCAGCTACATGCTTTTGACTCTGTGGTGCTGTCAGCAAAAATTAATTTTAAAAGTAGTACACATGAATGACTTCAGCCTTTGCCTCTAATTTACTTTTTCGCTAAGAGCTGAGATAAGATGTAGCAGTGCTGAAGAAGGATGGACGGCTGTACGCTATATTGTAGGAGACGACAGCGCTAAATTAATCATGTTCTATCTGGAATTTGCAATTCTTTCAGAGATGCTCAAGACAATATAAAAAATTTAGTGGTAACAGTGAAAGTAGGCAGGAGGTTGTGAGGCAGAAAGCTTCAGAGGGCACTTTAAATGTGAAAGATGCATTACAGTTTCTCACACATGAACAGGATAGCATGCCTTACTAAAAATATAATAAATAAGGAGTGTATTCTGCCAGCTGCAGCTGTGAAGGGAGTGCTCTCCCAGTCAGATGTACTGCGCGTGATTGACACCCCCTTAGCTTTACTGTGATATGACTAAAAATGAAAATGAACAGTCTGCAAACAATGTTTGCAATAGGAACATCATACCATGCTGCTGCTTTCAAAAACCCACCTAATATACCAAAAGTTTGGTACACATACAAGAGGAGTCAAAGTCAGCTCCTCAATCATGATTTTTCTCAATTGTTTTTTCTTCTTCTTCCTTTCTGTTGTGCTTTTCCTTTTTCCCTTTGCTTTCCTCCTTTTTTTTTTTCAGTTTCACTGCATTGTCTCGTCTCTTGCTCCTGCTTCAATCTGTTGTATAAGGTGATTGAAGGGAGATGTACGTTGAGTAAATCTATCCATGGCAGGCTGTGACAGCAACAGGGGCAGAGGGGGCTGGTTTTTGCTCCTTTGGTACCACCAGCATCTCTACAAGAACTCTCAATATACGTGGGAGTCCACAGAACTCCTCTCTACATCCTCTGCTGCGGGTCCTTCTGGATTTGCGACTGTAGGAAGTCACCTTTTGCCAGAGTATATCCGCTTTGGGGAACCTGCAGGCTCCCTACTCACTCAAAGGATCTGGAGAGGCACCAGTTTGTCAGGTGATGCTGAGAGACTCAGCCAGTGCCATGGACTGTGGAAAAAGAGGTCCCTCTCTAAAATATGGAGAACATATACAGCTAAATGGTTTCAACCATGAAGAAGGCAAAACCAAGGAGCATCTTGATATTGAGAGATGTCCAATAGCATAAGGAAGCAGTTTCTGAAATAACTGCCTTGTGATTTCACTTCCACTTCCAAACCCAGGTGCATTGTTCCATTTCTGGCTGCAAGATCTTCTTATGCAATTGAATTCTCTCTGAGATCACAACAAAAATAGTAGTCCTAGAGTCATATCGATAATCTCATGGTTTAGCTTGGAAGTTAGTAAGTCTGGCTTGTATCACCGACTCATCTTATTAAATGCTCCCATCCCATCCAGGTTAGTTACAAGGGAAGGTGTTACCAAGTTCAGTTTACCTCTTAACTCTCCAAACATTCATTTCTGAATCACCTGAATCTGGTGTGATTGCAACCACTTAATACAGCAGTTATTACTTTGGTCCGTAGTTTTTCAAATTCAGTTTCTGCACAAAAATTTAATTAATTATACGGAGTATGTGAAGTATGTATATTATTCTAACAAACATAATACTTTGCGACAAAGAAAGCTTGATAAAATTTATGAATCGTCTTACTAGACACATTTGATGATTACACTTTGTAAAGTAACAAATAAATCTTATAAGAATCTCTAAGATTCTTTTAGTTCTCAAATTATGCATCGTGTAGGTGTTGTAAAGATAACCTCTGTATAAGCCTCTCATATAATGAGAGACCTGTTTATGTTCAAAATCGAACACATTTTTAGTTTCTACATTTTTATTGGTACCTCAGTAACTTTGATTTCCTTCACTTTTTATAAATCAGGACAAATATTTCAAATATTTGTTTGGTTTGGAATACATTAGTGTTACTTTATAGGTTTTAGGTTTACATTAGACACAGTGAGTCCTAACCTGCCTAGTTCCTAATGTGGAAGAGATGGTGGTGGTCTGCTTAAGCCATTTTGCACTGTCGCTTCCTGCTTTGTTTTTTATGTTATTCACACTACTATTTCCTAATTTCATGCTATTCATGCTATTATTTCTAATTATACAGTGACAGTTTGGGGTTTTTTTTTGGCCTTACTGATAATTCATTTTGACATATGAGCTAGTCACCTTTGTTACCATGATATGCAGAAGTAATTATTTTTTTCAGTTAGAGCCTTCAAGTCTCTCTACAGAGGAAAGGAAGGTGTGATTGCATTAGCTCCTGATGAGGCCTTTAATCTTGTCAGTAGGTAGCAGTAATAACAGTAGAGAAGCTATGAGTGAGTCCAAGTAGCATGGCCTGTATGAGGACACTTGAGATGCTTTGTCGACTTTGGCTGACAGCCGGCTGAACACGAGACAGCAACATGCCCAGGTGACCAAGAAGACCAATGGCCTCCTGGCTGTTATCAGGAACAGTGTAGCCGGCAGGACCAGGCAAGTGATCATCCCCTGGCATGTGGCACTGGTGAGGCCGCACCTCAAACACTGTGTTTAGTTTTGGGCCTCTTACTACAAGAAGGACATTTAGGTGCTGGAGTGTGTCCAAATGAGGGCAATGAAGCTGGTGAGGGGGCTGGAGAAGAGACCTTATGGGGAGCGGCTGAGGGAGCTGGGATTATTGAGTATGGAGAAGAGGAGGCTCAGGGGAGACCTTATCGCTCTCTCCATCTACCTGAAAGGAGGCTGTCGGGAGGCAGGCATCAGTTTTTTTCTCCAAAATAACTACCAATAGGACAGGAGGAACTGGCCTCAAGCTGCACCAGGGGAGGTTAAGGGCAGAGATTAGGAAGAATTTCTAGAAAGAGTGATAAAGCACTCATAGAAAGAGTGGTGAAGCATTGGAACAGGCTGCCCGGGGAGGTGGTGGAGTCATCGTCCCTGACAAGAGGAAACGTATAGATGAGGCACTTAAGGACGTGGTTTAACAGGTGTAGTGTTGAGGGGCTTACGGTTGGAGTCAATGATCTTGAAGGTCTTTTTCAATGATAATGATTGTATGATTCTATACTGGGCTTCTCCTCAGGCTCCTCTGCTTTCATTTTCTTTTTTTTTTTTTTTTTTGAGATTTGATAGTAAGATTAATCTGTCCATAAAGTATTCTGATGTAGAGAATTACGTCTTTTAGAGAAGCATTTTAAAACATTTTTTTTTTTGTAACTGATAGATGTATTTATTTTTAATTTGCATTTTTTTTTCTCACACAGATACACATTGTTTTCTGGAGATATGATGCTTTTCTAGGCAGCCCAGGATTTTGGTATTCTTGTATGGTATTCAATGGTTGAATCCCTCCTTTAAATGAAAAATGGGAAAGTACTTGAGGTTAGCACTAGAGCCAGCTCACCTATAATTGAAGTTTTCTTCTCAATCAATGAAGCAAAAATAGAGTGAAGTATGAATATGTCATCTGGCCTACAGAAATACATCAGGTAGGGCAGAGATGGCATAAATATGGGTTTACCATGGGTAAAAATCTGTACATTTTCAGGAATACGGCATACGTACTCCCAGCAAATACACCTAGTATAAATTTACTTACCAAATGGTACCAGCTCTCTTTGTGACTAGGACAGAAGATGTTTTGTGTGGGAAAACAAGTTAATACTATTCTCTTCCTGTGCATGAAGCTGTGCAAAACTATGACGGATTAGCACAGGTTGAGTCCTTTTCAACTGCAGGAGAAGAGATGTTCTTCTTCTGAATAAGACTGGAATAAATAAAATATGATTTATTTGGGATAAGATCCTAGATTTTTCTGTTCTTCTAGAAGCATGATATAAATCAGAGATTCTACCAGTAAGTTTTTATCTGTCAGTGTGTGTAAATTGAATGCTCTCTTGCTTGCCTTCCATAGGATTCTACCTTTTAGTAGTTACTTCTTATTTGCTAAGTGGAGGTATAAAGGATCTTTTCTTACTTTTTTGGGGATGTATGTATGTACCTTATCAAAAGGGCTCCTGCCTATTTCCTGGGTTGAGAGAACATGTAGCACCTCACAAGCACCTGCTACTTTTCTGTCTTCCTGTGAAAACACCTTGCTAGGCAAGCTGTTCAGACAGGTGACTTTAAATAAAATAATGTAAAGAGCAAAATGATTCTGTCTCTTCAGTTTGACTGCCGCTCATATATTAATTTAATTGGTATTATTTTGGGCAGATTGGGTGGGAAAGTCCGCTGTTGTGTCCAGTGCTTCATCTCTTGTGGTAATCCTCGTTTTTTTCTTTTTTTCTTTTTTTTTTTTAATGTTACTCTGCTATTTTTTTCTCCACTGCCCTTTTACTGCATTTTCACCTCATATTCAAATATATTTTTTTCAACAGCTTTGACCCGCCAATGCTTGTATCAGTGCTCTCAAATTCTTCTTCCTCAGAAACACCTCTCAAATCTTTATTTTCTCCTTTTATGAAGTGAAGGTGAGAGATATGCAGAAACCATAGAGTGTAGCTTGCATAAGATTTTTACAGCTAGTGTATTAAAAATGAGAGGAAGCGTAACAACAAATAATTAAAGGACATATGAGTCTTGTTCTCACGCTGTATGTGCATATATAAAGCACAACATTATAATGGCACAAATGCCATATTTGGCACCCTAATGCCAAATGCATGCACTGTAAGATCGTTTGAGAGTAGTCATTTAGACGTAGCCATTAGGGTTTTCCATAGTCATTCAGGGATTGGAGGCCACCTCGTCCTGGAGGATCAGAGAGCCTGAAGGACAGGATGCCCCATAAGACGTTCCTATGGGAGGAGGAATGCAAGCTCTCACAGAAATCTATTTTTTAAAGTTGTTTAACCCCAAAATACCATATCCACCTGTCTTTTAAACACATTGCTTTCCTTCTTCTACTGCAGACCTAGAAACTATCTACTAGACGATTGGTTAATATTTGGTGGGGCTTCGGGCCTTTCCTTGTGTAGTTATCCAGAGCTCTGTCATGCAGTCTGCTTTCTTTAAGAGGGACTTTTAGAGAGGTTGCAGAGCAAATGCTTTTTGTTTTGAAACGCTGGAGCATCCATGGAGCAGCAGCCGTGATGCTCCGATCCAGCTTGCCTCGCGTGGGAGCTGACCCAGGCCGAGCGCAGAGCCCATCAAAGCTCTGCGGCGGCGGGAGCCAGCCCTGCTCCTGTCACTTCCCATTAAGCGAGCGGCTGCGTAACACGGCCCTCACTGTGGGTGGCACAGATGATAAGGACTGTGTTTTAATTAGGAAAAGCCACTGGTGCAGACATGAGCCCAGGCTGGAGCTGGGCTCACTGTTATCGTGTTAATCCCAGCACCCCTCTCCTCCCGTTCTCATGGTGCTCATTCCCTGGTCTTTTCTTGTGGCTGACTAGAGGTGCGGGGAGAGGAGAATTCCCTTGTGGTGAAAAGAAAAAAAAAAAAAAAAAAAAAGGATTTTAGGATTAAACCGAGTTTGAGGTTTAAGTTTCCCACTAAAAAAAAAAAAAACGAAGAATTGCATTTTGTGCTGCATACAATAAAATACCTCATTTTTGAGAGGTACAGGGAGAGATTCTCTGTCCTTTTTTATGGTAATCTATTGATTAGGGAATGCATGCAGAGTGTGAGAAGTTTGGACCCTAGCCCCTTCTCACATTAACATTTAATAGCTATGCAGAAGGAAAGGGAGAAGTTTGAACATGGCACTCCTGTGCTCCCAAGCCAGTCCACGAGGAAATGGAAGACTGATATTCAACAGAGAAGATGGAGATATACAGAGGTGGGAGCTGCATCTCCTATATCTCAGAATGTCCTAAATTTCAACTTGCTAACTAAAGGAGGAATAGCTTTTCTGCCAACATATCCTACAGAAGTTTTCCAGATTTGCTTTCCACTTCTTCACTCTTTTTATCTTCAAGGTAACTAGTCAGATGGAGCCTTTAAGGATGAGACCTGCTTCTCTAAAAAATAATTAATGAAAAATAACATTCTCTGCCCTCATTCAGCATTGTCAAGCAGAGTTTTCAGAAGTATGCTGGAATATTAACACAACTGTGATTCCAATCAATACAACATGTTTTACTGAAAATGATTGCCTCAGGAAACATCACGTTAGGGATCATCAGGAAAAACTCACAGATAAATTTAAGTTGAATAACTCTCCTTCCCTTCCCTTCCCTTCCCTTCCCTTCCCTTCCCTTCCCTTCCCTTCCCTTCCCTTCCCTTTCCTTCCCTTCTCTTCCCTTAACCTAAGGAAATTCCATGCAAAATAATAGAAGGTAGCATAAATTTAGAAATCAGGTACAGGGAATTTGGGGGATAATGAGTTTCATCCTCCTTTTGCTATTAAGTTTAACTTGTTTAACTCAACTTTTTCTTCTCTATAGTTGTCTTATTTTATAGTATCAGGTAAGATTGTTGCTGAATAAATTAAGTGGCCCAGAAAATCATTCCTAAAATTCTAAGTATGGAGGATATGTTACTTGAACAGAAATAGGTTTGAACAAAAGCTCAGAGGAATGAACATCTCTCTTAGGTCGTCTTTCTAATTTATGAATGTCTAGAAATCTGGATCCTGCAAATACTCGTGTTCATGCTTGCTCATCTTCAGGAAAAAGCAGCAGAGCTGAAATCAGAAACCTGACAGGCCTGAAGTTCAAATTCCAGAAGGTCTTTGCAGAGCTGGGCACATTCGCTCACGGCACCTTTTAAGTGTGCCGCTATATAACGGCCATGGCAGTGGGGAGGACGTTGGGCACTGACAGCAGCAAAAGCTGCAAGTAGTAAAAAAAAGAGCTTTCCTAATTGGCTACAATAATGTTTAAATTTTCTAATAAATAACATTCACACACGTCACAAATAAGCCCTAGGTGGAATGTTCCACTAGGGGTATTTATTTGATGCATGGAACAGATTGCATTTACAGAGTTATATTAGGCAGCAGGGAAATCACTCTGTACGGAGTGACAGGGCAATGGCCTTATAGCCATCCAGGTCCTTTTATAGCAAAGCATTTAGGCACGTGAGTATCGATTTCAGTGGAACAACTCACGCTTAGTATTATGGATGTGCATTGCTGAAATGGGTCATGGAGTAACATAGAATCCCACCAGCCTGTAGGAAAACCCACTCCCAGGTGGAGATTGAGAAGCCCAGGTTCAAGGGAAAGAAGAGCAATTACTTGCTTCATTTTTCTTAAAATTACCCCTTGTGTTATAACTGACAGCTTTTTTTATTTTAATGGGTTGAGAGTTGGGCTGCACAAGTGAAAATGCGCTCTGTCAGGAGAAATATACTCGCAACAATTAATTCATTTTTTTAATTAAGAGATCTCATACTATTTGGTACCTTAAGCCATGCAGCTGCTGGTGTTTACTGCATGTCCCTGCTTATGTGCGCTTAGCCCTTACTTCTGTCAAAATGTTCTCCTCCGAGTATTTCTGCCTTCCTGTTCTGTGAAGGGATGCGTGAGGGAACAAACTAAAACCTGACTAATATTGTTTGGTAATATGGTTGTTCGCAGTTTATTTGTTCTCTGGTGGATTTTATTATAGCTGCTGAATTTTTACTCATTAGTTTAATGGTGGTTATTTTGCAGATTTCTTTTATCCTTTTTTTTTTTTATTGAATTCTTATTCACAATACCACAGCGATTTGAATATACTATTCATGATGCAAAATTTAATTAGATACTAAGTAAATGGTCCATTAAAATATTATTTGGATTGTTCGGGGAAATGTTTGGGTAAACATTTTTTTTGGAAGTTGACTTTTTGGTAAGGGAAGTGGAAAAAGACAAATGAATGTTCCTATTTATTTTGTCTCTCAGCATGCAAAGGGTGAGAGCGTGTGCATCTGAATTACATCTCCATTTGCAGTGGGGAAAAGGACCTTGCCATTAGAGGAATCATAACATCAATTTATTATGCAGTTCAGGTCTAGACCAGCTATACTGTAGTCCATCAAAAAGTATTTCAGGGGAAAGATGCTCATAATGTAGCAGGGAGCTCCACTGTTTGAATGATGATGATGATGTGCTGCAGTAGCTGAAGCCACATAATACGCTTCGCTGGAAAATGTTCCCGAAAAGATTTGAGCTGCAAATAAAGATATACATTGTGTGTATTTAAGTATGGCTCCATTCACTAACAAGAGAGGCTTTAATTATACATGGGTTTTCACAAACAAGTTAGTTCAGAGAGTGTTCAATCCACAAAGGCCTCTTTCTCTATACTCAGGGCTCCCAGTTCTAAGCAGTTTTGCAGCTATTGAAACAGCTGCACGATTTTTGATTTGGTCATGGATACTTTTAATGTGCACATAAAATGAAGGGGAAAGGGAGGGAACATCTCTCTGCCAGCTCGGCGCAGAAGAGCGAGCCAGCTTTTTATCTGAAGAATATTGAATGGAGCCAGCGCTGACCTCATGGAGCTGGGAATTAGACCTCCTTAAATCACACACGCTGCTCTGATGGCAAGTAGTTAGTTAGCCAAGTGGCAGCACATCCTTTGGTGGCGAGAGGGAGGCAGAGAGCCTTGTTAAGCGGAGAGGTGAATGGGAAGAGAAGAGGTCGATTGTTAGAAGGAGAGAACGGCATGTGAAGTGGAGAGACTGGAGAAGACATCAGGAATATAAGGAATGACAATGACAATTTCTGTCTCAAGACAGAGCGCTGAAATCTTTAAGCCAGAGACCTGTGGTCACAGGCTGTTCCTCATCCCTCAAATGAACTGTTCCCTTTTTTTTTTTTTTTTTTTTTTTCACTGCTCTGTGTAGTTTACTGCTGTGTTCAAGAATGCCCTTGAGTTAAGCATCAGCTGTTCTGTCCTGAGGTTCAGCCGTAGGGAAATATAGCCAACAATTTAGACATGATGTTTATGCAGACACAGACTATGAAAGCATATTTAAAGCAATGGGGAAAGGGAAAAATCTTGTAAGAGGGAGACCACCAAACAACAGACATCATTCTTTGTTACCGCTCTTCAGCAGAAAAGTAACCCCATGTTTGAAAAGATGGTCTGACCTGTTCAGAGTTGATCTTGAAATGGAATGAAAATCAGAGTCTTAGGAGGGAATGTAAGAGGTGATCCGTCAGCATTGCTGGTGGACTTTTCTCCATGCTAGAGCACAACATAGCAGGCTAAAAAGGAAGCCCAGTCCAAGCATAATTCAGGATACTCGTCCAGTCTTGTTCAACTTGTTCATCAACGACCCGGATGAAGGGGCAGAGTGCACTCTCAGCAAATTTCTGGATAACATAAAACTGGGAAGAGTGGCTAATAGACCAGAGAGCTGTGCTGCCATTCAGAGGGACCTGGACAGGCTGGAGAGATGGGCAGAGAGTTGGAGAGGAACCTTATGAAGTTCAACAAAGGCAGGTTGCCCACGTAGGTTGTGGAGTCTCAATCCTTGGAGATCTTCAAAACCCATGTGGATGTGATCCTGTGCCTCATGCTCTAGGTGTTCCTACTTGTACAGGAAGGCTGGACTCAATGATCTCCAAAGCTCCCTTCCTACCTCAACAGTTCTATCATTCATGTGAAATCTTTGTAGTGCCAGTAAATACATTGTAGCCTTTCTTTCCTCTGTATCATGAATAAGAACTCCAGACGTTTTCTATATTTCTCTTCCTTCTATGAAACTTGTAAGCCTGTGGCATCTTTCAAACTTGTAAGCCTGTGGCATCTTTCAAACCCTTCTCTAATGTGTTTAAAATTGGAAAGTGTGCTCAAAGTTATTACGGTTAGAATGACAAATAAATATGCACAAGTGTAGATGCACAGATGAATACAGAGCATGATCATACTAATTTAATATTTTTTAGAAATTTTAGACAGATTTTATTATTTCAGGCTCACAAGAAAAAATATGTTTGCTTTTTGTTGTTCTTAAAGGTTGAGATTGTTTCAAGAGTTTCACTGAGATTTAAGAAATCAAAGCAAAAAAAATCAGTTGCATTGTTCAACATTTTCAGAGACTTTTTTTTAATAGAATTATTTCCAAGGTTATTTGATACTGCCAATTTTTCAGATTTTTAGCCCTTTCTAAAACTTCAGGAGAAAAATGACACCCATTTCTGAATTTACACCAATCCCTCCTCCCCCCAAAAACAACCCACCCCCCAAAAAACAATCCACACCAAGAATGCAGGTTTCTGATCAGAGTGGATCAGGATGCCTTCAAGCTACAGAGATTTCACATGAGAACATGCTGCAGACATCCTTACATAAATGGATAAAACATCATCATTTTCAGAAACAGGATCTTCTCCACTTCTCTTCCTCAAGTGAGCATAGATAAAAATGGAGCATCTTTGGGAATCTGTGCCTTATAGCCAGGTGACTTATCAAAAATTTTGAGGGAGGTCGTGGAGATCATTCTTGCTAACGGAGCCACCTTGGAAAGAAGAAGATCATGCAGGAGATGGAGGTGGAATAGGGTGCTGAGCTAAGCCCTTGTTATCCCTTTATGTCTCACTCATTTCCTTTCTCCCCTGAAAACACATTCAGCCAACAGAGGCGTTCAGATTTCAAGCAGAGCACCGCGGTTCTCTCCTGTGGGCGCTGTCCTAGGTTTCAGCAGTGCTCAAGTAGAGCTGCTTTTTAAATGTTTATATTTTATTCAGAAAGCTTAATTGGGAGTTTTTACAACTCCTGCTGAAGCTATGTATAGGAAAAGTTAAAAAATGCTAGCAAATTACTGCCAGCAAATGATTTTTAAAGCACGAGGCAGCACAAGTTCTCTCTAGAAAAACAGCAGGTGAGGGCAATGGTGAATGGGCAGTGAAGATGTGTTTTCAATGCACTGCACCATAACCTCTGTTATGGTAAACATGAGGTATTTCTGATCTCAGCTCCCTCTTATTCAACAGTGCTGAATCGGACAATAATTACTCCTTCAGTGTTTTGGGGGAGAAAAGGGGTATTGAAGACATTAAAAATACTTTCTCTTGCAATGCGTGTTGGGCAGTGCTACCTTGGTATGGGTCTTTGTAAAGCATATGTGATGCCTTAGCTGACATCTTATCCAAGTAACTTGGGACTCCCTTCTAAAATATTCTCCTTTGAGTGACAAAGATGATTAAAAGACTGGAGCATCTGGAACATTGTATGAGGAAAGACTAAGTGACCTGGGCCTGTTTAGTCTGGAGAAGAGAAGACTGAGAGGAGAGCAGATCAATATATTCAAGTACCTGGGGGAGAATGTAGGGAGGATGGGTGGTGGTCAGTGACAAGACAAGAAGTAACTGGTGTGAGTTGAAGCATAGGAAGTTTAAGCTCCGTATGAGGAAGAACAACTTTCCAGTGAGGGTGACAGAGCCCTGGAACAGGCTGTCCAGAGAGGCTGTGGAGTCTCCTTCTCTGGAGATCTTCCAAATCCGCCTGGATGCCACCCTGTGCCACGTGCTGTAGGTGTCCCTGCTGGAGGAGAGGGGTTGGACTAGATGGTCTCTAGAGGTCCTTTCCAACCTCAACCATTCTGTGATTCCTGCTAAAGTCAGTAGACCATATAGTTACTTCTAAGGAATAATTTCAGTGTTTTCTACTCTTTTAGTGTGTTTTGTTAGCTCTTCTTTCGGGAAAGCTAGTGAAAGATCAAAATAGTATAGGAATATTAAAAGCCGTAGATCTAGATGCTAATGCAAAATACAGGTCTTTCTTCTGTATAGTTATATTGGGTCTGTAAAGTTATATTGGGTCACAGGAAAGGTCGATTGAGGAAAAGACAAAAAGAAGCCACCTTCTTCTAACCGCTTTTGATCTCCAAAGGCAGAAATAGGGGAAAACTTACCTTAAATTTTGGTTGTTGGTAGTTTTCTCTGGAGTCAGGGTAAGATATGATGTTGGCATGTAGCCATTTTATGTTATGGGAAAGATATACGGAATTAGCAACGGTGATACTTATATACACTTTAATATACTGCCACTTAGTGATAGGAATGCAGTATGGCAAGAAAAGAAGCAATAGTCTTTCAGGAAAGAGTAGACAACTGCTGTTCATCAGGTAGTTTATTTTCACTCTGCTGATGTGTTTGTGCTGGGAGGAAGGGGGGTTGTTTGTTGGGTTTGATTTAGGTCTGGTTTGTTTTTAGTAAGAATAGTTTGGTGACATTACTTTGTTTCCAGTCATCATAAGTTATAAGGCTGCTACTAGTTGAAGTCAACACGTCTCTTTCATTAAAGCCTTTTCCTTGCATGTTTACACGCTCTCTTAATTGTTTCAGACACCTCTCCCTCATTCTCTGCCTGCAGCATGGCCTTTTTTTTCCCTACCTTGTGCTTAAGCTTAAGTTGATTGTGGGCCTGAAGTGTGGTGAGAGGAGGATACCTGAATCTCACTGAAGCCAGCAAAAATCTGAGAAACACAAAATCTCAATTAAATACACTCACTCGTCTATACTGAAGTTCTTTGCAAAACTAATTTAAGGATGACATCAAAGGCAATCCCATCATTACAGTTTGCTTTCCAGAGGACTTCCTTAGAGTTAGCTGTTACAGTGGGATCTGCCTTAACTAATTTCAGACCTTTAAAAATTAAAAGTTCTTAGACAGTCAATAGAGGAATTAGAGACCTTCAGAGATAATTTTTCTGATCTGTGTATAAGTTAGTGTAGGTTAGGGTGAATTACTGTAAAAATGTCTCTTTTTTTCCAGTCTTGCATCTCAGTTTTCGCACTGGTAAATAAAACGAGATAGGTATCAAGGTTTTGCCCAAGTTGTTCTAGCTTTTTGGTTTCTTTCAGAAGGGTCAGTAGTCAAGAGATCTCTTCTGGTGATTGCTTTATACTCTCCCACCATTTGCTGCAATAGCTGCAAAAGTTATCTATGGAATGCGAGATTTTAACCTGTATTTTATAGGCCACAAATGGGCTCTAAAAACACTGCAGTGTTGCAGTTTCATCTCGAGATAATTATTGGATATCTAGAGATAATTATTGGATAATTCCAGTAGTAAATTATTTGCTGCTCATAGACTTCCTAATATTCACTACCTGCAGGTAATTATTTCACCATTTTGAAGAGAAAGTACATTTGAGACTCTTTGCTACAAAGTTTAAAAACCATAACATGAAAACCATAACCATTACCCCAACCCTGTGTACTCAAAGTAGTCATATCATCGCACATGCTGGACTAGGATCTGGCTATCTCCTTAAATCTCCTGAAGTGCTGAGGAAGCAAAGTGATACGTTTTTGGCACTATTTGGCATAGCTTTTGGGAGTTGTCTCACCCAACGTCCAGCATCAGCAATGAACAACAGAGTCAGCCACTGCTCCCCACCTCAAACCTCCCTTTCAGTTAGTGGAGAAAAATAGGAACTTTGCAGAACATGATTCTTCTGAAGAAGTTTAAACTCTCCTTTAGAGTGAATGAAGCCATGCCCTGGATATATGTGTATGTCTCCATCAAACACACAGGAAGTTTTGGGCTCAGAAAACTTATTCTGTTTGTTTTAGTTGTCTTGTTCAGATGACTCCTAACCGTTTTTATAACAATGTACACAAACCTTTTCTGCTCTGTAGTAGAAATCAAAGGCTGAAAGAGAGACTATAAAATCATTTCAACAGCCCAGGCATGAATTTAAATTTCACTTTACCTAGATAATATTGAGTGAAAAAATAAGGTGGCTTATCTTGCTGCTCTTTTAGAAATGTTGATTCACTTGCCAAGGATTGATATTAACCATTTTACTGCAGAGTAATCAACCTCACACATAACTTGCATTCAGGATAGATTAATTATATCTATTTGCTTGTCCATTACAGAGGTCTCAAAGCACCTTTTCCAATCAGGATTAGAACCAGTCGAGCCAACCCAAGTTGTTTCCACACTACCACACACTCAAATGCCTCCTACAAGAGTTCTTTTAAGGTCAGATAAATTAAATGACAAATTTAATGGCAAATTAACTTAATCCCCAAATCACTCTTTAGCTCCAAGAAGGTAAAATTGGAAAGAAAAATACATGGCAGCACTTTCTCTAATGATGTAATGTGTTACTACCTGTACTATGCAAGTCCCATATGAAGTTGGTACTGCTGCTGACAAAATAGCTTAAATGTCATCTCCAGAAGAGCTGATATATCCTTGACTGAGGTATTCAACACAGATGTGAGTGAAGGTGGTCTGCAGATGTCTTTTGATATCTTATCATCTTTGGTAATACCCTCTGGGTTCCCCTTTTAGGCAAAAGGGGAAGTAAAAGTAAAGTAAAACTTTCTGTTGCTGTTTTATGCATTTGTGTCAGGAACCAGAACTCCTTCAAAATATAAGAAAAAAAAATCCTGTCACATCATATAAAGCTTCAAAACAAAAAATACTTGGTAAGAGTGAGTGAGTCTGACTAAAAAAACTACTCAGTCTTCAATACTACATCCAAAGCAATTCCTTTCTGCAGAAACCACTAGAAGTGAGTAGATATTCGGAGCGTCTGGAGTGCAGTTTTCATTATCAGATACCTACAAAAAAAAGAAGCAAGTCCTAAGCCAATGGGAACTCTGTGTCTGTAGCACCTTTCTGGTTTGAACCTCTTCTTCACCTGGAAGAGGGTTGAAGGCCTCCTTCCCGTTCTTCACTGCAGCAGGAGAGGATGCCCTCTCCTGCCACAGGAGAGCCTGCCAAGAGGAGGGGACTCATCAGAGCTGTGTTTGGGAGCTCACCACTCATGTTTGCACAGTATCTGTGTTAGCTAGTGCCATCAGCATCTCTTTCATGAGTGCTTAAGTCATCCCCATTTTTTTAAAAGCCTTGTCATTGTTTCTCAAGTAGATAAAAGCTTTGTTGCATCTCAGGCTACCGATGCTGCCGTCTTCATGAGTTAGGTGATGTTAAACACCACTAAAAATTGATAAAGAATCAACTTGCTGACTAATTTACAAACTAAAAGTCAACTGACACTGCATTAAAAGGCTGATCATCTTTCAAAATTATTGCAGAGTGCTTCCTTTTTTTTTTAGATCATTTCTAGTCTTTGAAATGTCAGGTGCAGTGATCTATCTGAGCTGCAAAAGTGGAGGAATGTACACAAGAATGTCATCCGCTTGGAGAAGAGTTGAAAGCAACTGAGCATGGATTCATTACTGAACTCACACCTATTCTGCATAAAATTCAAGAATCATGTAAGCAGCCAGCCTCAGCTCAGCTACTTCATTGCTTTAACTTTGGGGAAGAATACCTGCCTTTTAGTTAAGGTGCCATTCAGGCATGCAGGAAAGCCAGGGTCGTGTGTCGCCCCCCTGCCTGCCCTTGCTCTTGCTGCAAGTCGTGAACCAGCTTCTCCGGCCCCTCCTCACAGGTTTCTGATGCAAACATGAAGCTATATATGGTTACATATTTTTCAGCTGAGAACCTAAAGCTAGTCTCCTCAGGCCATGTTCAGGTTCAAGAGAGCTGAGCTTGTGCTGCAGAAGGTCTCTGTAAATAGGGCATACAATTCTCTCTATATATGTAGTTAGGAAGTGAGTGTATGAAATTTCGGAATTTAGGGCTTCATGGAAAATTATTTCCCATGTATAGCAAAGGAATTCCATGAAAGTTTCCACTGATTTTTGTGGGGAATTTCTTCCAGGGCTCTGGTTGCTGCTGGTTTTATTGCAGAGGCTCATGCTGTTCAGTACTAAACAGGTTAACTCCATGTCCCCACCTGATTGCTAACAATGCATGAAGCTGGGAGGAAAAATGAACTGAAAATACACTGGAGTGGAAGAGTAGAATATTTAAAAGTCCTTGAGTGTAGAAGGAATTTATGGAATTTTTGAAAGATATAATACAACATACAATTTGTTTCTTTCAAAGTTTCCCGAAGAATGCCAGTTTTGATCAAATAGTCACACAGAGAACAGGTAGATCACTAATTTCCACCAGTGATTGCTAAAAACATGTAAATAAGACTTGAATGACATATCACCATGGATGGATAAATAATTCTGCCCTTTCAGGTCTGAAACATATTCATCATCACTAAAACTTATTAGATATAATGAATAGATTAAAAATATAAAATTTATTATATTATTACTGATAGACAGAAAACTTATGTTAAGGTTCTTAAGATTTAACACCAGCAAAGCACTTAAGTGTCTGCTTAAATCCTAGTGAAGTTAATAGGGTTAAGATTCTGGCAGGTTAAACATGTGTTTGCATCCTTTGCTGAATATATATGGACTTGAATGTATGCATATCTGAACATGGGTCTCCATGTGAACTTGATTTCAATTATTTTTTCAAGAGCTGTAATTATATTACAAAGCAACAAATTTAGTGGATGTGTGGTTTTGGTCCCAGTGTGCTACTATCAATAAAAGTTTACCAGGAGCAATTGTCTCAAGAGACTAGAAAGTGAAATATTTTTGAAGGCGTTTCCAAATAAAATTTTATAATTAGCAACCATTATCTCAAATGTCTAGAATAAAAGATTCATTAGCACTAGATTTAAATCAAACAAAACAAACAAAAAAAAAACACCAACAGTTGTTCTCTCTCAACTTAAGTTTTCAAATGATAACTGTTTTATGCATAATTTTGAGCTGTTGGAATTGCCTGTGTTCGTAACCGAGACTGCTTCTGCTTTTGCCCAATACTAAATGTACACATGTTTTATTCTGGAAGGGAATTACTTGATACCAGCAACTTCTCCGTCATGCCTCAGATGGCCAGTTTTCAATAAGATCTGGTATATTAACTAGCATGGACATTCATGTCGAACTCTTTTTTTTCTAGTGCTGCTTTTGGGGGGTGAAGACATCAGAACTGGACACACTCTCCAGTTGCCATGTCACTAAGCCTGAAAGCTTATGGCATGGCTTTTGTGGTATAACTTTGATCTTAAATCCTTTCCCCGTGGTCCTAATTAATGGATGTATGCTTTCTTGCAATTCTGACTCAAGCTATTTCATTTGCTTATGTCAAAATGTGAGTTGCTGAAATGAGTAGTCTGTGTCTTTTACACCTTATTGTTACGTTCTCAATGTCGGCAATATTTTCCGAGAGCAGCTGGCCAGTTTTCAATCTGTTTATTACTGGCTCTGCACTGTTTTCTTATAGCACTAACTTTTTCATTTGAATGTCACATGATGTATATTCCAGCATTACGCAGAAACTCAACCACCAGTAGAGTTTAGGATAAACCTTGGCAAAAAACAATGCCAAAAAGGCAACGCCTTGGTCAAAAAGGCAACGCTCAAGTTGTTCAATGATTTTTTTTTTAATTTATTTTTCCATAAAGTCAAGAGAATATCTGAAATTAACCTTACTATTATACTTTCATTCTTTATCACTTGTCTCTTATCCCAGGCATTCTGCAGGAGAAATTTCAAGCTAAATGGCCTACAGTGATCCAAGCTTAACGTGTTTATTGCCACAATTTTTTTCCTGTGCTTGTTCTTTCATAGAGTCTTTCAAGCTAAAGGAAAGCAACAAGCATTAATCAACAAGCAAAAGCCATGAATGAATGCTATAGGGATGACTGCATTGGTTATAACCTCAAGTAGTCACGTTTCTGTCCTTGCTTTTGTGTATATTTTACCCTTTTAAGTAAAAGAATTTGAATTAAATGTACCAATTTTAAAGCTGTAAAGCTTTTCTTTTTTAAATGTTCAGACAATTCAACACTAGTGAGCAAAACCAAGTAGAAGTGCAGTACCGTCCAAAAGATGGCATCATCCATTTTTTTTAAATGAATTTCTTAGCTAGGTATGCGACAAAAGCAAGATGCTCATATACATACACATATGTATATGTACTCCTATGGCTATTTTTGCTTAAAGCAGGGATTCATTTCAGAAAAATCAGGCTGCTGCCCATTTAAACAAATAAGAAGAGTTGCTCTTAGTTTTCCAGTGAGCGCAGAAACTGATGTTATTTTTTCTAAATCCTCCAAACATTAGGAAATGATAGATATTCACTGCTCTAGAGAGGAAATGATAGCATTCAGTTTTGTTAGTAAGACAGTATGCTAGTAGATGCATCATTTTCACTTTAAGAAGTTCAGACTCGGGCATAGCATGCGGTCGGTGTTGATGGAAGCAGATTCATACTTGTAATGTTGAAAGTCTATTTTTAAACTTCCATTGCTTTCAGCTTGCTGAAGTCTTTCCTATTTTATCCAGTGCAGAAGGAATGAAAGACAAAAGAAATAGCTTTTTAGGGGGAGAGGAAAGGCAGAAATACATTAGATTTGGCACTTACTTTCATAGAAATACAAGTACAAAAATGTGTTTGACTCTGTGAAATACCCAGCCACTGTTACTGAACTGTTCCTCAGCTCTAACATTTGCCCAGGTTTGCTGTGGCAGGGGCTTTCTGCTCCCTTAGCTGCTCAGGCCTTCCCGAGGAGCCTTTTCTCCCTGTGAGCACTCGGCCCGATCTTGCTCCCTCCTCGCGGGAGCAGCAGCGGTGGAGAACCGGTGTGCGCCAAGTTCCTGTTCGGAAATGTTGGAAGCAGCGCGTGGAGGACGGCGCGCGGCAGCTTCCCCGTGGCTCAGTTAGAGCCAATCAAACATGTGACGCGGGGCTATCGGGAACGAGGCTTCATTAGTTTCGGTGCTCGTGGAACTACTTGTTTTTAATTAAATTACTAAGTGAGGGATTACGTGCAGGGGCAGCGCTGATACTGTAACTGCTTTCAGTGATGAAATTCAAACTTCAAGCCGTGAGCGACTGTAGCACAAATGGATCCCTTATCCAGGCAGAAAGCAAAGGCTGCAGCCATGCAAACTGCAGTAATAATTTTACCTACAAGGAAAGGGCTGTTTTGACATCAGCGTCATGATTATTCTGTGACCTTTTCAAATAAACATGAATCATAACATTGCATGAGTTGTACAGAAATTAAACTTGTATGATAACAGTGAGTCAGTCTTCTTTGGTTGTACTCTAAGCACACGTGATCTTAAGTATCCATTTTAATAGACTTTTCTGTTTTAGCTTATTTTGACAGAACGTTATACTTATAAAGCTTTTACTCCACAATTGTCTGTTAAGAAGTCCTCAATAAAAGAAAGAAAGCTGGACCTGGGGTTTGATTCTTTTGGTTCACAGAGCACTAATGCCATAAATCACATTTGCGTAGTGTAAGGATACAAGGTTAAAGTTCTTACAGAAGTAATTTAACTGAAAATCCAATTGATGATGCTAAAACAAAAGAAGAGCCTGCCTTCACGTCTCATAACTATATTTGTTTTGGAACAATTAGATTAAAAAGCAGTGAAATGGTACTGGTATTAGAGGAACTCTGTGATATTAAGAGCGTATCGGTTACATACTTATGAAGGAAAAATACATGTAAATAACTTTTAGGTCTGAAATTGAATTTTAAGTTGCAGCTGCTTAAACAAATGGCTTTATGACATGGTTCCCTTTTTATTATTGTTCAGCAGGACACAGATTTTCCTTGCAAGGCCCAGTCCCACCGCAGCCTGTTTCTTTCAGGATGGCTGTTCAAACTCACTAAGTGGACAGCTCGTCTAGACACTAGTCTGTGCTGGGTTATTCCATATAAACCTGGTCTCCCTCTGCACAGAAGGACACAGAGAGACACTGGCAGGTGGGGGAATGCAATAACGTCCTGCCCTGCTCCTCCAATACCGCCGCTTCAAAACATGCAGTTTTCCAAATACTGGAGACTTCCTGATTATCCGTGGCCTAAAAGCACCAACCTTCCGAGGCATTTCGACAGTGAGCTTTGCTTCGTGTTCATTCATATCGCAGTCACCCGCTGTTTATTCTTTTACTAATGCCTTCCTTTTCACCATATCTATATCCATATTTTAACTGAAAAGAGAAAAATAGCAACTTCCTTCTTTAGAATATGAGAAGTTCTCTCTTTTTGCATAGTTTGTCCAAGTTTAGAAATCCCTTTAGACAAGCAAATAAGAAATACTCCTATAGCCTTCTTTATAGCATACATGTAACCTTGTTCTACTACTGCACATATAAGTCTCTTGGAATAGAAAGAGTGTGTATGGCACCTGCAGCTCCCATTGGTTTTAGTATATAGTATTTAGTATTTATATTTAGTATCAGCTCATTTTCCTTTTTAATTAGTGTGTGTTTTTTTTATTCAGGTGTAAGGCAGACTTTATTATATAATATGTTTTATTATTACTCTTCCACCCTCCACTTCAAAGGTCCCCGAGGCCTCTCTTTCTACCATTTGACTATTTGCAATGCATCAAAGTAACCATCGGCTGCCTGTCCTTTTTAGCATCTAATTACACTTTGTAAGGGCTTGATTACCAAAATGCATTAAACAATAATTAGATAAGGATAATTTACATCTAAACTATAAAGTTGAAAAGAACAATATAACTGGTAATTGGCCTTGACCAAAGTAAATAATGTCCTCTTTTTTTATTTACATTTGGTTTTCCCCATAAACTGCCTACTGGGTTGCACGGAAGTAAGAGGCTAGCAAAAATCTGAATCCCCATCCATCAGTATTAATCTCACACTTTACTGAGGCCCCATCCATTTATCTTTCCGACACAAATTAGAAATTCAAGAGTTTTAACAAATGAGCCTGCAAATGTAAACTTATTAGGCCATATATTTTTACTACACACTGTGCAGTGCCCTCCACAAAGCTGTCCCTTCAGAGAGTGTTTTCCTATTTTGTGTTATTGATGGCAGCTAACTAATCACATTTTTAATGTTGTCTTTGGGGAGGGCTGTTTGAGTGAATGTGCAAACTAAACTACCCAGAATAAATCTACCTTATTAAATGCTTGAAATTATGTGTCTTTTACGATAAAGAAACTCTCGAGCATTGTTACATTTGCTAACCTTCTTTTTGCAGAAATCAAAAGGCTGGGATTAATTAAAATCATACATCAAAACAGGGATTTGTACAGAATGCGTCTGCATGTGAGAGAATGGCCAAGAAAAATTGGTTAATTGGCCTCTTCATCCCTTTTCTTTTTCTCTCCATCAAAATACCTTTAAAATTGTTTTTAAGCTAGCCTCTTTTTTTAAGCTAAATGTTGTAATTAGCTAGGCTCTCACAGAATTTATTAGTAAATGGATCAAATGAGACCCTCCTTCTGCACTCATCACAAGAGTTTGTCAAAACTTAGGTGTAACAGAGGCTCGATGAACAAAGCATTTCAGATTTTACAAAACCAAACTATTTTGCTGATAATTAATTCAGTAAATTTTTAAGTGACATATTTAGCCTCCTGTCTGCTTTTTTTTTTTCCAGGCACACTTCTAAGAATCCCTCTTTTTCAATTTGCACAGTTTTAGAGAAGACGGCGAGAGGAAGGGACTGATCTGAATTACACAGGTTTTGCCACAAGATCTTGTTTAACACATTTCAATACACATAGATAAACAGCTTGCACCAATGATGCTGTTTTACCTCATCATTCTTATTGTTTCACAAAATGATGTAATTACTTCAAGCCTCTTTATTACTTTACTAAAAGGCAGGTTAAATCATTTTTACCAATGAACAATAGAAATGCTAATTGTCCCTTTATTGCTCCCTGCCCAGCAGCAGGAACAAACACGGATGATACCTGGATTCTCATCATCTTTAAAAATCACCATGTTGCCTGTTGCCAAGATTTGAGCAGTCAAAGGGGGCTGGTTTGGTTTGGCTGAGACCGACAGGATCGCTTAAAGCAGTACATTTCATTAGTGACTCCCACTGAAAACGCAGAGACCATTTTCTGAATCGCAGACATGCAGGAAGTGAAAACTGAGGAGTAATGATTTCATATTTTTCATTAATGGAAATATTAGACATACTCGCCAATTTAAAGAAAGGATGATATTTTTACAAAATAAGGCACGGGATTCAGTTCAATTTGCTTTAGATCTATAACAGAGCTGAGATCTGCTTCTGAATTAGTCAAAATTTAAAATCAATTTTCATTTATAGCAGTTTCAGTAGTTCCATGGAAATCTTTACACTCAACACTACTTTAAAAAACAAAATATTCATATTAACTTCATATTAACTTCATATTAAATCAGGAGGAAATGGAACCCTGGGAAAAGGACAAGACTGAGTCTGTGAAAGGTATGACAATTTTGTTCAAGTTTTCTCTATTCTTGCTCAAATACTTCAGTTTGTGTGATGCACCAGTAGGGTGTTTTTTCTTTATTAGTTTGATTCTATGGGACTCGGTAATTGATAAATTATCTAAACTATTTTATATCACTTGTATGTTCATACTATATGTGATCTTGCAGCTCTTACCCTGAGCACTTTTACGAGATAAAGACATATTTTTAGCAAATTGTTAGAAATTATGTTTTTGTTTGTTTGTTTGTTTGCTTGTTTGTTTGAAAAAGTTATATGTACTAAAGCACAGTAGCGTTTGTACTATCATGGTATTAAAAATATCCAGCAGAATTTCAGAGTACTGTATGTTCTGCCATTTCAATACAATACATATCCTATAAAAAGCACTCTATAAATAGCACACTAATGCGTTGGAAATCACAAATATTACAGAAACCCTATGGCTTGTGCTATAGAAGAGGTCAGGCAAAATGAACATAATAGTCCCATCTGGCTTTACAATGTATGAATTTCCAATACTTAGAGGTATATTTTAACTGTACTCTCAGCATGAGTTGCCTTATTACTTAGCAGAAAGGGGGGAAAGTAACTTTATTCATGCTTATACAGTAGGTCAACACATTTTATCCATAGGGTATACAAGTTTCTTTTATATATACATATATAGACACATATATATATATATAAAGTAGACAGTTAAATATATCACTTTCTCTATGGATACTCTATGGATATCATATCATACGGCTTCTCTAATATGATGATGAAGTTATTTACAATCTGAAGCAAAATCAGAAGCAAGTCAATGTAAGTTAATTTATTCCAACATCCAACCTAAGGACTGAGCTGAGGAGACACACAAGTGGACCTGGGAAAATGAGCAAATCCCCATGAATTACACAGGGAGATTTTTGTTAATCAAACATTAGCAGATACCTAGTTGAAGGATAAATGGCAAGTGTACATTTTGTTAGAGCTGAAGGAATATGACAATACATTTTCTGCTAAATTTTAACACTTTTCGTGCCCTCTCTCTGTTGTGTTTCTTCAACTTGTCCAGCAAAACAATTCTAGCATCCTATTTTTCCTTTGCAAAAACTGCCTTTTAGTTCATTTGTCTCAAATAGTTAGACTGTAAAATTTGCTCAAGAGCTATTTCATTCTGTGGCCATTCCTTTCTATTCTCCCTTTCTTGTACTGCTTCAGAATAAACATAAGAAGATCCATAACTCAATTCAGAGAGGCAAAGTAATTAAAACAAGGCACTAGGATTTTTATTTTTCAAATGAATGCTAAATTTCCAAGACTTAAAATAGAATTCCACATATCAATAAAGCTAGAAACACAGCAAGATAGTTATATCTTGTTGTTTTGTTACGATCTGAGAAAATGATGATGGCTTCACCCCATTCATGGGCATGTGTCTTCCTATCACCAGTATGCTCCACATATTGTTTGAGACATTATTCTTAATGGAGATTGGCATAATTCTTTTAGATGACCTAAATATACATTCGGGTTCTGCTATCAGCATGAGACTTCCATGTCAAATTGCCTCATGGTAAGAAAAGATAATGGTTTACCAATAGATATTAATCCCACTGTTGAGGAAAAGGATAGCTCTGGAAATATTATTGTTTTGTTGATATGAAGAAAAGGATATTGAAGATAGGACAATATTCTCTTGAAAAGAGAAATCTTCTGCCTTTTCAATCACAACAACATCTTAGGACATTTTGGCTACCAGGAGTAATTCTGAAATTTTGAAAGAGCTAGAAAGGTCTATAAAATACACTCTGCGTGTATAAAATACATTTTGTTGCAGATTACTAAGACTAATCCAAATGACATAACAGTGTTCAGGGCATCTGAATGCCATTTTCTTATTCTAGGCTTTCCTGCATCAGGCACAGAGCAGCTACTTCACATTTTTTCAGAGCTAAATCTGTCGGCAAAGTAGTTGCAGTTTGTCAAGTAGAATGAATTTGCTTTGTTAGCTAACTCATTTCTTGAGTTTTCTTTGCTTCTCAGTTTGATGTTTAGGTCTGAAATGATCATGAGTAGATTAATTCCAAACACTTCAGTACTTCTGTTTTCCAAATACTTTATTTTGAAAATATAATTGTGTAATCAATATTCATTGGTAAATGCAGTAAAGAGGGCAGGAAAGGAGGTCATCTCTTGAAAGCTGCTCATGAGAAAGGACATAAAATATGCTGTGAAATAAGATGTGAAGAAAGAAATTGATAACAAACAAACAAGAAAAACCTAATATGTAAGAGTTATTTCTTTAGCTGCATTTTTAATGACTGTAGAATTTGGTGGTAACAACGAAGAAAAGGGCAAAACTTAATAAGAGCTAAGGGACAGTGATCTCTAGCACCCAGAGCTCTGAATATCTTAAACACCTACATTCAAACACATCAGACCCTACATATCAAAGCCCATATCAAAGTCTGGCCTGGTGAGCTTGGTAAAATGAAGGCTAAGAAGAGAATAACCTGTGCCTGACAGGAAGGGCACCTCAGGGAGGTTTCTCCTTTAACAACAAAACTAGATGAAAACAAAATGGATTCTAATATTTGTATTTAAAAAAAAAATCAGTTGCAATTTGACAAAATGGTGACAAAATATTTTCTGTATTCCCAAACTACTATCTTGATATTTCAGTTCAGCCAGCAAAACATCAATTATTTGTATACTTCTATATGCCAGGTTTCTTATCAGGTTGTTTTTAGAGGTTTTTAAATGCTCTTTGTAATTTGTATTTGTCTGTGCATGTTATCCACCTTCTTCAATGATGACAGTTCTGAGCATTCAGAGTAGGACCACGGTTTATAACAAAGCATTGGAAGATTTGGATATGTGAATGGTAATTTCTATACCTTTGTAGAGACTTTTTGGCTGGACTACCTCCTTCCCCTCCCCCCTGCCCTAAAGAAAAAAGAAAAATGAGATTTGATTCTTTTAATTGATTTTGGTATTCCTTTCTGAGAAGTGACATGTAAATTATACAAATAAGTTAGAAGAAGGTGCTTTGAAATAGAGGCATACCCAACAGTAGCCGAAAGCACACTTGGAAATTATCAAAAAACAGAATTTTGAAAAATTGCTATAATTCACAATCACATGAACTTCTACATCAATTCAAAAAGGGTTATTAATTGGAAAAAATCAAGTGTCTGTCTGGATAGTGGCTGCTACAGTTTAACTGGAAATAAGAACACTTCTCTTTACTGTTATCTTTTGAGAAGAAAATCCTTAAGTCTTCATTTTGAAATAATACACATCGCTTCTATACTGAATCAAAAGGATAGGTATTTTCAGGGTTTACGGAAGGACAAGAAAAAATGGTGAAATGCAAAGGCGTAGACCAGTAATAGACTGCAAAATCAATTTAAGAAGTGCAACTGCAGTTGTCTTTCCCAGGTTTTTAATTATGTGTTTGTTTGCCATGGTGGCCTAATTTAGTCAAGTAGATGAGCCAACATTAAAAGCTGGTAGGAGAGGTAAGTAATCCCCAGGGTAGGCTGCTTGTGTAGAGAGTTTAAAAGCTACATGTACAGAGGCAGAAGCCAACGCAAATTTGAGAAGGGGGTCCGCATGATAAACAGTGAAAAGCCAGCAAATCAAATTTTTCACAATTAGTTGAACAACAACTGTGACAGGTTCAGCGCTTAGCATTTTCATTTGTGTGCTCAAATTTGGTTATCCGTCCTCTTTTATGCAAATGTGATGTGACAGGAGAAGCTGGGAGCACTCAAGCAGGCCGATCACTCACAACAGGGGCTAGGTCTGTGCAGCTGAGAGGCCTGGATTAAATGGACTGAGCGCTGATGGATAAATGACATAAGCCATGCTGAAAGCCTCATGAAGTGATTTAAAACTTCTAGGAGACGATGCCCAGGACATAAATTAGGCTTTATCCTCAAATGTAAAAATGGAGGAGAGAAAAAATATCAGCTTCCACCACTAAGTAACAGTGTTTCTAAGATCACTGGATCTAAGACGCTGGTTGCCTATCAGAATACAAAAGTTAGGAAAACTACCTCTAATCATTTCTTAGGCACGTCTGCGTAGCCATACCACTCACTCCAGCGTTTTCTTGTCTGTGTGGGAGACCCAGAAAGCTGATTAAGTAATTAAGGTATTCACACTACTTTGACCGATGGGAACATGCCTGATGAAATGTGCGTGCAGACTCAGAGAATATTTTCACCATGTATGTGCAGGTAATTTGGCAACAAAAAATATCTCAATGAATTTTCAGCTGCAGAGGGTATAATAATTAAGGTGATGAATTGTACCAGAAAGCATACTTGAAGAGATAAAGGAGGAATTATCTGTGCATAAGCCCCCCTCCCCTTTGACAGTTTACAGGAACCTGCAATATTACTGGTAGGTTTACAAGAAAAATATCACGGCACCAATGGGGCACCACTGATTGGAACGTTAAATTCATGCTAGGTTCATTCTGAAGATGGTTGCTGATACTTAGAGGGAGGATAGTTTAAGAAGCCCCCAATGATCAGAGATTTTGAATACAATGGATTGTATTCCACACGATTTGTTTCCCAACCTCAAGGTTTTTATTCACTTTCTTTAATGAGGTTTCTTCTGAGCCTATACTCATGAGACCACCATGTATTTTACTCTTCTCATCAAATCCAATAGCTGCCACCCTTCTAAGGTTTTACATTTTTGAAAACTAATTGCCACTTCTGTGCTAGCAAAAAGCACCAGGAATTAGGGGGGGAAAAAAAAAAAGGCATTCTTTCTCTTTTAATCACTGGCTGAGCTTCAACCACTGCTAGAGAGCAGGGACTTCTTGCAGAATAACATTGTCTCTTGTCTCTGCCTTTCCACAGAACGGACCTTCCTCAAGACCTCAGGCTACTTTTGGAGCTAGACCACTCTACCCACTGCTGGTAGTTTTTGAAGATATCATGCAACCGGAGCAATCTCTGTTAGTAAAATATAGAGGTCAGGCATATATTCCTGGGCACTGGAACTTGATTGCCCATACTGTTAAGCTGTTAGGCCCCAGCACAGTGGAGACCTGGATCAGCTGTCCCAAGCTGGAGACCATTCCCAGTAGAGAATAGGGATGCGGTTGCCCTGTTTTGGAGCTTAATAATGTGCATGAGAGTTGTTCCATGCCAGTTGGCTTCAGCATCAGAGAACATTGTAGTCCCAGCTATGTTTAATTTACTAGTATTGATGTAGACTAAGAGGCTGAGTACCAACATTCAGACAGGGAACAAGACACTGAAATAACCCACGTCTCCAGTGAGTTCTGCTAAAAGCAGAAGCTACAAAGACGTGCTGAAATGTGATACTGCGGGACAGGCAGCACAGTAAACCACAGCACGACTATGTGACATCAAGGCATGCAGAAGTCACCAGTCTACCACCTAGCAAAATCAAGGTGCTGAAGACAGGTGCAAGTTTTGGTCATGAGACCTTTTTTTTTCCCCTTTCTTACTTGGTTCTTTGGGTTGTTGGGATAGAAACGCAAGTTGTAACCAATCGTTTATCCTATAAACATCTGGTGTAAAAATTTAGAAGGACTTGAGGTTTCTATGTGATTTCACTTGGCATCTTTGTAAACACAATTACAAAAGTTATGGATCCATGGAGATAAGAAAGTAGATTCTCACTGTGATTTTTGGATTCCCAAAAAGACGTAAGATTTTAGCCCGCCTTCCTCTTCATATTAATATTTTCATTATATTTCATGTTGAATCCATTTTTAATTGTCCGACTTTAGAAAGCATTCAAGGAAACACAACTTCTCTCAGATAAAGACAGGACTTGGTACGGCTCCCAACACTCCCAAATGCTCAGCTCCGTTCCCAATCTTTCCGTAAGAGGAAAGACGAGACAGGGCCAGTGATTCTGCAGAAAGCTGGAGCTGTGAAAGGAGGTAGCCACTGAAAAGCTCTGCATTGTATTACAGAGTGCTCCATTCTAGCAGTTCAGTTGACATATGTACCTGTGAATAAAGTGGTTGGAGTTTAGGTTCGCTTGAGTTTAGCCTCGTACCCTCTTCCAGTCTCTGCTCCACTTCATCACCATTCATTTTCCCATCTGAAACTATGATCTGCCGGTTAAACTGCTTGTGTAATTGCTGCTTCATCTGTTCACTCAGCCGACAGGGTTAAACAGCTTAATAACAGCCAAGATCTATTACCTGACCTGTTTAAACTACCCCATCTTGCTCTGGCACACAGGTGTGACCACACCAACACTACCAATTGGGAGAGGACAGGGATCCTTCACAACAGCAACCAACCAACAACGCAGCTTTCTTCAGAGGCATTCTCAATAAGCAACACCGAGATGAGAAGGAAGCACCAAACCAAGCTGCATCTAGACTGTGAGGTGCCTTGGATGCTGACGTAGAGCTCCACCTGAAAGCCTCTGTGAAACCAGAACAAAATAACCAGCATTCCTTCGGCCTATTTTGTGAATTTGGTGGTATTTTCCAAATCTTCTACAGCAGGTTCTCTCTTCTGCAGCAAACTGGGCTGTCCCACAGGGTGACAGAGAGCAGCTAGGCTATGTAAAAGAAAACACACATAGGAACAATTCTTTGGCCTGAACCAGAACTCGAAACCCCAGCTTCCATCTGCCTCAGTGTTTCCTTTCCCATTTTCTCATTTAACTTTGGTAGTTTATTTTACCAGCACCCAACATCAGCAAAACCAGCCTTGACACTGTCCAATTCTGCTGTGTCTCTCAGCAAATTATATTTAGCTCCTTCCCAACTTGGTTCCGTGACTGGCAAAATTCCCGACACACACTAGATGCCATCAGAATTGCCTGTGGTCCCTTCCAAAGGGTTAGCTTGTCTACACAGCTCCATTAGGGGAATTATCTCCTCCTGCTGCAGCCTAGCCTCAGGGCTGCTTTAGCCAGCTGGCAACCCGTGTTCTCTTAGGAAGAGAGAGTGCAGCACTGTGGCCCATTCCCTCAGCTCAGCTTCCCACGAAAAACTGGTGCTTCGCTAAGTAGCTCGCTGCTGCTGCATTAGCAAGGTCCTGCCATATGAGCCACAGCTTTTGACAAAGAACTGCTTTTCCCTTGACAGGCAGAGCAGAGATCCAAAAGATCTGGTAAAGTTCAGAGCGTCTTTTAGGGCTTTCCTTACCCCAAGGCACTGCCCCCTTCGGAACCACTGAATGCAGTGACAGAAGCCAGGGCTCCCAAAACAGAAGCCCCTGTTAGCGAAGTTACCAAGACTCCCTTTTTGCTGACTGCTAAAGGGGCACAGAGGGCCCTGCTCAGACGCTAAACCGTGCAGCTTTCATAGAGTCTTAGAATGCTCAAGGTTGGAAGGGACCTCTAGAGATCATCTAGTCCAACCCTGCTGCACACACAGGGGCACCCAGAGCACGTGGCACAGGACTGCGTCCAAGCGGGTTTTGAAGATCTCCAGAGAAGGAGACTCCACAACCTCTCTGGGCAACCTGTTCCAGTGCTCTGTCACCCTCACTGTTAAGAAATTTTTCCTTAAGTTCCTGTGGAACTTTTGATGCTTCAGTTTCTGGCCGATTCCTCCAGTTCTGTTCGTGGCCACCAGTGAAAAGAGGCCAGCACCATCCTCCTCACTGCCTCCCCTTTCAGTTCAGGAGGTTATTCCTGACCCACAGCAGGCCTCGTGCATGTGAGGAACACGTGTGAACACGTGCAAGGCTCCTCACTCCTTCTCCGCAATTGCTCTTCTGACTGCCCGTGGAAGCTCTTCAACTTCCACATTTTGCTAAATACAACTAAGAATTGGAGCCAAACACAAGTAGCCAGGAACCGTGTAGTGATGCCAGGTTTGCAAGTGGGAGTAGCTCAGGGAAGAAAGTTGAATCAGACCATGGGGAGATGAGCCCTCGATCCCAGCTGGTCCCAGCTGCTGCTGCAGCCTCCACTACAAACTTCTCCAGCCACCTGCTGAAGCAGAGTAGGACAGAGATTCAGTTTTGACCATCTCATTGCTAACAGCATGTCCTAGCTCCCCAAGTGAAGATCACACAAATGCGCGTGTGCCAAGCACACAGGAGGCACAGGCGTGACCATCCAGGCTCTTTTAATAGGGGAACAGGACACTCTTTGCAAGTGGCCATGAAAGAGTTACCTCTTCACTACGTAGAAAATGAGTTCTTAAAAACACTGTAAAATGCAGTAATAGGTAGAAATTGCTTAAATTTCCAGAGCTAAAGGATAGCTCAGTATTTGTTAATTCAGAGTGACTCCAGAGAGTAATTCATAAGCTTCTAAATTAATATTTTTAAGGAGGTCATAAAATGTGAACTTTAGTAACTGCTACAGCCAATCAAGCTACCATCAATTCTGGCTCAGACTATTATAACACTAGTAATTACCTGCTGGAATTACTTTAAAAGTTTAACAAAAGCTTATCTACAGATAGTACTGAAACATGATATACTGTCATCTTAAAAACGGTATCACAATTAAATGTTATTGGTTAATCTTTTCATTTTTTTTCAGATTCCAGATTTTGCAACTTATTTCCCTAATATATAGCTAATTCTTCAGAGCTTTCCATTCCTAAAATGAGCAAATAAGTCTTCAATATGTAGTAAGTTTGCAGGCATGGCCCAAGACAACATCAGATCCATTAGGAAACGTTAGACAGAAAACGGAAATGGCACTTGCAAAGGATCACTTTAAAGGATGCTTAGAGATAGTTCAATATAGAAAAAAACAATACTTTTAAATGCTTTTAATAATAAGAGTTATCAAAATATATATTTAGTGAATACAAGTACTGCGGGTAATTCATCAATACAAAAGTGCAAATACAGACCTCTTACAAGCTAACAAATTATAATGGTTTCACTGTTTTTCATTATATACTGTCAAAAAAAAAAAAAAAAAAAGGTTCAGTTTCATCCCACTGCGCGGCTGACACCCCTGCGCGATCCTTATGCAGAAGCCGCTCCGCGGTTGAGGCCGGGACGCGGGGCCACTCCTCGCAGCTCCCTGACCACCCATGGACACGGCGGAGGTTCTGCTGCTGCTCCGACTGCTCCCAGCTCTTCCATCTCACACTTTGGCTGCATCACAACAGCACATCTGAACGCACGATGTGCAGGACGTTGGTTCCGAGAACAGCAAAAGAAAATCCAAGATCTTAAGATGAGAAAATGTCTTTTTTTTTTTTTTTTTTTTTTGGCTTCCAGTAGTTAGTTTTGCAAAATGACAGATAAAATTTGAGCCCAGCAAAAACAAAGTGACAGAAGTCATTTACAGCAGTCCCGTGTCCACGTCTGGAAACAAATATTCAGCAGCTATTCTTTCGCAGTGTAAAAGTAAACAGATTTTTTTTTCCTGAAATATATTCATTCCTGGATATAGAAACAAAACAACTTTTGCGCTCTGTATATAAAAAGATGAACTGATTTTGAAGGTGTTCTTGTACATAAGCAATTAGAGGCTCCACATCCAAACCAGTGACTGGGAAAACACATGGAAGCAAGGTTTTTGAGTATGACCAGATAGTATTTCCCTTTATTCCAATATTTTATTTGGAAGATGGTCATAAGTCTAATTACTGAACTGTGGAAAGTCCACCTTTTGGCACATCTATATGGTGCAATTCTATCCTGCAGCAGAGTTACCTGAACCTGCTCAGCTGCAGCTTGCTTGGTTCCTCCTGTCTCTTCTGCTTTTTGCCTCACGACAGTGAGAAAGGCTAAGCTGGTAGAACTATTCAAACAAATAAACAGTATCTTAACACTTCTCTCCGTTCTCTATGGTAAAATATCCCCCATGGACAACAGAGGTGGAAAATATCACCAAAAATTGTGTCGAAATAAGTATGCGCACAGATATGAATGTCAAAATGGTAGAAATAGCATACAGAGATATATTAAATGATATCTAGTATCTCCCTGAGAACAGACGTAGTAATATATTAAGCATCCATCAGATTTGGCACAGTTAAATGACTGTGATAAATAAAAACATTTCTTTCCCAATAAGAATTTCCAAGTATTTTTTCTCCCGCAGACCTGTTGGAACAGTAAGGATTCCTTTTTCAAGTGGATTGAAAGACACTGGCTTTTCAGTTGTCCAGGACTCACTGATGTCTGTCCACGGGTGATCACTAAAAATGTGCATAATAATCTCCCCATAATTGAATTTCTAGATCAAGCAAATCATAACAAAATTAGTGATATTTCAGCACTTTCTGATATTAAACTCAACTACAAGACGTAAGAAAACAACACAGAATGAGCCAAATGGACGTCCCTTGTGTCGCTGGCCTGGCAAGGATTTGTTTGCATGGAGGTTGCACACAAGCAGGACAGCTAAGATAATACTATCAAAAATATCACCATGAGCAAGTACTCCATGCTATAGTTGAAAAATTATTTTATGTAGTTACGCTGCACCGGTTGGTGTAGCTTTAGCAGTTAATTCTCTGGTGTATTTAAAATGAGTCTATCCGAAAACAAATATAACTGGCTACGGTTGCAAAATTTCTTCACACCATGGTAATGTTGTGATTTCTTTCGCAGATTACAAAAAGCAGAGCATCCTCTGCCATGCACATTTTCCAGCTGGGAATTAGTTTCTTGTTTGCTACCTATACTCTAGATCATAAGCATGTACTTAAAAGATTGATTTTTACAAAAAGCTTTGACAAACAGGATATAGCTGCATAAAGTTTTCTGTTACCGCAGCTGTAATCTATGAAAAAATACTTCAACTCCCAGAGCAGAAGAGGAGACGGGTACGTGCCTCTTGCAACACAAAATATTCTTCTATTTTATCCAGACTTAAACAGTTGGAGTCATGTTTTATCACTGGTACCTAATTCCAAAGAGAGATAACTTGTATCAGTTCACAAAAAATAGATTTTCTGCTGACATGCTAGAGATGCATACAGGTTCCTGCAAGAAATACAAATATTAGTATGAGAACTGAAACAGGGGAAAATATCACAGAAGTGTTCCCGTTACTGTCGGGTTCACTTGCGAAGCCATAGTGCCCTCTAGCACCCAAAAAAGAAAACACAGGGCTGCAGCTCAAGTGAAAACTCAAACTCAGAACTGCCTTTTCTGAGCAGAGAAAGGACGGTCTGCAAATGTGAGAAAGAACATTTCTTCTCGTTAAAATCAAGTTTCTTTTAATGGAAAGGGCACTTTTCACAGCTTTTATCGAGCAGAGTCCTGCAGAGTTGAAGAGCTCCATAAAATGCGAGTTCTTGTAGACTAAAGGCATTTCTCTGCTTCTGTAGAGCTCTCCTACACCACATATGCATTAGCAACACAAACACGATTTTGGCATAGGGATATGGATTTTTAGATGCACAGGTCAACAAACATATTTGTCAAATCTTTGTTTTCTCTACTCCTAGGAAACATTTTGACTCAAACATCTGCATTACACAAAACTCTGCGCAAGATGAAGAATAAATTATGACTTTTAAAATCTAAGAAACTTTTCTCCTTTCCCTAGAGAAGAAATTATTGTATAGAAAGGCGGCTTGGCATGCCTTAGAGCAGAGAAATCTTCCATCTAGCTGCAGTTCATTAGGAAAACATCTTGGATAACCCAGTGCCATTAAAAGAACAATAAGCCTAAGAAACAAAAGTCACTCTTCGCTAACTAGTCACCGAGCTGTTCCATTTCTGAGACCTGCGAATAAAGGTACATATAATCTCTACAGCTTTTCAGGAGAAAATTTAAATAAAAATATTTTAAAAATATATGCTGAATGACAGAAAAAAAAAGATCTGCTTTTTAAAAGGAACATATACCATCAATATGCTACTCAAAATCTTAAGTGAAACTGCAACGTAGAAGAGAAATTGTAAGATACTTACAAATTTTTGTTGTTGCTTTTTTAATAGAAAAAAAATAAAAAACTTGAACAGATTTATATGTACTGCTAACCGTAAAAACGACTCTGTCTCCAAAGGCCAAAAAAGCCAGGTCTACTGCAGATGTTTGTCAGAAAAATGAATTTTGGAAAAGTGTCCCACAGGAAATGTTAAAAACCAGTTCATCAACTAGAACAGACAGATTTGCTGAACCTAATTTTCAAGTCTTGGTGGGAAAAAGGCAAGAAAAGGAATTAGTCTTTTGTGCTGAAAAAGCAGGCGGGATCCTGGAATTCAAGAGTTCAACAAAAGTGTCAAAAATGTTGTGAAGTGCCAAGTGGTCAGATGAGATGATTTTCAAAGGCGGCATAACAAGCTTACTGTAACAAGAAGAACAAAGAAAACTTCACTCAGACAGACAAAGTCAGAAGTATCAATATTCAAGTAAGCTTCAACAATAGCTCATTCAGGAGGAATTTAAAAGTAATGATTCATTAAGAGGAAAGGGAGAAATTACTTGTATAGGATATTCTTGAACCTCTCTCATTTGTGTATCTTAGACCAATCAGGTCTAAAGATAATCAAAATAACAAAATTAGCCGAAAGTCCCTGTTTTTATTATAGGCATTTTTGATATCTGCAGACTCAAATCACGGTTCAGAATGAAAAGAGATATGCCAAAGCATGTTAAGGTAAAAAAAACAAAAATAATTATTTCAGTTAAAAAAAAAAAAAAAACCACTACGTAGACAACTGTGTGACAAGTCTATTAGAATGCTTATAAAGATGTATATTAGTCCCCCAAAATATAGTTCATTTTCACCAAGAATTAGTTTATAAATTTTTTCCCTTGAATCTTTTTTTTGAACTCTTAATCAAGAGGTTTAAGAAACATCCAGTTTGTCTGACTTCACAGCAACTATTAAAACAGAAATTACTTTGAAAGTAATTAAGTAACAACACAGTAAGTCCTACTCCACGCAGTCCTACTCCACTCTACTATAGCGTAAGTCAAAATTGTGCAGATTTTCAAAATTAAAAAAAAAAAAAAAAAAAACCTATGCCTCTTCCTGTTAACTTTTGTGTTGGTCCAGCAGTTGTGCAACGCCAGGTGAAAGTTCCCAGAGTTGCTCTTCCCATCCCAAGTATACTTAGTGGGACCTACCACTTTAAGAGTTAGTTAAAGGAAAAAGGAAATTTCTAATCAAAATTAGTGTTTAGTCAAAAAGAATCTTGCACTTCTTTTGATTTTCTATGCTCCTTAGGTGTCTGGCAACTATAAAACCAAGAATATATGAAATGTTTTCACTTCTTGGAAAAGATATAAAAAACTTAATTATATTATATTAATTACTGACTTGTGTTACTTAATCTTTTCTGTAGTTTAGCCAATATGGTTTTCTACAATGTTGTCACTGAAGTACCTATCAGACCACATCTTATTCAAGTCCTCTTTCATCTACCAAGAAAATACCTTCTTAAATGTTTTCCTTTCTCCCCGTAGAAATTTGGGAAAGTTTTCTGAAGAAAAACATTCTTAGTGTTTCAGACTATCTAAATCCATCCAGAACTGCTAAAAAACCAGAATGATTTAGCTAATCATACTTAAGGAATATGCTCAGCAGGATCAACTAAGAGGGGAATGAAGCTCAGCAGGATGCTTGGTTGGTTCAGACGCTGCTCCAGGTGACAGAGACTTCATTGGTGGCCCATCTCAACAGGGCCCTGACAGAACTGAAACAACAGAGATGGTTAAGGCAGCAGCAAACAGCGGGAACACTGCCAGGCAAAGCACACAAGGATAGAGAAAAACAAACCAAAAAAATCTTGTCATTTGACAGAATCAGTTTAGACTGTGACAGGGCAAGGAATAGCATCCAGGCACAGCAGTTTTGGACTGAAAACTAAACATCTGGGTTTGTTTCTTGAAGTAAGAGTAAACCAAACCATTCTGATCCACGTGGTTTCCAGTAACTCAAAATGATGCAAGAAAACAAGAGTGGAAAGAATACACGTGAACAAGGATTCCTTCCCGGTTTTGGTGTAGGTATGAGCACAAAAAGCATTTTAAAGGATTTATTCACCCTCACAGGTAGACCAGGATCCAGAGAGCTACTATGAAATGAGTCTTGCATGGATGCGTTACTGCTACCAGTGCAGACTCAAAACAAGCAAATGATAAATGACATTTTTTAAAGTGTGAAATCTCTGAAGTAAGCAAAGGTTAAAGTAAATCATTACTCAATAATGTTCATTGGCAGCTTGGATTATGGTTGAGGGCTAGTGGAGAGGCAGGTTTGAGCAGCAAAGCGTGCTATGCAATGGCCTTAAGGCAACATGCACAGGGCTTTCCTGTGTCGTACCTAGTCTGTAAAACAACATATAAGAAACTTCCAACTCCTGCACTATCAGACTGGCACCCTTCAGATATACTAAATTATTAAAAGAGAAAAGTAGGAAATCATGTATTTAACCCAGTGAACTAGCAAGAACAGCTCATTCAGAGCACTGGATAAAAGGGTTCTTAAAATATTTTATTTTGCCTGAAATTCAGTGCAAAAGGAAATCATTTTCCCAAATATGACTCCTTATGGCAAGATTTAAAACTTCCTGTAACAAGCATGGCAGTTGACTCTGAAATTTCAATGTGAAACTTATACAAAAATTTACAGTGCATATCGGGCAACGAGATACGTATATGCAAAGCAACATTAAAACAAGAATAAACACACATCCACAGGATCCAGGCCTCTAAAAACCCTTAAAAAACTAAGCACAGAAAAGCAAGAAAAAAGTTTACAGGGGAAGTCCTATCTCTGGAATAACTTCCCAACATTATTATTTTGGAATTAAAAAGAGAAAAAAAAATGTTGTTGTTAACAACAATAACAGTTTAAAACTTAATGGTCCCTGCCTGAAAAAAAAAAAAGAGTAAATAAATGTGGAAAAAAGAAAAAAAAACACTATTAATTGAAGAACTGTCCTTGGCATCTATTTGATAAATGAGACAGAGGCTTTGTACTGAGCTCAATGAGTTGATAGAAAAAACAGGAACTCTAATACGTAACAAACAGCCTTTTTTTTGTAAAAAAGCAGCAGCAGAGCAGAATGCCACTTAAGGGACAGAGAAACAAATTCTTTGAGATGAGAGGTGTTTTAGTGCAAAGGAGTCGGGACTTCCCCTTTCTATGAACTTATGTCCTTACATAACAAGTGTCCTCTTAAAAACCGCCAAATAAGTAACTCTGGCATCAGAGTTACTTCAGCTACCTCAGTGTGGCAACACTTCACACGTGCACATTAAAAAATAATGAATATATACAATATAGTATGAACTGAGTATCTGCCACATACTGCTACTGAAATGGAAAAAGGTAATTACAGACACACAGGAATAGAAAAGATCCATTACTGCATGTAGACTTAGGGTTTTTAGACTAATACCAAACATTTCACTTCTCTTAAATGTGTTTTTAGACTCCATTTCAGTAGTGCACGTATCACACTGTGGGATCAAACTTTCTTCTACTGTTGGACAGTGTAGGTAGGCAGACTGAATTCCTTCTTGTTGAAGCATTATTCTACTGGGAGTTTGATTTAAATGGATGTTTGAATTCAGGAGACATGCAAACGCTTTTACCTGGCAGCGAAGTACGCCTGCGCGTGACGGAAGTCTAGTTCAAGTTTTATTTTTTTATAGTCGACGTTAGGGTAGTGTAAGAGATAGTGATTATAGCTCTTTTTGTGAACATGGGGGTGGGGTTGCCATCTGGAATGGTCTTTTGTCTTTTTCTTTTTTTTTTTTCTTTTTTTTTTTTTCATTATGAAGGACCATCGCCCTTAGCTTTTTTGGTTATTGCTTTTTTTTCTTTTCTTTTTTTTTTTTTTTGAAGACCATTCCATTTCTTTATTTTTTAACATCTTAAAGTCATAAGGACTTATATGCAAAGCAGTCATACACTTTATCATTAAAACCCATAGGTAAAATACGTACACAAATCCAACAAAAGGCTAGTACATAGTAAAGCCTAAGCATACTACTATGCAATATTATGAATACATAACTGTAGAGACTTCGGTTTAGTACTGTTATCTATTCATTTCTGAAAACATTCACAAAGATTTTAAATGCAAATTTTCATTCCGTATCTGGAATAAAACAAAAATTATCTATGTTATAACAACTTCTGGCCATGTGTGTTTGACCAATTCAGTAAATTACAAAGAACCCAAAGAATTCTGTAACTTTCTGTAGAACTATGTAATAAAAACATTGCATATGTTCCTAGTATGATGTCTTTAGCAATCATTTACTGAAATGTAACTCAAACATCAATCTCTCAAAACATATAACTGATCAGCTGCTTTTTAGTCTATATCCGAATCCAACTTCACCACATTTACCAAAACCCTTCTTATTACAAAGATGCAGAAGTACATTAGGTAATACTAATGCAATGCAGGTGCAGTTCTAGCATTATCAGTGATCAGTTGAATCATCTTCTCCACGAACGAGATTCATTCTCCTCCTCCTCTTCGTCGTCATCTTGAAGCAGCGAGTCATCCACCAAAGACTCCTCCTGAAACTTCAGAAGGAAAACAGGATAGTCTCTAGGTTAAGCCAGAATATCTAAGAGATCTAAAAGCAAAATATAAACTTCTGAAGAGATTTAATATAGGATATATTCATTTTCTAAAAGAAAAAAAAAGCTTTTAAGAAAGTACAGTGTGTACATGCAGACGGACACAAATATATATTTTAAATAGATGGCAAATAAAAAAACAACCAACCAAACAAAAAAACACCAAATTGTAAGTGGACTTCAAAACGACCAGGAGAGATGTTACCTTTCTGATTCTTCAGTATAACATCCACACTCCAGCTGTTAGGTTGCCAAGAATTTTAAGATGCTACACTGAAAATTAATGCTAGCTTTCCCTTGTTCATAAAAATTTCACCTCTTTTTACCTCAAAGAGCTTAATCTACTTTAACAGCATAAAGTTTGAGTCAGAGTCATTTTGACAGCTTAATTAAATTCAAAATTGTTCTCCCCAATCTTTATAATATTAGGGCCGAAATAGGTCTTTATAGAAATCTAAACAAAATATATTAATAGGTTTTCAATTGCTATGCTGGCTTTCAGTAACAATAAAACATGTCAAAAGACTATACAAAAACAGCTTTGGCTCACTAAAAAGTTAAGAGTTTGCCTTCAGGAAGGCAAAGCTAAAATAAGAAGAAAAAGAAAAGATCATCAGGGAGCCATGTTTCTACTTTTCCCTAAGTACAGGCACATAACAATGTATACATATATATGAATTAATTACATATGAACTATCCATTATCTCAGAGCTTTTTAAAGATCGCACACTTTGCAATCAGTTTATGCATTAATGAAAAACAAACATGGGTACTGTGGCCCAGCATCGAGGCTGACCACACATATGGAACCACCACCCTACAGAGGAACAACCACACAGCCTGGGAATGTCTGGCCTGGAAAAAACATAACGTGGGAGAAGTATGGTGGCGGTCTATTAAGTGTCTTAGAGCTAAGGTGAGGAAGGATGATGATTGTTTCCTTTTTTTTGACACAAGAACAAGACAATATAAAAACTGAAGTGAAGGTGGTGAGTCCAATATAAAGGTAATTATACTTGCTATGCATGGTTAGAACAGGAGCATTCCTTGTCACGGGACATTACAGATGTTAATTACCCCAAGTTCCAGAGAAGCCCATTCATGGAACAGGTATCTGTAAAAGCCTTTTGGCTATGGAGACACCCCCTTTCACTCAAGACGTCCCTGAACTGCAAACTCCTTCGACGAGCATCTCTGCAACTCTCTCCCTAGGGACCTGCTGTTGACGCAGGAGAGTCAACTCTCTTGTGAGGCCCCCACGAGCAGCAAGGCTGACACGTAGCCACCTCAGGGGCTTTTCATAACCAAGTGGTTCCTCACCAGGGATTTTCTGGGTTGTGGGGGCTGCAGACTCTACTGCGCCCAAGTCTAAAAAAACCTTCCTTCCAATTTTCATAAGCAGACTAGGAGCCATGGTTTACTACTGTTCAGAGATGTCATTCTGTGGAATGACCTAGTTCATTTTCTAGTTCATCAAGGTGTTTCTTTGTTTCATTCAGGTCTTAGGCATACTATCTCTATTTCACAGAATCCCAGAATGGTTGAGGTTGGAAGGGACCTCTAGAGATCATCTAGTCCAACCTCCCTGCTCCAGCAGGGACAGATGGCAGAGCATGTGGCACAGGGTGGCATCCAGGCAGGTTTGGAAGATCTCCAGAGAAGGAGCCTCCACAACCTCTCTGGGCAGCCTGTTCCAGGGCTCTGTCACCGTCACAGGAAATAAGTTCTTCCTATTTATTTATCTTCCCTAAATAGTTTTTCCTATTTATTTATCTATCTTACTATTCCTAACTATTCCTAAAATGACAGAGTTTGGGCATGGAAATAAAAGCAGGAGAGCTTTTTCATACATATGTATAATAGCTGCTGTAAAACTGTCTAAGTAGGAAGATTAATTAAGTCCATGGAAACTCAAGTCATTTTACACACTTGAAATTCAGGCCACTGACAATAGGAAAAACCACCCTGATCTAACCCTACATAAGTAAAAATTCTAACAACAGGACTGCAGAATTTCTTCGATGCAACTAGTTAATCGTCAGCACATGAACTTGCTGTTCTTGAACTGATCCATCCAGGACCTTGCAATGGGCATATTATACTTCTAATATTAACTTAAATCAAACGCTAGAAACAATGCCAAAAGCTCTCAAGATGAAAGAAATACAAATTTCACAATGGCTAGTAAGTAAAAAGGTTGGAGGGATTAATTCGGTTGCAAAGAATCCAAGTAAAATACAATCATGTTAAGCAAACAAGATATACTTGTGCGTGACATATACTTGGACCGTTAAGAAAATGGAGGAGAGTAAATTAGTACTTAGATGTACCCATCATGTTAAGTAAGAAATCTGTAAACACCAGCACAAGTAAGAATCCACAAACAGAGCTGACAAATATACAGGTAAAATGATATTTTTGTATCAGACATTCAGTATTGCAAAAATTTCAGCGAGCATACAAAGGAAGTGAGTATCTAGGATTTTGACCCAAGATCAAAACCTCTCATATGTTTTCCACAAAAATCACTAGCCAAAGACTTAATTGCAGAAATAATACTGAGAAAGACAGAGGAAAATGGTTAAATTAAAAAGAAAAAAGAAAATAAGAAAACAAAGTTCAAAAATATATTAAAATAAAAAACATAATAAAGATTATACAATAAAGCTGAACATCTAAGCCACGAAATTACACAAAGTTTTAGATAGGTCCAACAAATTGCCAATCACAGAAAATGGTCTCATGCCAACAGGTTTCTTTCCATACTTGATGAATCTTGTTGAGGATTCATCCACTTGGATTGGCCACTTGCCAAACTATCTTTTCAGCAGACCAGAGCTGTTGAATACCTAAGGGCTCACAACTTTTCAAGAGTTTATGAATCTATCCTCTTCTCTCCCCTTACCAGGGAGGCAGAGCACACAGCTTGTTACTGTCTTTCCCCCCTCCCTCACTTCCTACTACAACCAAGACGTCCAGTGTCTCCAAGTGGGGCTAAAAGATAAATCCCACTGCATCTCACCTACCAATCAATTTGTACTTCCCTGCCTTTACTCTGCTGAAGTGTTTGCACATCCTTGCATGCCCTTTTCTTCATTAAGCAAAACAGAGATGTCTCAGGGAAGCAGCTTCTCAGTGAGACCTCTCAATAAAGCAGACTCCTCCTAGTAACAAACACTGTGTCCATCTTAAGAGGCAACACAACCCTGAAGGAGAAGGGACAAAATACCTAAGATCCTCTCCAGGTTCCCTCGCACAGTCTCTTGCTCACTCACATCTTAAAAACTGGGCACTACCAAGTGCAGAAAGACAAACTGAACTCGGTCATACTGAAATCTGAACTTGTGAAACAGCCTCCTTTGGTGGAGACGCCAAAGCACCACAGAGCACACACACAACATCACTGCAAAGTCACGGTGTATTTAAAATACTTCAGCTGCTCTATGGCTATCACAAAGAAACAACTAAGTCACAATACATGAATTTAAGACAACAAATGTCTATTTTTATCCCAAGCGGCATTTATTTTTCATTCTGAATGTCAATCCTCTAAGGAATTACTGTCTAGGTAGACTGAACCAATAACTGGTTTTGGATAAAATCCTCAACTGTTTTCAGGCAAGTTCACAACTACGTCTCCAATTTTCTAAACACAATCTCCAGAATGTTTTGTTTTTTAAAAGAGGAAACTTTCCTGAAAAAAAAAAAAAAAGTAAAATATCTGGACTGTCAGCAGGCTAGAACACAGGTAGTATATTTACTGATAGAAATCAAAAGATGAGAGTCACATTCAGGCACAGAAGCATGGATCCACAAATCATTTTCAGAAAAGACAGACATTATTTCACCTTAAATAATTAACAGAGTATTTAAACCAAAAGAACAAGCTTACTTCTTCTTCGTCCGGTTCAGCTTCTTCTGTTTCAACAGCAGACATGCTAGCAGTGGGTTTGTTCCATGCCAACTTTAACTCCTGCCCTTTAAACCGAGATCCATGAATTGCAGCCTAAAACGAATTTAAATTTTTTAGCTTACTGTTCCTTAACACAGGAATATAATTCTCATAAAACGTCAATGCCAGAAATAAACAGTCTCTATTTTATTTAGTTATTTTTGGGAAAATCTGAGTTCACAACCTCTTTTAGAGCTACTGTTGATAGGTCAGACTAGAACAGACTTACTCACATATCCTTGCTGGAAAAAGTGTCAAAATAAGAATATAAAATCAGAAAATATAAAACATAAGAAAGGCTTTGAAAATTATAAACCATGGTGATGTGGACTGCATTGTGCAATGGCACACCTCTTAATTTTGTCTTATTTACCTTTCTAAGTCTGACACAGAAGGTGAAAAATCAGTTAATACATTACTTATTTGGATAAGAAATAAAGTATCCCACAACAAAAACAATTTGATATAAAAATAATTAACTTCATGATTACAGCTTAATCTCCTGGAAAATGCTGCACTTCCTGCAAAGTCTTGGTAATTGAAATGTTAAAAGAAAAAAAAAAAGAAAAAAAAATTAACTTATGGGATATTCATGCTGCCTTAAGTACCAGATGCGCTAAGCGGCTGCTTTGGAAATAGTGTGTTCAAATTAAAGTAACATGAACGAGCATAAATCAGCGTTAGCAACATCCCGAAATAACTGCCACAGTCACAGAAGATTTACAGCACAGTCTCCAAGTGCAGCATAATGTGAAATGGAGAAACAATTACATGTCCAGTGACACCTGAACATGAATTGTGCGATATTAAAGTCCCCAGGTATAAATTTTAAATCTGTACATATAAATTTATGATAAATTTAAAAGATTCTATGCCTATTAAAATGCAGCTCAGGAGCTTTTTGTCCATGGTCTCATCACAATGTCGCACAGCTAGGATTTTCGGAAGTACTTAGATGTGACACGTAGGTCTAGAAACAACTTGTAATCTTTGGAAGAAATTACTACTACATAAAAATGCAACATTTTACACTAGGGAATCCTCCTCTTCCTTCCAGGCTAAAACATATAGGGTCATAAAGCTTAAGCCTTTTTTATTTTACAATGGCAAAATAGTAGCCACATTTACTTCACAATCAGCTTCAACAAAAAAATTGGGACAATTACATTCCACTTCTATAACTTTTCCAATTACCAATCTTCAAGTGTGCTTTACTAGAACACATAACTTCCAGAGAAATATATTTAATCTGCTAGAATATGTTAGGGAAGATACAGAAATCAACTGTATTTGATCAAGCACATTTTGCACAAAACTGTAACCTAAACATGACAACTGTAACACAGAATATGAGACGTTTGCACAGTGTCTTTAAGCAGGAGGTGAACACATCCCGTGGCAATCAGGACAGTTGACCCAGCTCAAACCTCTGTCTACAGCAGGAATCCCAAACTCCTCCTCGACGCAGGCTGGCAGCTCCCCCTATTCTACTGGGGAATGACTGAAGCGACACACGCTGTTGTTCACATGGAGTGAAACACCAAAGGAAACGCTCACAACATTGCATTCTCCTTCTCCCCCAAATACATCTGTCTTTTTCCTACCCATAGCCTAAGTCCTGCATTAACCCTCCTCTTTTTCAGGTGCTTCACAAATCTAGGCTTCCAAGTTTACCTCCAAAGTACGTGGGTTCCCTGCTTTATTGGACACAAATATTTAGATCTGCAGTGCTGATGTGAAATGGTTCATCATACCAATTTTTTTACAAAAGTTGTAACAATAAAAAAAAGAAAAAAAAAAGTACTTCACTGATAAAAAGGTATCTCAAGAAGAATTTCTGTTCATAGCAAATACCCGGATAACTGATGAGAATCATGCTCAAGCCAGTATCAATAAAGACTTTATTTAGACGGTTCACAGTGATAAACTATTGTTCCGAGTCTCCTAGTTTTTGTTTAAGAGGCAGTGCAAATAAGTTCCTCCCAATACTTAATAAATTACTTATGGAAGCAATGGCTAGGAAGTTGTGAAATGCAGTATCCAAAGTTAGGAAGCACCAAAATTAAAACTTGACTCAGTCTGATTGTGTATAAACTAATTAGAACCACTTTTACCCATGATCAGGCATTTCTCATTCCCCATAGATGAATTTTGCTTGCTGCCAAAACACATTCCTTCAAGGGACAGTTGCACAACTCTGCTATTTTTACTTTCATCATTCAGTAAGAACACATATATACAATGTACCATTAATTACACCACTAATTACATTTCCTTTTTTCACAGAATAATTACAATCTTGAAATAGTTAGGGCTCATCACTATGGCATCTGCGAGTTTCACAAAGAGTGTTTCTGTTCTTCTTTAATTCATCTTTGGGAGACGCCTCAAATTATTTCTCAAAATATGTAACCATGTAAGCATTCACCTAGAGCTTTCGCAAACTTCATTTGTAAACATTGGTATTTCTGTGTTTCTGGTTGCTGATTTCTCAGCATATATAAAGAGTAAATTTTGGCCACGTATGAAAATTCTATTTGCAGAACTTCCACAAGAACAAATTTGTGGAAAATACAAACATAAAATGAAATATTTTTATATAATCATACGAGAAATACGAATCCTTTCGTTTCTTCTTTCTGGGGTCCCCCTTACTTTCAGAATACTCATCACCAACAACGACGCAAGAATTTAACAGAAAACAGAATATTTTGCAGAATGACTATGCCCAAGTTAATAAATGTCCTTGACTGGATAAGGCAGAGGTTCCACTATGTGTATGCGTGCACGTGTGTGCATATAATTACATTTAATTGCTCTACATAAAAATCAAAAAGTCCTAATGTAAGGATGCTGAATTACAACATATCTCAACTCTTGAACTACTTATCTAATAATTCATTTATTAGATGTCTCTGAAAGTCTCTAAAAGTCTTTCTTTCATCTCCTAGATTGTAAAGAAATACGCTAAAGAAAGAAATATCACATCATGGGAAATTACACATATGCTATCATAGGCTTTCAATTAAATATCACTCTGTCTCATCACACAGAATATTCAGGGACACTCTATAGGACATCAAACTTCGAAGACAACAGTGAGATACAAAGTTTTCAGGTGAAAACAACAGGCAAGCAAGATTTGCACCCAGGAATTCAAGCATATTCTTCTCAATTTCTGTCTTACATCCTGTGCTTGACTCCTTTGTTATAAACTCCCTCATTTACTAAGAATTTCAGTGTATCAATATCCACGTTTGACAGATTTGTTCTGTGTTTCTTAATCTAGAAATAAAGCTTTGTTTTAGACTTGTTTGAAAATACTCAGCAGTTTTTATATAGTTTTTTTCCTCAGCAGTAATTATACATATTACTATATTTGATTGAATTTAATACGTAAAAGCATATTCTTTGTAGCAAAGATTATACTCACAGCTTCAGCTTCTGCTCTTGTCTTAAAGGTAATCACTGCATGGAGAGAAGAGTCATCTATCTGGCAATCTTCAATTTCACCAAATTGCTTTTAGCAAGAGAAAAAAAAAAAAAAGCTTAGTGACACAGTCCTCCCACAGAATCCCAGAATGGTCAAGGTTGGAAGGGACCTCTAGAGACCATCTAGTCCAACCCTCCTGCTCCAGCAGGGACACCTACAGCACGTGGCACAGGGTGGCATCCAGGTGGGTTTGGAAGATCTCCAGAGAAGGAGACTCCACAACCTCTCTGGGCAGCCTGTTCCAGGGCTCTGTCACCCAAGTGCTCCCCCTCTACAAATGTTGTCCTATGCAGAATGTTCTAGAAATCATATAAAATTAGAATACTGTATCCTTTTACTGAAACTAAATATGGAAAAAAGGAAGAGGGGGATAAAAACTCACCCATGATTTATGCCAATTCTGTGATATTCTCAGCACTCTTTCAACAAAAACAAATTTCCCTTTACCGTAGGCTTTGAAAAGGACAAAGATTTTTCCCCTTCTGCTCAATTCTCATTTTATTACATTTTCACATCAAATAAAAAAAGCTAAAAAAAAATCTGTATCATTTTTTTGACTTTTTTTTTTAAGCAAACAAACAAAAAAAAGCTTGTAGAAAGAACTCTGAATTCTCAGGTCTATATAAACGAAGGGCGAGAAATTTGTGCCTTTCCTGGCAAGGTCTACCAATAAATGCACAGTTCTCACTATTAGTCTTAAATTCAGAAGGTTAGGCAAAAATGCTGAAGACTTCAGATCAACTTGCTATCATAATAGATGCAAAACGTACTTAAAAGATTACAGGTATTATCGAAAAAAAAAGTAACCTGAATACATGGAACCATGTTTATTATTTTGGTAACTGTTTGCTAAGATATTTTATGAAAAATAGAGGGACTACAAGATATTGAAAAGTATTCTTTGTTTGCACCATCCCTTCAGGTATTTAACCTTTTATGCCTAAAGATTTGCTAAAATTTTTACATGTATTCTGTTCTGCGTAACTGAATATTAAAGTCATTATTTTATATCCCAATTTTTTGTGAACGTATATTAAAAAAAGCAAAAAAAAAACAAATAAACAATAAACCCAAATTTCTAAATGTAGGCACAGGGATGCTACTATAACCAATTTCTTGTTTTTACATTTTTTTTTCTGATGCACCCTCTTTTTCAAAGATAGGGAGATCACGCTATATACCAATCTCTAAATAAGATTACCAAATGAACCAAATGGAATGGGCTGAAGCTCCTTTAGCACTGAAGAGCATCATCCCCAGAGGAGAGGAAGCGAAAATGCCACATACCGCAAAGTGAGGCAGAAGGTCTTCTCTATCAGTCTCCGTGAACGCAGAGATTTCCAAGGCCCGAGGCCGATGATCCACCACCGCGTGCACGGGAACTCCTCTGCCTCTACCCCGGCCTCGGATTCCTCTACCTCTGCTACGCGATGCACCCCGACCTCTTGCGTGAACCCCTCTGCCACGAACGGCAGAAAGAATCCCTCGCTTGGCAGCCTAAGATGTTCATACATAACATGGCCATGTATTATAATTCATGATCGGAGTAGCTAGCAGAATACACACAAACACATATTCTCTGTTTCCTGAACAAACACACATCCCCAAACAAGCCTCAGATGGACCAATTTACATAACTTGAAATAACCAAAAATTAACATGTTAACAACATTAAGAAAGAACTAGTACCCTTAAATTATTAACAGATCAATAACAGGATGGGAAATTAAAAAAAAAAAAAGTAGAAAAATCAGATATTAGAAGATTAAAAGACTCCTTGCTTGTGAAAGCAATGGCTCACAGGAGATGGCAACTACAGCCCAACTTCTAAACTTGATTAACAATTATTTTGTCATTAACAATTATTTTTGATCTGGTACTGAATTCTTCTCCTAATTCTCAACCAGGAACTTTAATCTAAGGCCCAAAGCAGCATGGTGGCTTTTGACCACAGAGTTGTAAGGAATAAACAGCAGCTCTAAAGAGCCCTTTAAAGTGCTCCACACATTTCAATTTCCACAGTACCTGTGTTTCCCTTCCAGAGAACGGGCAGGCACTATCTTTAAGAAAACTCTCAGGGCCAATGGCAATATCTAGTTGTTTTGTTTCCTTCAACTTGCTAAAGCTGAAGATTTTAAAGGTAATTTTAAGACACATAATCTGAATGTTTGTAACATGTATATATATTTTTTTAACAAGCAGGTTCAATGTAGGAATAAAAACATCAAGCAAAATCACCAGAACAGAGTATTTTAGCCTATGCCATACATGGAGTTTACAGGTGAGACACTGATGGCAATAATCCTCATGAGCAGAACGATCTGTAATGGCTTTTCCATTTCCGATCTTATTCGGATAACTATAACACATAAACAGTTCACATATTTTTTGCCAAAGTAAAGCTGTTTCTTAATGATTTTCAAGGGTATGATAACTGGAAAAGTTAAATAAAAATAGGCTGCTTCAACAATTCCAAATGTATCCTGTCTGCTTTTTCCCACAGTAAACACAGGGCCACCTGGAAGAGAATGGTAGGTTACGAGCCACAGAAGCAAGATGCAAACAGTGCAGGATTGAAGGTCACAAAGACAATGGTTGGATAAAAGCTGTTCTAAATGAATAGTTAGGATTCAAACAAGTGACAAATTAAAAAACAAGCATACACATAGATTTGATCCCTTCATAAATTATAAAAGGGATACATTTCATGTGATTCCTTACAGTGTGCTTTATTTACAACTCTAATTCTTCTGTATCTACTATGATCAATATTAGCTAAAAGGCATCAGAATATCCATTTTATTAGTAAAAAAAAAATACTTCGATGAGCAGCTAAATTATTTTTTTCATAAGCAGAAGTATAAACAGACTCAATAGAAGTGCAGTAGGATTAGCACATCCAATTAGCATCTTCCTTTATACTGCATGATTACAGAAGTACTGCTATATTCAAGATCACCTAATGTATGTTACTTTAAAAATGTAGGTTTTAAAACCTACCTATCTTTTAGAGTAGCTATGAAATATATATTCATCATTTAGAATACATATTGTTAGTGTACATTTCCATGTCACTGCTACTCAGTTGGCTTCACTTATTAACAAAGATATTTTAACAATTACCAGCGTAACATAACAACTGTAATTTTAAGGCATGATGCAATCTGCCATATGAATGTGCTCATATGAGCTCATAAATGAATGAATCCTTTACACATTCTGTTTATTTTCTCTATTCTACAGAGAATTTCTCTCTCCTATATTCTCAGACATTGAAAATAATAAGTCTTCAAGGTCAAAGTTAGGTGAGTACTATTAGTAATTACTGTCAATCTGAAGAGCTAAAAGATAGGACCAAACTTCCTTAAGAGGAATTTAAGCAGCAAAGCAGTTGCTTAAGAGCAAAAAGAGACAGAATATCATGTAATTAAGTGAATATTGCACAATTATACCAGAAAAAAAGGTGTCATATAACATGAAATAACCCCCAATGCCATTCAGCACTGATTAAAATAAGACACAGTTGAAAATTCTTACACAGCCCTCTTTTTTCTCTTTTTAACAAGTCCTTTAACAGCAAGCATGTGGTTCTACACATTGAGCACTTCTTAGGACAACATGTTTCCATGTTGTAAGTCTACCTTCTCGTGTAGGTAATTCTATAATAATAATACTCTGGGGGACTTTGACTATTTTGGTTAATAGTAAGAGGATACTGACACGTAAAAATACAAGATCACATAATGTTTTATCTCAGACACAGCACGACCTATAGGCAGTAATTTAAAAATACACTATGATCTTGTGAAGGCACAATCACTGCGTAGCTATAAAATGCCACGACACCCAAACAATTACAGAATTTCAAGTGATTAGTATTCAAAATTAAAGGCATGCTACTATTTCTCTACTTATGAAGAATCCAGAAAGTGGTATTGGAAAATATTCTTGCTAAATATCTCCACCTATATGTAGCTTAACAGTCATATTCTGGAAAAAAAACAGCATACAACACATAACACAAGCTAATAAAAATTATGAGAAGCTGTGTGGCTACAAGGCAAGTGTTACAAAATAAGAGGTGCACATACTTCCAACTGCAGCTCTGTGTATTTTCGTCTCAATTCAGTAACTTCCTCCCCAGCTTGCATCTTCTTGTATAAATCCAGTTCAGTATCTAGTAACTCTTTCTGCATCTAAGAAATTGTTATGGCAAATTGTTAGACAGCTCACACTCTCCAGTGGAGAAACAGTTTTCTGATAAAATCCAAGAATCTACTGTTGTACTCCTGTCAGTAGGTAACTACAGAGAAAAATACAGAGACTTAAAAACTGGCTACTGCTGGTCTTCACGTGGTCTTCAGAAGTCTATCACAGCACTTCTGCCTGGAAAACAGGTTCCTAGAAGCATAGAAAGGACACTTGAAAACTAGAAGATTGACTGAGATTTTAAACTTAGCTAAATTGCACCTTATTAATTTAAATCACAGTAGTGGCTTTATAGTCATATTGCTTACTATGCCAGGTTTCCAACTTCAGAAACTTATCAAGCACAGGCTCAGAAGTCTTCTTGGCAAGACAAACCCTCAAGGCGCCAAGAGCAAGCTGTTGAAACCAGGGGTGTAAAAGTTTTTAATCTACCCCACAAGGCCAAGGAATTGGCTCTGAGCTAGGGATACACAAAATAGAAAATTCAGAATTACATGGTAGCGATAATCAGATAAAAAGGATTCTACAAAAAATGCAATCATGGATAACTGCATAATCTACACTGAATATGGCAAATAACTCCTAAGATTAACACAGGTGCAAAAAGCACTAATGGTAGCTCTGCCCAGACCACGGTGGAACAAGCAGTGTGTGGTACAGTAACAAGAGCTCTGCTAACAAAAGCTTGGTCTCTAATGCACCAAAAATGGCCTTGCAGCACACCACATCTTAAAAGTAGAAAGGGCAAAAGCATATATGAAACTGAAAAGTGTCCCTAAATTCAGACATGTTCACTATAACGACTGAGGTGCAGATGTTGGTGCAGGTGCAGGACAATTAGTGCGACCATAAAAATTTTACCCAAAGTTTTCTTCCAATTTGGGAACTTTTAAAAAAACAAACAAACAAAAAAAGAGCAGCAACCAAATGTTCAAACGGTATCACAAATAAAAAAGAAAATTATAGCAGATCATGAAACACAATTTTACATTTACACCTGCTGACTGAAAACCATGGCATGTAACGTATTCAAGGGCTTGTTGTCAAGAGATGAAGATTTTGCAGCTGTGACTGTTGGAAACCAAATGATCACCAATGCATGATAGAGAGAAAAAGGCTTTTTGTATCTCTGTTACCCCCCGGGCCCTCGGGAGCTTTAAAGGAAAAGAAAAAAAAAAAAAAAAAAAAAAAGATGGATTATTCAACTGGCAACTTCAATCTGAGCCCATTTCAATCTCACTTTCTGGTAATCTACAGCAATCACAGAAAACCTCATCCTCTCCTGTAATTATTTTCAGAGTTTCCCAAGCTGAGGAATAGTATTTCTGTCAAATCCCACTCTGCTACAATGCATCAATGACACTGCAAAAACCACCACCGTTGAAGTTTAACAATGACCACCAGTTTGAACTCAGACTCTTGTGCTATGACATGTCTAGACTTTCTGAGCTTTATTTCTGGTGCACTGAGTGAAGAATTTCCTTTATAGAGCTCTGCAAAGTCTTAAGAAGAAAATGCCTCCTTCAAGATATACCAGGAGGCAGCCAAGATTTCTGTACTCAGAGAGAGCATTTTGTAATCTGCATGAACCACAACAAGACAAAAATAGATAACGACAAGGCAAGGACATGGGCCCTACATGAGCCCTACAAGGCTTGCAGAGCCTTGTGAACTGCCTGGCATTTCCAAATCTAAGAAAATGCATGAGAACTTAGGGCAAAGTCTTTCAGAAAGTTGTCAAAATAGTGCATTGTAATTGAAGGACCTGTAATTCCTCCCCTGCACAAAAGTCAGATGGGACAGCTACTTTTCTCCATCTCTTTGAAATGTTATCAAACCAACGCTTCCAGAGGCACACTTTGAGTGAAGCTACTCAAAAGCTACATTTCTAGGCATCTTGCTAAAACCAATTCTTCTATAAAAAGCCCATGAAGAGCAGAATATTAGGAAATAGGCTTCCTTAAAGTGTTTCTTCCCATTCTATATACCTAGATAAAGGGAAAACCATTTCATGAATTGTATCAACATTGTAGTTCAAAGCATATCATCTTCATCAAGGATGACAAAAGTATGAAGCGGGGAAGCGGGAAGCAAAGGTGCTGGCGGTCAGAGAGATCCTGTGACCAACAGAACGTGGCTGAAAGGGGGAAAAGGACCGCCTCGATTACATCCATCTCTCTATACTATACATATACGCTGTATATAAGTGCCAGCAGATATATGCAGGGGGGAGCTCTCATACCTTTTTGGAGTAATCGGTGCAAGTGGGTGCCTCTCTGAAAAGCCTGTCCACTAACTACATACCTTTGGGGAAAATCAGGGCTCTGGGCACAGATGCCAGGGACAAGGAGGGACAGCTCACAACTGGCGAGCTGCAGTGGACGGGATGGGGATTTTGAGGAGGACAGACAGGGACAGCGAGGAGCAGGAGGGTCACGCTCCATGCAAGAAGTGGCAGGAACACCCGGAGCTCTGCCTTGGGATGGCTGGGAAGGCAGCTCAGAGCTTGTGAGCCAAAACGAAGAGGGAGGATCAATGTGGGCAGCCCAGCAATGAGTGTCGACCACAGACCGGCCTTATCAGCTAAGGTCCTACAAGGTCATCTTCAGATGACTGAAAGAAGCCTCAGGCTTGAAGACCCTGGTCCCTCCGGAGGGACTTGAACCACCCTGATACCTGCTAGAAGAAGGGCAGGGAGTGCCCTGATGGCAACTTTCTGACACGGGTGATGAAGGAACTGTCAAGGGGAGCCACCTGGCGCTAACGAACACGGGGGAACCTCTCAGTGATGTCCACGACACGGGACTGGACGTGGCCCTGAGCAACCTGCCCCGGCCAGCAGCGAGGTCAGACTAGAGGATCCCCCAGGGCCTCTTCCAGCCTCAACCCGCCCTGTGCAATGTTGCACTGCAGAAATATTAACCACTTCAAGAACTTGCTGGACCACTCTGAGGAGGAAAAAAAAAAATTATCATGGGTTAAAATACTGCATTTAAGATTTTCTAGTTAAGAATTCACCATGTTTTAACGCTTCATTTCTATGGATCTGCTTTCCTTTCTTTGCATGTGACCAAACAGAACTAACTTTTCTTAGCTCAAAACTGCTATAAACTCATCTTACCAGTTCAAATTTATGAAGCAGTGTCCACCCACAGAAGAAGAGTTTTTCTGCTAAAAGCATTAGGCTTTTGCAGGTGTTCTCTACAATCAAATACAGCATTGAAAATATTGCTAATTTCTGGGCCTTTTGCATCTGAATTCCCTTTACAGACAGGTCTAGCTCATTTGCTTCCTAACCAGACTGGTTCAGCATCTCCCAAAAACATCAGAAAAATCTCTTTTCCAATCTCTGAAATTTAAAGAACAATTCAGTCTACAGCAGTGTCTGACCTATTATCAGGGTCTGAACTATCTGCTCTAGTCCCACCTCTAAGACACAGCAGGGAAAACAACTCTATATTGGAATAACAGTATCCGAACTCAACTATCAGTAATTACAATCTATGCCCGTTCCCAGAACAAAAATACACTGCTGGAGCTTTTGCCTGACTCAGGAATGATATAAGAGGCCCCACTGAGAACATACAGGTCATTTTGACAGTCGTTTTGATGTTCCTTGTCAAACACACGTCACTGCTACAATGCAGTCAATTTTAACACCTGTATTTCTATTTATTTATTTTTTTTAAAAAAAAGTAGAAAAAATGAAATGAAAGTTAATGATCTGTTTAAACTACACCTGGGTTGCAGTATTACATCAACTTTTTAAAACAGTATCCCAACCATGAGAAAATTAAGCATTATGGAGATTCAGAAGTTGAACGGAGAAAAAGAAGGCCTCATAAGATCAAGAGTTTTTGTTTCCTACAGGAAAATACATTGTGGAAAAATCTACTTTTTATTAGTATGCACTTCTTTACTTGATAAAGCAAGGAAAGGTAGTGCTATTTTTATTTAAAAGAACAATTGAAGATTCCTTGAGACAGTAATTCTTAAAATCCTTTCTGAATTCTCAAGCACATTGTGGTCTGTTTAGGACCGAATGCTTCTACAGAAAGGAAAATATTACATTTAAGAAGGTGATACAGTTGTACATTTAAGCAAAGGACGGGAAAACTGTTTGTAGCCGTACAAAAGACCAATATCAAGTCTTTTTTTACTAACAAAACAGTTAAAAGAAAACAGAAACTCCTCTCATGACTACAGACTAAATACGGGTAGATAAACCAAAGAAAAACTGACTGGTGTGATGATCAACTTTAACAGTTTAGAAAACTGAAAAAAATCACTGACAAAGAAATATTCTGTACCACTACAGTAGTCAGCCAGTTTCATAAAGCAGTAAAGCTTTGTTTCCAATATCTGTGCCGAGCAAATCCTCTTACATTAAAAATACTGATTCCCTGACTTCCATGAAATATTTAAGTAAGCAAAAGACTATGCACAGAAGATAAAACAAAAAGAGAGCATTTTTCATTACATATCTTCCAGATATTATACCTCCTGTGTAATCCGGCGTAAGCATTTCAGACAACACCACAGTTGTTAAATTAACAATATGCCTTTAAAGTGAGGGCAAAGATAGAAAAATCTTATTTCATAGAAGACTTCAAACTTTGAACAACAAGGTTTTGAATAATTCTAAATGGTTGTGTATTTTCATTCAAATGACATAAGCATGTAAGTTAATCTTATTAAAAAGCTGACCTGAGCCTTGGTTTTCATGCTTTTTAGGGGAGGAGTTCCTCCTGATGATACACCTTTTAATTCATCCTTTAACTTGGTAATGCTATTAGTCAGAATTTCCAGTGTTTTCATGATTTCAGCTTTGTCTTCTGACTTCATGGCTTTATTCTTCTCCAGCTTTGAAATCAGCATCTGTCCAATTTAAAAGTTTCTTTTTACTTTCAACTACAATATGTGATCTCTTTTCAAGTATTCATTACAAATAATGGTAAAACAGAACACTGCACTTCTTTCACCACGGTTTTCAAATTCACTATAGAGGCCTTTTAACAGTTTATATTCAAATAAAGATTTCCATTTATTCTCTGATTAATTACCTGCTAATAAACACCCGGCATCTTGATTTTAACTAGATTGAGGTTGTGCAACATACCTGAGTATTTCACAATCAACCTTAATCACATTTTGGCCTTTTTCCCCTCCTACATCTGAGCACTCCTTTTCTACAGCCACCTCACCTTGTGCTGTGAAGTAGGACTCTGGATATCACTCCTCCCCCAAAGCCATACATTTTGCACTCTTATTTGGCAATCTTATCTAAAACCGTATGTAAATTGCAGAAGCCTGCAGTTCTGAAGTAAACTAGTAAGACAAGTTAGATTAAAGCTCTAAATTGAAAATGATATTACCATTTCAAAAGAAAATAGGAATCTTTTATAGGCCAATTAAGGTAACTTATGCTTAAATGTTCTGAAAGATTTTAACAATGGAGATATACAACTAAAACTAAATTGCCCATTTTCTTTAACAGTAACATTTTACCTTTTGTGTTTCAATGTGCTTCTCTAAGATTTCTTGCTTCTTTTTTCTCACATCTTGCTGAAGTCGTAATGCTTCCTAGAAGTAAAAAAACAGAAGAGAAGGTTTCTGTATACTATAGCTCACAACTCTTCAGCAATAATTGACTATGGTTTTTTTGTTAACAGTTAAAAAAAATTAAAATAAACAAACAACAACAACAACAACAACAAAAACACAAAAACCACACCACCACAAAAAGAAAAAAAAAAAAAAAAAGCCCCTCACTATCAGAAGTGTGAAGTACAAATAGGGAATAAAGTTATATTTAGAAAAACTAAGCAACATCAAACTCGTGGCAGAAGCCACGTCCTACACTGCATACAGCTACACATGTATCTGTGCTGGGAAACGCTAAACCTCACGATTACTTGTGTTCAGAGTAATCCCTTATACAACTCCAGTAAAGCTGAAAGGCAAAATAATCCACTACCACAAGAACAGCAAGCACACTAACCACAAACAAGAGTCCAAGCATGCAAGGGGCAGCATCTTGAAAGCAACTGTACAGCAAGCCCATTAAACACAACAAAGAACACCGTCCCAGGCCAAAAAAAAAAAAAAAAAAAGTTACCAATAGAAAATCATCTCTTTTGCACCTGACTTTTGCACCATTCAGCTTGGAATGGCCGAACACTATTGCTCTAGCTGCTCGAAAGAGACACCCAATATCATAACTGGCAAATTAATGGAAACTGGTAAATTGGTAACATTTTGCACTCAGGAGGAGGAGCAGAAGCTGACACAGCTGCTGTGCTCAACTCCTACTAATGCTGCCTGGGAGAAAGCAGCTGCTTCTTGCTCTTGGATGCAGAATGAAAAGGGTCTTAGATACCAAGATATTTGCAGAAAACAATGGAGCTTTGATACCAACATATCTGATAGGATAAAAGAGGAGAGGCAGAAGAAGATTTTGCACTTCTGGGTCACCATTCGGATGGGATCAGACTGCAGTTTTAAGTGCCTACCACAAGGATGTAAACGCCCAATTGAGAAAAGAAACAGTCATAATGCCTCTAAGTCCCAAATGTCAAAAAAATTATGCTCTGTGAAATATAGTTTTCAATCATATTTTTTTCTGAATGGAAAGGGAAGACAAGACATGGGGATGAATGCAAAGAAAAACTAGAGAGATGGAGGAGCAAAGGAGGAAATAAGTCCCACAAAACCATGTTTTTCCACAACTGCTGGTATCTTGCAATATTTAAAGACAGTAAAAGCCACCAGAAAGAAAAAAAAGGAACCAAGCACATAGCAAGACTCCAGGGCTTCCTCTGCAAAAAGAGCCACAACTGCAATGATGAGTCAATAATTTTATTTCAAACTTTTTTTTAAACCATCTCAAAGGCTTTTAGTTTCTTAAGTGGTAAGGTAAAGGCTCTAACTTCTGAAAAACATGTTTTAAGGGACAAACATGAAATGAAATATCAAAATTAGAAGTGCTTTCCTGAAAGTCTTGCTCAATGCCACAAGTGACATGCAGCTGCATATTGCTATTGCAAATTAAATTTGACATTAGTTCCAGAAGTTTACCATTGAGTTAAATTTTTCATTTAACAGTTATACTGCTTTCAGAGCTTCTGTGCAAGGCTCAGATGATGTATTCAACTCTTCCTTTGTAACTTAAAACCAGTAAGGTACACACCGTTCTACATTTAATTTTTCTGAATTATAAAGAAACTAAAGAAATTTCTGTTAAGAAATCTAAAACAGAAGCTTAACTGGGCTCTTCTGAAAAATCTAGCTAAGGTAAACTACAACTAAGCAACTCATGCAGAGATGATGAAATGCATTTTTTCATATTTTCTGTTTAATTTAAAAATTAAGGAGAAAATCTAGTCCTATACAGAAACAAAAATGGATGGTGAAGAACTGCAGTTTGGAAGCAATAAAAGAGAGTGAGTTAGCTCTCTCAAAGTTTGGTCACTACAAATTCAAAATACGATGAGAATAAAGGCCAGTTTCAGAAGGGCTTAATGGAGGAGGACAGTGATTACACTATGCTCCCTCCTTCCTCCTAAGGGACAACTGATGCCTCAGCAAGGAGATCCTGTTTCCAGGGAACAAATTCTCATATTCTGAACTCCTAAAGAGGTGCTTGTGCTGCCATAAAAAAGGAAAAAAAAAATAAAAATAAAGAAAAAAAAACTAACAGAACCAAGAGCGATTCTTTTCTGAACTTTGAAAGGAAACCATAACAGCAAAATTGAATCTAACTGGTCCATCTAGGTTCTTAAGATGAACATACATCGTGCACTACCTCTAGCGGTCAGAAATTCTCAATCTAGGTCTATTTTGTAAAGAAGTGTTTCAATTTACCTGTTTTTTCTTCTGTGCTTCATTAGAGTCTAGCACGGAAGTGGAAACAACAGGCAAAGATTTCTGTGCTGCCTTCAAAGCAGCAGGGTTGTACACAGTTTTTGTCAAGCCAGTAGAAGTGGATAAAACCTATAGAAGGAAATTGTTTTATTTTTTGCCAGTGAATTTCATTTTTTTTTTAAAGAACACACACACACGAATGCTTCAAAATAAGTGTCTTTTGTCTATTCCGATAATGCGGAATACTAAAATTTGGTGAAACAAGTATGCTTGGAGTAACTGAAGTTAGTTTTCTTTAAAAGATAACAACATCAGATACATAGGAATGATGAGCAGATTATAAATCCTTTATACTAAGATTTCATATGTACTTCAAAGTTTGAAATACATAAAAATTAAGTATTTGAGCATAATTAAGGAAACGGGAGACAGATTTGCCCACAAATAACTTTCTTTTTAAATATGTTAAGTTTTAAGTGCAATTTTCATGGCTGGATTTTCTAGGAAAAAAAATTAATGTAATTTTAGAGACTAAGGCCCAAGGGTGACAGAACAGCTCCTTTTCATATTCAGGTTTGTGAAAAGTAGATCTTGCCTAGCCAAGATGATGTACTTGAACACCGGGAAGTCTTTAACACCGCACAGCGAAGGAAGAGACTTGGGCGGTCCTACCATACGGCACAGGAAGAGACCATGTCCCTCTGTTTGCTTTTCTAAACTGCCAGTGAGGCATGGAAACTTACAACAGCACAACTGTTTCTGCTTTAGAGCCTCTCTAAGACATACTCTCAACAGCACTTTTGGATTTGGGCTTCTCTATTTCCTAAGGGCCATTTTGACTACAGTAGTACTGGAAAAATCCACGGCTAACTGCTGCAGATGATCCCGCCATGATCTTGTCTTCCGTGTTAGCAAATCGCAGCAACTGCAAGTCGGTACCAACTTCTAGGAGTTTAATAACACTTTATGCACCAAGTGAAGATTAAGAGATGCATGCAAAGTCTGCTGGTCACCATGCACTCCCTGAAAATCAACACCCAAAGACAGGAGAAAAAAGGGACGGCCAAGAAACAACAGAAAGACAGAAGAGATCAGAAGAATTTACACAGGAATACTTCATACAAAACCTTTACTCTTCATTGTGCTATTGATATTAACTCTCCCAACAGTATTTTTTCCTAGGAAAGACAGTGCCGATATTTTTTTCCTTTTTTTTTTTTTTTTTCCCCTTCTCTGCCTTTGACAAAGGCAAAGCAGGTTATGGGGTACTATAAAAGCGATATAAAGTCCTTTAAGCAGTCTGTTAAAAAGGAAATGAAGTAAACTTTTTAAATCTTTTGTAACACACATCACCATATGCTACCATTCACATCCCACACATTTAGCTGTTTTGCCAAGTAGCTTTAGGACAGGTCACATCACAGAGAAGCAGAGGACCAAGAACAGAACTAACCAACCTGGCACATTCCCTGATCCCTGACCTCCCTGCACGGCGCAGTGAATCAAGCTCATTACCTCTCTTAATACAAGTTCACAGCAGATGAACCTGCTTCCACTAACACAGAAGAGCCAGAAGCAAAATAGCAACACCTTGCAAATGTCTTAACAGTATTCATGAGAGAGAATACTGTGAATCTCTTCCTGAGTTCACAAATGGTAAGAACAGTTTCTATCCAGATCTTAACAGGCCTCGCCACGACTGTTTCTTCTTCCTTTCCCCCTGCTCCACGGGAGGCAGAGCCAGTCTAAGTTGTCGTAATTCCCTGCACTCAGTCAGCAGCAGGGAAGTATCTGTAACACGAGAACTGTGATGTGTGACAGCTGTTACTATGCTCATTTCTAATCACCACAGACCAGAGTCACTGCAGAAGAAGCAGAGAATTCCCTTGTGAAGGGAAAAAATTAACCCAAAAGAGGTCAAAGGCAGTTTCAGAATCCACACCAAGGAAAATGCTGCTTCATAATCAATCCATTAAAGAGCCCAGCAACTAATCCCAGTCAGTCCCTGGTATAAGACGACACAATCATTTTAGCATGAATTTGCTCTGCTGTTTCAGAATAAATCACTCTATGGGGAGAGAAGAAGAAACTACTCCTATTTCAACTGAAGCAGACCTTATTATTAAAGCAAGTATATGGCACATGTGTAAAATGTAGTTCAGGAATACACTGCAAGACATTTATCTGTAATGATTTAGGGGCACAACTAATTAACCCAAACTAGAATACAGGCAAGAAGCCAAGATCAGTGTATGCAAGTGGACTGCTTGGCTTGACTTGAAGTCAGATACCCTATATACTTATAGCCCGGCATTAAATACTGGTATCTTTGTGTGCAAAATAAGTAGAGCAGTGTATTTAGAGTGAACTTTACTGATTGCATTTCACTAAATGCCTTATCTAATGCACTGCCAAGGGAAATAAAATGCTGAGGATGCTTGATTCGCTTCAGGTCAGGCCAAGTCAAAAGAGAAAAGATGCACGCCCAGGGAGGGACATCTTGTTGTTGGGGGAAACTTGCTGCCTTTCTAACAAAAGTCTTCTGAATGCTGTAAATACTGGGGAGACCTGATCGCTAATTAATCTGGAACAGAATATATCTGAACAGGTCTGGGACACGCATCAAGAATTTCATTACTAAGGCAAACACGTAAGTCCATGTTCTGAAAACCGCAACCACCAGGCAAAATATATAATAACTGATAAACATCATTCAGGTGTCTTTCCACCTACCTCGCTTTGTCTTTTGTATATTCGCTTTTATCCTTCCCCAAGCACTTCAAATTTTAAGACCAACCAAATAAGAAATAAGAGGTTTACAGCATCACCTTTCAAGGGATATAACACCAAATATAGGAATGCTTTCTATAAAAAACGTGTAATATTAAAATTAATTTTTATTTAAGATTCACTTCTATTTTCTTCCAGCAACTCAGGATCCTGGAGTTTTGGTATTATATATGAACTCACAGAAAATCTATTAAAGTAAAAAAACAGAATAGCAGCTTCTGTGCTACCACGCTTCGTTCTTACTGTAGCCGTTCGCTAACGCGAGTTTCTGTGTATCAGTTTATAACTACTCATAGTTATGAAATAACAGGAACACTGATTCAAAGGATGTCGTAACAAAATACATTCTCCTGAAGATTAAATATAGGAGGAAGGCGACAGGAGACAATCACCTACCTTTTCAGTTGTCGGAGTCACTGGTTTTGAGACAAAACCCAGTCTATCTTTCACAGATAACTTAGTCACATTCTAAGAAAACAAAGCAAAATTATCCTCCAAATATGTTTAACTTTACATATAATTTACAACTTCCTGTACGAGTCCACATGTTAATAATTTAGCAAAGCAGATTTTTAAAAATTAGTAAAATAACAGACTTCTGAGCAACAATTCAAGAAAAATATTAACGCATCTGTATTTTAGATATAGAATTTTACTGACAACATACACCTCTATCTTGTAAATAGGTTTGTGCATACAAGGATATAGCCAAATGTGCAATTACAGACCAGACTAGATATTCTCCTCGAAGTAGGCCATGACATGTTAAAAGGCAGAGAATTATCAGCATGGGTTCATTAAAATACTTCAAAAAAAGTATTTAAAATTCTTAAATTGCTCTCAATACTAATAATCAAGTACTTCCAAGGTAATCAGAATTGAGTCTATGTAAAATTGAGAGTACCGTGCTAAATTATGGCATGATTCATACCAGTACTAGTTACCTTCTTCCTTGTTTTAAGAGTGATGTACAAATATCGAAAACACTTCTGAAGGCCGACCATTAGTCCCCAATGGTTTTACTTACTTAACAGGTAGTAACTAACGGAACTTTTGATTTCTGAGGAGTTCAGTTATTGCAGGGTTTTTTGACAATTCGCAGATTTAACATGCACTTATTAGTGTCATGTTAATTGCCAGCAATAGCACAACCTATATAAAGTTCACAAACAGGCACATGCATTGACTTGCAATTCATTGGGTATAATACAGAGTTCGAATACAACATTATTAAAAAAAATCACTCTGATCTCTTGAGGGTTTTGGTAAAACGTGGGAAGCAGAAAGATATGGCCTGAATTAATTTTTTTCTTTAGTTTCGATAAAAAATGTACTGTAAAATCCAGCACTGAGTTTGCCAAGCACTGTTTTTAATTCTGTGGTTAGGGATTAGCAAAGGGCAAGAAAAAAAACTGATTCATGCTCAAAAGATTTACATTGATCAACAAGGCAACATATAGAGAGGGAAAAAAGGAAAAAGTATTTAGTATCTCTGTCAGCCTTTAAAATCAGCTATGTTGGAATCTTTTAAATCAGTATGTAGCAATATAACCTTTAGATAACAAAAAGGATAGCTTTTTATTTTCAAACTTAGAAAATGCAACTTAAAAGGTTAATGAAATATTGCGGGGTTTTGATTTTAAGAAAAATAAAAAGCTAGGGCCTGAAAGACTGAACACTCCTCTTTGGTACAAAAGACATTTCTTTGCATTTAGAGGAAACTTTTATACAGGAAACTTCACAATCAAATAATTACCACTTACCAATTACCACTTTAATGTGGTAAATGCCTGTTTATAATACATGAGTAACTGAAGAATACAGCTGTTGGAACACATTTATGCATTGCAGAACCCAGCAGAGGAAAAGAGAGCCTGAATTTCCTTGGCTGCGGGCACATACCTGAGCGACGTCTGTGCTGGCACCCTGTGCTTCCGCAGGTTCAATATTGCTGGCAGGCACCGGGCCCAAGCGCTCCTTCACCGACTGCTTCACCACGGGCAGGCTGGGCTGCGGAACCAGGGGCTGGATCACCTGGAGCCACCCCCGGGAAAGAGGCAGAGGGACCATGAGGAGCAGCAGCTGCCACACGCGCGTCTCGGGGAACCCGCGGCCGCGCAGGGCACTGAGCCTTACATCTCCTCCTGCCTCTCGCTCCAAAGGCTCTTCCTGCCTCCCGGTCAAGCCGGGCGGCGCGGCAGGAAGAGCCCTGAGCCAAGCCCTGCACGTGCTGCGCGGGGCCCCACGTCACCTCTCGGCCGCTGCTTCTGCCACACAGGTCAAAAAGGGGGCACCCAATCACCTCTATTACCTCTCTGGGCATTTGCTATTATGCGGTGAATGAAATGAGACTATTTCACCATAATTTAGCATGAGAAAATGTTTTAGTGTCCAATTTAAATCTTCTGTGCTTTTAAGCCTTCTTAAGCCTGCCAGAGACATGTGGACAGATTATTCTCGCTTCTTGGCAGAAGCCTTTTATTTATTTGATGTTTTATTATGGCTGACTCTCTCACTATCTTTACTAATTCTCCTGCCCCTTTCAGAATCTTTCTGAATTATACTGCCCCAAACTAGCCAAAGTAATCTAGCCGAGGCAATCATAATGGCCAAAAATTGAGAAATTGTGCAGGACTGAATATTAGTAAAGGGACAAATAATCTTGGTGGAATCTATCTTTAGTGCCAGATATTAAATAAAAAAAGAAAATCTGCCTAGAAACCACCATACACACAGGTGAACTTAAATTAGCAAACAGCAGAAACCCTGACAAAAATGGAAGTGCTAAAAGAGAATAGCTTCCAAAAATTATGAATATGATACAAAACATTAATTTCAGTTAAAGGGGAGGTAATTGTTCATTGTTATGAAATGTTTACGAATTAGAAACACTTCCTCACTCATCCAGCCGTCTGTTACAAAGGTGTCACCCTTATTCATTTCTAAGCTCAAGTTCTTATTTTTTGCGCCCCCTCCTCCCTAACAGATTTCAGGCTCTCGACACACGATAAAGGGTCGCTGTCTATGAAACAGGAACCCTTAACACTGTTACTTGGCACCACGTGAAACCCAACTGCAAACTGCCAAGGTTAACATGCCAGAGGAGTTGATAACATGACTAGAAAACAGCAGACTATTCAAAACTGATGCCTTGTTGGGTTAGAAATATGTAGCCTAGGTATCCGTTTGGAAATATACAGTCAATATTCCAATCTGGATGTTGCAATCAGCAAATAAGCTGATGGCAGCAACAGCTAACTCAGGTGAATGTATGTGACATTCTTCACCACTCTCTTCTGTCTCATCAGGTGCAGGCCAAGCTTAGTAAAAACCACCCTCGTGTTTTGAAAGTAGCACTGCTTCGAGACCAACCATTTTAGATTCATAATCAATATAGAAGATGGTAACTGGGAGTGTGTGAATGGGAGTAATTAAAACGGTATTTGTGTAGATAAAAAGCACCCCCTTTGGCACAAAAAAGGGAGACATCGGAAACTGCTACCTAGAACATCAACAGGACGACTGCTCTTGGAAAACTACATCACTGATTCTGAAAGACAGTGCACACCACTCCAAGTAAGAAGGCATTCAAAAGTTAGAATAGCAATGAAACAATCCTCCAATAATAGCTTATTCCATGGCATATAGAAACATGAAAATGTTTCTGCTGCAAAGCCCATCTCACATTTTAAGTGTGGAACTGGTTGCTTCACACTGATAGCATATCCAGTAACGCAGGATGCCCAAGCAGGATTCCCAGGCATTTAGATGGATGTGCAATGCCAGGAGCTAACTTACAAACTCTCATCCAATAATGTATGCAACTTGGGAGAATCCAAGCACTTCTGTAATTTCTGGTAGAGCTACAAAACTTGCTAAGAAAGGGGGTTTGGTTTGCCCATACTTACCAATAAGCTCCACTACAACAATTACTCTTTTATACGCTTAAAAACTTGTCAATGTTTCTATGCACTTGACAGTTACCCATAGATGCTTTCACTGTGCAATTCAGACAACCCCAAAATGGAAAATGTCCCTAATCTGCTCCCATAAAATTAGGCTAATGCAGCTCTCCTCTTCTACAGTGAAAATTACAGAGCAGAGTACTTGTGTGTAAAACAGACTATACTGCTTCATCCTACTGCAGTGTGACAGATCATCAGGAAAGGAAAAAGGAAGAAAATGGAAAAACAAACAAACAAACCCAAAAATCTGCAGCTTTGGCAAGAAAAGGAAGATTATCTTTCCAGAAAAAAAAGAAATACCAATCTGCTTTTTCATGATTACTAGAATTTAAAAAAGGATATTTCAGTTAAAACAAAATAGCAGTTATTTGGCACACTAACATCAAACATTGCTTTGCATAAGACAAGTAGTAGACTAATTCTTTGTACATCACATACTGGTTTTAAATATGTTAAGTACTTTGCTAATCAAATCCTGTACCCTGTATTTATGGGGTCCAAAAATCTACAGCTAAAGCATAACTTCTACGGAAAAAAAAAATGACTTCATTATTCACTATTTCCGGAGTACTTTGTTTATTTCTCTGAACATTTTTAAAATCTAATAGTTTAAAGAGAGTATATTTTACATAGGATTCTAGATAGAAGGCCCTCTACCTTTGGTACAGCAGTCTGTAACTGTGGAGCACTGCCTTCTCGATGCCAATAAACTTTAATAAAACGATTATTTAATACTGCTTCTGTGCTTGATATAGCCTTCTTTGCTTCCTCATGTGTGGCAAACTGAATCAGAGCACCTTCTGGATCACCTTGATATGCAACCTATGATTTAAAACAGAAGAACAAAACTTATGAACATAGGATTTTTGTTTGCGTCAATATTATCGTAAAATCACTAGTTTTGGAGGTTCAAAAGTTTACTATTTAAATCCAGTATGGGTCAGCAGATGAGTATTCCCTATTCATGATTCAGCCTGAAAAGCCTGCTATTGTCAAAAGCAACACTGAAATTAAATTAATAAACTTGAAGAATGCTTAAGGAGGGAAGAAAAAAAAAAAAAAAAAAAAGAAACAAAATACCTAAAGTCAAACAATTTCCAAACCGTGGCTATGAGTGGCTGTTTAGAAGAGAAACGGAAGCAATGCCCGAGGCAAGACAGTTGCCATAACAAACAGAGGAGGCAGTGACCTGGCATCATAGGTTCACAACTAAGTATTTTCACTTTCCTCTCCTCTGGATGGCAATATACTATTTCAGACACTTTCACAGAGCAAAATTCCACCTTTGGCAAGAGGAGCAAAGCTTGCTCTAGCTCCTGCTCCCTCTCTGTATGTATGCATACACCTGGCCTTACTTTCCTTACTGAATCATACTGCCTACTAACACTCCCATACTGTTAGGTACTATACTGAATGGCTTAAGAAATATTTAGGAGCAATTAAGAGATTCTAGTTCTGTCAGTGCTATGATTGGTGAAGGAGGTTAATTCTGTACTGAATCTATACGCACAACAAATATTCTATTACCACCTGTTGATCCGACTTCTCAAGGCAAACAAGTGTATGTGAAAACACCAGATATACAGCCTACAAAGCTTATCACTGCTGATAAAGAACCATGAAGAAATATCAGAGTAAGAAGCAGACACTGGGTACAAAATGCAGACCTTACACATGCAGCCTGCCATATGTAATGTTAACATAAACTAAGCTCCAGGTCTTGGTATCTCTTTTGAATCTTTTCTCTAATTATTTACTTATTTCTGCTTAGAAGCCCTTTTTTTAAAAAAAAAAAAAAAAAAAATAAGTACTTCACTCAGATACATCAGGGATAATATCACAATTATAGGACTAAGAGACTATTCCATATGCAACAGAGACTGCTTTCTGGATGAAAAATCCAGGTCTTCTCTAATCACGATTTGCCTCAAAAAACACTGGAGGTTTAGGACATCAGATACACGACTACAGAAAGGGAGGAAGGAAAAACATTTAACCTTAGAAGCCTTATCTGCAAGGAAAACCTTTCTTCAAAATTCAAACAAAGACTGAACATTTCTTTTCTGGTTCTTCCATGACAAGTTTATTAAAAATCGTGCCTAAAAACAAGTTAGGAAAACTAAGCAGCTTCAAAGAAGCAGTTACAAAGCACTTTGCATCTTCCTTTTAGCAGTTTATCTTTAGTATTAAGTCAAAAGACACTGCCTTTTTCTTCTGTTGGCTCTTACCTGTAAATTTACTAAGTTGCCAAATTTACTGAAATGTTCATTAAGTTTGCTGATATTGTTAAGTTCTGCGGGAACCTTCCTCAATTCAAGTTTTGTGTTTTCATTTCCAAACTGTACCTTTTTCGGGAAACCTGGACTGTTTGTTCTGTTAAAATTTTGCCTGCAATAAGATAAAAAAACAACAAGCCAGAAATCCATAGCAAGCTAGCAAATACAATGTTAAGCTTTATACACCTACACAGGAGAATGGGGTGGGTGGCGATAATATTTGCAGACCTAAGTACCACAGTTTTAGAGGAGCTGAAAAGAGCACAAGCTCAAACACCTGCAATCTCCTCTATCCCTACACTCAGCATTCTCCAGTGCATAAATCTGCAAGATAATTTCCAACAATGCCCTCCTGTCAGTGAATTCGTGCTTCTTTCATGGTGTTTCTCTTCAAAAACTATTTTCCAAAATCCTCTGATTCCTTACCTAAATATCTCCAAGGCTCTCCTCCAACCCAGTTATCTTGTCTCACCTTTCATCCTTGGGTCACCTCAAAAGAAATCTGCACTCCACATCCTATAACAGTAACATGTCCTAAAACTCAATCCATGCTGGCAGTGATAGGGGTCGCGTTTCAAAACTAAAACCAGCCACCCTTAATGCCTGACTAAAACACTGCAGCTTCCTTATTCCTTAGATCATTCCAGGTTTTGGGAAGTAGATCTCATTATCACCCCAAGCAACTTCAGTTATCTCTATACTGTCTTTGAGAGAAAACAGTCAAACACAGACCCCTGCACAGTAGGATTTATATTAATACAGTCACTCATTCAGAGTTAAGATTGTTTGTAATTATACTGGTTTATATTTGTTTCAGATGACAGAAAAGACCTCCAACAAATTCCAGCTATCAAGGCAACTTTGTGTTGATCATCACTCACTTGTCAAACCAAGTCTTCTTAGTAGGAACTCCACCTTCCCCTGCACCAATTGTTCTTTTCCTGGACTCAGCATCTACCACTATTCTCATACTACTTTTATTAGCAGGTTTTTCTGCAAAAAGATCAGAGACGTTATATTGTTTTTGTATTTTCTTACTCATACTGACCGTGCATTGAAAAACAAACTGTTTATCCTGAAATGATTATTATCTTTGTTCAAACTGGATGAAATCTTGGTCATAGATTCACAGTCTCAACTATTAACAGATGCTGTGACCGATCGAAATAGCTAATAGCTTTAATTTTGTCTAAAAAACATCATACATAAGGAAAAAAGAAAAATGTGACAGAAGGCACCTGCCTCAAAATGATTTAGCTCACTCTCAATGTCCCACCAGATACTCCATTCTACTGTTATATAACACACAAGAAAAAAATGTCAGCAGTTGGAAATGTGGGGTGCTCCAAAGTGTTGACACCTAGGAGCAACCTTTGGGGAGGTGCAAGGCAGGAAGAGAGTAGCTCTTGCTGAACAGCATGAATCAAAATAGGGAACTCTTCACTGAAAATATACTAATGAAAACTTAAATACAGAGATTAAATACAAGGCAAATAAAAATAGAAATAAATGGCAAAATAATTCATATCCACCTTCCCATTTCATATGCTGCTTCTTTTTCTCATGGCCATAGAAACTATAAGGTAAGATTATTTAAGCGTAGCTGACTGCTACCCCAGTCCCTCCACAATAAAAAAAAATATCTAAGATTTTATTAAATAAAGGTAAGATTTTTCTATTTAAGAGGTGTACAGTGTCTGGTTATTAGGTCTAAAAATTGTGTACTCCATACAATCCACATAACAGGTTTCACTGTACCAGTAAAAAGGCAAAACAACATATCAGTATAATTCCCTGTTCAGTTATATTTCTCTGAAATCCAAATGATTCAAAATTTATTTTCCAGGATCACATTCTCTGAGAGATGCCACAATTTCCAGTCATATAAGAGACCAGATAAACTAGTAAGCATAGCTTTGAGACCATACCTCTGGGTGGTAGATCCATGTCACCTGATGTGAGTCCTATCAAATTTGGTCTTTGAGCATGTACTCTATGTCTGTACATGGGTCTTGAAGTGTTTGTTATACTTGGAGCTTCTGGATTATAGCCATCTGTGTCATACGTTTCTGGTAACAAAGAGATTGTCTAATTAAAATAAATTGCAGTTAAGAAAGAACAACTTGCAAATGTAATATTTCATTTAATTATAAGGTTCAATTACAATGGAACAGTCTGTTTCAGAACATTATCACCGTAAAAAACGGCATGACAAGTTTTTGCTTAAACACAATTTAAACATAGCATTATTCCTTGTTCAAGATTCACATTTTACATGCAAATTTTACTTCTGTCTTAAGTTAGAAAAAAGTGTTATGTTACTGTCATAGATAGACAGATAAAGATAAAGATAAAGATAAAACTTATTCTATCAAACAATAAAATTACAATCTCGAAAGCGTCAAATAGAAAACAATGTTATTCTAGTCAGCAAACCTTGTGGGCAAAGCCTCAGTACTACACCTGCTGTGAAAAGAGAGGGTGGAGCAGGAGGCGGCTGGTGATGAATCCCCGTCGTAACGACGGCGGGAACTGAGCTAGTTGCTGAATTTGGGGGAGCATCCATGCCAGCAGGCTGCAACGGGGGAAGGGGAGGAGGTGGTCCTGTCAAAAATAAAGAGCACCACTGCATTACCCACTAGATTTATACTCCATTCAGAAGGAATTTGATATGAAAGTATTTTATAGTTATTAATATATGCATATAAATACACACAGCCCTCTTCCTATAAACACACTTTGACAACCAAATATTTAAAGATTTTCAGATAGTGAAGATAAAGATGCAAAAAACCCTTATGAAAACAGAAATGGATTTTTACCCTAACAGAGTAACAAAAGTATTCTATGCTAACTAGCAATAATACTATGCTAATAGTATTCTATGCTATTCTATGCTAAAAGTATTCTATGCTAACAAAAAATAACCTAGTTGAAATAATTTTTCCAAACACTTGAAAAGAAAGCTATGATTCATGCTGAAAGTCAAACCGATTCTTCTTAAAAAAGAGCTTTTCTACAAAAAGTAATGGGAGACTTGTGATGCTAAGCTGTCAAGCCTCATGTCCAAATTCATTGTTGGTAAAAACGCTTACTGGAAGAAGAGATAAAAATCACACACTTTGAAGTCAATTTGAGACAAATCTGAAAATACTTTGTGAAGGAGAATTGATCATCCCAGCAAGACTGCTACTCTATTATAAACTGAAATACATAAACTCCATTCTTACTTAGAAATGCTATCAACTGAAAATGAAAACTATTTAAGAAACTTTCAAACAGTAAAGAGCACCCAAATTTTCTTGAATAATTCAACCAAGTAGGACACCTAGGCTATTTTTAAAACAAACAAAACCACAGAATACTAAATTGCTGTTTTATAAATAATGGCCAGGCACACAGCATTAAAGTGCAATTTTTAATATTTGAGCCAAAGGAAATTCCAATGCAAGATAAATAAGAGAGAAATTTTTTGTTTGTTTTAGGTTTTCAAATTAATAGCAATGAATTTTCAGATCCAAGTTTAATATGGTCGGGGACTTTCTGTGTAGTGCAAGTGAAATGCCAAACACTTGTTGTTTTCAAGGTTTTCCCATCTTGTCTAGAAATAGTTGATCTCAAACTTTCCTACAAACCTGTAGCATTCAAAGAGCATAACCACCAGCGTTACAGTGATTACTAGAAAAACAGTAATTTGGGGGCAGAGTATTCCAACATGACTTTGAAAGCATTTTATAACTTCTTGCTATATACTTCACATCACCAGAGTAGCTTTTAGCACTGGGGGTTTGGACTAGACTATGTCCAAAGGTCTCTTCCAATCTCGTCAGATTTCATGACTCGACAGAATAACACAAAGCTTCTTCCATCCCAAAATGTGTCTTAGCCCTTTGTAAATTACCTGTTACGGGTGGAAGGCTGGGTGGCAGGGGGCCTGGTGGTGGCACTGGGGGCCTGAGGTTGACAGGAGGAGGGCTCAGAATGGGCGGCGGGGGAGGCAGCCCCGGGGGCGGTGGTCCTTCGACAACAGGGGGTTGTGCTGGGAAGGGCAGGATGCCAGGGAGATTCACGTCTTCTACCACGACCGGATCGCTCCCGTGATCAAAAGGGCACATGTCTCCTCTCATGCAAAAACCCTTTTCTGAAACAGCAAAAGCAAAAGGAAGTGTTAGCATTGAGCAGCTGAGGTTTTGTTTTGAGTAACTACTCAAAATGGATAGTTCTACGTGTAATTCAGGAATTCATATATTAAGAGCTTTGTGTGGTAACCGACATTTATATTGGCGTATGACACTGCCTGTTTAGCTTTAGTCCAACAATCAGAACGTGAGAATATTGCAGGGACATTCTAGCAGAGTAAGAGCTTGATTTTTCTCTAAAAATTATTTCTGTGCTCATTTCTAGCAAATTGTACAAAATCAAAGAACACAAAGAAGAAATGTCATTACAATATCAAGAATACAACATTTCTAAGTAAAAGTGTAAAAAGTGAATTCAGACACCTCTGTTATCATTGGTAATTAATATAATATTCATATTACTATCAAATTTTAACATGAGAAAATTCCTTTCAGTTCTTTTATGCTTTGTCCTCTGCAATTATTTTGAAAATATTTGAAACATTTTATCATAGTTTCTGGTGCTTATCTAAGAGTAAAAAACAGTATTTTTAATTATAACTATGTATTGCTTACATGTATGTATGTGCACACATGCACACAAACAATATACATATATACAAACAAAAACATGTCTTTTTAAATATGCCATGAGCACATCAATATCCCTTTGCTCTCTGGCAAAGCAAAACACTGCTCGTTTAGCAACATCTGCCTTCCTCTCACCCTCCCCCCTTCAAAAATGGCTCAAAACATTTTCCAGTAACATAGAAAGAAAGTAGTGTGTCTGATTACTGAATAAGAGACTTAAAAGTGTATGTTACTTCATCTCATCTTTAGGAAAAGTAACTGTGCTCAGAAACCGGAAGATTAAGGAAAAATATAAGTTCTGAGGAGAGGGTGAAATGGAAAATATGATAAGGACGAGCAGTATGACAGAACAAGCTAGCTACTAAAGAGAAAGGTAGGTGTATGAATTCAGGACACCCACATAGCTATAGGAAAAGCTAGTGCAAGAGTCATTTCCCAAAAGATTTTTGTTCCAGTCAGTGATGTACAAAGAAACAGTAACGATTTGAGACAACTATAACATCAGCAGTACCATTTGCCCCACATGCGGAAGCTCCACTGGAAACTACTAGTTTCTTTTAAAGATGCAAAGATCCAGTGTCATGCCTCAAGATGTTATTTCAAAAGTATGTTAGCCTATACTAATTCTCCTGTTTATAAAAAAAAAAAAAAATACATAGACAGGAGACCACAATAAAACATTCTACAATTCCACCTGTATTAAGAGTATCTCAAAATACACAGCTTCACAATACCGCTTGTACCGATTAAGAATAGTTTTGCTTTATAACTGTCAACATTTTAAGAGTTAAGCCCCTTTACTTAAAGATGTTATTCTAATATTCTAAGGATGGGTATTGTAAGGATTCTAATACTTTTATTCTATCCTTAGAATATAGAGTAGAATATAGATGAGGTCAATAAGGTGCTAATCATAATCCAAAGCATTAAATATTGGACTTGGATTGAACAAGACAGAACATAGAAAAATGTGTAAAAGCCTATTAAAATTTAAATAAGATTACATACTCTTTTTCAACTGCACAAAGTATTTCTAACAACTAAAGCAACTACACTGATACCAGCACAGAAGGCTGTGTAGAATATAAATGATTAAAGAGTGGGACAATATTAAAGAATTTTGCTAAAAAAAAAACTGGCAAGCTGTGTAACAGGTAAAACCATAGTATTAGAAAAGGGAAGAAGAAACGGATCATTTCAGAAAGGCTGCAGGAAGCAGTTTCAGAAATGCACACTTACCATCATAATCTCTACAGCGCTTCTTGGGCAGCGGGGGCCGCCCGTAGGAGTTGTGGTCCAGCTGCTCTTCATGGAACTCTGACCAGCTCTCAGTAGTGTTATTTCCATGATGAGCGGGAGCAATGACAGTAATAGTGCTGCTCAGTGTGGGGACAGGGTAGTGGCCAGATGAAATATTTGTTACAGAAGAAACAGGAGTATAATTGTTCTCTAATGGATCTGTTCTATCCATATCGTATTTTGGCTTTCCCATATCTCTTTCTGTAAGAGAAAAAAGGTTGTATTGCGTGATTCCTTGTACACATTTTCACCACTAACATATACAAGCATCTTTATTCCAAATGAATTCAACTCAAAGTACAAAAGTGGCAACTAAAACGTGCTACAAGTTGCCTAGAATGACTGCAGAATTTCCATCTCCAAGGCCCCGAGCAACCTGTTCTAGTTTTAAGAATGTTGCATCTTCATTTATATCCAAGTTCAATAAGCTCAACTGAATGCCAAGCTTAAATATACAGAAGTACCTGAAAGGTGTGAAACACTCCCAATCAGATACAGTAGTAACAGGGCTTTTTTTTAATGAATATATACAAGTTACTGTCTTATCTTTCTGTCAAAGTCTATTCCCTAACATTACCATTAATTAAATAGCAAGTATCCAGATTAAGAAAGAGCTCCATCATGAGAAAAGTTAGTAAATTCAAACACCACCATGTAAGAGAAACATTAATAAAATTCCCTTGTAAAAGATAGACGAGCACAGGTAAAATACTGAGGGCAATGGGTAGGTTCTCCTAGTTCTACTTCTGTGAATAAGTTGTTATTTCTCTATCTTCCCAAATCAGATTCCGAGTTTTCTAAAACTGGCATCTAAAAATATAGGCAATATCCACCACATTTTAGAGACCAATTATAGGTACCTCTGCTTCGTGTTCTGCTCCGGCTCCTGCTCCGGTCTCGATCCCGGTCCCGCAACCTCTCTTTGCTCCAACTTCTACTTCGACTCCTGCTGTAGCTCCTACTTCGCCCCCTTCTTCTATTATACCGATCCCTGTAAGAATCTCTTCTGGGAGGGTTTCGGTCATAATCTCTCTTTCGAGAACGTTCATCTTTTTTCCTTTCATCGCGGCTTCTGAAAACACAATTCACTTAGTTGTAAAATACAAGAATTAGGAAGCCATAATTTAAAATCTTAACTTAAAAATCTAAAAAGAATGACAAAGGCTTTGGGGACATTATAAAAATGAAAGAACATTACTGAGCAACGTTCTGCTCAATAACCAAAAAAATTTAAGTACAAATAAGAGAAAAGCCAGGTTAAAAGAAGGCACTGGTAACATACAGACACTGACATTCAATTTACATTGACTGTCCACCTCTTGTACAGTCCTCTAAAAATTATTAAACTTAACTGTGATCCTTTTTTCTTCTGAAAAGACTTACATAATTATTTCAGTTGGATTAGGTATTTTATTTACTGTCATCCAAGAGATTTTCAATGCAGATAAAACAGCGCTTCTGCACAAAAATGCACCTTCAAGTCAGAAATACTAAAAAATAAGAATGCTTCTGAATTAAATTTAGCACTATTCCATTTCAATACATAATGGAGCAAGTGGTGTAATATAAATCACAATTTTATCATCCATCTGCATCATAAACTGACAGTTATGCATAACTGAGTCAGTTTACACTATCACTCAATATAGTCACAATTTGACTACACAGGCATAAATGCAATAAAAGTCTTGAGACTTATCAAGTGACTGTACAGAAATGATATATTTAATACAGTGAAAAACGTGAATGTTTTGGGAACATGGAAAACATTTAATGGAAAGCATTTGGAAATGGAAAATATTTAACGCAGTGGAAAACTATGGAAAACATTTGATTAGTAAAAAAAAACACAAGTAAGCAAAATTTTATTACCTGGTATCTCGGTATCGAGAACTTGACTGAGGAGGACTATGATTTAATCTTCTGGAAAACTTTTTCTCTCGCTCTTCCTCTTTAACTATCTGAATTTTTGGAAATATACATTAGATCAAAACATGCATATTCTCTAACTAAGTCTTCTGCATAACTGAATAAAACTGAAGAATTCACAATATCAATCTGTCAAGCCTTAACACTCAAAGTGACAGTATATTTTGTCTGAGACAACTTCATAATAAATGAATTCTGTAATTTCTGAGAATACTCAAAACAATAGTTGCAAGAAAATATTAGCTTTTATAAGAAAAATAAAGCAAGGAAACCTCACTATGCTGCAATGAAAATACAGCTATTTATAATATAAATATGTATCGAGGTGCTCTGAGAGACTTGGAAGGATGCAACAGACACATTACGGTCCGTTTCTTATCAGTAACTTCACTGCTTCAGACCAGGGTAACACAGTCACATTCACCCAGCCAAATCTGGGCTGCTGCTGAAAGATGTCCAATCTTCCCTTCTTTTCCTCTCCCTCTTCTCTGGCTCACAGAGGCACACACACATTAGAGAGCCAGCCTCTAGACAGGATGAAGCGTGCATTGTGCAGCTGGAGGAAGGAGGATGGGCATTTCGAATGCCAGCGTGGGTCTGTGCTGGATTAAAGGCCTATAGCCCCGCTAGATTATTTTGAGCATGGGAGCAATGCAGACTGTGCCACAGCTCTCACACTATTAGCAATGCTGTTCATGTTGGGCTAGTGACTGCTTTGGTTTATCTATGAAGTACTCACTCCTCAAGAAAATTTGTTTTAATGCTACTCAACCTACTCAACCTACCCGGCACAAATCTAACAGATGTTGCTGCAGTACTGTAAGTTTTGTGACTACTGCTGATAATCACATAAAGATGACGAAGTTGAATCATGTGAACGAGCTAAGGGGAAAACACAAACATTTACAGTAAGGTCTCAAATGCCTACCTCTTCCTTTTTTGTTTCTTTTTCCTGGTGCTGAAAAAATTCTACTTTTAGACTTCCTGATGATGGCTGTTCCGGTGGAGGTAGATAGCTTTTCGTATTCACAGCATCGAACAGCTTTTCCACAAAGATTTGTGTTTCTAAAGGAAAAGAAGGTATAAAAACACATATCCAGTATTCAAACCCTCAGTTAACACTGAAAAAAAAATAATAAGCCTTCACAGGAAATTTACAACAATGACAGACTCTGCATCTCTTATAGTGTTTATATTTAAAACAGACTGGAGAAACATTGTCCATAACAATAATGTTTCATACAGGTTTTCAACCTTTAAACTACTTAATGCCTTTAAATGAAGTATCTGGGAGACTATTTCTGGAATACAGAGCTCCAGTACTTCTATCCTGGCAATAGTTTTAACATCTTTAATTTTCTTTGCAATATCAATAAACAGCAAAAAATACACTTAATGCAATATAACACATACTGGCCTATACACTTGTCTTTGTAAAAAAAAATATATATATATATTCCATGCAAATTCAAGTATATAATTCCAAGTAAGAAGGCTTATGAAAAGATAAATACAGGGTTCTAAGTTAAAAGCTTGTTTGCATTAATTAAGCAGGAAAGCAATTCACTCGAGCTTAACAGTTATGACAGAGACCGTACCTTTCTGAAGAAATACATCCAGCTGATCAACACACAGAGCTTTCAGCTCTTTTTCACTTTTATCCTTCTTCACCAAAGCCAGAACATATTTAGCTAGGGCAGATGGATCTGCATCGCATCTGCAAAGAGAGTTATGCAAAAAAAAAAATGGAGTAAATAAAATAAACAACTGAGTATCTGGAACTGGTATCAAGGACCAAAATCTTTCCCATCAAAGCCAATGAAAAATGCCCAAAGTAGTTTTTTTTTTTTTTTTTTTTTTTTTTTTTTTTTTTTTTTTTTTTTTTTTAAGACAGAGTCCAGATATCTAAGATCACAAAACATCACTTTCTTCTCTCTGGAGAAGATATGTTTCCCTGGGAGATTTCCACGCTGTATTTTATGGAACATACAAACTGGAACGAACTAACTGTTTACAGTGAAAAAGCTTCAACTGCCTAGTTAACTAAACTATTAAAAAATGCAACAAGCGCTTCCCTAATTTTCCAGTGATTAAAACAATGGAGATACCCCTGAAACACACAGCAACTGTTAATGGGAAAAAGATAGTTCAGGGAGTTAACAAATGAATAAAATGGAACAGACATGTTCTATGCTATTACAAACGAAACAAAACTCACTATTTAAAGTATTTTAAAGGAATCTTGCCTACATAAAAGTGTCATTGAAAGCAGATTATCTGAAATTCTTATTCTCAAAAGCCTAGAAGTAATATTACAGAAACCTGCATAAGAAGTGCACAGATAACAAAGGTAGCTTTAGAGGTTCATTACTGCTCTTGAGTATCTAAATGAGTTAGGCTTGGAGCACTGCAGAAGCTGATGGCAGTGTGAAGGAGCAGTGTGACTGCTTGTTCACTTAGATGAGCTACCTGAATTGGCTGAACCACTGCAATGAAAAGCACGTGCTAAGACAAATGATCACTTACTGCATTTTAAGTTCATGTTAAATGTTTATATTGCAACCTGCAGTCGATAAGCTGCTAGCAACTCAGCTATTCCATACTGGGATCTGGGTAGACAACTGGAAACACCAATGTCATTGATCAGGTTATGCGGTCCCAACTGGAAGTCAGCCAGAAGAAAGCAAACAATGTTGCATAATTGAAAAAGATTAAGGGTTTTAAGTCTGTCACCAGCCTCCTTCAAGAGTTGATGTTCCCAATGCTCTTGAATGGCATTTTACCACCCATCTTGTCAGTGAAGTGCCCGTCCTCTTCAAAACGCCTGGCAGCAGCACACGAGCCATGCATGGCATGCTGGGTCCTCCCTTCCCTGGGCAAATGAGGGGGTGAAGCAGCAGTGGGGACAAGAGTCCCTCCAGCTGTCCTAGTTCCCTGCACCTGCATTTGCTGGCAACTGCCTGAGGCCCCTTAGTATGAAGGATGTTGCAGTTTTACTGAAACTCCTCACTGTAGGATTTCTACAGGACAAGGTTTTAAAGGGGAAGAATTGGCACATGAGGCTAACCATACACCCTGCAAATATCAAGGAACAGTGGCACAGCGTGCTAAGGTCTCCCAAGAGTCACTGAGCCAGACTGGCTAAAAAGCTTAGCCTGGCAACTTCAGAAAATTATGACCAAAAAAAAAAAAAAAAAAAAAAAAAAAAAAAAGGAGATATGGCTATAGCTTTTTATTTGACAATAGATCTCGGAGCATTAAGATTAAACTCTTCAGCAGAAAATAACTTCAAGTCTCACGATAATCCCTGACTGAGAAGCCAGAACAGAAAGCAAACATCCCTATTAACAAAGAATGCTAGAACCAGCTAAGCTATATGTTAACATTAAGAAAAAAATTATTTAATATAACTGGTATTTTAGTACATTTCGGAAACAGGAATCTGCAGTGAATTCTGAAGCGGAGCTATACAGAGAAGAAAACATACCAAAGCAAGAGGGAATACTGCAGAAACACATCACCTGTTTCATAATGCCAATCCAATAGCTAAGCAAGTGTGATGCACTGGTTTAGCAGGCAGAACCGCAACATTTTATTAACCCATTTCTTCCCATGAATCATCACAAGCCAAAGGAAGATCCCAGCCCTCCAAGCACACACACACAGGCCATGTAACAAGGATAGCTACTTTGTTCAAATGATAGATAAGGTTAACAGCACCATTTTAAAAAACTGAAATGAGGGAAATATTCCACTGATAGAGCCTAACTGTACATTCTCTCTAGCAAAAATAAGCAAGTTATGAATAAAATTAAATGTAATTAGGTAATAGCACTGAATGTGAATATTATAGCAATGCTGTTCCAGTGAACACGCACGACACTAGTCCCAATCCGCTAGTCACAGCGACTCAACAGAACAGCGATTCCCAATCTCTTCTGCATCTTAAGGCAAATAAAGTCTTAACAATGAAGATTTTAAGTCTGAATGTTGATTACTGACGTGCATTTTTAGACTGGACGTAGAAGGAAGCCAATATGGGTATCCTTAGAAGAAGTGAAAGGTCAAAACTTAAAACATAATTCAGCATCCTCTAGAAAGCAGGAAAGAGCAGAAATTCCTGCTGTAAAAGCTATTTGAGCTGCTAGGGAGACATACCCCAATTTTCTGTATTAGTTTGCATTATTCGTCGATGTTGGAAATTGGAGGTCATGATCAGTCTGAGCTCCAGAAGAACTTGTATCAGCTGAACAACACGCAAACACCTATTCTTTATTGAAAAAGAGCCTGTATAGTCACTGAAAATCCTTCAAAGATGCCTTCTTCTAACTACCACTACTACATCTATTTAGGCTTTCCTCAGATCAAGTAATTATCCAAAAGAAAATTTTGTCTAAGTGAGTACTCAAAACAAAAGCACAAAACTTGCCTAGTAATAGAAGATAAAACTGCAGGGTCTTTTCCACAGTGTTGGTGCCTGAGCACAGCATCTTGGAAACCTGAGCACGGGTTACTTGGAAGCCCAATGTTGAACAGATTGTTCTTAAGTTCCCATTCTGCACAGCCTCCAAAAGGCTTTAATTCTAATCTTTCTTAACTTCTGAATGCTTGAAATTGCAAGTTTTTTTTTTTTTTTAAAAAAAAGTTCCTTAATACAACTTCAGTCTCACTACAGATTTTCAACCCTCTCCCTTCAGAGTTTCAAGTTGAATTATACTTCAGAAAATCAACATGCTATTTTCATATTATCAACAGTCATAAGAGGGGGATGAAAAAAATTGGAGGAAGAAGCTTTCCACAAGATAAAGCTTTTGGTTTTTTTTTTTCCAGTCATTTTTATTATCCTCAAAAATCAGGTAAAACATTACAGATTGAAAATTTTATTTTGATTTTCATTCAGTTGTCACACGATAATCTGAACATTAGAGCGTATCAGATATAATCTAATTTAAATAATTACACATGCACAAACCAGAACCTCAGTGAAGAAAAAAAAAAAAAAGAGACTAGAAGATTAAAAACAACACTGCTGACAGCTACTGCAATTTATTTAATTATCCAACTCCTACAGTAGTGACTATGCATATTCAATTTAAAGTAATTCCTCTACATGCGCAGAGCAAAACAGGATGTCTTGTCTGGAAAGCACCTAAACTTCAAAACCAAAGGTAAGAAAAAGCATATGCTTTTTATGAATAACAATTTGTGGGCTTTTTTCTACTGATGATTTTGAAAAGCTTGACTTGTCTTTTTTTTTTTGGACACTCAATCTTAGCAATAGTTCATTCCATCCACCCAACTCCCAAAGTACTCTCATGAAAATAACTACACTAAAAGTATATAAAAGTACTTTTTATTTATAAATACAGAATTGCTTTCTCCTACTACATGGTATGTATGCTCAACTGCTGCACATGAACAATGCAAAGGTTATTATTTTATTCTGTTAACTTCAACATGTTACTGTAAAAGCTCCAATGTATAGAAAAGCAAGAGCTTACATGCTTTCAAGTTAAGAGAGTCCACTTATTTTGGATAGTCAGTAAATACTACTTTTTGTAAAGATACAAACATTGCTTCAAACTACTGCTAACTTCAGCATTCAAAGAGCAACACAGAAAAAGGCCTTTGTAAACTGAAAACATGATTCTGGGTGACTTATTTTCACTTTTTAAGACCACACTGCATCATCTTCATGCAAGCAAAGGCAGTCATCCCTCTTGAGACACTCATCTGAAACAGAAGCCTCCTGTGAAGATTGTTCTAAACTAACAAAAACCTGGCTGATTTTTTTTTCCACATTAATCAAGATCTTGCTTCCTTCTGTAACAAGTAGTGCACACAGACTTTTTATATCTTATTTGGCCAAGCCATAGTGTGAGCTACTCCTGGTTTTTAGGGGTAACAATTTTCTTTCGTTCTGTAGTCTATCTTCCTGTAAAATTAGGATGCTTCATGCATGAATAGCATACCATGTGCTTTGTTATGCACACATGGATTTTTTTTTGAGCCTATTTATTAGTTTTTCTGAGCTTTTCTGACCTGCTTTTCATGCCCTTACACGCTGACAAGGCTTTAGTATTTTCTTTTCCTGGTGATGCCACCTTAAAAAAGCAGGAAAGACACCCATGTTAACAGCAACGAAGTGCACTGCACAGCAGAAGGACTTTGCCTTACAGTAACCTATCATACCATCTCCTTGCAGATTGCAAGAGCAATATGGTGACAAAGGTCTTTAACTGAATACTTAGAGGGGGAAAAAGAGAAAAAAAAAAAGTAGCATCACAATATCACTTATGCACATTTCAGATCAAAAATTATTTTGAATTTTGAAATGCCAGTTAAACTATTTGAATAATTTCTTACTATAGTGTTCACTGAATGATACACTTGCAGTTCTCTTAGATCCAAGTTTGAATCCTCAGGTTAATTTGAATAAGCTGCAGGCTATCACAGACCAGGGCATACATGGTATGGCATGAGAGATATGGTATGGTATTTGCACGAGAGGTATGGCAGAAATGTTGCTTTAACTCCATTCTTGTACTGAGGTAAAGAAAAAAAAATAGGGTTCTTAAACCTGGTTAGGGGAAAAAAAGCTTTCATGGATTCAAATGTGTAAGACAATACCTGCAGGTCTCATAAGGAATGTTATTAGTTTACTAAACAGTGAACTGGTTCATTAATGATAATGGACTCCTATTAAATTCATATTCTTATTAAAGGCTATTTGAGTCCTTTTTGTACTAGAAGATTACATTCCAGAACACTTCACAAAAAGTTGCTTTTCAGTTTGGGTACATCTTTGCCAATTCATTTAAAATCAGAATAACCAAATTTAACAAAGATAGAACTGAGACTTTTACTAAGAGAATATATAATTATGAAACTGCCAGGCTTCTGGGGGGGATCTTTGTGATATCTGCTTACAATTGAAATACTTACTGTAACTATACACAGTATAAAATATTAATATATTGTATAAAAAAATATAGCCACATATTTTAAATCATTTTGTATGTCTCAACTTTGATTCCCATTTCTACATCCCATTAACTTTTTGTAGGCATGTGCTAAAAAAACAAACAAACAAAAAAAAACATAACACAAGCATCAGCAACCATAAATTCCTCCCCGTTTTCTTTCATGCTACTTTCTTTAACAAATAAAAGATCATCGGCATGAGGAATCTACACCAATTCCACTATAGCAAGTACAACCCAATAACAGAATTAAACATCAAGCACATTTTCTTGCAACCACTTTCCAATGACATGATTCTAGTTAAGGGTTTTATTTTTGCAGACTATTATATTACTCAGAGAACATGCATCTGTTCTATATCAAACAAAAATATTGCTCTTAATAAAGATTATTTAATATATGGGTGTATATATAAAAGCGTTCTCTTACTAGAGCTCTATACATTCTTTACAGAGCATCTGAATACTTCCAACTGCTAATGGATGACAAAAAGCTTCAAAAGAGAAACAACAGCTCGTAGAATCAAGTTTTTGCAATGCATCACCAAGTTCTTTCTTTTAAAATAATTTATTTCCAATCTCTTCAGGCTTTGTAGTAATAATGACACCTAGTCATTACTTCAGACAAACAAAATAAAGTAGAAAAGATGAAGATGTAAAAGCCAGAAGTACTTTTTGATTTGTTTTTAATAATGGGCATGGAAAAGTAATTTGGTCTAAGAGGAATCAGTTTGCAGTAAAGACTTCTTAATTGAAAACATCAATTAAACATAAAAAAAATCTCACTCTCTGGCTCATAATTGCATATTTCAAAATATAAAACACCAAATATATTCTGAGAATGAACTTTGATTTTTGCTAAGTGATATGTAATTCCAGGCAACAGTGTTAATCTTCAAGCTTGGCAGACATGGAATAAACTTGCATGTGTTTTATAAAAAAATTATTACAGGTGTAGCTGCATCATAAAACCTCTTGGTAACAATATAGCTTATATGGATTAAAAAAGGGCTGCCAGAATAGCTAAAATTAACTCAATGAGGAAAGAAAAGAGAAAAATATATATCTTTGTATCCATAAATATTGCATAAGAACCACTTCAAAAGATACTGAATATAAGCACACAGCAAACACATTTAAAGTCTTAAGAGATACAATAACCTACATGCACAGTATACAGAAGCCTTATTTTGTCAGGTTAGTGCCTATGAATGTTTTTAGGCATCAGTGTAAAAACACCTATTAAACTGGAGCACAAGACACACTCTTTACTTGAATATTTTTTATGTAATATGTAAAAGGTATAAGAAGGGGAAAAAAAAAAAAAAAAAAAAAAAAGTCTGTTGGACTAAATATCCTGCCTAGAATTGAGAGCTTTGGGAATCTGTCTCCCACAGGGCCCTGAGCCTCCTACCAAGCAAATACTGAATATAACACCACAAAGACTCCTACAATACTAACATCAGCTGAAAAAAAAATGTAAAACTTTTTTAAAGAGGAATACAGGCAACAAATTAAAGAATCAGCAAGTAGACTTAAGAATGATCAAGAAGATTGCGAGGCTAATGAAAACTTACCTGAAAAAATCACATATTTAAATAGCTTATTAATGTTACTGTCCTGCTCTAAATCTGACTTCCTCAATGTTTCCTAAGTCTGAAAGCATAGAGCAAGCAAAGATATGTATTACAGGTATCTTTTGCAAATACCAAGCTGCCACCTCTCAAATTAGTATGAGGAAAGGGCCTAACAACCTAAACTCAGCTTCACTGATCCAATTTCCTTCTCTCAGAACACCCCCCCCCCCCCAAATCTCTAGGGCTACAGAGCTCTTCCTGCTCTTTTCATCAATTAAGTCAGTAATTCACAAAGAAAGTAGCCACTCCGAAGTAGAGCTTTAGAAAATAACACAAATCATCATTTCTGGTCAATTTCTCAGCAGCATTCATAGTATTTGGAGGACATGTGGTACAATGGGACATTAACAATACTAGAGAATTCAGTTTAACAACAGGCTATATCTTAATTTTGCTGAAATGCTCCCTTAGCATGGCAAAGGGCACTTTAATTTTTGTGGTAGTTGGACAGCAAATCTACCATAATACAGAAGATTATGTGACTTCTTTAAGCGTTTTGGCACTATAACTTAATTCATACTTTTCTTCACTCTACTACACAGTATTACTACACAGAATACTCAAACCTTCCTCTGCTACAACATACATGTGGCCTAGGTATGCAAATTCTCAAAGGAAGATTCTTACATAGCTAGTGTTGTGTGTAAGGCACTTGGTTAGCTTTTTGGCTACTTGGAAATATATTTTCCAAGCTAAACCTTTCACACCATAATCTGAGGGTTCTCACAAAGCAAATACTATTACACTTGGGGGGTTAGAGGGAGAAGTGGATTTGAGAAGAAGGAGAAAAAAATCATCATCAAATCCCCCTCTAAACCAAAAATCATGATTTTTAAAATTTCAAATATATTTCACTGCTTTTATTTCAAGCTGACATCATGAACCCAACCCTACAATTCACTTTGGAAGCAGCTAGTGCACTCACCACTTTTTTAATTCGTTAAAGAAGCTGCGCCTGTTTTTTATAGATTTATGGACCAAAAAAGGTGCTGCAGGTGTCACATTTTGGCTCGCTCCAGTCCACAGAATTTAAACCTAATTCAAGTCCTAGTTTCAAAGTCTAGTTTGGCCCCCTGAAGATTAATATTTATGCTCTACCAAGTGATTGGATACATTCTGAAGTGCTGAGGACATGTGGTATGGATACTTCGAAGGCTGAGGGCATGTTATTTGTGTAACAGGAGGATTGAGTGCATTAGAAAAGAGTACCTCATATATTGGGCCTTACAGTTAATCCGAAGTAGGCAGTGTGCCATTCAGGTGCATAGAGAAAAAGAGTACCTCATATATTGGGCCTTACAGTTAATCCGAAGTAGGCCAGTGTGCCAATTCAGGTGTGCTGCTATCATTTAGATTCTACATTCAACGAAATCTATAAAATAAGTTACAATGTTGGGTAAGTTTAATGAATGGCAGGCTCATTCAGCAAGATGTGGCTATTAATTGAAGCCATGCCTGCTGCAGATGGGAATGGCTACTCTCGCAACGCTCACTTTCAGCAAAATCTTTAAAAGTAATTTTGAGGAATTCCTCAAGTAATTTAACAGCTTGAAATGCTGTTATACAAGCTATTCGTTCTAATTATGATGGTACCAGATTTGCATGTTCATAGCAGCTAGCAGCAAGCTTAATGCCACACCTAGACTCCTAAGAGCCTTCCAAGAGCGTCGGGAGGCAGAGCAGCTGCTGGTTGTTAATATGGATATGGTTGTCTTCGGACTGTCTTCGAGTTCAGAAAGCAAAACCCACCCATTTTGTCTCTAGGACTTTAGATACAGCTCAGAGCTCTCTTGCTGAAGTTTCTCAGTGCAAGAAGAAAATTTCATAACAACAGGAATAATTTTCTCCTTTTTATTTTCTGCATTCAGCTACCCCCTCTTCATTAATACCACTATTTTAATTCTATAAGAGTATTTTTTGAATAAGCTTAACAATATCACTACTGAAAATTAAGAAACTCCCATTCCTAAATACAGCAGCTTTCTGAGTCAGGTGAATCAAAGAGCAAATTACTGCAGTTACTCTTCACATATTTGATGTGTGTGTTATAAATACTCTGTTAACATTTTAGATTAAGTTAAATGAAGATAAACTTTATTTTTTAAGTCTAAAAGCAATATAAGTGAAACATCCTGGAAGCTGGTGAGCATTACTGGTAGTACAGTACGCAAAACCTATGCGGAAAGGAATGCCCACATTTTTTAAACTTATTCCTATTCTTTCGAGATCTTCAGGTTACTACAATATTACTTACAACATTGTTAAATCTCTCTGGTTTACTGGGTTTAAGTAACCAGGTGAAAATAATTAACTACTAATCTAGCACCTGTTAAGTAAAATCCAAATATTATAAAAACATCAGGTTTTATTATGAAAGGTTGGGAAAATAAAACGAAAGAATGATGCTGGAAATGCAAAACCAACACATCCTATTTATTTCACATAGAATATTCTAATGATATGCAAATATATTCAGAATATTTTAAACAATTTGGATTCTATTCCCTTTGTCATAAATAGTTACAGCACCACAATCATTTACAGAATTAACCAATGCAAAAAATTCCTTTCCATTTTAATGAGGTATGCTCAAATAGCGCATGAATACTGCTTTAGTTCTTTTTTTGTTCCTTTTGTCTTCCCTACTAGTCTGATTTAGTAAACAAACAAAAAACTAAAAAGTTAATGTAACAAAGATTAAAAAAAAAAAATGTGGCAGAAGATTTTAATTAAATTTATTTTACACTAAACAGTTAAAAACAAGATACAGCTCCACCATAAAGAATTAGGGCAAGGGGGACAAAAGATTCACCTACACATTACAATTACTTACGGGGCAAAACGTACAGTGCAGCATTTGTACAAAAGAGCATTTTTTTTTCTACAGGTGGAAGCTCAAACAAAAAAAAAAAGAAAACGTAAACACTGTACCTCCTTGGAACTTTGCCAACCTATATTCTCATGTTTTAGCAAGTATTAAATGCTAAGCTTATATAGAATCTGGAACAGACATACAGCAGGAAAAAAAAAAAGAAAAAGAAAATCCATTGCATTAGATACAGCTCTCGGAAGACTTTGCTAGTAAAGAAATTAGAAGTTACAGACATTAACATTTTATTCCAACTTTAACATTACTTTCAGATACTTTACTCACAAAAGATATGCCACGGATAAGGTGAAAGCACACAGCAGAAGAAAGTAAGTATAGTGCAGTCTGTAATCAGTGAAGAAAAGACAGATGTTTTCTTTACAGAGCTGGTTTGAATTATACACGCAAGGCAGTTTTACTCAAATACAATGCAGCCACAGAGGAGAGAGAAAAAAAAAAAAAACTGTTACAAGCCTCTACCTTGGAGAGCTGCAGAAAGTTGCTGAAGAATCAACTACAGCTGGAGCCGCTAAACTCTGGTGTGGTGGCGTTTGTACAGTTCCTGCCTTACTTCTCCATAACCAAGACAGGGGTGTTTGTATGGAGGATTACTGAGATTTTGCCAAATGCAAAAGTACCAAAAACATCCAAAAAACACTATTTCCATAACCTCCTTCCCATTCAAGCATTCCTGCCCATGAACAGGATTTCCCAGAGGCACCACAAGAAAGCAGTCTAACAACCAATAGTGCTCAGCCCATGGAGCTATGTAAACCAGTATGCTGAAAAGTTAGCATTCTTGACAATGCTTTAAAACGGTTTGAATATAAATTTTTGTGATGAAATGAAGTAAGCTTTACAAATATTCTTTCTAATCCTAAGGTATGTTTGTATGACAGCCTTTGAAACAGGTTATTGTTAGTAACTGCCTTACTCCTGAAAAATGGGCACCTGGAAAACGCAGGCATGTTCCAATTACCGAGGCTACTATCTAGTACAGAAATCTAGATCTATATACAAGTCTACATACAAATGTACATACACATCTTCTTAAATATATTATCTTCCTTACAACTACAAAGGCAACATTTCCACAGGTTTTGAATACATTGATCCAATAGGATGTCTTCCTGAATGTAGTTTGAACCAAATTCTGGTTCTATCATAATATAGCTAAAGGTTTCTAGAAGAGCAATAAAATCAAACAGCAAGACCATTTTTGCTTCTTTAAAAGAAAAGTTCAAAAATATTTTCGGGCTATGGTGACACCTCCAGGTGACCAGCACCTAGGTCATCCTTGTGTCAGCATTACCCCATCAGCAGTTACTTTATAAGCTACATACTATAAAGTCTGCACATAGCCAGAAGTCTAAGACACACATTTTATATAACCAGAGCAGAAAGAGTCCCAATAGTAGTGACATCAACAGCCCTCTACTAATTCCAACATTGATTGGAAGAAGTTGCAGAAGCAACTGCACAAAACTGAATGGCAGCTACTGGCGGTTTGTTTCCTCCAAAAACAAAGATTTCAGAGTACCCTCCGGGTCAGCAACTCAATCCCACACAAAGTCTTTTTCCAGCCTAAGAACCACATTTGAACTGCTCACACAATACGTCAAACTTAAGGGCAACAGGCTGGCCATTCTAGTGCCACAAAGCAGAAAAAAAAGCACTGTTTCCAAAAGCTGAAAAACCCAATTTCATCCTTCACGTGCTGACTAGTGCTAGCAGCCTGCAGCCTATATTAAAACAGATATATATTGAATATATTCAAATATTCAAACAGATCCAGCAACACCGAACAACTTGTGTGTGTTACCAGGATATGAAATTACCATCATACATCACAAATTAATGAGGTTGAAGACAGACTGAGGAACCATCCTGACTTTCAGCTTAATGGTGTCTGATAAATTTTTGATAATTTTCGGAGAATCGATACAAATCTGTTTTACAACAAACTGGTAAAGTAAAACTTAAGCAGCTGGCACACAATTAAGAGACCTGCAAAATCAAAAGCATTGACTAGATTTACTCAAGAAAACGAGGAATTCTGAAGCCCACTGAAGCCCTGCTGCAAATGTCACAGGCAGATTTCCACTTTTAGGTTTCTCCTAATTTGACAGTACTTGTAAATATCAATCTCCAATTGCTGATAAACTGTAAGGCCAGTGTGCAGGACCTATCACTTCAAATTACCAACATCTGCAAACCACAACTTCTTCTCAAGTTAAAAATTACCTGTCCCAGCTCTCTGGAACCACACATGTTAAATATTTATATCAAATTGCCAACTGCCATTAACAGAACACACATGCAAGAAAGCATTTCAGACTAACAGGAATCACAGTGCATCAGAGAACTAGTAGGCTCTACTACCACAGAACAGAACAAGCTTTGTTGTTGTAACACCACCTTTTTCACACAAAAGGAAAACTCATTCACCTCTGTGCAACTGCATCTTTCCATTTCACAAGATATATTTTATGACTAAAGAATAAATAACAATATATATACAAAAATAATAGAAAAGCCATCACAGTTCTATAGGCCTGGTGCAAAGCCCACTGCAGATGAGGCTCTAAAGACATGAAAAGCAAATCTCAAAACTATCACAAGAAAGCTATCCTAAAAAAAAAAAAAGTTTCCGCTCTTGAGCCTTATTCAAATTATCCCAACATAAGCCACACAAACTGTACACATACATTCTTCAAATATAAGCATTAGAACTGCCTTTTATCCCTTTCAACAGTGTTGCAGCCAATGGTGCTCAAACATCTCAGAAGTGAGTACAATTCAAGATCTCATTACATCGATTTGAGTCAAGTTCCAGCAAATAAATACACTTATGTTGAAATGGTGCTTGTGGGTGACCTGTCACGTGTATGCCTTAGTCCAAGGAGTCTGTACAGACTCCATACTCCCAGAAAATGAAGCCCTTAACACCTTGATTCCACCCCAACATTATCCAGAGAAGCAGACATGCCTTTTTACACGGACCAGGAGGAGTCCCAATTACTCACAAGAACATTATGCATTGAGGCCAAACACGTATTTGCACACAGGCAAATTATCCTGCTGGGCTTTGCCTCCCCAGAGCCCTTCAAAACTGATGTAACTCTTATTTGGGGAGAGGGAAACTCCCGAGGGGCAGCTCCACAACAACAGCGGGAACGAGGCGCCAGGGGCCCGTGGAAAGCGCTCCCGAGGGGATCCCCACACACAAAGGGCCCGTCCTGGGCAAAGGCTCGGGACGAGGGGTCGCTGCGAGGGGGCGGGCGGCCGCTCTCAGGCACGGGCCGCGTTGCCTCCCGCCCGCCCCGCGCTACGGAGGCGGCGCCAGCGATGCCGCGGTCGCTAGCGAGGGAGGGAAGCTGAATCCTTAGGAAAAAGAAAAAAATAAAGGTAAAAAATAAATAGACAATACTGCCTCTCCGGCGAGAGAAGCGCGGCGGGGGGGAGGGGGGGGCGCGGGGTCCCAGAGAGGAAGGTAAAGCCTCCTCCCCCCCGCCCGCCTTTACAAAGAAAGGCTTTATTTGTTTATGTTTATTTATTTTCGGAGTGGGGAGGATACTCACATGGGCTCCAAGGTTTTGCTGAGCCAAGATTTCAGCGCCTCGAAGTTTTCTATGATCATTTTAACCACCATCCAGAGCGGCCCGGGCCCCCCGCCTCCCCGGCAGCAGCGACGCGGGCAGCAGCGGCCTCCGCGCCGTTCCCCCCGCCGCGGCTCCCGCGACCGAGGCCGCCTCCCGGTGCGGCCGCCTCAGGCCCCGCGCTGCCAAGGGGGCGGAACCAGCCGAGCGGCGGCGGCTGCTCCCTGCGGGCCCCGCTCCTCTCGGCCGCCGCGCGGCTCCCCGCGGCGCAGGCGGCGGGAGGGCGGCGGCAGCGCCGGGGGCCCCGACACGCGGCCCCCGCGACTGCAGCGAGACACGGAACGAGCTACGGGCCAGCGGGCAGGCGAGCGGGCAAGTAAAATGGCGGCGGCGCGCTGTCGCGAGAATAAGCAGTCTCGCGAGAGCGGGCGGCGCGCCGGGAGCGCGGCGAGGCGGTGCCCGCGCACGCGTAGTGGGCGGTGGCGGGGGGCGGGAGCGTGGTGGTGACGTGGAGGGCCGGTAACGCGGAGGGAAATGGTGATATGAGCGGCGACACCTGCGGGGACATAAACACTCATCATGTAGGGAGAGTCGTAATAAATACCGGTGTTTACAGGGCTGCATGTTCGTATAGACTGCCCTCGTCCGCCCCGGGTCAGCTGGCTGTTCATGAGGCGAGTTTGTCTCGCTAAGTGCAGTGAACACCCCCCTCCAAAAAAAAAGGTGTCTCGGGAAGCTCCTCATCTGTCCCTGCTGAGGTTGCCGCTGCCCAGGCGAAGCGGGTTGGCATCCGGGCAGCCAAAGTCGTCCCAATGACCCGCCGGTTCAGCCGGCGCTTCTGTGAGGGTTTCTGGCTATAAGGTGTATTTTGATTTCCTCGCGTGGTGGGGAATGGCGTCTGGTTCTGCCCTTCCTGTAAATAGCCTGAAAACCTCCAGAGGCTGCGATTCTCTGTAGACTGCTGGACGTTTAAAATGGCATAAAGCTAATAATCACCAAGCTTGTGGCATTCTGTGGCCGCTTTAAGGTAGTCACCAGGGCTGAAAGTCCATCTGCGAAAGCAGAGGAGCAGCACTGGCAGCTACCAGAGTCCTGAGCTCCCCCGTGTTGGCCATCGCAAGGAAACTTTGGGTTACACAATTTTCATGGATTTCTTTCCGTGAAAACCAGGACTTAGGGAGAAGGGAGGCTCCATGTTGCAGTTTTCCCAGGTTTGAAACCAAGACGTATTGGAGGTGTGCATTTAGGGCCAGGAACTTGGGGCGCCCCAAAGTTTCTTAGTCTATAATTAACTCCCCTTGAACATGTAATAGGGATCACTTAGCTTGGGTTTCGGGCTGCTCCTTGAAGAGACAGGCACGCAGGAATTAGGGACTGTGATAAGAATCTAAATTTCTTCTATCCTTTAATCCTCTGTGAAAACCAGGACCAATGGCAGTAATTCAGGCAAACAACATTAATAGCGCTCTGTGAGTCTGCGTCATTTTCATCTTCACACCTAACTTTGATCCTTGAATACACAACAGCCAAGAACAACAACAAAAACACAGTATCTAAGTCTCCTACCCATAAAATGTGATTTCTTAAAATGTCCTGAGTTCCTCAAAGCAGCAGATATGTTTTCTTATATATTAGCTTTAGGCTCGTTTTGTGTCTAATTTGCAGCATATTGTCTATATTGAACTCAATATATGTGATGTCTAAAGATAATAGGCTGTATTTACTCTTTATAGCTTCACACAGTTACATGAGGGCTGAATGTTGCCAACATTCTTGCGAACGAGACAGACGTTTCCATCCTTCCTGAGATTTCTGAATTTTTATTTCTCATTCTGAAGTGATTCTTTGCTAAAGCCATTGGAATTTTGCTCATTAACGGTCTTTGTCAATGAATAAAGCCAGTGTTGTAAATGTCGAAAAAGTTTCTTTGAAAGGTGACATTTTCTTGAATATTGGTGGGTTTTTTTCTTATTTTTTAAAATTTTAAAAACAAACCCTACTTGTTGAAGAGAGATACTTTTGGGCACCTCTATCTTTTTACCAAACTTTTTCTACTTTTTCAGTCACGTATATGGTTATAGGGTATAGGGTTTATGTCACATATATGGTGCTAGTTTTTTTTTTTTTTTTTTTTTTTTTTTTTTTGCTTCATGTGAGTTTTATTTTTGAAAGGTCTCAGAGTGGCCTGTAGCATTATGAAGTTCTTCAGCCAGATCTGCAAATGCTTCATCTGATTTAAGCATTAATTTCTGATTGTAGGTCTTCTACTAGCATTGAATGTGAGTTTAATTTTGTATCATGGATGTAATCCATCAGTTCCAGGCCTGGGGATCCTAATATCTTTCTGAATTGAAAAGGAGTGAAAATATTACATATTACAGAGATAGCTATGGTCTGGATGAAGGTAAATGCGTGGTCTGGAGATCAAGGCTTCCATGCAATGGAAGCCCTGCAATGTACCTCCCACGGCCCCTAACATCAGAGTCCTGGCTAAAATAGCTGCTATTTGTGGAAGGTGATGACAGGGTCAGTGAAACTGGCTGGCACCTGAACATCTGTACAGAACAAGAATGTTTTTATTTGTTGTTCAGATTTGGATTTTGTACTTCAGTTTCGGTTAGGTTTAGGTTTTGGTTTTGCTGTTAGGTCCTTGTTTCCCGTCTCTAGAGATGGATGCCTGTGTACTGTGCGTCTTTTGCACAGTACACAGACATCCTCCTTCGCTTCCCCTGATTCCTAGGGACCCAGGTTTCTCCACATAATTTAAGCTCCTGAGGCAACCAAGGCTCTGTATGTTAATGCTGAGAAGAGACTATGAGATCTTAGATGAACTGTGTTACCTTCAGATATTCCTCATCCACTACAGAGCGCATTTCACCTCAGGTGGTCTCAGTATGAGCTCTGGGGAGGCTGCTAGGGATCTGATCCAGACCTCACAATTCACCCTTCCATCCTGCGCAGGTAGCAAATGCCGCCCAATTTCCAGGCACCTGAAAGCTGCGGCACCAGGAGACCTTTTTGTGTGAATGCACGTACCAGTGCTTCCAGAGAGCTGCAGGTTTTTACCATTACTCGACCTTGTTTTGGCCAGATCAGTGCTCTTCTGAACAGTCAGTCCTTTGCTTTTTTACTTCTGCATAGTGAGGGGAATCCAACTGAACCACTGGCACTTAAAAACTGGGACTTGACAGCCCACGTGGTCTGTGATGTGGGAATGTGACCCTCCAATTCTGAAACTACGAATAGCTGAAGCTGTGGGTATTAGAGGACATTTCCATGGAAATGGTATTTCTGTGGGACAGAATTAAGTTATGGGATTGTATATCATTCCTGTTTTTTTTCTGTTACTGCAGGAAAAAAGGCGACACCGCTGGAAAAGGGTTTGGCAGAATGTCCCAAGCCAGATAGTTCTGATGCCAGGTTTTCTGTCTCTTTTTATCCCTAAAATCTGCTAGAGTTGTTGCATTTTGTTCCTTTATCTTATTTATAGGCACTAAATTAAGCATGTGCTTTTATATTTAGGATTAACAGATTTGTCTTTTGTGGGATGCTTCCATATTTAAAATTTCCAGGCGAATACATTAGTGAATATACAGCCCTTGAAAGGGGCTGTGATCCTGCCCTTCCTCTGTTTTCTTATGTAAGGGAGGATCGGTTTTGTAAATCATTCAGTCACTATCCATGGCTGAAAATCTCTCTGTAAATTTTTATTTTTGTTGATGCTGATTTATCCCTAGTAATAGACACTGGTTCTTCATTTTCCAGACACCTGAACTGCAAGTTTTTGTGAAGCTGATGCATGTAGCGTTTAGCCTGAGTTTGTAAGTCATACAGCTGAGTATTGCTTATAAAACAGATGTTAATACTGGTTAGACAGGTTTTCTCAAAAGCCAAGGCCAGATGAGCTGAGAATCCAATGGATATGCTCCTTGCTTTGTTGTCATTGTTTAAGTGCAGACACGTTACTAGCAGTGCATATTTCACAGCGAACATCACACTTCTGAAGCCGTATTACACTCCCAAGCTCTTTCGTGCATCTCCCAGTGTCACTGCGCTTTGAAAAGCCAGACGGGCCGGTTTTGCAGCGAGGGGTGCTCGCGGCAGCTGGAGGTAATGAGGGGGCAGCTTGTTGTGGATGGCTCTGCTGCAAAACGCCGCGGGCAGGAGGCGTGAGAAGGGCCCAGGGTGTGATTAATGCCTCCTCTTCCTCGCAGAGTGACATGGGGCAGGACGAAGCTCAGAGCGCTGCCCCGTGTCGCCGGCGCGTATATGGGAACGGTGGACGTGGGGATCTCGATGTCGCCCTTCCTGCTGTGCAGAGTGCCCAGACGACCTTCCCAAGGAGCTGAATTTCAGCAAGTGCAGAGCAAGAGGGTTTTTCCAAGCCTGTACTTGTGCAGGTTCCATCACCCTCGAATCAGGGCATTTCTGAGTCACGGTGTGAACCCCGTTCTTCCCCGGAGCTACCTCAGCTATCTGTGATCACAATCGAGCTTGTAGTAAATGAAATGACAATCATGGGTGACAAATTGTACACGAATCCATCCAAGTGCGTCCTCTTACCTTGACACCAGTAATTTATCTTTAATTATAAATAAAGTTAAGTAAGCATTTCAGGGAAAACCGCGTGCCCGCCACCTTTTAAAATGGCCCTGTGTGTCACTGGGCTGGCGAAGGCAGCTCCGCACAGCAGCTGGATGCGCCCTGTGTTCAGGGCACTGGAATTCCGGGAATTCCAGGAATTCGGAAAGGTGCTTCCTGGAATACTGGGCTGAGAGCTGCATCATTTGCAGTATCCGTTATACTCCTCAATAAACCTCCGTAAACCTCAATAACTCCTCAGTGCGGAATCAGGGATAGTGAAACAGCAAAGTCTTGGTGGTGTAAGTTCTTCCTAGAGAAATATAACTGAAGTACTTCTCAGAGTATGAGAATAACTCTTTCTTTTATTTCCATTAGCTATTTGGGGAGGAGGAGGGAGAATTGTTGGTTTTACAGATTAGCCGATGAAAAAGGATATAATATTGTCAAAAAAAGGTTTATTTAAATATTTCTTATTAAGAATTTGTTTAAAATATGACATTATTTTACTGTTTTAAGATTGGCCACTACAGAGATCAGATTTTCTGTAACTGGCTGGATCATTACAAGTTACTTTAGTATTACAGATATTGAAAAAGTGTGATCATCTAATACACAAGGAAACTTATTTTTCAGCTGTTGGATCTTGGAGAATATCTTATTTTGGGGAGTTTAGAAATAAAATATATATTTTTTAGAGATTTGAGTTTCCATTTGAAATACCCTTTATTTTTTCTCTTCAGTGAAGCTGAAGAGAAATCTGGTGCTTTACATTTTTATGGTGTTCACAGTGCTGGTGCTCACAGGCCTCATCCTTTATGCTGCCGTTAGGATTTGTTCAGGTTAATACTCCCAGAAAGCCAGAAGAGGGAGCACAGATATTGTTTCTTGTTGACTACTCTGTAGGGATGGCTTTGATTATTTGTCATAGAAAAAAAACATTGAATTTATTTTTAGAAGAGACATTCTAGAAGACTTTCCCGCCAACCTCATTTTTATGTGATTTAATGACAGCAAAATTAAGAACTGGATGTTTGGAAGAATCTAGAAGAAAAAATCACAAAATCTGTTTGTGCTTTTAGCTGTTAATGCTGCTCAGAATGAGTTTCCCATTGTAGCACCTTTTAGATTTTGTTTTTTTTTTACAGTTCCTTGTGCAGTACCTAAAAAATTTGAAGCTTATCAAGATAAAACTGCACTAGAAATGTTTGATTCACTTTAGTCTCATAATAGAAAGTGTCTTTAAGCGTGTTACCAACCCTTTCTGTGGTGAGTTGTCATACACATAATTTGACTTTAGCTCATTTACTTTTTCAGTAAAATTATTAATGTATTAAAAACATTATTTTAAATACACCAGGGGTATATGAAGTTTCCTCCAACTTTTTAATAGTAAATGTTGTTCTTTCTCATACTACTTAGATATTCCTGATTTTTAAAGAAAGGCTTCAGAAAACGAGCAGTGACGAATTGCACTCTGATAATCATTTCTACTGCCCAACCTATTTAACATAGGAGAGTCACACTGTTTTCCTAAGACAGGAGTTGTATGAAGCCCTTTTAAGGAGTTCATGATTAAATTCAAATGTGGAAGATCTCCGGAAAAGGAGACTCCACAGTCTCTCTGGGCAGCCTGTTCCAGGGCTCTGTCACCCTCACAGGAAAGAAGTTCTTCCTCATATGGAGGTGGAACTTCCTGTGTTTCAGCTTGTACCTATTACCCCCGTCCTGTCACTGGCCGCCACAGAGTAGAGTTTGTCCCCATCCTCCCCACAATCACCCCTCAGGTACTTGAACATGTTGATCGAATCTCCTGCCAACCTTCTGTTCACCAGACTAAACAGGCCCAGATCACTTAGTCTTTTGTCATACAATAAATGCTCCAGTCCCTTAATCAACCCTATTGCTCTACACTGGACCCTCTGTAGAAGCTCCACATCCCTCTTGTACTGTGGAGCCCAGAACTGGACACAATACTCCAGATGTGGCCTCACCAGAGCTGAGGAGAGGGGCAGGATCACCTCCCTCGACCTGCTGGAGACGCTCCTCCTAATGCAGGCCAGGAACCCCTTGGCCTTATACACTCCACAAAATAGAATTACTTTGGCTGCTATGAAAACAAGACAGGGAGAACCCTCCTTACCCTGGGTATAGTATTTGCTGTTGTGTGGATTCTGCCTTGAGAAAATAGTTCCCAACACTGCAGGGTGGTCAAATTCACAAATCCTTTCTGCAGCTCACATCTACTGTATTGCTGTTGAAATCACAAGAACTAGAGCATTTGGAGGGATTTTTTTTCTGTTCATCTCTCTACTGCAGTTTACAATGGGGAAGAGGAGGAGAAGGGAGTGGGGAAAGGGAAGAGAAGCAATCTGACCTGGTCTGATCTATAACTTCTTTTGTCTCTAAGTTATGTTAGCAAAATTCCCTTTTTTCTTTCTCTCTGTCCATCCTATCTCTCAGTATGTGGTGTATCAGAAAGAGAGAAAATAAATGAATTAATAAATAAATAAACAGCTCTGTAAAACCCTTCTCTACCCCTGTGAGAGGGCTCTCCCAAAATACTCATGGGACAGCTCCAGCGACAGACACTTCTCTAAACAGACACTCCAATAACAGTGTGAAGAGCATGGTAATGGCTAGATCAGGCTCAGATGAATCACATCTCACCTCTGCCACGTTGTGCTGCAAAATTGAGGTTGGTATTACTTTTTCTTAGGTAGTTACCACTATATTCACTTTATAGAGATATATTATTTGATGTAGATATATATTTTCTGGAGGGGAACTCGGCAAAACACACACATTCTAGGTGTGAAGCTGAGAGAATTTTAGATATATATATTTTTTGGAAATATAAAAATTAAATATGATTTGTACACAAATATTTGACATCTTTGTTAACACACACAGTAATAAATCGAGGAAGTTGGTGGCTCAGAAAAAGTTGCCTGTGTTACAAGGTTGAAACTAAACACTTGCATCACCGCTCAGTAAATATGTAGTTCAACTAAAAATAGAAATTAGTCTCATCAGCAAAGGGTATCCATGAGGGAATTATACTGCCTATAAATACACTACGGTACCTGTGGATTAATTAAATCTAATGAAGGAGATGTAAACAAACTGGAGGCCAGAGCTCCAAAAGGAAGAAGTAGGATGCATAGAAAATGTTCATGAGAAGCTAATGCACTAGCTAAGATCCTTAATTTCATGCTTAAAAAAAAAAAAAAAGTTTGTTATTAATATCTCAAAATCATTACATTAAAAACACTATCCCCAAAGAAATCACTCAGTTTTACCAAGAATTTCAACAGGGAAAGGTTTTTTTCCATGTTTGTCTTTTTCAAAATTCAACCTGTGACTTTCACTATATAAAATGTAATGATCTATCTGGAGATACCTGAAAAGGCACAGGTTTTCTGAGGGGGAATTGCTAAATATTTTCTGATTATAGCATTTTCTCAAAACCAAACACTCCTATAACAACAAAGGGAATCATAAATAATTACTGGTCTATTTTTAACTTATTCTTGTTTGTTTGTTTGTTTTTCGAAGGAGAAACCACCCAAACAAATAATGGCATGTATTGGGCCACACATCAAAATAAAGAAAATTCACTGTTTGTGTTTTGAAAAAGGGTTCGGATTGGAAAACTGGTCACATACTTTTGGCTGTGTTTGCCCTGATGTGTATGACATTAGAAAAATACACCTAGGATAAACTGATCACCAAAAATGATTTACTGGTATGCTACTAATAGTAAATAATCATAAGTAGTAAATAATCAACATGTGGAGGAAAAATCCCATTTGAGTGATCTGAAAGGATGTCATGCGTAAAAATAATAGATATCAGAAGTTTTTCAAGTATTGAAGAGGATGATAATACAGATAAAATGGCAGATGACAACACTCTTTGCAATCACAGTTTACAATAGAACATCGACAGAAATAATTCATATAAATTTATATTTTATAAAAGGGTGCATACCAAACACATAATTACAAAAGTAATTTCAAATGATATATTAAATGTTGTAAGACCCTGTCAATATTTGTTATAATCCCTGTGATTTGAACACCACCGTTCCTCGTTGCCCGAGGCGGATGAGGGATGAGGAAAGCCCTTGAATAAATGGAGTGTCAGAGCATGAGTGCAAGGGGAACACGCGAATTAGCTGACAGGAGAGTTCTCCACTGTGCAATGCGAGGAAAATACCGGCTGGCTTTGAAGGGCAGCCAGATCAAAGTGGGTTAAATTAGTTCGAGCATGGCCCCCTCCAAGTCAATCTGCATGTGGAGGCAGCTGGATGTCATAGCTAGCGGTGCAAAGTGACCTCAGAGAGTAACTTTGGAGGAGATAAGTTATTTTTTTTGTATCACAAGTTGCAAAGCTAACTAAACTATAACCAAAATATGAAATAGGGTAACTCTTTCTCCCCCACCCTCCTAAGTAACTGTTCTGGTAAGTAAAATTAAAGTAAAAACATCTTGCAATTTAACATTACTAAAAAAATGTGCAGATATTTTATATTGCTTAAGAAAAAAAAAAAGATTCTTTCAGGCATTCAAAATAAGGATATAGCTATAGGATGTCTTTGTTATTTGGCAGCAATTCAGCTCAGGGACTGAAGCCTTGCTGTTGCTATATGCACCCTTGCTCTCTGTCTTCTTGTTTCCACTTTTTTAATACCTACAAAGTCCAGCTGAGTTCTTAGCCAGCCAGATTGGCAACACATAGTGAAGGATTGCAGAGGAAAAGTTAAAAAGCTAAACAGAAAACACACATATTATTAGCCTCGTTTTTTTTCTTTTTCGGATAAGGAGCAGAAGCTGCTTGAAGTTATACAAGAAGGCTTTCTGGCAGAAATGGGACTTGAAGCCAATTTAATGATTTCTGTGCAAGACCAGAGCTCTGTCCTTCACTTGGCAGCCTGGGCCAGGTTCCCTGGTAATGACAGTGGCATTTTCCCAACTGGAAGCTCCCGTGTCCCTGAAGTGCTGTTGGCAGCGGAGAGTTTCTGTGCTCTGACCATTCCGTAGGAAGCATTTCTGCTACTTGAGCAGCTTGTGACCGCACCACTCATGTTCATTTTAGCAGACTCAGGAATATTTTCCCATTTCTCAGGCCAGATGTGCAGCCAGCTATGAGACACTAGCACGTACTGGCATCCCTGTCTACTCTTCGGCTCTTATTTCAGAGGAAAAGAAGGAGGTATTGAGGCTAGACAAGAAGCAGAGAGCCATAGCTGCCTCCGTGCCTGTTCTATGAGGAGTTCAGGACCCCACAGCATGACCCCCGTCGGCCAGTCTAGACACAGACAAAGAGACTCCCAGAGCTGCTTACGTCCTGTCCTGAGCAGAGATGCTTTCTGAATTGAGACATTTCCTGTGATCACTTAACACTCCAGTCCCTTTTTCTATCCCTTTACATACAGCATCTTTCTACTGCACATACTGAAAATGTCAATGCAGAGCACTTACATTTCTCTGAGAAAATGCTGTGGTGATTTTGCGCATCCTTTGCGCCTCCCGAAAGAAGAGCTACATGTCAAGTGAATTCATTGCGTGACTTAGATATCATATTCTGGTAGTGGTTTTTGCTTTAGCTTGAATAATGCCATTACTTTGTAGTTTGGTTTTATTTTAAGTATCCAAATGAACTTTCAATTACATGCAAATTACATTGATGTGTGTAATATAGTCCTCCAAATGGGAAAAAATAACACATACTTTTCATTTTAAGATTATGTATTAAAATTCCAGATGTGAGAACAGATGCTGACTTATTTTCTGTGATACAAAATATTTCTGAATCACTTGTTTTGTGTAGTAATAACCACATAGATGTTAGATGTTAAAAGCTAAGCTGATTTTGGAATAGTTTATAACCTATGAAAGCTGTAATGACTAATCCTGCATCTCAGGTAGGTAGGTACATGTATTATAAATTAGACATAGTATTTAGTAAGTTTTTAAGAGTATTGTAAAATGATAATATAAAGTACAGCAGGTAGTATAAGTGATAGTAGATTATTGAATGCATATGCATTATGTATTATTGATCACTCCTTTAAACTGTATAGAAATACCAAATGACACTATGGGCTCTGGACAAACGCATTGTATGTGACAATTCATGCTATTAATGTTGTAGAGTGTAAGCACAAAAAAAAATAGAAAAAAAAGAAAAAAAAAGTAGTAGAAGTTGATTTGTCTGAAGTCACAGATCAGCTTAGTAGAATATCTTCAATATGTTAAATATTTCCAAGTGCTTTATGAATTTCCTGGTGATAATGCATTAGGCAAATACAATAGCCACACTTTTAATGCATCCTTCATCCTGAATTTAGGAAGCCATTTCAGTGTGCGCAGCTGAAATCAATAAACTTAAGCTCTTCCTGTCCTGAAAGTTAACAGGTTCTAAATCCCTTCGAGCAGGAATGCTGACTAGCACTCTGCACAACCACCTATACCTTTTGCAGTCTTATGGCATCTTTATATTTCACGAGATTAAGCAAAAATGCTCTCAGTTTTGTGTCCCATCCCGAGGACTGTCAAGCTAATGACCCAGCCATAGCAAAGAAATGATTCACTGCTGCTTCTCCTCACTAAGTGTTGAAAGGGCTTGATGGATAAAATAACCATTTTGGTTTAGCTGAATGAAGTGCAAGGATGTCTGCTCTGCAGATGTACAAACAACTGAGCTGACAGTAGACCCAAAGAAAATCAGGTTCTGTCTGCATAGTATTAATTGACTACAGCACAAGAAGAAACTTAAGAATCTCTTTTTTTTTTCCACTTTGCTCAGAATTTAGGCACTTTAGTAATCAAAGACACTACTAATGAAGCATACTTAGTTACCTAAAACTGCACTAGTGCAGGTGCTACACAGTGCTGCTATTTAGCATACCACACTTTACTCCTAATTTGCCTTTGATTGAAATACATTGTATATTAAAAAGAATTATGATGCAGTATACTAGTTTTATGTCCATTATGCCAACAAGAAAAATGTGGGACTGAAGCAGAGAAAATGTGGAGCCATTGCTGAATGATTTACTAACAGCAGACTCAGATAAACATAGGTGCTCAATATCTTCTTTGCTTTAGCCTTTACCCACAACATATCCCAGGCCTCTGCGTTTAGACACAGATTTCAAAGAAGAGAGAAAATACCAGGCATGAATTAGGACTGAGTCAGGGATTACTTGAGAAGACTCATTCCAAACATCTACACACGGCCTTCTGGGCTGTATCTGTGAGTGCTGAGAAAGCTGGATGATGTCCTTGGATGGTCGCTCGGAGCAGCTGCATTACCCACGGGGTAACACCCATCAAGGAAATGGGGCCAGGCTCTTCACAGCAGCGCATGGCACGAGGAGGAGAGGCACAAACTGCAACAGGCTGGGTATAAGGAAGAATTTTTTCATCATGAGGACATCCAAGCAGTGCAGTGCAGGCCACAAGGTTGTGCCGTCCCGGTCATCTCTTAGATGTTTGCAAGATCTGACCAAATAAAGCCTTGAGCAACCTGGTCTGACCTCAGAGCTGGCCCTGCTTTGAGCTGGAGGTGAGTCCGGAGACATCCTGGAGTCCCTTCCTGTTTTACTTGTCTTGTGAATCAATGATTTATGTTGGCTCTTACTCACCTCGGACTTCCTTTATGGTTAATGCTGTGTTTAATTTGAGCTGCTTAGGATGAGTATTTGTTTTAACTGAGATGAATGATGCCATAAAACTGCCTACTTCTTCACTGACTAAGAAGATAGTCCAGACAGATAACTCAGATCTAACTGTCAATATGCTAGGTGCCTAAAATTAGTTCAGGCCTATCTTATCCTGGCTGGCTGTACCCAGCTTCCCGAAGGCCCTGGTTGGATACCAAGGTAAAAAAAGGACTAAATTGTTTTTGCTCAATGCCATAGCTGCTCAGACGCTTGCTAGAGCACAGATAACAGAAAAAAATATCTGAAATCTGGAGCCTTTGTGCAGGGACAGGTCTCTCTTTTCTTCAGTAAATGCTCAACTACTACTGATGAATGACTAGCTTGTCTCAACACCAGTAAAAATATAAAAAGCTAATTTAAGTTCTCCTGCTGGAACTCCTTCTATTCATAGCAAATGGATATGTTTTGATTTTGAACTTTTTTTTTGAATTACTGAAGGAAAGCTTTCTTCTTCAATTTATAAATAGACTATGTACCATTCATGCTGCCACGTTATCTTGCATCTTTTGTCAGTGTAACAATAATTGTGACATATTCTGCTTATATAAATACATTCTGTAGCTGTATCTGTAGCCTTAGATATATAATCATGTGCATTTATGCTAATAATAACATGCTGGGGACAAAGTACAACAATTAATCGATAGTAGGGATAACACTGTTCGTTTTTTTCCTTGGAAATTTCCTTCCCGTTCAGAGTATATATGTGAAAATGTTCAGTATTTTCCTTTCCAGGGTATATGCCATTATAGGCTTTTATTTTTATTATTATTTTTTTTAACTTGCACAAATGCGTATATTAAGATTATGGCTTAATTATAGCCATGGCTTTTCAAGCTTTATTAGTGTTCTATGCATTATGACCTTTATCTTGTTTTTTCCTGCATATAATCCTTCATTATACAAAACCAAGACACTTCACTTTTATGTTGCTTTTCTTCTATCACTTTGCCTGTTAGTACCCCTCTTCTTCGTGATCTGAGGTACAATATCTTTCTTCACACTAATTCAAAGCAAGAATGTGATCCTGCATTCAAAACAGTAGGTGTTCCTGACACAACTCTTGCTACTACACGGTGTATTTTGTCTTCAAACATTAGTGCCCTGAGGCACACACATGTCTGTTAGCCTGGGGAATGTATATTTTCTTTTGAAGTTTGCTTGCATTTCTAATTCACAACAGGGTGCAAATTTAGGATTTCAGAGCACTGAAACAAGGCCAGATTGCCATTGTTTATTTTCAGCATCTCGTCCATAGACGTGTACAAACTGTTTCCGTAATTATTGTAAACTCTAGACTTTTTACATAGCCACAGACGAATTTTTACTAGTCTATGACACAAATCTCTAACGTACAGTCTGACTTGTGTCTATTTTGCTATCATGTTATAAGGAAAATTACTTCCTGAATACTTCCTGAATAACCTACTTGCTTCATTTTATGCCCATGCCTTATTGTATGTTTAAAGATCTTGATATTATGTCATATATCCATTTATATCCATCATTATTCAAATTATCTGATTTATTTATTTATTAATTTTTTATTACTGGCAACATTAATGCTTTCACTGTTGCAAAGTGAAACTTTGGAACATGCACTGTTCAGCCTAGTCCTTTTGTACTAAGAAGCTTAAGTCATTTTCCTGCAGCCTGCTGCAGACAAGGCACATTTTCCCTGTAGAAACCATATTCATCATTCAGCAAAATTAATTACTGTTACATCTCCTGTTCCAAGATCCAGAATATTCCTTTCAGACACTGACTTTTGTCCTTAGGTAGCCTATTACATTCCTGTTAATCAGTGCTTACTTCTTTGCCTGCTGATATTATGGCTTCTTTTAGATTCAAAGATAATTCTTTCTTCTTTGTTATTTATTTATTTATTTATAGCTATAATAGATTAATTAATTAAATGTAGTTCAAGTATGCATTCACAGAAATATTACCAGATTTTACAGCAAATACTGTAAGACTGCTCAGTCTTTTTCTGATTTTTTCTTAACTCAGTCAGCTGATTAGCTTGAGCTAACCCTAGGAAAGGAGCTGTTCTCTTTCTTTTAAATTATACCAGACAGTACTTTGGTGGATATATGTAGAACCATTACCAACATGAATGATAGAAAAAAATATTAAAATATGGTTTCATATGATCCTTGTGTATTTTTTATGAAAAGCATATTCGGTAAAACTAGTATTCATGCCCTTGCTATTTAAAGCAGTCATTGCTCAAATACGGAAGGAACTTATCCCATCTAGTTGTTTATTTCTCTCCTGAAAAATATATGCTATGATAAAAGAGAAATATCACTTCAAGTCTTATTAGTATTTGAAAGTCAGGAGAGATGTTTAGAAATCCAGATTTCAGTCCTGACCTATATGGAAAATATTTGTAACAGTGAGTCAGAACTCCAGATTTTTTTATATGATTATGAGTGATAATAAATGATACTAGATTATTGTTTCAATTTTTAGAAAAAAAAATAGTATTTTCAGCTGTGATTGTTATATATCATTTCTACTATAATACTCTAAGAATTCATTCCCTTTTTTTGTTGTTGTTGTTGTTCCCTGAATTTATTTCACAAATAAATATTTCAGATATATTAGAATTTGTAGCCTCCTGTGCACTTATGGGTAATGTCTCTCTACTTTGCCAAGTATTACTCATTTTATGATTACGCTATTGATATCAAACCTTTTGAATGCAGGGTTTCAAATGGAGTTTGAACTCTCAGAATCAATGTGGAGCTTTTTACATTGCCCAAATGCGAAGACCCTGGATAAACAAATACGAATCAAAATTTCAATACATCATACGTACATGAGATATCCTTATTAGTCTGATTGACCCTGGTAGGGTCATCAGGCAAGCTTTCTGCATAAACATTTATATGTATGGTATGGGGTAAATAATTTCTGATGCAGTTCTCCTTACCTCACTGGCATAATAGAAGGATGGATTTTACCCTGCATGTCATCTCAGAAGCAAAAAAGAGACTGAAAGCTTCTCTGAAAATCAGAAAAAAAATATATTAAATTTATCCCACTACTTATTTTATCTATTTTTGAATACCTGATATATCTAAAGTGTTGAGAAAAATCAACTGGATATGTAAGCACAATATGCAGCCAGTCTGAAAATTGTACCAGATGCTAAAAGGATGCTTAAAAGCTTCTCCTCAAAGTTATGATGTTGTTTTCTTCCTTTTATTTTTTTTATCAGAATGATTAGAAGTCTTGCTGCATGCACAATAGGGAGCAGTCTTTTATTTATGGAGGAAATTGATGCTCTAATGTTAAGTGTTATTGCCACTTGGATGCTCTCTTTTACAATATTTTAAATCCTAAATACGTTTTCAAGATCTCTTGTGCAGATAATTCCATTCTATAATGAAACCAAAAGTAAATAGCATCGAAAAATTATAGAGAATCAGGGGGAATTGAGTCTCCTTATATGATTTTTTGTGATCTTTATCAAAATGGAAGATAAGGAAACTTTTAAAATTAAATTTTAAATTGTTGGTTGAACTCAATTTGAATCAACTTTCAGGTTATAATTGTCAGTTATAGAAGAATTAGGCATTTGCTAATTGCCACTTTCTTCAAAACACCATGCCTCGTTAGATTTAACTGTAAGTAGAGTGCTGTTCTTACCCTGACTTCCTAAATGCTGAAAAGAAGCAGTCCCAAAATGTGAGGTTTGAAAGAATATTGCTGTCTTAAAACATAAGATTACACTCTGACACAGCTCTCTACTGTCAGTTAACTCCAGGAATTTTCCTGTACCTAAATTATCGTTTCATATAATCCTTATGGTAGTACTGAGAATGCTCTTTTAACTAGTTCTTCTGCCCTCACAGGACATTATCACTACATCTTATGCCTGAAGGAAATTTAGCATTAAGTGATACATTCTGCTTATAAAAGGGAATCAAAGTGGTTTTGGAAAAGTTCCTGACATGTTTTTCTTCCAAATCAAGTAACCATATACGTATTTTTGCTAGATAGCCTAAATGCATTCAATATTTGAATGAATGACATTTTTTTGTACAGCTTTAATTTTACTGCAGAAACTTTTCAGTTTATAAATTTTCCCTTTTCTTTACTGATTTAGTACATTGTCAAACAGGTTTAGTTTCAAGCAGACCAAAATAAATAGATAAATAATAGAATCAAGGCATGTAAGCTGCAGGGTGACTCCTTTTTCATTCATTTCCACCACAAGCAATCCCACTGATGTGAATGGACTATTCAAAGGAAGATACTGTTTAACACCAGAGAGGGGACTGTAGTTTGGATTTTCAAGCAAAGAAGATAAGAAAGCAAGCTAGTGAAAGCCTACACAGAATACCACAGTTTCGTAGGAAAGGTGTGAAGGCGAATGGAAGGTCTTTCCTCTCTAAATTTTATAAAGAAACACAAAGAGAGGTTGGAGTTTAAGTGAACCTTTCTGCAAAAGCACGTAGGCATGCTTACTGTGCGCACACTAGCAACTTAAACAGGGCTAGGGAGAAGAGAACAGTCCTTGGTATATCTGATTTTTTGTTATAAACCAGCCCCTGAGGTTGAAATGTCCAGATGCTTGACAATTTTAACAGTCCAGTTACTTAAATGTATGGATTTGGGGTCTAATTATAGACTTCATTTAATATATATATATATGGCCTGAATATTTGAGCAAATACTGGGCAGAAAGTTCTCCCCTAATGCCAAAGGGAACTTGATAGCGAGGAGACAGGCCAGATTCCAGGCACTGCATTGGATTTTCCCCTCTTTGGTGGCTCAGTTAGTACCCAGAAATGTTCCTTCCATTGCCCACTTGTACATAATTTATACCCTCTGAAAGACTCACCACCAAAGAGTTGTGATAAAAATAGTATGATCAATGCCTTGATTTGGTTTGCCTATAATTATTTATCCTCTTTGTTAAAACAGTGAAATTTTGAGCAAGTTATGTCTAAAAACTAGCCAAAAAACTAACAACTTTCAGATGTCAATTGAGTATAACAACCCCACCATCAGATGCTCAAAGCTATGAATACTCCACTGCCTGTACTTATCTCCCTGATGTGTATGGCATCTTTTGGCCTTAAGAACAGTGAAAATTTTAAGGGAGCAACTTTCACCTAAGTACCCATTTGTTCATAAATATTCAAATTGGTTTACTAAGAAAAAACAGTTAATGTATCAGTATCGTACTTTACTCCAAACTCTTCCATGCTCTTCTACTTCTTGTAGTGTTGTCAGAAGTGTTTCAAACTTCCAGTTTGACTTCAAGTCTTCTCTCTGTAATTCTGTTAACTGTATTCTTTGGAATGAAGGTTCCAATTTTTCATTTTCCATCAGAACTCTGTCTTCAGTTCAATAATACCTTCCCACACTCCTTTTGTCCTGCTCCATTTTCTTCACAGAGCTCCCTATATAGTGTTTTTACCACCAGCTCTGCACTGGCCCTTTCACTCCAAGACTTAGGAGGTCTGAAAAAGACAAGCCTCAGGAGAGACACAACACTGGTCTACACAGGTAGGGTGAAGGGCATGAAGAGACATCATTTGCTCGCTCTCTTTTAGGGGTATCAAATGAATCTGGAGATTAACAGGTTAGAAAACACAAAGGAAATAGTTTTTCACACAATGGTAGCACTCTGTCCCATACAGATCTGGAATATTAAAGCTTTCCAAGAGATCAGAAGACAACAAACAAATTAATGAAAGAAAATCCTTCCAAGGATTGTTGATACAAAGATGTTACATATGGTGGGTGAGCCACAAGTTACTGGAGGGCAGGCAAATATTCGCTACGTCTTCCTTGTCCTGTTCTTCTCTCAGCATCTGATATTGGAGGCTTTGGGGAGCAAGATCCTGGGGAATGGGGACATTTTGTATGACGTGGTAAGTCTCATGCATAAGTTCTTTTTCCTGCCTTATCATATTTTTTCAGGGATTTTGCCTCTGAAGACATGCACTATTTGAGACATATGCTCTTAATTGTTGTTTTCCAGTCTTTATCAAAACACTGTTCATATCATTCCTGTTGTTCCTCCTGTTGCCGTACAATCTGATGGCCTCCTTGTTTGTCGAGCTCAGCCATAACATTCACCGAGCTTTAAAATCCACAGACTTGTTTTATTAGCATTTTCAGATATTCTTATCTTAATTTTGGATTCCTCAAAAAAGAGTGTTCTAAGAGCAACTCAGCTAATTCTAATTGTGACATATTTTTTTCACAGCCTTTCAGTGTCTTACAGCTTCACAGTCAACTTCCCTTATTAGTATTCTGACACCCCCAAAATAAGCCACTACCAGCTGGTGTCATGTTTATTTCAAAGCATCTTCTGAACTCCTTTTGCACAAGTAAAGCATATCTATCTGTTCTACATACCTAATAAAGAAGTTAATATGAATACTGAAAGTTAGACATGTTCTTTAAGTATGAGATGGTTGAGAGGATGAGGCTATTAGTGAGTTATTAGACTTGTCTAATTATTGCCTATATTTTTTAGTTTTCATTAAGACTTGATTGGAAGCCAGTCAGATTCCAGGGAGAATCTTATAGGACGTGCTCTCTATCTGTACAACTTCCAGGAAAAGGAATTTTCCTACGGAGCAGAATAAAATTTGGAGAAGAATCTGTCAACAAGTTTTGGGCAGTCTCAGTATACTTGATTATTTCTGTATCCCAGATAATATTTAAGATTTATTTGATGTGTCAAATATACATTGAAGAAATGTTGTAATTTTCATGACAATCTAAGGACCCAAAGAACGGAAGACCTGGGGGAGAGTGATTTTCATTTGCTAGGGAACAGCTGATTTGAAAAAAATATACAGTCTTTGAAATGTAACCTACAAACTTCTTCTCCTTTATGGAACTTCTATATCATTTTAATTAATCCATTATTTGCCTAGAAATTCTCTAAAAAATATCAGTTAAATACTCAGTGATTTATATCCTTCAGGTTTCTACTGAGTCTTTGTTGTCAGGCTGTTCCTCCTTCATTTATTTGTTTGTTTCTGTGAAAATTGAAACCAGTCTCTCCATTTTAAAAATCTAAGATCTAAAAAAAAAAAAAGATATCTCAGTAAGATAATTTTATCCATTCAGAAATTAACTACTACTGTGAGCTTCTTTTTTTTTTCCTCAGGGGACTGTTGTATTGGCTTGGGGGAAAGAGGAGGGAGGGGGAGAAATAGCAGAAAGGGTAGATGATTAGAAAGGATACAAAAGGTTGCTTAAATATAGGCATCTAGGAGTATCTAAAAAGCCCTCAGGCTTGGGATGTCATCAGACCCCTCCAAAAGCTGGGGTCTCTGCTAAGATCCAGTTTTTGGTTGGTTTGGTAAGTTGTGTAGCAGAGCTGTAATTGGGAGGGAGGCAACAAAAAGAGAGAAGAATTGCACTTATCCAGCTTTTCTTTGTTGAACTGAAGGCAAATACATCAGCCAAAATTAATACTGTCTTCTTAGGTTTCTTCTAAATACTGCTGTCCCACATTCTGATTCATGGGATATTTACTTTATTCCAGAAAATCAAAAAAAAAAAAAAAAAAAAAAAGATTTTTGGAACAATTTAGCAGCTTGATGACATCTGAGAATTACTCCCTCTTTGAAGAGGGAGATGTGAATGTTGGTTTTATAGCTCTTTGATGCCTTTAGGCACATCAAAACACTTAAGGAGGTACAGAATATCTGTCCCGTACAGTTCAAAGATACTTGTTTAAAATTTGCTTATTGTACCCTTAGGTAGTTCTGCTACTGTGGTACTGTTTTGGCAAAAGGCACTATTACCCTACTTCAGGCCAAATACTTGTTTAAAAAGAAAAGATAGTGATTAATCAAATGAATTATTCATACTTAGCTGAAGTGACGACAAGTTATTGTACCGGAATATAGGAAAATATAAGATTGTATTTGTTCTTTATCTTTGGACATGAGGGTGTTTTTTTAAAAAACAAATACTAATGTGTACTTTGGCACAACATCTTTAGCAATGGTGTCTCCCTCTGATAAAAGGTGACGCAAGAGCTTCCATCCAGCCTCTGTGCTGACAAGGACACGGCTTCGGGGCAATGCCAGGCAAAGCAGTAGCTCCTTTATAGCAGCCAGGGAAAACATACTTCCCTTAAAGTTAGCTGATAAGTAGCCTTGTTAACCTCTTTTCTTTTTAAGTATATGGTTCTGTTCTCATTGGGGTGAATGGCATCTTCTGCAGGAAATTTGTTTTTGTTCCACAGAACTTCAGAGGAAGGAAACAGGGCTTTGGGAAGAGTTCATTCCTATGCCTTTCTGGGTTTTCTATAACAAGATTCAGAGCAACGGCATTGCCACTGCATTTACCTGCAATTCAGAAATAACCTTATAATCTCATTGCGGTCCGCTGTATATATACTTTTGTTTAACAGTCTTAACACCAAACAAGAAATTTTGGATCCTTCTATGACCTAAGAAGACAAACTTTATGTGCTATTAAAAAGCAAACACCAGAAAATTCAGCTATTGTGACAGACAACTATTAATAAACTCCCGTTATATTTTTCAAATGACCATAATTACAAAAGATGCCTTTGGAGTTTGTGTTAAGTAAATATTTACCTTGCAGTTATCGATGGAAGTTACAGGAAAAAAAAATAGCTGAAATATGATCATGTTAAAAAGACTATTCCAGCCAAATTTGCAAAAGGAGATAATATGTCTGTGGGGCAAGGACAGATATGGCTGCAGGCTGTTCAATTGCAGCTTTTGCTGTACATCCTTGCAAAGCATTAAATGGATTTGGGCCAGGATGTTCAGCTGTGGGCACTTTGAAGTCTGGCATTTAAACCCATTTTGCCATCTTCATAAGCAGCCACACTATATTTATGTCTTTTTGCAGCCACTGCCACCATCTTGCTGAGACACCAGCCTCTGTGGTGCTGAGCATCGGACATTTCTTTTGCTTTGCCATCGTGAAGGAAACCAGACAGTTTTTGTCATCGCCTGTGTTTGCCTGTGAGAGAAAATTAGATGATACCTTGCACTTTGAAGCAAAAAGAAGGCAAATTTCATCAGGTTTTATACCCTACAAGAAATATTGAGTCATGGAGGGACTATTCACAAATCATAGGCATTCCTCTTGCCTATTTAATATTGCAAAAGCAGCAGAGAGCAGTTGTGGCTCTGCCTCTTTTCTTGGTTATCATGGATTCAAATCACAGATTTGGAGGCAGGTATTTAAAGCTTGGACTTTGCACAATATTCACTACAGATCCAACTTGCAATGGCTTATTTTTTTCTGAAGTACCAAGCATCTGTATTTTGAGCTGTGAATATTCTTGGTTGGGTGTACATGGTCTACATACCTAGGACTGGAGTATTCTAGTTAGCAAGGTCTGCTGGGGCTTGCTTGTGTGTCCTGAACATTGCCAATCTCTGTATGGAAGATATGAAGAATGAAAGAAGCCTCCTTCCTGCTTATTTCCTTTTCTTTTTCTTATTTATGCTGTTGGAAAACAAGCCGGTCAGTGTCGCTTAGTATCAGGACTAGGGACCGGACTCTTACCCGCTCCAGCAGTAGCAGGGAGATCCTGGCAGGCTGTATTGTAAGCCACTTCCATCAATATTTTCTTGGATATATTTGGAAAGAAAAAAAAAAATAGAGCTAGACCTTGGTATATTTTTCTCGTTGACATTTTGCCCTGCTCATTTGTTTCTTTTCTACATAATTTTTTTTTCATTGCATGGGGGTTTAAGTCTTCCAGTTTAAGAACTCTTATGACCCAGCTATGCCATGCTGCTCACATAAACCAATTCTAATGGCATTTACAAGCCTGAACACTACATATAATTACTCGCATTTACTAGCCACAGTATTCATAGTGAATGGAATTAGCAACATCTTCTACCTGAGATATTAATTTGCCACTTATATTTTCAATAAAAGAGCATGGTATCAGCCTCTTGGCATTATTTTAAAGACAGACAATATTTGCCTTTATTCAACACTGATTGCTTGAATATCGATGGATTGACTACTGCGTTCTCTGATACATCAATCACAGCACTTTGTTTTTCATAGCAGATATCAGATAGAGCGCTTGGGAACAGTACAGCATCTAGTTGTGCTCATACTGCTTTTTCCTTTGCTAAACCTCACCTTCTATGTCTGTTATCACCAGTGTGGTGACAGGTATCCTTTTCATAATTAAAAAAGGCTAATTCTATAGACGTGTCTACAGGCTCCCTATACAAAAATCTCTCCAGTACTCAAGCAGTGTTCTTCTTTCAGTGATTCAGAGATAAGCCAGAAAAATTTCTCTTTTTTCCTCCCTTAGTGCTGTTTGTATGAGCACCTGGTTCAGATGAATTCTGAATCTTAAGGGTCTTCCCGTCATTCAAACATCTGATGCTATAAATATTTATGCCTTGGTAGGATTCTAATTTCCTTTGTGTCGTAGTTTCCTATTTCTAAAAAAAAAACCACTCTAGAGATCGTTCTGAAAACAAGAGTTTACATGAGGGAAGTTAGCACCTGCTAGGAGATGTTTGCAAATCTACTGTACAATCTGGTGACAACAGATGTATATTGATGATGAGTTTCAAAATGAGGTACTTAAATAAGGTACTTAAACTCAGTTATCTATGTATAAGGTAGATATCTAAGCTGCCATTATAGTCAGTGGAGATCTAATCAATGCAATCAACAATTTGTTGCACTACGACTTGTGCATTTATATGGACCACACACTTTTTATGCAGAGATGGGGATTTGTCATCTAATGACAAATGATACTAGTGAAGTCCAGATTATTGAGTTACTACAGCTCATCACAATAATGCTACAGTTAAAATTGAAATGCTAAAGCTTTCTAGCAACTGTCCCTTTCACTGCTCTTATGCTCACCTTTCCACTGTAACTCTGGATCCCAACATCGCTAGCTTGAGTCTTTGGATGTGGGTGTAATGCTAGGACGTCAGCACCCATCCCTTCACTGTCAGTAGCACAATGAGTTCCTCTTCTTCTCTCCAGGAAATATGATGCCGAACTTCATGGTTTCTTCCCCCTGACTCTTGGGTCTGCTTAGTATGTTTATCATCACAGAATCACAGAATGGTTAAGGTTGAAAGGGGCCTCTAGAGATCATCTAGTCCAACCCCCCTGCTTCAGCAGGGACACCTAGAGCACGTGGCACAGGGTGGCATCCAGGCGGGTTTGGAAGATCTCCAGAGAAGGAGACTCCACAGCCTCTCTGGACAGCCTGTTCCAGGGCTCTGTCACCATCATGGGAAATAAGTTCTTCCTCACATGGAGGTGGAACTTCCTGTGTTTTAATTTATATCCATTACCCCCTTGTCCTGTCACTGGCCACCACAGAGTAGAGTTTGTCCCCATCCTCCCTACATTCTCCCCTCATGTACATGTACATATTGATCAGATCTCCTCTCAGCCTTCTCTAGGCAATTATATGATGACTAACGCAGTCCACTTATTCTTTCATCATGAACTCTCGCTTCCCAATGCACGCACTATGTATGCTGTGTTCCACATATGCCAGATGCTTGCTTGTTCTTTCGTAACTCCTAACTGGGCTTCTTCTACCCAGTTTCCAAGGTTGCATTCCTTTGATGGCCAGTAATTGACTACTGGTGAGTTGTTTATGGCCCTGGGGTCTCTCTTATCAGCCCGTGTCTGTACTTCAAGGCTCCTGGTATCGTCCCTGCCTGCACTCTTCCACACCACATGTTTTTTTATTCTCAGGTCATAGATAGTTCATTATAGGAAAAAAAAATCCTACATGCTATTAATATCTATCAGATAGATAACAATGTGTTGCACCATTCGATGATATAAAGCTATATGAAAGCTTATAATGAAGTAATAGTCACCTGGTTATCAGAAAATTGCTGTTACAGCTAATCAAGCTAAAATAAAGCTCCAGGCAGACCAAGGCAGGTCCAGGCAAATCTTGACAAGTCCTGAGGCCTGTTCTTCTCTTAATACAAAGCCTGTAATGTGCTACCAGCAATGGTAGCACCAGAGGTACTGGGCTACAAGGCTAACAAGTCTGAAGAGTTCACTCTGTAATAGATGTCCGTATTTGATCTACTCAATCCCACATGTAGTGTCCTAAATATTTTCTGAATCTTCCTGTGACTTTTCCTGGTCCAGGATACACTACAAATGCATTCCTTGATCTCCAAGGGGAGTGAATTATTAATCTTTTCTTATTCCAATTCTGATAGTGCTGAGATCAAATAATTCTTCTACAGGTCCTCCTGAAAACACCTGCTTGGCAGAACTGTTTTGAAATGCAGATACCGTGGTCTTATCTACACGTGCCTTAGCTCTGTGAGACTTCATACCTCAGAACGACTGGAACATTATACATTCAGTACCAGCTTTTCTGCCGCTCATAACTTTCATGTTGTCTGGATAAGACAAATGGTATACTACCTTTCCTCGTGACTGGAACATTTGCCTCAGAGTAAAAATATTCCCGATGATTCCAAATAGACTTTTTTTTGTGCTTATTAAGCAACATTTTTTATGTTGATGCTTAAAATTCCAGTCATATTCCTTACTGCATACTGACATTTGACTATAACTGTTGTGTTTCAGATTCATTTGTTCTGTTTCTTGCACCTGACTCCAAGATCTTCATCTCCAGTTGTTTATACCAGAAAAATGTTGGAAAGCACCAAAGTTGGAAAGCACCCATTCAGCCTCCAGTTCCGGGCTTCTTTTCTGTGGAAACGTGGTAGGGTAGAGAGAAAGGGCTAGGAAATTGGGTATGATACATGTGCGAGTCTGTCTCTGAAACGCTGGGGTGTGCTCTGGGAAAACAGTATTGAGGAAATGGAAAGAGATCTTAGACCCACAAATACCTAGAGGAAAGGACTCCTTCTTATTTCCAGTCAAATTCTCTGAAAGGCAACTTTTTAAATTTGTTTGGTTTCTCACGTCTGTCAGCAACTCGGTTGCAAAAGGTTCTTGCAAATCATTTCCCCTCCAGTCTGGAGCCTTCTCTTCTCTCTGAGGCTTAGCATCACCCTGTAGATTTTGTAGGCTCCCATCTTCAGCTGCCACTGTCTTGCTTGGTATTGCATTTGTCAGTGCAAGCAGCCTAATGATGCTAATACCAGCACATGATTTGGCTCTTCTGGAAGTGCTCGTTACAGTGTTCCAAAAATAGAAGGAAATTAAGCCTGCTTAATCTGTACAACTACTAAGTTGTGCACTTATCTTGGGACATGCAGTGGTCCTGATTGCCTCTCCCCTGCTCTCCTGTCTCAGGTGGGTGCCTTCTGCATTTCTTTTCTGTTAAGGCCACATTGCAGAACTGGGGAGGTAGCTGCTTCATACCCAGATTTATGCAGAGACTATGACTCAGACATGAACAAAAGTTCCAGAAGTGCAGGAGAGTGGCTTACTATACCTAGAATTAACCTTTTAAGGATCCTTTCCCACTGTCTTCATCTCCCCTTTATTCTGAGATTAGAAAAATAAGTTCTCTAGAGGCCTTGTCCTCAACTTTCCACTGGAAATAAAATGGATTGCCTGTATTTTACCTGCTTCACACTAAGATATTTATAGCAAGACTTCAAAGCCTTTGAGGCCTGGGGGAACAATTTAAATGAACCCTAGAAACTAAATGAAGATGCCAGTAAGAACTAATGAACCAAGACTGCAACCTCAGGTTTAACAACGAAATGAACTAACTTCTGCTCTTTTTCTGAGAAACATGCCCTTATCGGAGGTATACAAAGAAGCCAGGTTTCAATATCTACTTGTTGTAGCATTTGTCTTGGATGAAAATGGGCAGAGCTGATGTTTTGGTTGGCAGAACATTGCTATAGTCCTCAGCTAAGGTCTCCACCTGTGACTCATATGGCCAGCCCTCTCTGCCAAGGAAGATTTACTTTAAAGTAACTGTGATTATCTGAGATTTTTTTTTCTTGCTGGTGGGGTTGAGATGCAGATTGTCCTTTCTGATGGCCAGGAGTCATCTAACAGTAGAAATCTGTATGTATTCTGAATGTATTTATCCATACACATTATTATGCAGTTGTGTAAATTGGAATACTGTTTTGGTCCATTTACTTATGGACTACTCAATTCAGTGTTTATAACTTTGGCAAGAAGCAAAAAAAAGAGAAACTAAATTGTTATATTCTCACTGGGTAGTGATCGTCAACATACTCTGATCTCAGTGCATGAGCATTAAGGTAAGACTAATTTCACTTAAAACTCATACGTCTATTGTATAGACATGTACAGCTGAGCTAGTCATCCTAGAATCCCTTTGTAGTAGAGGGAGAGAAACAGACACTTAGAAAGAGCAATTCATCAGACTTGCTCTATGCCTTTTTCTCAGGATGCGATGAAGTGCATTCTGAAAGCGCCTCTTCTTCTCCATTGACTATAAATAAAGTCTAGATGTCTGGATCAGATATAGATCTCTTCTATAGAAACATCTAAATTTAGATGAGGTAACTTTTCTTGAGTGGAATAAATCTGGACAACACAGCCAACAAGAATTTCGAGGTAGGTATTCCTCCTTCCCAGCTGAGCGCTCTGTGCAAGATCAAACCTTTACTGAACTTCTGAGTTCAGACCACTTTGTACATTCTTCACATTCTCTACACTAAATACATACATTTAAGCCATCCAAGTGCAGCACATTTTGCCTTGAAACTGATATGAATGCTGAAACTGTATCCCAGCAGTTACGTACATGCCGCACACAACAGGAGAGAGGCTTTTTCAGTGAAAATTTCCATTCGAGATTATTTCTCAAATTTCACTTTAACTTCCTGCCACTTCAGGGCCAGATCAGCCCAAATGTTGGAAGATACTTCCATTCAGCTTCAGTGCATTAGGCATTTTCTTTCCAGAAAGCTACGTGCTTTTGAAAGCAAGAGCAAGGAAACACTTGAGCAATTCTAATTACAGTGGTGACTGTGTGTTTGTGCGTTGCGAGTTCCTGAGGTGTGTCTGCAGAAAGCTTGGGTGGCTTCCACTGCTTACCCAAAACAGCACAGTGCAGTCTGTCCGTGCAACACGCTGAGGTTAACGTGCTATTCGAGTGTAAAAGAACATTTTTCCCTATTTAGCAGGTTACCTGTGGAACTAAGGGGTCATACACAGGCAGCTCTAGCTCCGTAGAAGATTTTCATCTCTAAATGTGGAGAGTTACGTATTATCCTCTAAAAGTCATTTGAAGGGCTTTGAAAAATACAGAATGCTTACAGTTTGTCAACAGAAAGATCAGGAGATAGGGTCTTGGCTAGATGTTAGAATGAATTAGGGTCACATCTCGCTAGATTTCCTTGATGTTATCTTAGTTAATGATATAATAATATTATATTTTTGTTTATACTCTGACTTTCTTCCAAAGGAAACTATACTAGTGTTACGGGGAGCCACTGTAGCTGTGGGAGGAAGCAGTGCAGCACTGCACTGCTTTTAATGCATTCGTGTTCCAAGCACAAAATAAATAGGCTGGTTCCTAACCCAAGGGGTTTATAACTTACACAGAGCTTTATTTTACATCTAACTTGGATAATTATAAATAGAACTTTCATTCTGATGCTGAAAGTGGAGGATATTTCTAGTCCGAGTAAGATCTTCATAATACCAGTGGATTTCTTCTTCCATCACCAGTCTGTATTGACTTTCACTGCACAAGCAGGCTGCATTTTTCTACCATTTCCTCCATGTTTTCCCACTAGAATTCATGTGGTTAAGATTTTTGTTTGGTCTTTATTGATAAGTTTTCTCACCTATTTCCCACATTCCTTCATATGTTGGTGTGTATCTATATGTTTTAAAGTGAATTTCTACATTACTCCCCTCAGTTTTATTGAGTCTGTCTGAGACATTCAGGTCCATTTGCTAAATTGAAACTTTAAAGCCACATGGGGACTTTTTTTGTTTGTTTATTTCCATAATACCACGTTTGGGGTATTTTGAAGGCAAGGTTTTTAACACTAAATCTATACTTGAACAAAATACTGGAAAACTATAGTATATAAAATTGTTTTGATTTTTTTACTTAATTATTTTTTTCTTAGCAGTGTCCATGTAAATATTTAAATGATTTTACTACAAGGTATTTTCATCACAAACGGTTATAAACCCACAGCTTTTAAACAGATAAACTACATTTAAGATAATTTTAAGCTGAGAAGCACTCTATTTGCTAGTATAATTCTTTTGCCTTGTGCTGATTTCTTTCAAAGAACATATACATCTCTAACGGAGTGGAAGTTTAGCAGATCCTTCTTGCTCACTATGAAAACCTGGAACCGGAGTGAAACGGTGTTTGCTTTTCCATTCTTTCTTCATAGTTATCATTAGTCTCTGCCACATTACATGGAAATGTGACTTCCTATGAGGAATCCCTTCTCAGAGACCCACACACAGAACCACAGAATGGTTGAGGTTGGAAGGGACCTCTAGAGATCATCTAGTCCAACCCCCCTGCTCCAGCAGGGACACCTAGAGCACGTGGCACAGGGTGGCATCCAGGTGGGTTTGGAAGATCTCCAGAGAAGGAGACTCCATCACCTCTCTGGGCAGCCCGTTCCAGGGCTCACTCCACAAAACTGGCTGAGCAGATCATGTCTCAGTGCAGCTCATTACATTTTTGAAAAAAAAAAAAAAACAAAAAAAAACAATCAACCAGATTTTACTGAAGAAGCTACACACGGAGTCAAGAAGCTATGTGCTGATGCTGAGGTGGGAGTTGCCTCCTTGATTTTGCCCTTATCTGTCTGACAGCTCCTTTTCCTTGCCATGCTGCTACTCTCTTTTAACCATTCTTGTGCACTTGCCCAGTAAAGGTTTTCAGTACAAGCTATAAGGAAGCAACACACTACCGATTTATGCAAGGTGTACGTTTCGTTTGCAGACCTGTGACAAGCTTGTCTGGATATACCTGAGCTAATTTTAACCTGTCTCCATGACTAACAGGAAATGGCTGTGGCTGTGCACAGATCTGTGTAGGCTGCAAAATCCAGCCCAAACCAAGGCAAATATTTGAGATGTTTCCCACCTCGAGATCTGTGCTGCAGTTCTTATGTTTAAAGCTGGTTCAGATTGTTCTGTGTGACATTGGACCTGCTTTTCATGGCTATACATTTGTATACAAACACCAAAGATGATGATAATGTAATTGGAACTCTGCATTCAGCTGAGAAATCTTAAAAGTAGCCCTGTGTTCCTGGTAATGATGGTTTTGGCATTGCCGGTGCTGCCTAGAAAAGAAGAAAAGACGAAGAAAACCAAGCCAACCTCCTGCTGTTTCTTTCTGAGAAATCCATTTTTGTTCTTTTTCTCAGCCAACTTCCTTCTTAGAGGAGCTATCAAAGTCCATACAGAGATCAGAAATTTTAGGCAGTTTGCATAACCAAGAACATGGAATTAAAACTAAATAATTTATAACCACAGCTTGCAAGCAGTGAAGGAAACAACACAGTGAGGCTATAACCTGATTTCAGGTCAGTCCAGAATAAATGAGGTAAGTACATTAATTTCTTTAAGTTTATCTTTGGAAAAAATCTATTTATTTCTCCATTATATTTTTTGGATTATAGGCTTGAAAACCATGACTTCAAGATGCAAAATTAAGTTACAAAAAATGAGGTTTAAAATTATTCTTCATTTCTGATATAAATGCACAACTTTCATTCCAAGTTTTTATATAGTATAGTAAGCAAAACAGCATAGTAAGCATAATATTTATTTTAAATAGTATCAAACAGTAAAATAGTATAAAAATGCAATATTGCTTTATGCATACTTATTAAAATAAAATTGATCTACATGTTATGTAGTGTTCCATCAGAAACATTAAAAAAATGTATAGAGGGAAAGAAGCATAAAGATAAGCATAGCACTTCCTTATTTGCTGACCACTGACAGAATAAGTTTAAATTTGTTAACGATCCTGTACTGCCTGCAGTTGGGTAATTAAATTCAGGTGCATCTGAATTCAGATTCCCATCTTCAAGTTAACTTTCAACAGTATCAATCTTGCAACAGTTACTACCACCAAGAACATTCCTGTGTTGGCTCATTTTCACGTTAGAGCAAAGTTTAAACTGTTGTAAACTTGCTGACTTGGGGCAAATAAGTTTCTTCTTTCCTAAAACAAATCTAAAGCAATGCTTTCTTTTAAATGTCATTTTGACATTATTTTCTTTGCATGCTGAGCACTTTCCATAAATAGAGGCCTTTTCCAATAAACAAATTACTACATGATCCAGAAAGCTATGATAGCATTACTGTGACTGTATACCATGGTCAAACACACACACGAAAAGTAAATATTAAAACCAGTATTATTCAAATAGGTAATAAAATTCTATCCATTCTGAAATACACATTTCCTGTGTTTAGTATATATTTACAGGTACCTTAGTGCTTGCTGATTCATTTGGACTATAGATTCTGCCTTAGAGAGAAGGCAGCTGCTTCTTCAGCTTAAAATATATAGCTAAAACAAATAGATAACACTATTTTGAAAATATAAAGATCTGACAAAAATGTGTGACTTTCCTTTTTAGCCTCCTATCCGTGCGATGACAGTTGACATAGCCAACAACCCAGTTACATGACTTAAAAAAGAATTTGGGAAAGAGCAAGAATTTAAAGGACATACTCAGAACTAAAAGCCATACTGTCTGTTTAAGGCCGCATTGACAATACTGCTAAGAACAAGAAGTTGGGTCTCTGTGTATCTCTGGGGCTGTATCACCCATCCAAAGTTCATCTCAAAGTATGCAGCTCCCTTCCCCCGCCCCCAATTTTCTTTTTGCAAACTTCTGTGGAGCATTTTCTGATTTTTACATTAAAGACATTCTGCTTCTTATTTGCTAACTTTTCTTCCCTTAAAAAACATATATTTTTTAAAATTTAAAATTAGGAGTTATTTCTCATTAATGCTTATTCAGTTGCTCTCACAAACTCAGTTTGTGAGTTGTGTTGTGTCTGTTTGTATTCTGTTTAAATATTTACAGAGCCTTGGGAAGCTATCAGCAGAACTTATCTGGTGTCCAACTTGGAGTTTCTAGGCCTCTTTATTCCATACAGTTGAGATACAAAATATAGGGAAAAAAAAAAAAAAGAAAGAAAAAAGAAAAAAAGTGGAGGTCAGACATTTTCAAATCCCCATTTCTGAAAATGAACACTTTTAAAACATTTTATCTGTGGAAATTTTGTTTCTAATGGTAGAGAAGACACTAGAAGTTAAACCTATTACATGAATGCTCTGAATTCCCTTTCCCATGAAATCTGGTAATATAATTAAGAGCTTTTCCTTCTGTTTGGTAATAGAAGCACAGTGCAGTACTCTGTCCACACTGTTCTTAAACTCGACCTGACCTGTACTAATAAATCTTCCTTTTAAGACAGAATAATTAAACACAGAAACTTTCATTATGTATAGAGATAAAAGGAGGAAAAGAGAGGAAATCCTGCTAGGAAAATAATATCATTAATCCATTTCTAACCCATATTTCCCTGCCAACCTTTTTCTAAACTGTTAAAAGATTTTTTTTTTTAATATGGAGCAATATTTTCAAATGAGGAAGGTAAGAAATGCCCCAGAGAAAGCAGACCTTATGTTCCCCAAACTCAGCTTTTTTGGGGCATTAATACATTGCACAGCTTGGGAGCCTGGGAATGAGGCCCACTGACCAGACAGGACACCAGGGCCAAAGGTCTCACTGCTTTGGTGACCCAGGAGGTCACCAATGGTACACGAACACATAAACATTTACTGATTTAAGAGAAAGAGGAGAAAATCACAACATTTCTCTTCCTGTCAGAGCGCAGTGCTTTGCCTCAGACTTTCAAAGGGATGGAGGACAAATAGGCTTGGGATCCCTTAAAAATCACTGTTTTGAGATCCCTACTCAAGACGATTCCCCAGGGCACTGTCTTTGTGCTGCAACTACTGATTCTTGCCCCAAAGGGGCTAAGCTGTGGCTGCCCTGCCAGGACCGACCCAGAAGAAAAGACCCAAAACCGACCAAACAGAAACCCATCAAAGCAAAACAACCCTCGTGCAGTTAAGGGTGTTTTTAAGGGTGTTTTTAAGGCTATATTTAAGGCGAGGCCCCACGCGCAGCCCCGTGACGCGGGGCACGCGCTCCGCCGCCGCCGGGGCGGGCCCGCTGCGCATGCGCGCGGCCGCGGCGCGGCGGGGGCGGCCGCGGCGCGTGCGTCACAGAGGGCGGGGCCGTGGCCCCGCCCCCGCGCGGCGGCGGGCAGCGAGGCGGCCCCGCCCCTGGCGGGGGAGGGGCCGGGCGGCGGTTGAGCGAGGAGGAGGAAGGAGGGGAAAGGGAGGAGGAAGGAGGGGAGAGGGAGGAAGGGGAGGAGGGCGAAGGGCTGCGCGGCGGCCGCGCCTCGCTGCGTGCGTCTGTGTCCGCGGGCGGCCGCGATGGAGCCCGCCAGCCGCTACCAAGTGGTGAGTACCGCGCCCGCGCGGCCCTTTTACCCTTTTAACCCTTTTTTCTGCCTCCATTTCCCGGCCCCCACCACCTTTTTTTTGCTTCCTCTGGCGCCGCGGCGGGCCCGAGCCCGGCGCCGCCTCCGCCGGGGCAGCCCCGCGTCACGGCGGAAGATCGCGGCGCCCGGGCGGGCGGGCCGGCCGCGGCCTCCGCCGCCGTTCAGCTGGGGGCCGGGGTGCCCCGCAGCCGCTTCCCGCGGCCGGCGCCGCGGCTGGGGCAGCGCCCCCGCTGTCCGCCCCGGCCGAAGCGCTCCCAAGGGCCCTGCGAGCCCCTGCGCGTACGTGCGCGTGTGTACACTTACACATATGTATGTGTATCCACACGTACACGCGGGGGGTAGGGCGGTCCGTTGTGGGCGCTTTGCGTTGAGTCCCGCTTAAGTGCTGCTTCTTCCCTGGACTCCGCGGCTGAAGCAGCAATTCAGGGCACTGAGCGCAGTATCCCGGTGTGAGCGGGTTGTGGTGCTTCTTTCCCTCGGGTTAGTGGCTGTTGCACTTAAAAGGGGTGAGCTTTTCTGCCTACTGGTTGCAAAAGTGACTCACGCGTGGGCAGCCTCCTCTGAAGTTTCAGTTTTGGCCTTTAGTTCCGTGTGCTTGGCGGCTTTGCTGTGAGTTTGAGGGGAATGCCATAAAAATCTGCAGCCTTTGCTGCTGGCTGTAGGCACGTTTGCTCTTGTTTGACCTGCCCCCGTGTATTTCTGGGCCTGCCATCTCTATGGGGAGGCCTCCAAATGCTCCTATCTCTCTGAGGTCTGAAGTAAGCGAGGTCTGTTTTGAAAGGCCTTAAAATATATGCTATTAAGAGTCACATAAATATAATGGAAAATCCTCATCCTGTTACTCAAAGGAATAGGAAAAAGCATGGCAAGAGGTAATGAAGAAATAGTTTGCCTCTGTAATATTTCTTATGTTCCATTTGATTTGGAACTTCCAACTGTGGTTGCTGGTGCCCAGCCTTAAATAGATGCTTTGGAGAAATGCTTTTTGGTGCAGAGTTTTAAAAGGGCCAATATTGATGTGATATAATAAGGTTCGGTCCAATCAATTCCCTGTGTATATTAAACTTTGTGGCCAATCTACGTAACTGAATTTCCTTATGGAAGGGTTCTCTGAAGCTTTTGCAGTTACAGCACATGAAATAACTGACTACACATTCAGTGGAATGGCAAAAGTGCTGTTTTAATCCTTGAGGTACTCCAGAGTTCAAAAAACATCTTGCTGATTACTATCTTTTAAGAAGGACGATATTGCCTTTTTCCCTTTACTTCGCAGTACATCTGACAGCTTGACATTGAGACTTCCAAAATCATATTTGCTTACTGTGCGGTCTCAGAGGACAGAAGAAAAAACAATTACAGATGTACTTAGCACCTTATTATTAAACCTGAAATCTTAAGAGTTGTGGTGTATTTCCTTTTACAATGACTATGACGAATGATAAGCAATAGATTTCAGCTTTTGAAAATGCCTGTTTTGTTTTCATGACCTAATTTTTAGGGGCAAAATACAGAGGAGAAATATGTGTCTAAAATGGCATTAGTTTTGTGAGCCTCCTACTCACTATTGCCAAGCTTATGAAATCCAACCAGTGCTTCTCACTATTTGTGTTTTATTATTATTACTATTACTTTAATAGTATTTTTTTCCCTTATTTCCCCTCTTCTGCCTTTATTTCCAGTTGACTTTTTTTTTTTCTTTTTTTTTTTTCTTTTTTTTTCCTTTATTCAGGACAAGTTTTTTTCTAAACAAAATGAAAGGAGTTATTGGCTTACAGTCAGTTCATAGAGGTGATGGTAATTAGTAAGCACTGCAGGAAGCTGAAGAAGCTCTCACTGCTGCCTCTGCTTGTTTGTGGTTTCTTTAAGCGAGTTAAACTAAAAGACCTCAAGAATGGCAGGCACTTTAATTTTAAGCTTTAACACAAGCAGTCAATTTTATGACCTGTTAAGGAGCAGAAAATGCCTGAGCATTCAGTTAAACACTGGTTTCTCTTGCTTGTTTTTCCCTGTCAGAAACACTATTAAATTTTTGTTCTTTTTAATATATTTAAGTATAAAAATATGAAAATGGTGCAAGTGTTAAAAAGCAGCTACTTGGAAGTACAGCACAGTAAGTGTTGTAAACTAAGAGCAGGCAGTAAGTCAGCATTACGTAACTTTATCTGCCTCGGGCATTTGAGGGTTTTTTTTTTTTTTTTTTTTTTTACTTTTCTGTCCCCTCTTCCTAGGGCAGAGAACAGATCTAATAGATGGGTAAGAATTTGTCATGCTTCCGTGCAGGAATATGACATCAGAAATAAATTAGCCAACCTTTGTTGTGCTGCGTTCCTTCCTTTTTCTTTCCTTAGTCACATGCAGACTGCAATGTTGTTGGTAAATGTGTCTTTTCCTGTGTGGTTTTTCTTTTTTCTTTTTTTTTTTTTTCCTGTTCTGCTTTTTTTGGACTGGGAGATGGAGGCATCGACTTAGTAAAATGTAATAATAAGTTGTTCTGTGATAATTTTTCTATGTCCTTGTATTTTCTAGCTCACTGTCATCTGTCCCTAAATTGTGCAGTGCTGTCTTGTTGCCTGAAATGTCTGCTTCTCGTTCGAGCTTGTTCACAAAAAAGGTGATCTGAATGATGCTTTATGAATATGTGTACTGAAGCGCAGAGAAAGAAATTCAGCAGTCTTCTGCAGTGTGTAAAAATGGCTGAGGAACCCATTTTTTGTGAGATTTTTTTTTCTTTACCAAGTAACTAAGTAATGAGGGAGGTGTTTCACAAGTGTACAAAATGATATAGACATTTACATTTCCATTGAAAGCCACATCTTAAGGATTCACAGAATGGTTGAGGTTGGAAGGGACCTCTAGAGACCATCTAGTCCAACCCTCCTGCTCCAGCAGGGTCATCTAGAGCACGTGGCACAGGGTGGCATCCAGGCAGGTTTGGAAGATCTGCAGAGAAGGAGACTCCACAGCCTCTCTGGGCAGCCTGTTCCAGGGCTCTGTCACCCTCACAGTATAGAATTTTTCTTCAAATTCAGGTAGAAATTTATGTAATTCAGTTAGTGGCCTCTTGTGCTATCACTGACCACCACTGAAAAGAGTCTGGCCCCCTCCTCTTGACACTCTCCCTTAAGGTATTTGTACACACTGATAAGATCAAGATCCTTCCTCAGCCTTCTCTTTAGGCTATACAGGCCCAGAGAGATGCTTCAAATGTAAATGCTGAATTGCTTAAGAATTATAATTGGTCTCTTCCCCATGTTACTTCATTAAGGCTTTTGAGTAATAATCTTTGCACAGGTAGTTGATTGTCTTTCACTGTAGGATAGGTTTAAGTGTTAAGGTGTAAAGTAGGTAAATAGCAAACCAGGACTGGTAAAACCAAAGGTCAGTTGTCCACACAGATGTCACTTAAGCCATCACTGAACTTGTCATACTCCTGTAGCACTTGGGGTTGGGTGAGTATTGGAAATGCTGCTTTCATTTCTAAGTAATGAGTGATGAAGAACCCCAAGACTCCAGCCTGCTGTTTATTGGGACTATTTTGTCTTCTGCTAAAGTTCATGAATTTTTTGTGTCATCGTGTATGTGGTTTACAGGCAGGATTAAATGGTGGAAATTCATACTGTAAACACCTTGGCTATGTAATGCTACATGATATGAGCAGTTGTATGGTTAAAAGGAACACTTAATATTCTGTATTTCTTAATTCCATTGCCACTGGCTTCTTATGGCTTTGTGTTTTTAATCTGATTTAAAATCATGTTGTCTTTGTATGTCTGAAACTCACGAGTCAACCTACGCAGAAGAAAATCCTCTTCTTTTCATGGAACTGAAACTAATAGTGATTGGCAAATAAACAAAATTTACCCGAGTATTATTTACTTTCCCTGTCATGTAAGAATCACAGCCATCCAGATGACACCTCTCCAATATGGTCCAGTACTTGTCATCTCTGGGGGATTGGTGTTACCGAACCAGTCGAGCTTATGTTAGGGAAATTCCACTGCTTTCAGTACGTCTGCTTGTGAAGTCATAACTAGAAGGCAAGCTGGGTGCTTTTAGGAGGCTTCTGTGTTTATAGCACAGAAGAATATTGAGTAAAGATAGGCTAAGTGATAAGCCTTGCTGTTGCCTGACTGTGCTTATGACAGTTAAGCTGACACATTTAGTGATACAAACCTCTTAACCAGGGGAGATAAAAATTTTTTTCAATGCACTGACATTTTGCACTTTAACTTATTAATAGTTTAGAAGGGCCTTACACAAGGGGCTTTTGAAATAAGTTGAACTCCCAAATAATGGGCTATGCTTATACCTTAATTATTTTTAGAATTTGATAGTAACCATTTAAAACTTGTAAATTACCCATTTATTTCAACATATTTTTATGAATATCAAATTAAATGGAATATAATTTACTTTTATGTAAAGAGCAGTTTTTTTTTTTGAATTGCCCTATCTTTTTCCTTTTAAAAATCCATAGCAATCGAAGATGAAAAAGGATATTACAGATGCTGTGGCATATTTGCAAATACAGTAGTCGTGCTGCTTGTCTTTTACTTTTTAGGTAATCTTTTAAATAGCTAGATATCTATTTCCTTCTTTCATATGAAATACTTAGTTTCTCAGTATGTTCCTGACAGATCAAGTAGATGACGTACCAGATAGGCACAATCTTTTCTCTCTTCCCCTTTGGAAATGTAAAGCAGAGTAATCTGTCTTTGTGTGTTGTCATGATCATCTGCTTTTTGGATCTCTCTACGTGAATTGTATGTCACGTCTCTTTAATTATATGATTTGCTGATATCTGAAATTGTGGAGCTTGAGTATTCCACTTTTTCAGTTGCCAATAAATGAGTTATATACAAAATGGATTGACTACCACAAATGTAGTATCCAGCCATGGATCTGCTTCACAGGAGAAAGCTCTGTCTCGTTGCTAGAACGGGAGTAATAGCAGTTACCATAGCTTACTCATAGCTTGCATTTATTCATATTAATATGGGCTCAAATATGGGCATTTGGGCAGTTTCCTGTCTTCGGAGTCAATGTGTATGGGGGTGGTGAGGAAAGAAGAGCCATGTTTCATTTTCATCAGCCCTGCTTACAAACTGGATCCGTTTGTAATATAGGACACCAATTCTGCCATGTTGAACAAAATCAAACCCACAGCCAGAAAAATGTACCTGAGTTACTCCATTCCTACAGGCTTTTCTCCAAAAAATGATGGGAACTCTTCTAGACATACTTCCATTGTTCATTTTTCTTTTCATGCAATAACTTGGTTTTGTCAAAAGTCACTGTAGAGTAAGCAGAAATTTGACTTATTGCCTCTTCCCTCTCAGAGGTGATGCAGTTCACCAGACTGGCAGAAAAGCTTTGAGAAGTGTGGACCTTGGTTGGTTGCAGTGTCCCAAAGACACTGGGTTTTCATGGTAACTAGTAATTTAGATACTTCATAAAAACTTAATACAGGGCTGTTGTGGTAGGTTAGCAGCTGGTTATTATATATATATATATATATATATATATATATATATATATATAAAATCATTACCAATATATGTGCAAAAGGGAAAATATAGATGTTCAAATTAAAACTCAAATTCACTTCAAAGAATGTACTTAGGTGTCTGCATTTAGGTATGAAACTTCGCCTATGAACAGTAGATGGGAGTCTTCATATGAATGGAGGTTTTTGAGGAGAGGAATATTGTATTTATAATAAAAGCAATCTTCATCTCCCAGAGATTAAAAATTCTGTGGTAACAATAAGGTATATAGATGTTACCTTTATTTTTAGATATACCTACTGTCTAATTTATGAAGATGGCCTTCTAAACTTTGTAAAAATTTCTGGCTTGTTTTTGTCTTCTGAATCTTATTCCTCTTCTGGTGATTTTTGAGTGTCATATTCTAATGTTTAACTAAACATACTTGTATAACTAACTAAACAGGTGTATAGCTAAAGTTAAATTAATCAGAAAATGCCTATGGTTCTTATTCATACTGATTAAATTTTTACTCGTTGTCTTGTTCTGTCTCTTATGGTTGGTTCTTTAATACTATTTTTATATTAGTTCTAGGAAATCTTGATAGACTTAAATTTAAGACTAATGATGAGTTTGCAGAAGGGAATTGCTGGGAGGAAAGAGTGGGAAAAGGATGTCCTTTTTGGGTAGCAGAAAGCTGTGGCTTGGCCAAGGCCGTCTTGTGAAGTTGTACTCTTGAACTTTAAAATTCCTCAGAGATGTACGTATACAAAGATGTAAGCAAAAGAAAGGTGTCCCTGCCCCAAGCAGTGACATTAAGTCCTGTGATGAAAAAAGGCAGCTTCAGACTGGGTTGTTCCTCCAAAAGGCTGCTTCAGGTATGTCTTTTCTATTAAGAAAGGGAAGAGGGGGAAAATTTCAGTAACAAGAGTAAAATGCTTTTGAATAACAGGGTTTGTGGCAAAAATCATTTGTGATCTGGCCGAGCTAGATCTCTTCCTATTGTGCTGCTTAAAGACCCTCTAAAGACCCTGTAATTGCTGTTTGAGAGTGTTCATGCCTAAAAAATGAGGTAGGAATCACAGTGGAAAAGTCTTAAAATCCTCATGCTGAGAAAGCCCTATGTTAATGCTAAATGTAGGTAGCAGTCTCCCAGATGGAGAAACTAAGGTGAATAGGACAAATGCTTAGCCCAAGTCTATGTTTGAAACTGTTTTCCTGAGGACAATATCCACAAAAGAATGAGTGTGTGGCAACTGCTACTGTCATGATATCTAATATTTGGACCTCAGTCCTAGGATGGAGCTTGCAATCCTGGGTGTGATTTCTGTGTTCAGTTTCATAGCTTAAAATCTCATTTCAGACCAGAGGTGTTTAGACTGCTTGGAACAGGAGAAAGAGCAGATGGACTATATACCACTGCACACCTATATTAGGCAAAGTATTTTCAATTTGGGATGGAAATGTAATTCTAGGGCAAAGAAAGAATAAAACACTGGGAAGCTTATTGGGTTGGAGGGGCATTGGCAACTCTTCCTACTGGAACTGAGCCACTGTACAGCCAAGAACGTGTGTTTGAGCTGCCTCAGGTCTTGGTCTCCCACTTCCTGCACAAGTACTCTAACAAACGACCCATTTCAGTAAGAAGGGCACCCCCTTTGCCAGCTGTGTTTTTAATGGAAGTGACTAACAGCTTCTGTTTTGTGCCGAAGTCTCTCATTGCCTTGATTCTCTGCTCATTTCAGGATGTGCATGATGCCTTACGGCTTTGAGACTTAGAACGAAAGTGGAAAATATATTTCCATTTTAACATTTAGTTGCTTATTCCATTTAAACATTGTTTCCAGTGTCTGAGGGTAAGAATAGCCTAAAAGTGATATAGTGCAACTTGCTTTTCAGTTACTCTGTACCTTGAACATTAGATACTAGGTATTAGATACTAGGTTTCTCACAGACACCCCTGGCTGTGCCTCATTCTGTATCTAGAGTGTTTTAGGAAAAACAAAACAAAAAAACAATCAAACAAAAACTCTCGAAACTGAGTATTGTAGACACAACAAAACATGATCAATATCCTATATATTACTAATTCTGTATTTCTGTTTATAGTCCCATTCTTCTTCAGTTGCTGTTCAGGATGCTTGACAGAGGTTTGTTATCTCCCTCATAAAACATGTGTTTTCAGTGAAAACTTAAGGAAAGAATAACACACTTAATCTCTCTCTATCATGTTGTAACTTAAGATGCTGACAAACATGAGTGTGCCTTCTGTAGTTTTGAATAGTATGTTACCTTTTGACAGCATTCCTGGTAATGATGACAGATGGATTATTGTTGTAATGAGGGTCATAATCATGTCCTTGGTAAAGCTGTATGCATAGCTTACTGTTGAACATGTGTGGGTTTGTTTGTTTGTTTGTATTTCTTGATTAACCTGCAGAGGTTAGGTAGAATAGCTTTGGGGAAAAGCTGTTGACAAGAGAATATTTCCAATGGCATCTATCTTGCTACTGCAACAGCTCAATGACCAGGGTGTCCCTGTGTTCCGTAGTTCTGTCCTGTGCCTTATCCCAGTGGCTGTTACCTTCGCTTTCCTTGACTTCCCAAGTCACTAGGTAGCACTAGTGCAGTCATCTGCTTCCTCCCATCTCTGAACAGCTGAGTTTCCTGATCAGCTGCAATGGGTTTCTGTTTGACTTGACCTATTGGGAAGTGCCTGCTTCTAGACCTGTGCATCACTCCTCTCACCATTGGACAAGCCCAAAAGCCATCAGGCTGTATAAGGTGTTTGTTTATCAACGGAAATACAAAGCACGTCCTTTAAAGACAGGAAAGACAGGGAAGCAGACTTTTATAGTTTATTGCTCTTCTGGGTTGTATTTGTCACTAAATTTCAAGTAAAGCTGGGTGTTCCATAGTGGATACAGGAGAAAAGTCTGCAATTCAAAACAAGGTAACTTCAGTAAAACCTATTCTTTTGCATATTCTTTTGCGAGGAAAAATATGTCCTACCAGATCACATTTTTTTTTTTTAAGGTGTTGGGACTTGTATGTCACGTCTCTTTAATTATATGATTTGCTGATATCTGAAATTGTGGAGCTTGAGTATTCCACTTTTTCAGTTGCCAATAAATGAGTTATATACAAAATGGATTGACCTGTTTAATAAGAATAACAGTTTGCATTTATTGACTTACTCCTCTGATATATGTATTATTTGATCCAGCGATTTTCATTGGAGCTATTTAGGACTGCTGAGTGGGAGCCTGTTCCTGCTTGACTAGCTCTATTCAGATACCCAAGAGAAAAACACCTGTGCTGTCTGTGACATAATTCAAGCTTTTCTTAGGATTTTACTCCAGAATTTTCAAGGGTAATTCAATTGTGAGATAGGAGACACAAACTCAAGTCCTTTTTTTTCTTTTCTTACTCTGTCAAATGAAGGACCTAAGGTATCCCTTTCATAGTTCAGTTACTATAATACTTCTCTAGGAAGATCTCATTTTCTTCCTCATCCTTCTCCGTACAAACTGGATTTGCAGTTTTTAGCCTCCCCCTCATTGTCCTCATTAGGAAGCTGCTGTCCGTGAACCTTCCTATTGTACTTTAGCCTTTCAGTGAAACAAGAATGATATTTTCAGAAATACTTCACTTTTTGTATCAGCACTGAAGTTTTTAGCCTGGATGAATGCAGGTTAGAATGAAAACTGCAACTAAATGTTAAATGACAAGTTTGTTATTGGTGGCAGTTTTGTCCATCTCCCAATTTTACAGGTTCTCATATGCTCATTATTTTTACAGTTTACATGTTTTGTATGTTCTGAGTTACTTCAGTATGATCAGGACTTACTTGATGTACTTGATGCATGTAATTTGTTAGTACATGAGAGGCAAATAGTACTAGCAGATTGAAAAGGTTCTTGGGCAACAAGTCCATAGAAGTTATTAAATGGAATAGGCAGGGGTGTAGCATCTATAACAAAACTTGTGGCAGTATTTGCCCTATTGATAATTTTGTGATTAAAAATCAAACATACCTCTCATATCAAAATTCCAGTATTCAGAATTATCTCTGAATATTCTCGTATTAGAGGAGGAAAAAACTAGGAGGAAACAACTATTTTCAAGGAAAGCCCTTTTAGCTGGAGTTAGTCTTGGCATTTTTACTTGTAGAAGAGTTCTAATATTGACACATGGTATGTTGTTGACTGTCCTTTGCTAAGGATAGCTCTGCATTTGCTATTGGTATGGGAGATGGGAAGAAATAGCTCTCTTGGGGACAAAAAGGAATGCATGCAAATGCATGTACTGTGTTGTTAAATTTGTACTTAATTGTTTAAATCTAGATTACAATCCATGAGAAATTAAATGCTAAGTTACATTTTATGCATCTAGTATCCTTTAGAATATTACCTCTTCCACCACTGGAAATCCTAACCATTATCTGTATTTTTATTTTTTTCTTAAATGCCCATTTGCTTCTTTAAAACAACAACAAACCTTGGAAAAATCCATAGACTAGACCTCTGATGTGAGAACTGACTAAAATGTTTTCACTCTTTACATTAATATGTATGAGTATCTTTTTTTACACTTGCATGTAAAACACTTTCAGTTGCTATGGATTGCTTTATTTTTATGTGAAGAGTCTAACTTTGCCAGAAAAACTGTTCTGTTGCAATGTATTTTTTATTTTTTTTTCAACAACATTCAGTATAAATCTCTCTGGATTCTTTTCGGTAGAAATTTGCCTCCAGAGGTTGTGGGTTTCCATGGTGCCTAATCCTTATTTAGCAGACACATTTGGTATTTCTACACAGCTGTGGAATGGCAGCAATGGCCTTCTGTTCCGCTTTCCTGCTTCCAGTGCAGATTTTATATCTGTGACCTTAAAACATATTGGCTACTGTTGAGTACTTTTTCCAGAGATGTATCAAAACAACCCACTGCACTGTCGCAAAGGAGCAGTGCTAAATCTGGCATCTGTGAGGGAATTCCCATTTGTCAAGTGATGGGATTGTGGGGGGAAAAATTACGTAGAACTGCTCTGTGTCCTTTGGTATGTCCGTGGGCTTTGGTCAACTGATGTTTTAGGTATAAACCAAAGGATGAAAAGCTAAAGTTGCTGAAGTTTGCTGGACTTTTGTGTCTTACCTGCTTGTACCAAGGTATCTTATATAGCTTCATGACTTTGTACTTTAATGTAGTATTTATTCCCTGGGAGGCTCTCAGTCTAACATCTTTAGAGAGGTAATTTCTGGAGGGGAGCTCACTGCCTGTGGTCACTATAGTATGTTTTAGAAGAGAAAGTACTTGGTGAACTGCAAATAGCTTTCAGTTAACAGGAATTCAAAGTTTTCTTCTGCAGGACTTCTTGACAGCCTACATTACAACAGGAGTTTGTGGACAAGAGCATAATCTTGTTGTAAATCAATGCCTTGATAGAGAATGAAAACTGATATTGAGAAGAAAGTTATAAATGTTTTTCCCTCTACTGATGAACAAGAAACTTGCAGTGTTTCTTCTTCAGTAGGAAGGTTTATCTTCTCATCTTGTAATTCCTGTCTAACTGTGTACTGCGCTTACATAGTGTTTATATTGTTTTATGGGTCTTTCTAAAAATACACAAGTAGCCTATACCACAGTGAAAATGTAGAGACAATGTTATTTTGAATAAAGTATGATCTACTTCAATTAGTTCTGTGTTTTTACTTAAAACCTGGTGTTAGATCCATGATCATAGAGTTTCCATGCATTGTATTGATTAGTATACAGTTTGGATAAACTCAGGTCAAAACTGGAAGAGCCAAATTTCCTGAAGTTTCATGTGATTGAAAAGGCTAGAAAGGAAGACGAAAGTGCTTGAAGTTCTCTAGTCAAGGCAGAACCATGGCTACATTTGTGTTTTTTCTAAAAAAAAAAAAAAAAAAAAAAAAAAAAAAAAAAACCTAAGTCATCCTCGTCAAGACAATCTTACAGTACAGGTATAAATGAAAATAGGGAGAGAAAGCTGGATGCCTTTTAGAGCAGCAGAAAATACATTTAAAAAACTAATATAATGTGAAAACAGTTTTTTTTTTTTTTTTTTGGGGGGGGGAGGTGGACAAAAGTAAGGTTTATAATGTATTGTTGAAGTTGCATTGCAGTGCTTGTTTATATGATGTGAATTACATTTTAGAAAATGGAAAATACAGCAACTTTTAAAAGAAGGTGCATAAAATTGGGTAACAGAAGTAGGCTGCGTGTGTGTATGGCACTTTTGTACCATATGCTGTCAGGATGATAAGAGATGACATGTGCAGCTTTAATCCACTCGATCAGAAGATGTCTCGCTAAGCTTGCGGAGTCCGATGCAGTCTAGCTGGCACTGCAGATCGTCACAGTATATCCTCTTCCTGGGCTCGCCTACAAATTTGACATATTTTAACAATTTGTCTTTATTGCCGCTCCTCTACAATCAGGCAATTTATCAGAAGATACTCAAGTTATACAAAGAAGCAGACATTTGTAGTTCCCAAAAAATCACGCTCTGGAGGGGAAGTGAAAAGTTAAGTAGAGAATAACATCTTTCCACTTGAAGTCTTCATTTCTGGAAAGCTTAAAGAGGAAAATTGTGCCCAGCCTGCCCTGCAGTGAAGGGCTTCTGTGCTGCTGAGCCCTTATTTGTGGTTCATGTCCTGTTGCAGGATGTCTGCTCATTCTACCCTCCACGTCGGGTTACTTTACAAATCATTATTTCCACAAACAAAATAGAGGACTTAGAGATCTCCTCCTGTTGTTTATTCCCTCCAAGAATTATTATTTTTGATAAAAATGAAATGCTAAAAGAAAAGTGGCTCTACCACTTTTTTCCTTTTTTTTTTTCCTTTTTTTTTTTTTTTTTTCTTTCCTCTTCCATAGTATATTGCTGCTAGAAGATCTGAAAATGTGAATGCACAGATACTTTCTAGCTTCTTCTGGAAGAGAGTATTGAATTACTGGTTTAGAGATCCTGTTTGGGATATCAGCTGAAGATAGTCTAAGTAAAAAAGCATGTGAAGGAAATTAATATTTTCCTCCTCTGGTTGTTTATTCTCTGGTCATCTCCACTGATGTTAGAGGAACTGTTACTTCTATATCTAAGTTTGCAATTTTAAGCTTTGAAAGTGCCTGGACTTAGGTGTAGTTTGCAAGTCTAAACAGTCTGGCTCTTGAACCCCTAATGCCCTGTAGCTATAGGGCTGGGAAAGCAGAAGAAGAAGGCAGTTTAGGCAGAATCTAAATATACTGAAATATGTCCTGTTTTGAATTTTAATGATCTGCACAGTCAGCTGGCTACACTGCACACAGCCTAACGTGTGAGGGAGTCTGCTCTGGATTATCTAAAAATGGATTTCTAGAAAGCTGACTATTACCAGCGAAACTGGGCTAGTTGCAGGAAAACCTTATTGAAAAGAACGTTTCACATGGAGCTAACACAGAAGAACATGCCTTTGAGCCCTGCTCTTAAAATAGTGTGGTGGGGAGCAGAGGAAGGTGGTAATTTACTGTTGCCTGTAGCTGTTTAAGAGGTCCTGGCAGTTATTTTGACCATAACCTTGGCAAAAGCTGCTCTGCTTGCAGTTATATAATAGCTCGCTTGTAGTGAGGGGGACCTGAACTGTGAGCTCTTCCCACTCCTTCAATTGAAAACGTGGGCAGAGTAGTCTTACTACTGAAAAGAATTTCAGGTAAATTTTGTTGACTTTGTTAAATCCCAAGAAAGTAGCATTCAAGTACTGCCTTGAAACAGACATTTTTCTATTCCCATCTGAGTGTTTTTAGTTTGGTGTCTACGGAAATGAAACCTCCGTGCTGGCTGTCAGACCTCTGCTCCCCCTGTCCCCAAAACCAGCATGGGTCTGTGCCAGGCCAAGCGAAGGGGGCAGGAGGGAGGGCCGCAGGTAGCTCCGCTCCCAAAGGCTCAAGAGAACCGGCCGCTCCGCAGAGGGGAGCCGCTGCCTGTGGAGGCCTAGCGGGAGAGCTGGTCTACCCACCTGCATACCCATGTACCTGCCTGCCTGCCCGTCTGGCTGCCTCCCGGCCGGGAGAGTGGGATTCGCAGCTCGCAGGGTGAGTCTGCCGTCCCAGTAGGGTCTTTGGGAAGTCTGAGAGAGGACCTGGAGTTCCTGCCCCGTTATAATAGTAACAATGCGGTGTCCTGTAAGGCGTGTTGTGAATTCTTGGGAAGTTGCTGAGCTGGTATAGCCATGCTGCCCTCAGGATTTCTGAAAGATCCGCTCAGTAAGGGACAACAGAAATAGAAATGCTTTGCCCTGATATAAATCATCCAAAATAATGACCAGGGCTGGGCGTTTTTTTGGATGCACCTAATCAAAGGGCATAAAGGGCTCCTTCGGAGACTGTAGTGTGGCGTTTTCCTGTTCCCTCCACGCCGTTGCTGTTACAGCTGGTTGCCTCGTCACTTTTCCTGAAGAAAAAAGTGTCCTATTTGGATGTTCTCTTCCCAACCTCTTTTCACTTCCATCACTTATAACCGTTGGTGACTTTCAGAGGATTTCAACAAGAGGAGTTTTCAGGCAAGCAGGTAGGGCAGACACCATTAATTCCCTTGGTAAGGAAAAAGTGCCTGTTGAGCAGTTGTGTCTTTTTTTGATGCATGAGCTGGTGTCAGTGGTCTTATCTGTACAGATTTTTTGACAGAAGATCGAGCTCCCCTCACTGAGGGGAGGGCAAGAAGTGGGAAGAACGGCCATTATGGACACCTCCCTTAACTAGACTCTTTCCTCTACCGCTCATAGACCAAGTTGTTGCAGTGGGGTAATCAGAACTCCCCACACATTCCAGATGAGGGTGTACCAGCCATTGCTGTAAAAGTATGCCAGTAATTTTGTTATTGCTCACCTCCTTCCTAGTAAAACAGCACTCCCCCCTGCCCCGACCTACTCGGCCTTTTCGAAATCAGGATTTCCTGTCTTGCTCACATATTAGATTATCTTGATTTCCCCCCACCGCCCCGCACTTAACCAGTCTAAAGAGCTCAGCATATTTCTCATATGTTTGCTGCTCTTTTGAGGACCTCTGGTGAGAGATTAAATGACCAAATTGCTCAGTTTTCCTGCGCTTTCAGTGCTCATTTCTGTTACCTGGTCTCTGCCTGGTTGTGTGTGTGCACGGGCGCACGCACATACTTATATAGAAATAAGTTAGGGGCTACAGATACTTGAATCCAGTATTTGGAGAGGGAATATTGGAAAAATGCTTTAAACTTGTTTAAGTTAATGGTGAAGTTGAATCAGAATCAAAATCAAAGCTTAAAAAGTAGATGACTTTTTGTCACATAAGTAAGAAATTATATGAAAACTTTATGAAGTTGTTCTTCTAATTTCTTGTGAAGTATTTTGTACTTTCTGTTAAACTATTTTTCAATTTACCTGCCTGTTATTGAACGAAATGTCTTATTTCCTTGCTATTCCTGCTATGAACTTTAATTTATTGTTGGAAAAAATAAGCATAGAATCTGTAACCTGCAGATTTTATATTCTCTGGATAAAAAAGCATTATTAGTGGGAATATAGCAATATTTAGTAAGACTTATTTAGCACCCTCTCTTCTGAAAGTATGTTTTGTAGTCTAATTATACTTTGCCTAATACAAGATTAGTGTAGATGTATCCTTTGTATTCTGGTTACAAATAGGAAGACAATATTCTTTAGGATCCTTTTAAAAGCTGTTAAATTAAAGCATGAAAGGGTGTTTCAGTAGCTATTCTGTAGATGCACATTGTCTAAGGTTAACACTTTTCTTAAGAGAATTTGATTTCTGCTTTCCTAAAACTACCAGAACTACTTTAACAAGGGGAAAAAAAGTGTTTGAACTCTAGGGTTTTAATCATTCCGCTTGCTTATTCTTTTTCTTATTTTTCCATGTGCTTTATCAGAAGTGTGCTCTCTTCTTTTTATTGCAGTTTTCAGAGGACAAGAACTTAAAGGAGTATATAGGGGGGAAAGATTTCCATAATGTAAGGAAAAGCAGAACGCTTTGAAAGTCTCAAAGTTTTAATGGAGAAGCTACCTGACAAGTTATGTGAATATAAAAATCTCCGTTATGCGAATGGAAATATGAATCTTTTTTGTTGATTTCTCTAGATTAATGCAATACAATAAAATGTTCACCTGTTACATTAACCCACTACAAAATGCATTTTACAAATGTAAAAAAGGCTTCTTGTAGTAGTTTTAAAAACATTCATGTAAAAGAAAGCATTTTAAACTTAACATTTTCCCATATGGAAAACATTGAAAGGCAGAGTTTTAGGCTCCCAGGAATAGAGCTGAATAGAAGTAATCCATTTCTGGAGAAAAAAAATCCGTGGTTAAGTTTATCCGATTTAATTGGACTATTTGCAATAGTCCAGTGCTAATTTATAAATATTTTTGTTGAAGAGAATTTTTTGTTGTAAATTTGAAAAGGATTCTTTAAGTATTGAATTGCTATGTAAATAAAATAGAGTGCATCTAAAATGTTTATTTTTTTTAAGCTTCACAATGAGGATGACCCTCCAGAGTCCTCAGCAGCTGAGCAACCTTCCACTTCTACAGAGCCTGCGCAGACCCCCCAGACAGCAGCCGTCTCTGAAGCAGACACTTCCCCTCCACCCTACTGCAGCATAGCTGTAGAAGCAGCAGCAGCAACCTCAGGTATTTTTCTTGGCACATAACAGCTTGTCAGAGCAGGGGGCTGTGAATCAGCACTCGATTCAACGTGCTGCGATGCTGCCGCTTCCTTGCTTTGCTTTTGTGTTGTTCTGTCCGTGCAGACGCTTCCCGAAGAGGATGAGTTTCCATGTGCTGGTCTCTGCCCCGGGTGTTCAGAGGCAGCCTGCTTCTAAATCACGCCGGTTGCTCCAAATTAGCAGACTAATTGAGTGTTCATTAATTAGTGTGATACTTTGGTTTTATTTAAGTCTGCCTGTTAATTCCATTCCACATTTAATTTTTGCAGATTAAAGCAGTGCTCTGTAATAGACCTCATTAGCAATTTTCATGCCTTTATAAAAGAAAGACAATTTACCAAGCTAAGACTCCTTAAAGGAACGTGGCATATTTGGTGAAAATACTGCCATGAGAAGATGCTCCCCCCACCTTTTTTTTTTAATTTTATCAAGCAATTTAAAATGAAAATTATAGTGCTTTTATTTTCATCATTGTTGTTATTATTTAATTTTTTTCCTCACTCTCTTCTCTCCTCCCTTTCTTGTTTGGGGTCCCAAAGACTTAAATAGAGACTTGAATATTACCTGCTGTAAGCGGTGTTGCTTGAATTTGAACAAAGTATGTGTTCCAGAATTAATCTGTGGCTTGTTTTTCTTATTGAGTCAAGCACTTTATTACGCCTAGTCTTTCAGAAAGATATGTTTAAGGGTATAATAAATGGCCACTCAGGATTATCCTGTATATTATATCTCTGTGGTATTGGCACCTGTGCTGACAGTTCTTTACCAAGGAAGGAACTTGTTGGAAAGTCCTGCTGCTTGTGGAAGGAAACTCGGTGTGTTTTAAAATAACTTTAATTTTTTAATATTTTTAAAAAATGATTTTATGATCATACCGTACTGTTTCAGGATATAAAAGTTATGTCTGTCCATATTAATATAAGGAACACTATTTTTTTCAAAGAATGTGGTAAGATTGAAATCTTGAAACAACAGATTTTCATGAATTGACTGGAATTAGTACCAAGGCATTGCTAATAAAAATATAGTATGATAAGGACTTAAGTATAATATAGTAGTATATATAAGTATATATAAAGTATAATATAGTATAAAATATCATATAATAAGGATAATGTGACAGGACGTAATCAGGATTGATAACTAACAATCCTTTTCAGGGTTTTCCTTTGTGTGCTTTTTGTATGATTTGATAAAACAATTTCTTGGTTAGAATATCTAGATATGCACCTCAGCAAGTACTGTCTCTGTTCCTAAAAATGTTAGCTCTTTACAATATCTAAGTTAAAGTTTCGGTCTTGAGCAGGAACTTCAAGCCTCCTTAATTTTTTTGTTATTTTATTTAATAAAATACTTTTTTGTAACTTCTAAGAATTTGAAGTACAAGTATTTTTAACAGAAGCTGAACTTCCTAGGTACTTTAAAGCTCAATAGTTCTGTGTGTTTAATATTTACAGTTATTGACATCTTTCTTGTTTAAAAATGAATAAACCTCTTATTTTGAACAGAAACACAGAATGGATTTTATCCTGTACCACCTCCCTACAGTGTAGCTACCTCTCTTCCTACTTACGATGAAGCAGAGAAGGCCAAAGCTGCAGCAATGGCAGCTGCTGCAGCAGAAGTTGCCCAACGAGTAAGTGATGTAGTTCTCCTCTATTCAACTTTGTGAAATCTTTCAGTGAGTTATTTATAAAACTGGAGCCATATGATGACCTATTTATTAAAATTATGATGTGTTAGTGATTTTAAATATTTTGGACTTTTAATTCTTCATAGATTGTGCAAGTTAGTTGCAGAATACTCTAAAAAAAGCATACAGTATTCACTTCCTTCTGAGACAGGAGAGCTTGCCAAACATCTTTAGAAGCCAAATTGTGCATTGTCTTGATAACTCATCCTATATGGTGTCCCCTTTTAATTAAGAACCCCTACTAATTTTACTCTTAGGAGTTTATGCATATTTTGAGCTTCTCAGATGGTAATAAACTAATAACCCAATAGGGAAATCCCAACAACCTGTAAGTGGCAAAACAACAAATGCTGCAGAACTTTTAGAAGGAAAAGTCCCTGTTACTTGTTTCATGAAAATTTTAGTACTTTAATACTGAAATTATGTTCCGAATACATTTTAAAGGTTGCTGTCTAAGTTAATTAATAGGTCTGTGTGTGTATATACAGTGCTTATAGCTTTGTGAGAATTAACATCCTAAGTAATACAGTCTTCAAAGTAGAAAATTGATATTTACAGTTTTAATTATCTAAATGTTAGTTTTGTTTTGTAAATAGTTGATGATTTTGTTCTTTCTTATCCAAATTCTGGAAGGTGGAACTTTCTAGTGCTTGGTGTCATTAGCTGTATTTTACTCTTCTCGAGTTAGGTTTCCACTGCTTTCACTAAAACACCCCATGTTGAAATTGCATGTGACTGCAGTTGAACTCTATTTATAGTCTGTAGGCTGACTGAATTATGCCTGTCACTCAGAGGAGTCTTTGCAACCATTTAAAAAAAAATTCTGCTAGCTCAGACAGAGCTTGTTCCTTGACTGCCGTACAACAGTCATACCCACAACAGTTTCTTTAAGGTATGAACAGCTTAAATTGAAGGAGGTTTGTGTAATGCTGCCAGTGAAGGTGTAGCCCCGATCTGGATTAAGAAACGTGGCAGCGTGTCAGGAACGTTTGCGTAATCAGCTGGCAGGTTCCTGCTCTGAAGGCAGGATGGCTTGAACTGCTCTCGCAGGAGCGCAGCAGTTTTAGGCATACAGGCATTCTTCTCTGAGCTGGATCTCTCTGGAAAAATCTCAGGATATGGCTCAGTTGATTCCAAGAAAAAGACGACCAAAACACAGTAGTGTTTTCCCATGTTCTTAAGGTTTTTATTTTGGAGAATTTTGATGCTCACATGATCTGGTCACTGTTAGAAATGTCTTTTGCCTTCTGCAGAAAATCTGCCTCATTTTGACCAAATTATAAGCTTTTGAAGAAGTTTCCACAGTTGGTGCATACAGGTTTGAATTTGGTAAATCTGTGGATAAGCCTTCCTTGAACAAGTTCAGACTGCTCAAAGCTGTGAAGAGGAACGATACCAATCATCTGAAAAGGAACAGAATTGTAAATCTAAAAGTAGATACACCTTGTGGCTGCTCTGGGCTGCTTTTAATGAAAGCACTGGAACTGAGTATTGGTACTTTTTTCTTGTGACCTAAAGTAGTTTTACTGTTCCTGGCCTTGGATCCATAAGGAAGGGGAAAGCAGTTTGATTGGAGCAATAAGGCATCCATGTAGATACAGGGAAAAGAGCAAGTGGTGAGGAAATTGGGTGACTGAAGCTGTGAGGAGAGAAGCTGTGAGGAGAGAAGTCTGGTTTTGCTTTGGGCTAGGAGGTAACTGCCTTAAAGTGAGGAGAGAAAGACGGGGTCAGGGAGGATGGGGCTAATAGCCAAAACGAGAAATGACACCGATGTTGGCTGTGCAGTGGCTTCTAGGGAGGGATATACTGAGATACTTTAGTAAGGGGCAAGAAGAAGGATGGGATTTCTCGGCTGGGATTGGCCAAGAAAGGAAAATGTGGTGCTGGAAAAGGAACTGAAGCAAATGTGGGGGAAAACTGAGTGTAGGGAGGGGAGATAAACTGAGTAGGTGTGGGGCAAGATGCAAGGAAAGTGGAGCTGAGGAAAGAAAATAACTGCTAACTGGCAGTCAGGCAATGCAAGAAGAGGCACAAGCCAAATGACCAAGTAAAATGTCAATAGTTGGTCAAGGAAGAAAGTAAATAGCAAAGGTAGGAGGAAATTGAGGCAAGGGAAAGGAGTCTGGAATGATGAGGTGGGAGAGTAGGATGTGGTAGCAAAGTGATAAATGTTTGCCTAAAATCTGTCCATATGCGTGTTATTTCCAGCAGAACTCAAAATTCAGGAACTAGGTGTTTACACCACAAAAACAGCCTACTTCTGAAAAATCCATAGGAACAAACATCGTTCCCTAAGGCTGTAGACTTAAGTCAGTATTAAATGAGTGGCAGAAGTCTATTCAGTGTATCTAACAGCAGCAGTCCTGCTGAGTGCCAGGAGCCTCAAGTTTGATAGAATTTTTACTTGTTGTTTTTAAATAAAAATAAAGACTCGTCCCCCAAGCTATATTAAAGAAACAATATTAAGCTTTCAAAGTAAAGCTTTGGAGGGGGGGAAAAAAGGAGCATAAACCAAAGCCAAGATTTTGTTTTGTAGATGCTATCAGTCTTACGTGCCAGTGCAGTTTTAATTGATGCTATTTTAATTATCTGGCCACATGATATTTCCCCGGAATCCCTACCCTATTTAATCCTTACAACAGACATACTCTGGTTCAGCTAAGGCTGTATATTAAGAGTGTCTTGATCTAATATGGGGGAACAGATAAATCCCTTAAAGTTTGCACTACCCCCAGCTGTTTTCTCACTTGCACTGTGCTTGAGACCACAAGCTGCAGACAGTGTCAGAGTTGTTTAATACAGTTCTCAAAGCACCAACATAGCACATCATTTCTGAGTTCTCAGCCTTACAGCTCTGCTATGCTTTCAACTTCTTACATGTAAAATGAGGATAGTAGGATAGTATTTCCCTTTCACTGCAATAGTGCTACCAGTTGCAAAAAAAAAAAAAAAAAAAAAAAAATTAGATGTCCTTAGGTTGCATTGAGCAATCTGTGAAGAAACTGAAAAATGTTTCATGATCTATTCTAAAGTGTGCAGTAAAGCATGCAGTGAAAGCTGCACATTGAGCAAGAGGGGAAAAACATATACAGCAATAGCGCATTTAATGAACCGCTTTCGACCTTGCCTTGTCCTATGGAAGGTAGGAATATTAAGAAAAACTGTAGTGCAATCTTGCTACTCTCTCCCAGTCTCTGCATCCACAGAGTTTATGAGCAATCTAAGCTTAGCCGTGCTGTCAGTACTGATATTAGTTAGCTGGGTTTTGATATTTTCTAATTCTCAAGGTCAGCTTTGAAAGGTTATTTAAATGGACAAAAGTATTTTTTTAACAGTTATGTGTTTTGTTTGTATGTTGTAATAAATGGCTTTTAATGTGCTGCTTTAGTTGCATCTGTCTTATTTTTCTGTTTTTACATGCTTAGCACGCCCAGTTTAGGGAGTCTAGGAGTCTGTTTGATGAAATATTCCTCAGTCCTTCGGAGGTATGGTATAGTTCTCTCTAGTTTAGACTTTAACTGTGACTTTTTCTGTTGGCAAGCAAATGCTGATGGGCTTCTTCATGATTTCACACCCTCTTCCACTAAACCATTGACTTCTCAATGTTGTTTTATGTGCTGAAAGGGCAGTTAATAAGTTTCCCACTAATTTGACCCTTTTCCTAGGGATATATTTCACAGCATTGTATCAGTTTAGAACCCAAGGGGGTTCTGACAACTCTATTCCTTTCCTTGATTAAATTTGGGCATCTTGCTATAGGCCGTGCTGGGTTTCAGTCTGAAGTAACTTAAAAAGCCTTGGGGAAGAAAAGACCCTCTCTTCATAGAATAACCACAGAATTGTGGTCCCAGAGAAGTTAACAGGTTCAACTTAAGTGCATGTTGTGTGCAGTGTGCTGTTTTGCTCAGAAGTTACTGTGTGACATGCATTTATACTGATCATGTATTTTGCTGTTTTTGTAGCACACTTAGCAGATAGAATTGTCCACAATCCTCAATATGGTTTACTATCAAAAATCAATATAAGATACTGAAACAATATTGCGTATTTTAGCAATTTCCTTGTGTGGCTGTATTCAAATAATTGAGAGCAATGTCATTAATATCTAATAGAATTACTACTGTGAAGTTATGTTTAATTCTGAGCAGCCACTGAAAAGTCAGATTTCACGTAGTCCATTAAAATGGTACCAAAAAGGTGACAAACACTTATCTTTGAAGGAAAAAATGGGATAGCTGATACTAAATAGCTCAGGATGAACTTTGTCCTGGGAAGCACAGTTGACACATGTGGAGCAATGGCACATTGGTGTCTTCCATCTGTAGGTCCAGGATCAGTAAACCATGTAGTGCTCGAAGGTGGCTGTATCTTGGAAATTTAATTTGAATCGGATTTAAAGCTAGAAAGCCCTATTTCATCATTCCTAAAGTTTCTGATGAATTTAATATCCCAGTGCTTGAAGGCAGTAGGAGAGTCTTGATTTAATAACTCTCCTTTGACATGGAGGGTGCTTAAATTAGAGGCTGTTTACATCTACTACACAAGCACCTCCTTGCAATGTTTGTTTGCATGTTCCAGGGTATTGACTTGTTTTTTTATATGTGCAAGCCTTAGCAATGTGCCCCTTGAGAAACCTGTTAAACTTGTTAGTGTGATCGAGAAAAATGTTGCTTTTCTGAAGGAACATTTTGTGTAGAGAGTGGCTCTCTAATTGATACAGAAATGCCAGTATGTCATGCAGTAGTTACTAGTCAGTTAAAAGCGTGGAGGGGGGAAAAAAAAAAGCTCTATTTTATGGTCCTCCTGAAATCTGGATTGAAAAATTTGTTTTGTTGTCCTAATTTGAAAGAAAGCTTGAGTTGTGCTTTTGGAGATGAGCACATTCAAGTATTTTCTTTTGTTTAGTGACTTTTCTGCCTGTGATTTCTCTCATCTGTCACTATTATAGTTGCAGTGAAGTTATGCTAAGTAAATTAATGTTTCCATGGTCACCTAAAATCACCATTAAGGGATATCTGAAATTATATAGAGTTGAATTGTACCATCATAAGATTGCTGCCTTTTTTTCTTTCCTGTGTTTTTAATTTGAATTATCTGTGTGAATAGCAACGAGCAACTTATCTGATTACTGGATTATTAACCTGAAATGAAAGGGAGCATCTGAAATTCCATGCACGCATTTTAAGGGATGGTGCTGGCCACCTTGAGTTAGGCACTGCGTGTTCCCACTGCTGTCACTGCCTCCCTGTAAACTGTTCGCTTATGCTCACCTTGGTGAGCAAACATGTCAATCACAGGGCAGATCAGTGTGATTTAAGGTCCTTTTGGTTACCAACTTAATGTACAAAAAGACATTTGGGACAGCAGGTGAAAAACGTGATAAAATCAGACTAATGCTTTTTTCAGTTGCAATTGTTTGCTGTGGGGAAAGAAAACAGCTAAGTTGGTCTCATTTTGGTAAATTTTCCTTGAATTATGTTTTTTAATAGAGTACGTTTTATCTTAATTCTAATCCATTATGATTACATGGAGAGAAAAAAAATGTGTGGACAAAGTAAATGCATGTTACTCATGTTTTTATCTAAATGGTATTACTCCTGTTGCTGGTGGCACTGCTTAACTTGAATCACCGTGGTGTTTTTTTTTTTTTTTTTTTTTTCTTTCTTTCTGTTGGTCACTCAACTGTCAGAACTAGTCTTTTTAATTGATTTTACAGTTTCATCAGGCTGTCTTTAATGAGCACTCTCACTGTGAACATTTGTTTTTCCCAGCCTACGATTGTGGTGATGCCTTACTTCTCCCCAGAACTGTATTTGCAAGGACTGCTGCAAATAGAGTATTGGAAAATAGATAAACCTTATGCTCTCAGAAGTTTAAGATCTAAAATTGTGACATGGCTGGAGAAATCTTGAGATTGTTTTGACTGAAATCCATCCATTCAGTTTCGTTTGCCTTAAATATTCCCATTTTTGAGTTGAGAAGACTTTTGAGGTGCTTGCGCCCTCCTGTGTCATGAGAGGCTCTCTGCTTTGTATGTGCTTGGCCGTGGATTAGAGGATAAATAAGAGTATGTAGAGTTGGGTAGTGCCATGTTGTTGCAACAGCAGCTTGTCTTAAGACGCTAAGTTTATTCTGAAAGTTTATTCTGTAGTTTGGGAAACAATAAAAATGGCTTGCCTTTCAGGGGAGGGAAAAAAAAAACCAAAAACTGTGAAATCATTCTTTAAAAGATTATATTTAATTGCTTAGCTGTATATTAGGATATGAGAGATATAGTAACAATAGAAATTTCTGCTAGTTTTGGTTGTAAAAATGTCTGACAATTTCTAGTTTCATTTAAGATGAATTTCTTGTCTCCTTTGAGTATACAACATGTACGTATCTTCTAACGAAAGCTTTTGAAGAAACCTGAGCTCTCGGTATAACAAGAATTATTTTATTGATAAGAATTATTTTTCTTTTAAAATTCCCATGTGCAGACCTGTTACAGAAATGTCAATTCTCTCCTAGCTTTAGAAATTAATAAATACTTTAAAACTACAGATAGTTACTCTAAAATAAACATTTCACTAAATTATCACTAACCTGTAAATCCAGGAAGAAGAGTATCCACCACGGGATGATTTCAGTGATGCAGATCAGCTTAGAGTGGGCAATGATGGCATCTTCATGTTGGCATTTTTCAGTAAGTTATCTTACATCCCAGACCTACTGAGGTATATCTTAATTGTACAATTGGACAATAAGAGACAGATGTGATAAACTGCAGTAATTTACTGTTTAAGTCGGATTATTTCTTACCTGTATGCAGATATAAACACTTCATGTTCTAAAAGTAGCAAGTATGTTGTACTTTTGTTCAGTTGTCAAACTGCTATCAGAGATAAGGGAACACAAGAGGATCACAGTAAGTGTTCTGAGGCATCATGAGACTGTAAACTGTGAATTTTGGCAGTTCTGTTATCTTTAGGACAAACAATTTCAACTGAAGGCTGGATTAGAAACTCGCAGTCACTTTTTAGGTAGAAGAGATTTGATAGAGCTATGATGTGCCATATAAGATTGCTTTTTTAACGTGCTGTGGCTGGATTTGTTCTACATATTTATCTCCTGGTTGAACTAGCCACTAGCATACAAAATATACAGTCTTCAGGTGATTTCAGATTGTCACCAACACTCATTCAGCACTCAAGACACTGTGTATGCTGGACACACCTTACCTTCTAACTTGAGTTTGCGTTGAACAAAATTGGATATATCCACTGTAAGTTACTTCTAGAAAGAATCCGCCTCCATTTTCCCAATTGTATATTTAATTTCTGAAGATGTTTCCTCTTTCAAACTAAACCTGCATTTTGAGACCTTTTTGAAAATTTGTTGTGGAAGATGTAACTCTTCTTTTCACCTTTCATCAGGTCCCTTTATGTCCTGCAGCTTAGGTTTCATCCTAGTTCAAGTTCTTGTCTTTTGCAGTCTTTGTTTAATTGTTGCAGATGCAGAATATAGGACTTTCAAAAAAGCTTTTTTTCTTATTATTAAAATATACTTGGACAGTTTGGGGTTTACACCTTGGCCGACAAAAGTATGTGGCTACCTTTTTAAGTAAATGCATAAACATATAATAAATAATACAGTAAATACATATATATATGTGTGTGTGTGTGTATCGAGTGAGACAAAGCAATGTCATGGTCTGACCTCTTTGTAGTTGTAGCCATAAAAAAGTATGTTTTTGTGGGGGGGAAAAAGGGGAGGCTTTGGCTTACTTGGTTTCTTTTCTTCCCAGTCCATTTGCTACAACCTTCTGTATCCAACCAATAGGAGTCGGTAGCAAAAATTCAAGCAAAGGTCTTTGATCTACGATATTTTAGTCCTTAATCTCATCTGAAAACAGCCTTGATGCTTACATCTAGGAGTAGGCAGGCAATAAAAATCATTCCTTGGAGAAGGTGAATTAAGGAAAGTTACAATACTTATCCACAAATATATTTGACCAAGACTGCATGCCCAGAGCCGTTGTGCACAGCTGCAAGAATGGAGAGGTTTATTCAGATAAACTGGCAGTTTTCTTTTTAGTTTAGCCAGTTAGCTGAGACTGCCAGAGCACTACTTATATATTTGTCAAAAACTCTGTAGATCAAAATTTTTCTCTCTTTTTTTTTTTTTTTCCTAAGACTATCTGACCATCCAACTTTGCTCTGCTCTGCTTTGAATTAAATGCATAAAATGCATAAGCTTTCAAATTTAAACATGTTACAAGATCATAGTGCAAATATGTGCTTCATCATTGCCTGCATGGCTGTTATGGAAAGCAGTTACATATGGAAATTAGAATTTTGCTCACTGAGAACCTATAGTAAGTTGTCTCCTGCAGTTACAATGCAGGAAGCCACTGTCAGGAGCTGTGTTTTCATGACAGGGTCACGTAAAGAATGGGCAGTTCTAAGCTCATTTGCCTACCTCCTCCTTTACCTATTCCGTATACCTTATATTACCTATAATGTATAGCATTTGTAGAAAGATTATATAGCTAAGGAGGGAGGGAGGGACCTCGGAGGGACTTTTTGGCATATTTTTAACACAAAACAACGCAGTTATCTCTTTGCATGTTAATTCAACTGAAATATAATAATAATAATAAACTCTTTACTGATCTGTTCATTGCAATCAACTAATTATCGTTACCTACCATCTAGTGGTAGCTGCTGAGACTGCATAAAATTGCTGTCTTCTTGGCCATCTAGTGGCCAAGCCTGGGGCTTTTTTTGGTGGTAACAACCAAACTGGGGAAAGAAAGAAAGAATAAAAATTTGAAAATAATTTAAAAAATACTTGCTAGTAGTGCAGTTACAAATAAGTGCTCGGTGCACCCAAGCTCTGAACTTGTTTCCTAATTAGATATGAACTAGAGTGTAAAACACTGCTGTGATTAGCCTAAATGCAGAGAAGGAGTTTTATGACAGTCAAAACAAGAAAAACCCCTCATGTGAACAGGTGTTGTTAATGTTTTGGGGTTTGCAAAAGGAGTTTTAATTTTATGATATTTTTGCTTTGGTGTTTGAGTCAGAAACAGTGGAAAAAATGGAAACCAATGAAATATAAATAAAGTAGCTCATTGCTAATGTGTAGCAAAATTATATACTTTCAGAGATTGTTCTTGCTTTTGAAATCTTTGGCTGTGATGTGAGAGGAATCTGCTGCCTGTCAATTTCCACCTTAAAAGAAAATATTAGGTCAAAGGAACCGTTAGGCTATCCTAACACTGAAAATGATTTGTGTGTTCCGTATGTTGAAGTGAGATGTGCAATATACCTCACAGTATAAACTTTTCAGAATGCAATAGGAAGCACTTAGTAGAAAACTTTCTTGGAAATAGTGGCTTTTTATAAATAAAATAGCAAAGGAGGAAATTTAGGGTTTATTCCTTCTCCGTTTTGTGTACAGCTTTAGTGGGATATAGCGAGTAACGGTTCTACCCAAGTTAATTTGATGGGATTTTATTTATTAAGTATTTATTTGTGCTTAGTTATGTCCATAATGGAAATCTTCAAATCATGTCTGACAGCTGTTTGTTCAGTGACTGATTGGCTCATCCTGCTCCTTTATGGAAAGGAGATTCCATAAAGCAGTGCTCAAAAGGCTAATTTTCGCTTATATAATGAGTACATTAGAAAATAAACCAATTTTCACATGTGCATCCCAGAAGGATTGCAGAGCTCTTCTGGAATTTTTTGAAATGACAGGTACTTTTGGACTCTTCAAAACTAAAACAGTCTCCCCATTTCCTTTAAAAAAAAAAAAAAAGAGTCTCTCAAAAGAATTAATTATCCTTTCAGAGAAAGGAGAGGAGAAAGCTTTTTGATCAGTCAGGTGTGGTTTTAGTTCTTGTCTGGAGATCCGAGTTGTTGTTTTGAATAGATATCTTGGCAATTTAAACATTGCAAGTACAATTCACACCAGTACAATTCACCATGTCTAGAAGCAGTTCTGTACACTCTGTCCAGATGCTATATTGAAATAGGTAGCATGCACAGCAAAGTTTGCAAGCAAATTTCACACTCTTTTCAAAGCTAGTTGATATTTCAGTCAACAAGGGGCATACAGACTAGGGTATCTACTTGAAGCTTTAATGTATACATCAGGATATCTACTTGAAGTTGAGTGCCAGTTTTAGTGCAAGCTCACGGTGATCACGGGCTCCTATTTTGTGCCTCCTAAAAAACACTATGTAAACATGCTCGGAATTCCCTGTGGATTTAGAAAACCTGACTTCTAGGTGTCCACAGGTCGAATGTTGCCCAGGTCTCCTCCGGGCACACGAGAGGAGCTGGGGGGAAGTCATGTAACCAACAGCACCTTTGCCAGGAGGAGATAAAGGAAGCGTTTGGGGAATGCCCCTTTCCCCCTGGTTATCAGGGGAGCCCGGCTGGCCTTTGTACCCAGTCACCTCAAATCTTTCTTTTCGCAGACAGAAATAGAATTTTTCTACGCATGCTGGATATAATAGTAATTGGAACGAGAAAACTTCCAATTTGGCTTTAAGGGGGGGAACTCGAGGGTAACGAGGCACTGGAAGTAAAATGCGTAAGGAAGTTTTGGAACATTCACTGCTGAGCAGGAAACCAAACTGGATGCTCTTAGGAATAGCATAGGCACAGCTAATGCTGTCCTAAAACCATGAAACAATACAGATGCCTTCTGGTAAACCCCTCTGCCCTGTTTTTTCCAGCTTAGTTGTTTCTCCCTTAATTCAGTCTCATCATATCACCGTAGTCTTATTAAATATAGTTTTTTCTAGTGAGTGCTTTTTATTGAACTACTTGAGGGTGTTTCAAGAAGAAAAATCCCAACTACTGAAGTTTTTCATTTAACTTGAGAATAGTCAGAGACATAGAGTGCTGTTCAAAGGCTGGTGGATACAAAGTAGGTGAATGGAAAGAAATTGCAGCATTTCATATCCAGCCTATTCATATGTTGTTAATGGCACATGATTTTGGAAAGAAGCATGCTGCTTCCTGAGATATCTTTTCTGAAAGGAAGAGAGTAAATTGTGCTTCCTGTGACTGAAAGCAAGTGCCTTGTGTGTCTTTTGAGGTTCAAAACACTTAGGAATCTGACATTTTTACACAAAGAAGTAACGTGGGTTTTCCAATTAAAAAGTTCAATTAAACAGCTGTCTCCTCTGCAGAGATCACTGTTTGAATATCCTATTTCTCCCTCTTTTCTTCCCTTACAAACGTGCATGTTTGTGCCTGCAATTTCTATTGCAAGCATGCAGGTTAAGGCAATTCTTTCTAAGTCTTTCTGCTAGGTGACATTTTAGACTCTGCTTGGAAAATAGCATGAGGTAATATTACAGAGGTTTGAACCCAAATATCTAAGGGCCTTCTATTTTTCTAGTAACTTTGCTGCTGGCATAAGAAATGTACTTAGAATCTGATTAAAAGCTGTCTGTTGAAGTTCATAGTGTCCTATTGATCAACAGACTTCAAGTGAAAAAGGGATTTACAGTATTTCAGACAGAAGGAAAAATTTAATCCTTTGGTCCGTTTCCTGCCACCCTCTCCCCAAGCAGCTTCTTCCCCCACGTTGCTTCTGAGCCCTGCTGAGTTAGGAAGCAGCCCTAATGGCCGTGAGTTATGTTAACAGATATTCATGCACATGTATGCTCTTAAAACAAGCTAAAAATAAAGACAAAAAGCTCCCTTTCCATCTCCTGCTGAATATAATGCAGAAGGGCTAATGTTTTACCAGTCCCACTTGGCTGCATGTTGCTCAGAAGTGAAGCAGCAAAGCGGAGCAGTGGTTCCATTGCACTCAGTGCAGATTTAAATTAAATGTCGGAAATTTCTTATAGGAAAGAGGACAGTAGTTGAAGGTTGCAACAACAAATATGAGCACAAATACTAGTTATCTCTGGGACAAAAAATAATGGTTCTTGTTGCAAAATGCTTAGTCTTACAGGAAGTTAAAAAAAAAAAAAAAGTGATTGCTCATCCTCTTTGCACAAACAGAAGTAAAGAATGCTTATTAAATTAAAGCAAAGGTATGAGTGCAACAGCTCGTCTGACTAGCTCATTTAGGGGAATGCCATTTTTTATGAAAACCTGTATTAGTATTCGATCAGGAATATTTTCTGTATGAGAATCTATTGGCAAGTATAAGTGGTATGAGGGAAAGCTGAACAGCATCTTTAAATTTGGAGTGGAAGCTGGCCAAAAGTGAGAGGGCTGTAGCAGCAGGAATCAAACAAAACTGCAAGTCATCTCTGCATAGTAAGTATATATTTAATTTTACTAGTTGTTCCATGGCTCTCCCTCTGCCCCCCCCCCCTTTTTTTTTTCTTTTTTATTTTCCTTCAAGTTTCGGAAGAAAATTTTATGGCTTCTCTCAAGCAATATAGGGATGAAAATTATGGGCTTCTTTTATTGCCATAATGTCTCAAGACTTTGGACAGACAGGAATTTCACAAACTATTTTTGGTTGTTCTTACCATATGCAGTGTGGGCTCAAGCAACTTGCATGATTGATAGGATATTCCCTCCCAAGAAATTCTGATGGAAGAAGATACAGATAGAAGGAAAACTGCTGGAAAATAGATAAAAATCCCTCTAGATCCAGTCAACTCAGAAGCTGGAGATGCATTTGTGACAGGAAAGAAGGAGTTTTGTGACCACAATCAGACAGCTGAGATGATCTGAGGAGCAGCAGTAGGATATTGAGGAGATGAGCCAAAGCACTGGGAAGAATGAATTTTGTTGTTGACAATATTAAGTTCATCTGACATAGTGGAGAAGCTTCCTAAAATTGTGATTAGAGTTGGGAGAGGCAGTAGTAAGTTCCTCATTGCTGGATTTTGATCAGTATCCACAGCAGAATTTTTCTAGTGGATAGAGGCAAAAAGAAATTTAAATATTGATTTTTTTTCCTTGTTTATAGCTCAGAAAAAGGCAGAGTAGTAAATTGCTGTGTTATTACACAGCAATAGAAACACGGTAAAGAACTAGCTACTGAAGTCTGTAAAAACGAGCAGAAGGATGAGCTTAGAAAGCTTCTGTTTAAAAAAAAATCCTGCTTTCTTAAATGTTGTTTTATTTTGTAGAGATCTGACTGCACAAATGAAAATATTCGTATTAGTAAGATAGCTGACCCACAAATGTGTGTGTATATATTTATTATTTTTATTTTTAATTTATTTTTTTAAGTTGCCCTTGTTTCCTGTGACTGGGACATCCCCCAAAGGGGCTTCCCATGTTTTGGTCTTATTACTCAAGCTGCAGCCAATGCAGATGTTTATTTGCCAGCTACATGTGCAGATATGAAAGCCTAAATTACAAAACTCTGAACTATACAAGGTCATTACTGAGGTAGCAGAAGTAGTTACGCGCTATGCCCTCCAGTTGCTTCGCTTCTTCTTTTCTGCAAAAGCACATCTGTTTTTGTGCAAGATGTCTAAGGTGTCTAAGAGCAGGTGTTTGAACGTAGATCTTGCAAAGAAGAAGACAGTAACCAGTGAAACATCAGTTTCTCAACTTACCTTCCTTTCTATGACACGTCTACAGAACAAGATCAGATACTTTCCTTCTGTTCTACCCATGCTGGGTCAAGCTGAATACTCAGCCTTATTGTATGAACATATGTATTCATAATAACTATATTCTTGGCTATAAAAATGTAGCAATCTTTGATTTTTTTTTCTTTGTTTTAAACCAAATCTTGTGTGCTGTCCTTTGCTTGCATTACCTTTCTTCTCCAGCTTCATTTAGTCAGATTTCAGTAGCAATGTAGTACTTTGTTTTTGCAATGTTCTCATTTAAAACAGTAGATTCCAATCTATTTATTATTTGCTTTATTTTTAAGTGAGTATACTCTTGGGTATTAAGCTAAATTTCTGAAACCTTGAATTATTAGAAGGGAACTTCAAACTTGCATAAGCATATCTTTATTAGTTTATAAGTGAAACTAAGTGTTTGCCTATCTATGTAGATTAACAGAAGCGACTGTTTCTTTTATTTTATAGTGGCATTTATTTTCAACTGGATTGGATTTTGTTTGTCCTTCTGTATAACAAATACCATAGCTGGAAGATATGGTGCAATCTGTGGATTTGGTCTCTCACTGATCAAATGGATTTTCATTGTACGGGTATGTTTCTTGATTTACACTGTACAGACTATTTTGTCTGTAGACCTAAAGTATAGCATTTTATTTAAAAATAGATAATAACGGAATTTTAAAAACACACTTTTTTAATAAAAATACTAGAGCTCAAGGCTGCTTTTTTTTTCTTTTTTAATTCATAGATAAGATTATCATCTGTTTCTTTTGCCCTTTTCAAAGTTCTTGAGGTATATATTGATAATATATTGATAATGTTGTCCTATAGAGGATGTGCCGGTGTATGTGTGTGTATACATGCATGTAGTTGTTCTCTTCCTTTTATTTCAAACTTCAGAAGGTTTCTGTCACCCTTCATCACTTAGGGCCCGTGCTGTGAAATGCAGTAGTGTCTAAAACAATGTCTGTTCTCTCTCTTCTAGTGTTTTGTTTTGCCTAAAGAAAGTGTGAGAAAAATGCAAGACTAGTGCTTGATTGCTGCTTTTGATAAATCTTCCCAGTTAAATTGAATGAAAATGGATTGGTAGATGTGCTTAGAGAATTTAAAATATTAATTATGTGATATACATTTTTGGCAATGCTGAGAACTCCCTGGGAATCAAGTGTTCATTGGTTATTTTAATGAACTGCCAAAATACAATGCTCTCTCTGATGGCTGATAAAAACACTAGGATTTATGTGGGAGTAATACAAGTACTAAATATTTTAATTCAATTTAGCAGTTCTGTTGCATAATTTATGTATTTTTATTCTACTTTATTCTCTTTGAATTGTTCATGGAAATGAGTACAGGATTAGGCCTTTAAGGCACATGGTCTGACTTTATTATGGAGAAAATATCTGTGCATCTCCATCTACATAAGAGAGAAGAGGGGGAAGAAAAAAAGGATGAGTCATGCCTCGCTTTCATCTAAAATTTATTCAAGGGCAGTGATGTTTGTGGTTGAAGGTCCAGCATCCTCTTTTTAGAATAAGCCCTGTCTGAACTGCGCAACATTCCAGTCCGCATGGAAAACTGCGTGGGCTCTGTGGCAGGATGCGGCCTACATGAAGCAGCATGACAAGTGTAACTGCTGCTAAATACCAGGGGTTTTTTTAATTCCTTCTGGTAACTTTTCACACATTTCTCTACTCCTGTGCCCAAGGGGAGCTTCAGAGACACTTGCTGAGCCTTTTTATCAGTGGAGCGTGCGGGATGGTGAAGGCGAAGCTACCTGTGCCCGATGTTACCACACGCTGCCCCCCAGCTGCCTCCCGCGTCAGAGGGGACAAAACCGCCCTCCATGGTCACTCGCGGGAGCAGCTGAAATGGCCCTTCAAGGTTCATTTAGCTGCGTTCAGCCCTCTGCTGGGAACTGAAGCCTGGTTGGAAAATGAAAAGAGTTTAATGAGCTGGGGGTCTTTATGGGGCTGGTATTCTCAGCAGCGATTAGCAGGAGGGGGTCTACAGCAGGTCAAAAGCTCTTCTTTTGAGGGGTCAGCAGAACATCCTCGGCTGATAAGATTAAACTAATGTGGCTTCTGGTGTTAATATCTAAAGCAGCAGGCTGCTGTAATGTGTTTGGGATGACAGGCACTGGGAGAAAAATCAACAACGGTTATTCATTGTAATAGAAAATGTCAGGTGATTCCAGCACAAAATACTTAGGTTTATTATCATTATTATTATTATTTTATTTAAAAGAGGTTTGAAATAGTAACTTTCAAAGACAAAGAAGACAAATAATACTTTTCCAGTATTAGGTATAATCTACTGCTACATAAAATACCGGCTTTGTATTTTACCTTAACATATTATTTTTATTCAAATTTGCTTTTTCCTCCATACTTTCTGTATTTAAATAGGCATTAATTATGTCCTAGTCTCCTATGTTACTGAAGCCTTGTGAATGTATTTCAGTTCTCAGATTACTTTACTGGATATTTCAATGGACAGTACTGGCTTTGGTGGATATTTCTTGTACTTGGTAAGTGGCAATCAAACATAAATGTTTTTATGTGGAAGTAATTAAAGATGATAGTTCTTAAACATATTTAGCCATATGCTTTTCTGATGCTGTTGTTAGTTTTTATGCTGCTCTTTTTTCCTTAGCATTCAGCAGATATCAGTCACTCTCATGTTGCATGGACTGCAGGCTATTTGGGGACCTTCAACTCATTTTTTTTCTGCACATGTAATTATGTACATATTTGCGGCTTATGATTTGTGGGGATTTTTTACACAAACTATATACACAACTGTTTTGAGAAACCTCTAGGCTTTATGTGGAAAGCAGTGGAAGGAGGGGATACCTGATGAATATATATTGAAGCTTGTGTGACAAATCTTGCATTTCAAGAGATGTGACTGATCCAAGGAAGGTGGAGCCTGTTGTCTTTTCCACAGGTCACGAGATGTCCTTTTCTCACGAAATGTCCTTTTCTAGTCCTTTGAAAGGCTCTGGGCACCATAGGTGCTCAGTGAGACGAGCGCGGCTTCATGCTTGCTGATCACAGAAATGTCTCCTTTAAAGCACCCCCTGCTCCGGCACAGAGCTCGATGCGCTTCCAGCTCTGTTCATCTTTTTAATTACAGCACCCGCTTCCCAGCGCGGCCCTGACGCTCCAAGGGTGGATGAGAGGCGGGTTGGTGCGAGCGGAGGCTCCTCTCAGCGCCGTCTCGAGGCTGCAGCTTCAGTAGGTGGCAGCCTCGCCTTGGGGAGCCCGCGACGAACGCCGAGGAAAGCGCAAACGCTCCAGTCCTGCCTGGGATCATTTAAGATTTCCGGCATTGCTTGTGGATAGCTTGCGAAGTTATCTGGATATTCTCCATCCCCCTTTTAATAATGCATTTATCAAAGAGACAACCCGTCCCCTTCGATGCCTTCATACTCAACTTGAGGTTGACCGCATTCGAGTAGCAAGTGATGTGACTCTTTCCACATGCGAACATCTCCAGATAAACTGTTTTAATCAAAGTAAAATCCAGTTTCAGGCACTGCACCAGGTTTAATGCTTTCACTTGTATAAAAGCAGTGTGTTCTTCCCTTTACATCATCTTCCACCCTACCTGTCAGAGCTGTGCCTTTGTAGTCCCTCTTTCTACCAGCCTTGTGAGCTGCTTGGCTCATTCAGAAGTTAGGCCACTTATATTTTGGAAAGCCTTATTTTTTCAGCCTTGTCTGTTTGAACATTTTCTCTCTTTTATGTCAACTCGCAAATCTTATAATATGCCTCGGAATGAAAGGCATCAACAGGGTACATAATATATATCCAACAAGTGACATTCCCTTCTGTCTGAATATTTTGGTTGAAATATGTTATTGATAATTTTAAACTAATGAAACAAATGAACTGAGATTACTAGAATGCTACAGAAGAATTTACCCTATAGAACTACTTTGCTGGGCATTAAAGAAAGAAAATATTATCAAGTCATGGGGATTCTGCCACACAGATCTTTATCTCAGTGTTTCAGACAAGTTTCCAATTAGAAGAGGCTAGCTAGTATATCCCGTATTTCTTCAAAAATGAATAACCTGAATTTTGTGCCTTTGTCTTTGGTATAGCTTGCTGCCATACTTGAGTCCCCTGTTGTCATCCTTTTTCTCTGGTCGTGTTCACATATCTGTTTATGCTCCCATCTTCTCCTGAGTCTGGAGAAGTGTGCTCATGCTCTGTGGAAAAGCAGAACGGTCTTCTTCCCAAGAGACGTGCCTAGCACATCTGTGTAACTATAGGGATAGTTTATTAGGATGGAAGAGAAAATAAAGGAATCTTTTGATATCTAAGCTAAAGCTTATCAAGATTTTCATTTGAACCTTTGGGATCAGTTACATGCATGCACACATGTGCCTTCAAGCCCTTTACATTCTCCTTAAAATGCACATGAACCCAATTCCTACATAATGATGCACCTGGTATTGAGTTACCCAGTTCAGAGTCATATAGGGGTTAACTTCAGTTTCTGAGAAGCAAAGATGATCCTAAAGAGATATAGTTAGCTTAAGCATAGACTTTCCCAGTCTGGATCAAAAAGAGGTTTAATCTTAGCTGGTGTCTCCTGTTCTGTAAGAGCAAACATTGTACATGTGTGCTGTTAGAAAGCACAGGGATTTATTGTGGCAACATCTAAGTCAATCCTGAATGATTATGAGTTAGGGTCTTGTTCTTTTATTTTTTAAACACTTAATACTACCTTAAACCTATATTGTAAACCTGTACTTTCTTGATGTATCTCAGAATTAAAAATGAATTGGCAAGTGGATAGCATAATATTTCTCATTTGGGAGAAACTAAGGTATATTCTTCTCAATGCCTTGAAGATGTAAGAGTTGGTTTTCTGTGCCTGAGACGCTGGCAGCAGGCCCTGGCTGACCTGCAGCAGGGAGAGGACCTCCTTACAGCAGCACATGTGTTCCAGGGTGAAAAGAAGGTCCCTCTAGACTTCTGCCTCCACAAAGCACAGGATCACAGAATGGTTGAGGTTGGGATGGCCCTGTAGAGATCATCTAGTCCAAACCCCTGCCCTAGTAGGGACACCTAGAGCACAGGGTGGCATCCAGGCAGTTTTGAAAGATCTCCAGAGAAGGAGACTTCACAGCCTCTCTGGGCAGCCGGTTCCAGGGCTCTGTCACCCTCGCAGAAAATAAGTTCTTCCTCACATGGAGGAGGAACTTCCTGTGTTTCAGCTGGTACCCATTGCTCTACTCAGCCCTGGCGAGGCCACATCTGGAGTATTGTGTCCAGTTCTGGGCTCCACAGTACAAGAGGGATGTGGAGCTGCTGGAGAGAGTGCAGTGCAGGGCCACAAGGATGATCAGGGACCTGGAACATCTGCCCTATGAGGAGAGACTGAGGGAGCTGGGCCTGTTCAGCCTGGAGGAGAGAACACTGAGAGGGGATCTAATCAGTGCCTATAAGTACTTCAAAGGAGGGAGTGAGAAGGATGGTGCTGGCCTCTTTTCACTGGTGGCCACCTACAGAACTAGAGGTAATGGCCAGAAACCGAAGCAACAAAAGCTCCACAGGATCTTAAGGAAAATTTCTTAACAGTGGGGGTGACAGAGCCCTGGAACAGGTTGCCCGGAGAGGTTGTGGAGTCTCCTTCTCTGGAGATCTTCCAAACCCGCTTGGACGCAGTCCTGTGCCATGTGCTCTAGGTGACCCTGCGTGTGCAGGAGGGTTGGACTAGATGATCTCTAGAGGTCCCTTCCAACCTTAAGCATTCTGTGATTCTATGTTTCTATGATTACCTCTTGTCCTGTCACTGGCCACCACCGAGAAGAGTTTGGCCTCATCCTCTCTCCATTCTCCCCTCAGGTACTTGTATAGATTGATCAGATCTCCTCTCAGTCTTCTCTTCTCCAGGGTAACCAGGCCCAGCTCACTTGGTGTTTCCCCATGTGATAGGTGCTGCAGTCCCTTAATCTTTTTTGTTGCCACATGAAATTCAGATTTAGGCACCCAACTTTCTTGGCAGATTAATCCTGCCAACAGAAACAGAATCATCTGCTGAAGCCTACTCAGCAAAAGAAGGATGGATCTAAGAGCTGTCTCCGCTACGCAGCCTCAGGGGGGCTTCTACTCCCCAAAGTTTGTTCAGTGCCCAATGAATCTCTTAAAGGGTAGAAGGAGGTTAACAAGGTCTGTGAGTGAGGTCCTTTTTTATAGCAGTAGCTCTTGTGTGACAATTTTGTAGATATTGTTCTCATTCAGTAAATTCTTGTTCAGTAAATCACTAGAGCTGAAAAATTCTTTCAAATATGGCCAAATTCAATTATTTAAAAATCATTTAAAATGTGAAAATAATGAAATATGGAGGTGAGCGTAATGAAGGTAGTTATAAGAATTGTTGTGAGTAGTCTTTGAATCAGCTAGTGATTTTCCTCCATTAGGATGGTGCATTTTAGTGGATAGCTAAATTGCAAGCCAGCAGCTGCCATAATTTGGTACTGGTTTGATGGTGGAATGCTCAGTACTGTCTTGATTCATTTTTTTTGTTTTCTCCTTGGTTTACCATGTGTCACGCTCTTAAGCTTTTCCAAACTCCTTGGAGCTTGTGGTTCAGGCAGTTTTCTTACAAAGAAATACCTTCTAAAAATTTTACTTGAAAGTAATTTGCATTTCTTTTTAGAACACTTACTCGTTTTCTATTAACATTTTTCACGTAATCCTTTAAGTGGGAGCTAACTGAATCCAGAACGCATGTAAAAAATTTATGAAAAGCCTTGCATAAGGACATATCTGTCATATCTCTCAGCTAAAAGTAGAACTTCTACCTGTTGAACTTGTTTGTGAAATGCATATAGGATTTGCTGACTTGTTTATTTTTTTAATCAAAATAACTTTTAGTAGTCTGGTTATATAATGCAGGTTATTGTGTACTTTGATATTTTGATATACTTCATTTTGTGCATTTCTGACATTTTCAGGACTCCTGCTGTTCTTTCGAGGATTTGTCAATTATCTTAAAGTCAGAAATATGTCTGAAAGCATGGCAGCTGCTCATAGGACAAGATTTTTTTTCTTGTACTAAGGTAAGCGGTTTTTAGCAATGAGAGAATCGCTGGGAAACTCTGAGAAGCAGAGTTAAATATATGCATTAAAAAATTCAAACTCCACAAAGCAAGAATTTCCAAAGATCCGTCACAGATATTGTGTATGTTCTCTGCATGCTTGGAAATACCTCGAATATCTTGAAATCGTGCAGTTGAAAGTAACCCCGTTTCCTCCTTGCTACCCGCGGTCCTTGCGGGAGCCAACGCTCAGCAAGGAAAACGTGGTAAAGCCTCTTGTTCTTCCAAAGCAAGAGCCGGTATCTGCTGCCCTTCCGGATGCTGCCCTTTATGTAGGGAATTAGTAGTCAACCTGTTGTCAGCAAGTTAGGAAGTGGTGATCTGCCTGCATATTAAATCTGATTAACATGGGTCTCAACAGGCTAACAATAGATAAGTATTGCCTCTCTTCACATGCCTCTCTTAAGATAGTCGTGTACAAGGATGATTATTGTGTATTCAACAATGTGCTTCAGGTAGCTGACTAATCGGGCTGGCACATAGCCACTCTTGATTTTGAATTTCTTTTATCCATTAGGTGGATATGTTGGACTTCACAAGTAGGGGGTCTCATGAGTATTTAAATTTTTTACCTTATCTGCATGACTAGAGAATTTAAATCTGCAAACAAGTACTGTTGCAACTTCATGACGCTGAAATGTTTAAATGATATATTTGATTTAACTGATAAGCTGTGTTTACTGTAATAATACTGCAAATTTTCTTCTTCTTTTTTTTTCCAAGAATGGCCACAGGATCAATGAGAAGTTGCCAGCAACATTACTGGAAATAATTATTTGTCTGAAACAAAAAATGAGACAGTATTTACCTAGAAAGGATGCTTCCCTTTATTTAAGGCAATGATACACCGTTAAACAAATGGCTAATAACAAATATGGAAATTCAATGCTTATAGTATAACATTCTTGCTCATGGAGTAAAACTGTGAAGTGAACATAACTATAATGTAATATTTTTACTGTGTGCCATTTTGCCAAAACTGGGCTGTAAGTTCAAGTGCTGAATAACAGAATTATATTGCCTTTTAGTGATCAGCCTAAACTAGTGTCTACAGTGCACCATTTCCCTTTCACAGCAGTAATGTATCTGTCATTTTCTTAGCAGCCCCTGTCCTGCTCAGGATAAATAGAGACAGCATGAAAAATGTTAGCTTTCAGTATAGTAAAGCTATGGCTATAAAAATATGACTTTAAACGTGACTATTGGCACTAACTGGTATTTGAAAACTGAAGCTTGGAGAGATTATGAGTATGTATGATGTTGCAGTCCGTGACTTTTATTATTATTATTATTATTGTTATTATTATTGTTGTTGTTCTCTTGAAGTTAAAAGTTCTGTTTTAGGACAAGATGTTAATGCCTCATTCACTGTCATGTGAAGTTAATGAGCTGTCGCCTCTTACTTGAGAGGCTTCTGAAATGGTCCTTCAGCCAAAAGCATTTCTCATCACTGTGCTATCTGGGAGGACAAGATTTGTGGATTCTCTTTAGATAGGCGGACACCTAAATATTTTCTTAGTATAAAATGTAAACAAGGATTGCATATTAATTTCTGGCAAGTTCAAATGACTTTGTTTTTCTGAAGACGGATAAGTCCTCTAATTAATTAAATAACAAATGTTACCTCTAAAACTGTAAAATATTTTCAAGTGTGCTTTCAGACTGTCACTTTGAGGAAATAATAATAAAGCGCTCACTTTTTTCTGCCATCCCGACGCAGCAGAGCCTGGGGGTGGGAAGCTGCTTTCTTACTGCTTCCAGCTCTTAGCTCAGCCAGCAATGTTGCTTATAGCTGATCACTCCAATGAACTGAAGTACAAATCTCTTTTTATCCCCAGACTGCATCGAACAGACATTCCTTTCCTTATACCAGTGTGAAATTTCCAGATGATCCGTAACTCTTCAAGTTAATAGGATAGAAGACTACTAAAAGCAGAAGACAAATTAGTGAAGATACAGCTTCAGATACAAATGACAGGATGGTCTACGGTCACGTGGCAGTTCTGGTCATTCTAGTAAATATTTATAATTACTGCCTTTTCTTTCAGCGCATTTGCATATGTGCTTTGAAGATAGTACCGAAGTAAGAGCAAATCCTCTGTTAGTATAGGTTAAGTATAGTCAGCCTTGGTTAATCCGTGCTTCTTTTACCCAGAATATTTAAGTGGTAATTTGTTTTACAGCATTTATGTATCACTGATGTATAGATCTGAAGTTTGAGTAAAAATGGAATGCATTAAATCATTCAGATTAACCACATGACACAAATTTTTAATATAATTTAGGTTCATCTAAATTGTGTAGAACTTTTAAGTTTACTAAAACCTGAAGTTCCTTGTTATCACAAACTTGTTTTCATCAATACTTTATGGAATTCAAACCAATATACTGGTTTGCTTAAAACTGATACTTCACTTTGAGTCCACTGTAAATAACTCTACATAAATTACTGTTTAAATTGCTTCTTAGGAAATAAGTCGAACTATATTTTGTAACAGCACATTCTCTAAATTATGTTTAATCTTCATATGAACTACCTATATTTTTGTTGTTGTTGATATGGTTATTAAGGAAATACTTACTGCTAGGTAGAATTTTGGATGTCAAGGCATCAAATTGTTTCATCCTAAGTTTGTTCACATGAATTTCTATTAACTGGTTTTAGCCTGAGCCTGAATGGCCTTGCTCATAAGCATAATCCTGTTAAAAGATTATATTTATTCATGTTAGCAGGGATGGACAGCTGTATATCCTTAGTCCATGATTATGCAGCTGGGTGCTTGTAGGTACAGCTTTGTCCCTAAAACAGATATTGCACATGTGTTCCCTGCTTTATAAATACTGGCTTTATTTAAAAGTCTCGAGTTAGTACAAACACAGCGTCCCCTGGAGAGTCTTCTCAAAAAGAGTCCATGCAGTCATGCAGGTGTCTTGAAATCTTTCTGTAGAGATATTATCATTTCATAACAATAAACTGATTTAAATTCCGAGGTAATTTTGGAAATAACATAAAGGGGGGAAAAATGTATTTTTAAGTCTCTGAAAGTGGAAAAAAAAGTGTTCTCCCTGTCCTCACTTAAATTATACCATTACTTTCTTAAAAATTTCATCTCTTAAGGGATCTTCTTGCCTGCTCGTGCACATTGAAGTTCCTTAATTTTTTTGTGGAATGCTTTTTTATGTTTCTTCCTCAGTAGGAGAATACATCTCTCAATCCTTTGTACAACTGGAATCTCAGTTGCAAAACACAGTAGTTATTGGTTGCACCTTTGGGGGAGAAAGATGCAGATAATTTCCTCCATTTTTTTTCTTTTTATGAAATTCTGCTTTTTTTATTACTAACATTAAAAATGGTGAGGTTTATGTTGTCATTAACCTAGTGCTGTATTAAATTTTGTATCTTAAATGTTTAAGAACGCATATATAATCTGCTCACATTATTCATTTTCTTAATCTTTCAGAGATATTAAAAGTGATTATAGACTAATTTGAGGGGCACTCCACTTCTCAGCTTTTTATGGGGAAAAAAAGTTCAGTATTATGTTCAATATCTGATTGGAATTTCCTTCTATGCTTACCTGTTCTTTTTCTATGTTCTTTTGCATTCATCGTCCTTATGAAAAGAAGCAAATAATAAAACATTGCTTGTTTTGCTAATCGAGGCTTCTGCTTTTTATTGTTTTGCACTTCACATTGAAAACTACACAGTGCAAGACTGGTGGCAACGTGGAGTTACATTGATATTAACCAACGTTCCCTTCTCTTTTCCTTTCTGTCTCGTGTTTTATTGGATCATACTGTAAGGACGCTTCGCTTGATCAGTTAATACAAGCGGGCCAGGCACACTATATTGATTCCTTTTCTATATTTACCAGTGTCTATTTTCCAGCTGTATGATTTTTTCCCAAATTGAATAACTGTCTTCAAGCTGACTTATTTTCATTTACTCCACCAAAACTTTGCAGAATGCTTCATCCAGACCTTGGGGGTTCTTTGCTTTGCTTTTTTTTTTTTTTTTTTTTTTTTTTTCCTGGGCTAGAGTGGAAGAAGTCATCTTCAGGCAGAATATGTAGGGTTAAAAAATGTACATGTTATCTAATCCTTTATAGTTGATGCAGCAGTTTGGGAGCCTGAAATCTCATCAGCAGGAGGAAGGGAATTGGGACACTGTTTTCAAAGACTCTGCAATCTATTCCAGATGTGTCAAATGCTGCATATTTTCCTTGCTATTTCCTGTGAGCTTGGTTAAGGAGCAGCTGGCTCTGTGGTTTAGAGACACCTGGCCAGCTTTGCTTTGTGTCCTGCTTGGAAAGCAGGAGCAAAGAAAGAGTGGGGGGGAAAGGCAAAATTCCCCCCCTCCCCCTTACACCCTACTCCAGTATCACAGAGGAGTTGCCTGTAAACAGATTTTATATGAATGCAGATAAAACCTTGATGCTTGGAGGGAAGCGCCCGAGGGGAAGTCCATTTAGTTTGCATAACTCACATGACTTGAATGTGTTGCAAGAATCCTGTAGCTTTCCTTGTCTCCTCTCGTGGACCGGGACACCGCAGGAAGGCAGTCGTCTTGAATGTGATTCAAGCAGCCTGCAGCTCTATTAACACGTTTTGGAAATGATCCATCGCTAACTATTTCCGTGCACATGACGAGGGAAGGTTGTCTCCAAGCTTTCGTTTTGTCTCACCTGGCCTATGGATGTAATCCTCATCCTGTAAAACCTTTAGCCTTGTTTTAACCTTCTGCCCTTGTTGGCTTCCACTGCCTTCCTGGTGGATGATGAACAGGCAAGTGGGGAAGTGGCTTTATTAATGTGCTAGCCTAACATAAGCTGACTTTTATCTATCTTCCACATGCAGAGTGAATTCTCCCATAATATTCTGTATTAGTTCCTCTAATGGAGGGACTAATACAGAATACCCCCCCTCTAATGGGGGGGGCTGGTTCACGTCGTTCCCTTGCAAGTCATCATGTGAGCTAATTGTCGCCTCTTGGGCTTTTGAGGAGAACATGGTTAATCTCTGGTCTTGGGGATAGCAATCTGTCAACATGGAAAAAAATGCCAAATTACCTTAAAAGGCGATTAAGATACCCACAAACAGGCCAGTCTAATGTGTCGTGTGTGTTGCGGGGTGGCTTTTTTCCCTCCACCCCAGGTTCTTCTTTGTGATTATCATCCTTTCCCTCTGAACTTCCCAGGAGGCTTTCCCCTTTTGTATCTTCTCCACATACCGTATCCTTTCCACTTTCGTGTCCCTTCTTCTTTCTCCACGTTCATGTCGTGCACTCAGCAAGCTGATGGTTGCCTGCACGCACAGATGCCTGCCCTTATTTTGTTAGGTTGATGTAGCACCATGAGGTCCAAGTGCCCAGTTTCAAATGAAACAAACTGCTGCTGGCCTAGTTTAGTAGTAAAATAACTATGAAGTAAACTGCACTTGCCCGTGTTCCTCAAATTAATGGTTTAGTACAATTGCACTGCTGGTGCTTTTTTTTTTTTTATAGGAAACTCACAGCACATGTGGCAATTCTGTTGGTATTCCTTGCAGCATGAATACAATGTAAATACGAATATTACGAGTACAATCCTATGGTTAAAAATGTTAAGGGTACACATTGGAGAGAGCCTTAACTGTTTCTGAAGTCTGCCTGGAAGTTGGGGAGCTCGTTGGACTCAGTTGCGTGTTGCTCAGCTCAGGTCTGTGCTTGACTCATAACTTGCTCATAATTGTGCTCAATGCATAACTCTTGCTTTCCCCAATTCTTCTGAAGAGCCATAATGCAAAGGAAAATCTTTGGCTTTGACTTTATGCTCTGTAGCATAAAGTAAAAAAAATGAATAATTTTAGAAGATAGAAAACCTTGATGCAAAAGCAGATATATTTCTCTTCATTTGCTTTTTGCTTCCAGAATCAAAGAACTTGGAAATAATTCCATAGCCTGCTGTCAGTAAGTGTTACAGAAAGCATTTGTTGCATGTCTTGCTATTTCTCTGTGGCTTCTAGAAACTCCTTCTCATGAAGATAGTCTGGTGATATATGTACTATATATAGAATTTGATCTGTATCTGTGGTGCATACCTATGAAGTGACATACTGGATCCTACATACATGCCGTATACATTTCTTCTGCAGTGACATCAAGAGAAAAGATAATATGCATTAAAACATGGCAAAACCGATGAGTTTTGCTTCGTTTGCTTGGGAAGTGCCAGCACCTGATCTACTTCTGTATCTCAGCCATCAGCTGTAAGACGCAGGGAGCATTATAACATTTGCTTCTTCGTTTTTTTGCATTCTGATCTCTTTGAGGCCTGCATTAACCCATGTGCAGTGCCTGGCACATTGCAGCTCCACATCTTTTTTAGATCTTCTAATTATATAGCTGTGCCGCAGAAGTGATTAAGCACCTAGTGCATATAATTTTATCCAGATTGGGGGCTTACAAACAGATACGGTGGAATTGGTTAGTGTTAGTGCGTCTAATTAGTTCAAAATAGATCTGCCCTTCAAATGAAAATTACCATACAATTAAACTACCTCTGGACAAGTGAGAATTGTCTTGGTAATGAATCAAGCAATGCCACAGACACTGCTTCTGTAATCAGCCGTTTAGTCGTGGCAACCATGTGTCAGCGACCACTGGTCCAGGTTTGAGTTTGGAAATGGTGTAGCTGCTTCTATAGGTCACGATGCTGAGCTAAGAAGCCCTCTGTACCTGAACTAGCTGCCCACGGAGCAATCCGAGGTTTCCTGTGGGAACTCTCTGGGGTCAGGGCTTCTGGAAAACACTGGTTCCAAAATTCCAGTGTGGAACCACCTTGGGCCTGACATGGCAGGTTCCAGCTCAGGTTACCTGGGGTTAGGCCAGGCTCAAGCTTTTGCGCTTGAGTGCCAGCATCATGCTGTTTAGCGCAGCTTTAACATCCCTGCTAATTGGATTTTCCACGGGGAGAAGAGGGGTGATAGTGACAAATGAGTAATGAAGTGCTGTGTGTCCCAATTTAAAAAAGGGCTTGGGAAAATGGATGTGCAGCTCGGGAATGTAACAGGTAGATGTCCAGTTCAGGACACTCTGAGGGTTGCTTCTATGTTTAAAGGAAAATACAGTCTCTGTGTATGCCAGCTGCTCACTGAGCGCTGTAGCAGGGTACCCTCTCATCTGCTTTTCTCTGGATCGGTGATTCCTGCCCTCACTGAGTCATTCGGATCAGAAGAGGCCACAGGAGGTCATCTCGTGCAGACTCCCGTCCAGCGCGGGGCCAGGTGCTGCATTCAGCCCACATCGCCTAGGACTTTTTCCGTTAGCTCTTGAAAACCTCCAAGAGCAGAGATTCCACAACCTCTCTGGGCAACTTGTTTCAATGCTTAATTATCCTCATTCATGATTGTCAATGACCTAGTTTCAACAAAAGATGTGCACAGTGGCTTCTCCCACAGTACCCTGGAGCTCTGAACTCTCTCCTGGCACATGAATCCCAGGCCTTTGGCATGAGGAAGGCTGGAACGGAGATGTCTCAATTACTGCAGCAATGCAAACTGCTCGACTATTGAGTGAAGTGGGGGAGAAAGTGTTTTAAGTTCTCTTGTTTAGAGAGAGAGAAAGAACATCCAATCCCTAATGAATTGCATATGTTTCCAAGCCTAAAAAAGGATGTCAGGCCCTCTTCCACTCTTTCCTGCCAGCTTGTTTAAGCACTGCTGTGCTCAGAGCACTGGATGCTGTGAATTCTCCTAATAGCTCCGAACATCGTCACTACCAGGAGGCTCCATTTATGGGTATTTAGGTATTGAATCCTGCTTCGGACACTAACTCTAGGTATTACAGCAACATGTGTGTCTGTCTTGTTTGGTCTTGGCTTAAAAACTCCTTTTAAACAATTTGGGATTTAAGTAGCTAAATGAATCGGAGTGGAATTCATGTAATCTAATTTAATCTTCCTAAAAGTGCAGTCACCTAGTCTAAGCTAGTCACCAAGGATCATGCTGTAGCCAGATAAGAAGGGGCGCATCTGCAAAAGGTCTGCGTTCCCTTCAAAGATGTATATCCAAAATGGAGGCGACTGAATCGGCGTTGAAAGCTGCACCCTTAAGTACATTTAAAAGTGTGCCCTGTAGGTTCTTAAGAAAACGATACCTTTTGGTCACAGCGGTGCTTGCTGAAAAGTTTCTCATTTACAGGAAACTGACTTTTCTTTGAAATTCTGTTGAGCAATTTGCCCCTGCTCCCAGTGTCCCTGGCCCTCAGGGCACATCTGTCCTGTGGCTGAGGATACCACAACTTCCAGAGCTGCCAATCCCCCAGGCTCTCTCCGAATCCTGCCTTGTATTTGGCAATAAACTTCAGTCTGTGGTGTTTCAAATGAAATGGTTTGGGCTTTGTGAAATCCTGTTTTCCTACAGACTTTGTTTCACAAGTAAATAGGGATCTGCTGTTTGCTGTTCCAAGAACCAGGGGGAACATAATGAAGCAAGTATGCAGATGGGAGCTTTTTTTCACAAAACATGTCAATGAGCTGTGGGACTCCTTTCCCAGTGTTTTGCTATATTGTTGTGATTAGAGAGTGGCTGATTACTCAGCAAAGGCCCTAGAAAGGAGAGAAGCAAGTTTCCATGGCCAGGCCACTTTCAGGTATGGCTTGTGCATGACTGTGTATGCTTTCATGCTAAAGCTGGTATGATGTGTTAGGAATGCAAAGCGGTGATGTGCTGGTCAATACTTGTCATGTTCCCAGTGCATCTGTCCAGCTTATGAATGGCATTTTGGCTGTCATTTCAAGATTAATTGACAGGTTTTGAGAGGCTCTTTCGAATCTTGAATGCTCTCTCCAAGAGTTCTACCGGTTCTTAGTCTTAATGTCATGAAAAGTAGCAAACCCTGATGCAAGATGGCTTTAACTATTAGAAAACACTTTCAAGACAGGGCTCAGAAATTACACCTAATTACGAAATTAACCTAATTTAGCAGTTGCAATAAGGATGCTTGGCCACCAGGTCACTGGTGTAGAGTGGCTTCCTCTTAAACTACTGAAAACCAATAGACTTGGAGCAGTTTGGCTGCATTTACATCATGTACAACCACATTCCAGGCACATGGAGGACAAGAAGGTGCTCAAGAGTAGTCAGCATGGATTCACCAAGGGGAAATCTTGCCTGACTAACCTGATAGCCTTCTATGATGAAATGACCGGCTGGATAGACGAGGGGAGAGCGGTGGATGTCGTCTATCTTGACTTCACCAAGGCTTTTGACACCGTCCCTCACAACATCCTCCTGGGCAAGCTCCGGAAGTGTGGGATAGATGAGTGGACAGTGAGATGGATTAGGAACTGGCTGGATGGCAGGGCCCAGAGAGTGGTGATCAGCGGTGCAGAGTCTAGTTGGAGGCCTGTGGCTAGTGGGGTCCCCCAGGGGTCAGTCCTTGGTCCAGTCCTGTTCAATTTATTCATCAATGACCTGGATGAAGGCACAGAGTGCTCCCCCAGCAAGTTTGCTGATGACACGAAACTGGGAGGAGTAGCAGATACCCCAGAGGGCTGTGCTGCCATCCAGAGGGACCTGGACAGACTGGACAACTGGGCGGTGAAAAACCTCATGCAATTCAACAAGGCCAAGTGCAAGGTCCTGCACCTGGGGAGGAATAACCCCAGACACCAGTACAGGCTGGGGACTGACCTTCTGGAGAGCAGCTCTGTGGAGAAAGACCTGGGTGTCATGGTGGATGATAAGTTGACCATGAGGCAGCAGTGTGCCCTCGTGGCCAAGAAGGCCAATGGAATCCTGGGCTGCATTAAGAAGAGCATCTCTAGCAGGTCGAGGGAGGTGATCCTGCCCCTCTACTCAGCCCTGGTGAGGCCGCATCTGGAGTACTGTGTCCAGTTCTGGGCTCCACAGTACAAGAGGGATGTGGAGCTGCTGGAGAGAGTCCAGCGCAGGGCTACAAGGATGATCAGGGGCCTGGAACATCTGCCCTATGAGGAGAGGCTGAGGGAGCTGGGCCTGTTCAGCCTGGAGAAGAGAAGGCTGAGAGGGGATCTAATCAGTGTATATAAATACCTCAAGGGAGGTAGTGCAGAGGATGGGGATGGTCTCTTTTCAGTGGTGGCCACTGATAGGACTAGAGGAAATGGCCGGAAACTGAAACATCAAAAATTCCATAGGAACTTAAGGAAAAATTTCTTAACAGTGAGGGTGACAGAGCACTGGAACAGGCTGCCCAGAGAGGTTGTAGAGTCTCCTTCTCTGGAGATCTTCAAAACCCGCTTGGATGCAGTCCTGTGCCACGTGCTCTAGGTGTCCCTGCGTATGCAGGGGGGTTGGACTAGATGATCTCTAGAGGTCCCTTCCAACCCTAAGCATTCTATGATTCTATGATTCTATGATCATTTGGGCCCAGCTTTTTGGGCTCCTAAGATAAAATTATTACCTTGCATTCCTATTGTGATTGAAGGCATCTAAAATGTGGGCTCTATGGCAGCTCCTCAGAGTGAGGCTTTTCTGCAGGGAAGCAGATGCTCTGCAGTATGTGGGAGTGCTCAGGGGTACAAGTGTTGCTGAGATGGTTCTGGAGGACTGAGATAGCATCAGAAGAGAGAGCCAAACCTGGTGCAGTCTTACCCATGCTGTGTTTTGGGAGCATCTTCTGGAATGAATACTTGCCAGAACCACCTCCAGGTTTGGTCACAGGGTGAGCTTAGCTAGAACAGTCCAGGGAATGACCTAACAACTAAACAGTGCAGAAGATCAGGGCTTTGTTGCTTGCGTTCAATCCCCAACTCTTCTTGTATCCAGCAGTGTGGATGTAACCTTCAAACCCGTTTTCATTATCCCACAAATATGCTTACTTGTGAGCTCAATCAGATAAATTTGGAACAAGTCTCTACCCAACTTAAGAAAATACGTAGATGTCTCCTGTAGCTCCTAGAAACCAATCCAGTTACAGCTAAGGAGGATTTGCTGTGAATTTAAAGGCTAAGTCTGAACATTTTAGTCTCCTGCATGAAATGAACAGTGGTCCAAAACATACCGCAACAAATCGAAGGAATCAAGGAGCCTTGAATTGCAAACCTGGGAAGTCTACCCTAACTTAAAAGCTCAAACTTGCCCTCTCCACCACTATATATATAAAATGCTGTCACTGCATGAATTCCAGGCAGGTATCAGGAGACATATATTAATGTTTAATTTTTCATACTGTAAGATGTTGGAGTGCCTCCCAGCTTCTGTTCTGCACCCCGTCCTCCAGCATGTTGGTTTCCGTACAAAGGAAGGGAGTTGCAGTGAGCTGTGAAAATAGCCCTGGATCTGCACAGTTATGAAAGGAAGGCATGTTACACAGTACACTTGCCCTGCCCAGCCAAAGAGTCCAAGTTCAGATAGTTTCACAAGCTGCGAGGTCTCAAATCCTGCCAACATTCGCACCTAATCTTCACTTTACATTTGCTTTCAAAGAGAGGATGAGCTGGGAAGAGTGGCCTCTTCTGCAGCAGTAAGTTTTATTTTTTCTGGCTTGTTTAATCTTTTTGTTCAAAAAAATTGGTAAATGTGACTTGTGTAATGGCGTAGTCAGCTTTCCTCCTCGACGTTTCTGTAAAGAGGTTAAAAAAAATGATTGCAGAGTTGTTTACCCAAGGCTAGATAATAACCGACCGCTCATGGCGGGGCTCCGTAAGTGTCTGCAAGGTGACACTTGAGGCAGGCTTGGATTTTGCCTGGCGCTGGTGCCCACCCAGAAGGCTAAATAAAACCCTTGTTTTATTCTTTTTTCTTTACCGTTGTTCTCCTTAGAGGAGGCTTCCTGAATTCAGCTATATAAACTTTTAATGAGTGACCTATTTGCGAGACTCCTTTCCGGATTGGCAAACGGAGCCGATACGGAGCTTGTCACGCTCCCTGTGCTGTAACCTCCCTTTCCTCCCCGTCCCCTCCGTCTGGAACGGGACCAAGGCAGCGAGAGCATGAAGGAACCTCCTCACCGGTGAAATGCGGCGTTGACAACAGCTGGCCCCAACATTTCTGCACCTTGCCGTGACGCCACCAAGAAACAGCCACCGCGTGTCCAAGCGGCCCCTGCGCAGCGTCCGCCTCGGCCGCGAGAGGCTTTGCAGGCCGCAAGCAAATAGCTCTGAAGCTGCACGCCGGGCCCAGGATGTTGTTTGCTCAAGGATAAGAGGGCGTTTGCAGCATACAGCGTGCTTCCTTTCACTGCCGCTGAAAGGTGCAATGACTCCGAGCTCTGAAAAAGCAATGAATTTGCAGCTGGCAGGTCGTGCTTTAAAAGGAAAGATCCGCATGTCTGTCTGGAGAGGGCACAAGGATGCTCGTTCCTTCCTCCACTGGCTGCCGGGGGGTTGGTGGTTTTTCTTCTTTCCTCCAAACATAGGCAACTTTGGATTAATTTCTCCATACAAAGCAAAGACGCTTTCCTGAAATGATATTTATTGCATGTTTATGTTCCTGAGGCTTAATATAGTCCCTGAAAGGAGATTAAGAACTAGAACTGAAAAAAAAAAGAAAGAAAGCCTGAAATGGTCTAAATAACTATCAAAAAGTCACAAAAAGTCATTGAAATCAGAAAAGTTGAGTCGTGCAGATATATGTTGTTTGAAACCCTAATGCCTTCATGCTATCTGAGATGAAACAGGAAAAGAAGTTTCCAATTAATAACCTAGCTCATCATATGCTATATTAATAAATACTGAAAGCAATATTTCTTGAGGTTATGCAGCCAGATGTTTTCTTATGAAAATATTCCTAAATTAACTTCTATGGGGAAGTCTGATCAAGATTTGTCTCAGAGACAATTATCTAAAACTTCACTAAAAAAACTCAGCAATGAATTTTAATTCTGTAACTTTTATTTTAACACAAAGAAAGTCACACAATAGTTTAGTTCTTCAACTCTGACAGACTTAAAACATTCATATGGCTACAATGAAAATAATCTATGCATTGCATACATAGCGAGGAGGCAGGATACAGGAGAGGAGAATAAGCACACATCGATTAACATCTGGTTTCACCTGAGGCACATGTGGATTTCACATATTGGACTTTGTTCCTATTTTAGAGTTCATATAGATTTTGCAAGAGACCAGATGGATTCTCTGATTGCAATCAACACATGCATCTTTGAGGTCTCAAGTGCTTACAAGCACATAGTTTAATGTTACATATAGGGAGGACAAAAACATCCATGTTTGCCTTGAGTCTGTGCTTAGAAAGTGAAGGAAAAAATGCCCATTTCCAAGTTCCCAGTGTGGCCGTTAGAGTGGCTTTCCAGTTTATGCACTGGGGGCCCATTTGCAGCTCTGTAAAATAAAATTCATAATTATTTGCTTCCCATTATTACGCCTGCATTTTTCTTACTCTAACTAAAGTAAACTAACAAAAGGTACAAGATTAACATCCATTTGAACAAGCAGTTCTGAGATGCCAAATTTTGGTCTCAGTGCAATCCAAGGCTTGTGTAAATGTCTTCAGCCTGAAGCTTGAGTTCAAACACTGGTTAGTTCAGTATGTTAGGAAGAGCCTGATAGTTTATTTGTGTGCATCTCAAAACCGCTGCATAGTTTGGCATGGGAAGGGAATAGCAGAGAATTTGCAGGTCAAGAATGAGGTCAACTGGCAAGCCGGTGAGGAAGCTTGCACAATACCTGCCCACAGTTGGTTTGGCTCTAACCGATACTAATGTCCCTTGCTGTCATGAACTCTGAAGTCATCCACAAATCAAATAATTTTAAAGAAACACCCCAGCGCATTGTAGACATTTGTCTACAACTGTAAACATTAATCAAGTTTATTACTGAAATGTGCTCTATCAATGGAAAACGTGAAACTAGATTTAGACGGAAGGGGATTCATGGGAGATGAGATGCTGGGGAGGGGGGAAGAGGACTCTCTCCTGGACAGAAAGCTTCATTCCTCTGGAACATTCCCGCCAGGTGTTTTGGTGTAGGAATGTATGGTAATAAAAAGTGGAGACTCAGTGAGCAAAACGAGAGACAGGGATAGATTTATGTCCTTGGCAATTCAGGCCGGTCTCCATATGTTGTTAACATTAGATGGTGAGAGAAATTAACTGTATCATATGCTGTTGCACACAGCATGTATTTTGAGCCATTCTTGTTTAAAAAACAGCTTAAAGCAAATGGAAAAGATAAAATGAGTATTTTCCTCAAGTGAGAACAGATGGCAAAGTTGTCAGGCTCTGGAAGTCAGAGCTAGACTTCCCTGTGACCAGGAGGTGGAGGAGGTGGGATGAAGAGTTCTCCTCATGGCACAGGGCAACCCCTTTCTGGATCAGGAATGCTTAACAGTAATGATGTTTTTTTTTTTTTTTTTTTTTTTAATCCCAGTTTCTTTTGAAATGAGCCACACTCTTCTCACTTGAGAATCTATAAACAGCTATAAACTTGCCATGTTGTCACAACCACTACTCCTGATGATGGTTGGTCTGTTAAATTACGTTCTCCAGTTGTCCTTGTTCTACGGGACTCGAGAGGCCTGTAAAGTGCTTTTGTCAAGCATCGCAGTCTTCTTCCTTCCACGGATATCAGGAAATGTGGGAGCTGGTCATTGATTTTTTCTGCAGCCTCTGAAATGCTCTCTTTGGCCTGCACCTCCGGCTGCTCCTGGGCGGAGGCGGCAGGAAGCGAAGGAGCCGCGTCCGGGCTCCAACAAGGGAGCGGCCCTTGGGAGGACCCGGAGGAACCTCCACCGGAGGCCGGAGCCCATGAATAAAGCAGATGAAGTGCCTTTTAAAATCATTAGCTTGAGATCTACACAGCTCTTCCCTATTTACAGGTTTAAAGTTAAAAGTTTTATTTTTTTACAAGTTTTTACAAGTTTTATTTTATTACAAGTTTTATTTACAAGGGCAAATTTAAAGAAGCCTCTGAAAAACACCTGCTACTTCATCCAATAAATCTGTCACTAGAACATCCGTCTGGGGAGACTTCAGGTCTCAGTTTCTCCTCAAAGGGATTTGGACCATGACACTTACGTCCCCAAAAGTGGTAGGGTACCTGGGGGCTATTTTTTCAATCCTCGATGATAACTTTTTCTTCTTCAATAAAAATTTTGGAGTTACTGAAGTAGTCCCATGATTAATGAATTATTCAGCAGTTTGCCTTACCTCCCAGTAGAGTGTCCCAGCCGACAGGCCGGCAAGTCATTTCCCTCTCTCTTTGTTCTATGTATATTTAAGTAATTACTCCGTACAAAGGGATGGATCGGCTCCAGAGGGAGAGCTTGGCAAAGCTCAGCTGCTTTGTCATGGAGGGGAGGGTCCTCTCAGAGACATGGCTGTCGTGGGGTCCAAATCCCAGTAGGAAAAGGAGCTCAGGGAGGCTCTCCCAGCTCCTACATGTGGATGCTGTAGGGGATGTGCCACTGTAGAAGAAAGGAAATGCTTTCATTTTACAAAGGTTTCCCCAAATGATGGACAATTAGGAAATAAACATTTCATTTGACCCAAAACACTCTTTTTTTATTATCATTTTTTTATTTTGTTCTGTTTTAGTATCAGAATCCCTCTCCTTGAGTCTCCTTCTTGTTAAAAAAAAAAAAAAGCCTTGTTAAATTTTCCAATGGTTTCCTTCCGCGGCTTAAGTAAAACAAAAAAGAATTTATTCACACAACTATAACTAACTGAGCCTCGTAGAGAAAAGACAGAGAGGAAAATGCAGCTGCAGGTTGATCCCTGCAGGGCAAGGCTTTTCAACGTTTCGTTTTCCATCTGCCGCAAATTGATGAATTTCATTGCATCTGGAAAAACACCAGCACTCATGGCTATAGGATCACAGTTCAGCTAGGAGCTTCTGGATACTTCATATAGCCAGGAATTTGTTGGTTTGATTAGCCTGTAATCACTGTTGCATTGCTTTATGCTCAGTAAATATTTCAAAAGCAAAGTCTGCAGCTTCAACTGCTAAGAAGGACTTTATTTTTTGATGTAATCTGAGATTTGAAAGCGTATTTTGCAGGAGGGCTGAGCTGGAGGCATTGGGCATTGTAAAATGTACAGCAAACTCAGCCATCGTTTCTGCCTGTGTTTCTAATTGCTGACAAATCTGGTAGCAACCAAATCGCTTTATGGCCTCAGCAGATGAGAGCAAGGGAAATGCTGGGCCAGCTGACCCCAGGGATACAGCTACAAACAAGCCACAGCGTCTGGGTGAATCTTGGGTGGGTTTTCTCTCAAAAAATCACAATTTGTAAGGGGGATGCCATGGTGCAGAACCTGAACTTCTCAGCAACAAGTCATCCAGCAACTGAACAACTGGCCAGGAAGTTGATTCTTCACACTGCAACAGCTTGCTTTCAAAATCTGGGGTGTGGATGAAACATAATATTTATTTAAAGACAGAGGTAAAAACCTACCCTGCGCTTAATCTTGAATGTATGTCTGCCATGTAGATACCTTCTTATTCCTAATGACTCCGACTGCTGTAATTAGGTATTGCATAGTAAGCGTCTGGCTCAGGGAGTTATGGCCTTTATTTTCGTATGGATTTTGTACTTTTAGCAAGCAAAATATCTTCTAGCTGCTTAAAATTCAATTTTGAGTGGAATTTCCTCTCAACATATAGTTTATAATAGTTACAGTACAGGTTATGTGTAGAGCAGAATAATCAACCTTTTTTTTTATCTCTTAGTCTTTATAATAACAATACAGTAGGAGGCCAGTTTTGCACTTTCTTATCTGCCTTGTTTGACAACATACACGGGCTCCATTTTGTAGCTGCCTTTGGAATAGTTAATGGTGAAGTGATTGCTGCTGTGAAGAGATGCTGAACAGGCCCATTCCAACAAGGCATATGTCTCCCTTACCAAGGATTTTAAACTTGTTGACTGGGAAAACCCTACTTGCCAGAACAAGATCTTTTTGCACACAGCAAGAACAATCTCCTATTGTCTCTGGGGATAAGATGGTGCCAATAAAAGATAAAAACCCCATGCCAATGTAGTGATGCATAACTGTGTTAACTGCTTCACCACTATATTTAACTATGAGGTAAAAGCCTCTCAGAGGCTTTTTTTTTTTCTCACACTTCTAAATAAACTGAGCCTAGCAAATATATGGAAGTAAAATCAAATGTTTTGTCCATAGCTCTGCAACTGCACAAGTATGAATATTAAGTTTTCATTGATTGGTTCTTATGTCCTCACAGCATATCTTTAAGTCTTTCCTTTTAAAGTTTGCACTCTCTTTCCCCTTCACATGTGTCTATTTACCTAGTGACACAAGGCAGATGGCAAAATTGCGTCCTAGCTGGGAAAATTATCCCAGAATTGGGATGCTGTAAGGATGGGACCCGCCATAAAGGCAGAGTTCTTATTGTATTCTCTATAGATGGATACTTGGATCCACTCTATTTAATGCAGACTTCTGTTTTTCATGAGAATATGCTATTTTTTTGTTCCACCTTCTGTGAAGATTCCTTCCTTCCAGAGAAATGCAGACCACCTCCATTTCCCCTCGCTTGTGCAGCTCTGCTCTATGTGAGTAACATCTGCTAAAGTATGTAAGTTTGAAACAGAAAGGAGTTTTCAGGGAGTTGAAGGAGACTGAGGATGAGTTTTATGCTGGGCAAGCATTGTTTGAGGAAATTGTGGAAGCAGAGCCTGATATTTCAGATTCCTCCCTCTCTGGGAGGGAGGTTTAGTGCTCTGGCAAGTACTCCAAAGGGTTAGTTACATCTTCTCAGGTCACCTTTCACTCTATGATCTTTTTTTTCTTGGCTACACAGTGTCCCGTGGCTATAATAGGAGAGGCAGCAAGTACTGGTCATGCAATGGTCTTCTGGCTGGGTGCTTTACTGCAACGTGGGATTTCTAGGTAGGCTTTGCAGTGAAAGGGGCCCAAAACTCGTCTTCTCACACACAGGTGCATGTGAAGCTCTGGGGACTCTGTGCCAGAGCAACTCCCAAAAGGGAGATCAGATGCAGGCAGCACTGATTTTAAGGAGAGGAGAGTGGCTGCGTAGGTACATGCCAGACTGGTCTCCCACGTGGCCTCAGACCCAGAGAATATCCCAGGCCTGCTCTATACAAAGGTTTGGCCTGAGGGACCTGAACCAGGGTCTTGAACTATGCACCACATCACAGTCCACATGGAAGCAGGTGTCTCTGCTCAGTCTGTGCCTCTTCTCAGGGAACACTGTGCCCAAGATGAGCAGCAATGGGAAGGGCCATGATAATCAGGGAAGAGCTGGTGGCTTGGAGGGGCCGCAGGTGTAGGCCCTGCTGGTGGGTACAGACTTTCAGGATCCTTTGGATATAGCTCCCTATAAGAATGATTTGGTGTGCTGAATCTTGTGCTTTTGTCTGATTTTCCTTAGAAAAATTGTTGACTGAGCTGACATTTTTCAAGCAAATCTGCTGTATTTTCTTTGATCTCTCGTGGCTCTTCCTGTCCTGTTCAAGCCCATTCTTTAAGTCAGCTGGAGGAGTGTCAGCATCTTTCATGTTGATAGCATTGGCCCTGTCTTTGAAAAGTCCTCAAATGTTTGCTGAGCGGTGCTTTATCTCGAGCCATTCCATCTCTTTCTTTTTTGTTTTAATCCCCTTTTCCCCCTCCCCCAAACTTCTCTTTACTTAAACTGAAACCCTATACCTCCTAAGGACCAGGTAGAGAAACAGTTTATGATATACACAGTGTGTGTGTATACATGGACCTATATGTAAGCATTTGCATATTATGTCTATACACACAGAATATGTATGCATGTATATGTAACTCTTGAGTATTGCAGAGTAGCTCCAAGTGCAGCATAGCCTCTAGATGCTCCTGCCTGGCAAATAATCAGCCCCTCTTTCACAACCTTTTTTTTTTTAAGTTTGGATGTGCGCATTGTGCAGAGCTGGCCCCATTACGGGGCTTGCCCTTTTCCATTGATTACGTGGCACCAAAATGTAGAATTGAATGCAAGTCTAGGTTCATGCTGAGAGAGCCCTGCTAACCTCAGGGAGAAGGAATTAGTTGGTTTTGGAATTTTAATTTGGTCCCAACTGTATTTCAGCTTGCTTTCAAAAATCTGAAAAGCATAACAGTCAGGAAAGCTCGGCCACATAGATCCGTGTCATTGAGTTAAAATGTTTATTTGGAATAAATAAATGGAAGTGCAAAACCACTGCAAACAATCTGGTTGCAGATTGTTGTCAAAATTATATACACACGTGTATACATTTTCATTTCCTTCCTCCCCAAGATAAATTATCCCTTAAGCTTCTCCTGTGGAACACATGTGCCTTTGGAATGTCAGGAGACTGAAACGTGTGGAAATGCAACATGTGAAATCAGAATTACATCTGGTTATATACTTTTGACTCCAGCATGGCTCAGTCTCTTGCCTCTCAATGGTATTTAAATTAAGCCCTCCAAGATGAAAATCGATTCTCTCTGTGTTTCTGAATTTGCAGCCATGAGAAGGAAAAAAAAAAAAAGATGTAACAAGAAAGAGACTTTTCCTAGTTTAATCTTTTCTTGTATTGCTCTACATCTTTCCTAATTGGTAAAATCAGCTGTTATGACAGAGGCAGCATCATAAATAATAAGCAGCAAGATGTCCCACTAAGAGCTTCTTTCTCACGCTATTTCCTGCAGAGTGAGACTGTATGGATGCTTGCAAATATCTAAACTTGGGGCAGTATTTGAACATCCCTATTACCTTTCTGAGCTTTAGATCCAGCTCTTTGATTTGTTCTCTCAAGCTCCTTAAAGCTCCTTCTCTGCCAGTTTGGATGATGTGTAGGAGTCTGTGATGAATACGCTCATTATCTAATACAAAGTGGCATAAAACACTCATGCCATGAACCCCGCCACACAGCTATACCCTGCTGCAGCTCTCTGATTCATGCTGTACGAGATTAATAGCATTTATGTTATTCATATATCTTGGTTGACCTTGATCTGTTAGAAACTCCCTCCTTTTTATCTCTGTCCCATACTGGGGAGGTTTTGTCCCGCATTAACAATGGATCTTTTGTACTTCAAAGCACATTCCCCCCACGCCCAACATCCTGAGTTTTAATTTTCCTTACATATATAATATCTGTTCCCGTCTCTCTCCCTCTCATATTCTTACCTATGTTTAATGGGTTGATATTATCTCAGGAGCTATGAGCTTTTATTTTATTTTATTTTATTTTTAAATAATGTTAAGTTAACCCTTTGGAAGCTAACTGCAAAAATATTTAGACTGTGTTTTTTTTTTTTTTTTCCTCTTCAATGAAGTAAGCCAGTGCTTTAAGAGTAGCAATATCTGTAACTTTTCTTTGTGGAGGGTGTGGGGAAAATGCTATCATTCCAGTGAGGAAGATATGCATTGAGATAGTAGGTGAGTATGTGTGCATGCATGGGAGAGGAAGAGGATGCAGGAGATGGAATAAGGAAACAAACAAACAGACAAACAAACAAAAAAAACAAGTGCTTAGTTTTAGATGTGATTTTTCAGTAACTCTGGCTCCTGTGTTTCTCCTCAAAAAGTTATGGGATGGTTCTCTTCTGTCCCTTTCTTCCTCCCGTACTGAGATGGGTGACTTGCTCTCTGCAGCCTCTCGGTTCTGCTCCCCACTGCAGCTCAGTGCTCACAGTGAACCAAGATACCTTTGGTGCCTGATCTGTGAGGAATTTGGGGCTGCTTAGAAAAAGCAGAGCATGTTGCTGGAAGGAAATGCCTGTGTCCTAAAAGGACTTGGTTCTCCGGTTGCGGCCTCCCACTGCTGGTGATCCAAGGGCAGGTCCTTGCAGAGACATTGCCCTTCCCGCACCTCTCTCTGGTGGAGCGCTGGCCTTGGGGACTGCTGCGGTCTGGTGCGTGTGGGGAGGGAAGATTGGACGGCTCAAAGCATATTGGGACTTCCAGAAAGAGATGCAAAGACCAGTGCAAAGCTGGGCAGGAGCTGCTGCCTATCAAAAGTGAGAGAGGGCTTCAAAGAGGCGCAGAGGTGATGCAGGAGCAGATGTGGAAGGAATCCCAGAATGGCTGAGGCTGGAAGGGACCATGAGAGATCATCTAGTCCAGCTCCACTGCTCCAGCAGGGACACCTAGAGCACGTGGCACAGAGTGGCATCCAGGCGGGTTTGGAAGATCTGCAGAGAAGGAGACTCCACAACCTCTCTGGGCAGCCTGTTCCAGGGCTCTGTCACCCAAGGAGCACTGGGGAAAGAAAAGGCCAACAGTCGTGAGGAGCTTAAGAGTTGGCAGCCTGTCTCGCTGAAGGGATAATTCACATGGAGCTTCTAGGTAGGACATGAGGATGGATTCTGCTTTTGGTTCTCAGGCAGTCTCCCAGGTATAGCAGTCAGCCATACATGCTGGGCCCATACGTGCTGCATGCATGCATGATGCATACGTGCTGCATGCATGCATGATGCATACGTGCTGCATGCATGCATGATGCATATCTGTTGTGTGGGTGCCTGCTGCGTGCATGCACACTGGCCATCTGCCATCGTAACTGGAAGCGGAATTTGGCTCTGTTTGCTGACTGAGTCTCTCACTATTGCTACAAAACCACTACAGAAAAAAATGGGAATTCTAGCTACTGCCTTCCCTTCATTTTTCTCTTTCCCTGCACATGCCAATTCTTAGAACTGTCAAAACAGGTATATGCCTGAGTCCCAGAATTGGAACTGGCAAGGACCATGTCATCCTGAATGTTATAATAGCTTTCCAAACTATTTATTTACGTACATCTGCCTCTGGCTTGCAACCAGTGACTCATTATTTTTTATTTTCCCATCAGCTTTCTGAAAGGCTGAGTTAGAAATGTAAGAGCTCAAAATGCTGATCTATAAATGTAGACAAGAGTTTGAGGGAGAGGCAAAGACTTTTATTAGACATGCTGATACCACTGAAAAAATAGACAACTTTCAGATGTCCTGGCTTGTCTTTGAATCATGAAATCCTGTCTCTAATTTTTTTTTCCCAGTGACATTAGTTGGGCTCAATACAAGATATGATGGCTCCTTCCAGACTCTTCCTTGCTCATGTTTCTAGACTGTCATAGGTCCAACAGCATCTATCAGTAAGCATTTGTGGGAAGAATAGAATTACTCTTGGTATCTACCCTTGGTAGATTTGCTGAAAGAGAAGAAAAAAGTTTTTAAAAAAATATACTTAACACAGAGTAAATAGAGCATGCCAACCTTTCATTGCAATGTACAGTGAGCACTGCAAATTTTTCCTGCTGTTTTCCAGAGCTTTACAAGATATCAGTTTCAGTGGTTTGGAGTTTTTAAAGCAGTAAAGCAGACAGAGCTTTCAAATGCCTGTGGGTTCTCCCTGTGCTGCTGTCGTTGTTCCCCAGGTCTGAAGCACTTTGAGGTCCATCTATCTTATAATCCATTTAATTGGTCAGGATTGAACAAGTGTGAACAAGATATATATATGTATATATGTGTGTGTAATGTGTGTGTTTGTATTTAATCTCTGCTTAAATCCTGCAAAGAAAAAACTGACACTTTCTAAAAGAATTCATAAGTGATAACAACCTTATCAGTATCAGGCTGCGGTTTCACTGTGCTCTGCGTGTGCTCAAGGAAAGTTCTGTTGACTCTGGATTTGCAATAGAGCATATACTGCTTTCATGGGATTAGAAGCCCATACAGAGGCCCCATATACCTTGGCCTTATAAAACTGTTTTGCTCTCTTTGCGTGCTCTAACTTTTGGAGGAAGTGAAGGACTTCCTCTGTGAAGGGTCGTGCTTACTTCAGTTCTTTGTGCTCTAAGTACTGAGACAGCAAGTTCCTCAGGAGATCTGCTTTTTGTTCACTTTAGGTTTATTTATGACATGCATCTGCCTGCCTTTTCCTCTCTGCTTTCAGTACTATAAAGATGCGGGAAAAAATGTTCTCTTGGTGCATCTGCAGAGCCATAGCCCCATATCTTTATTCAGGGATAGGTTGCCACTTAAAGGCTCAATTTCCTAATAAACTAAATTGCAAGGAGCAGTGCCAAAAACTGTATCAAAACTCCATCGGAGGAAATATCCTGCCCATCAGCTTCTTCTTGGGCTTTGGAAGAACTCTGCTGGTGGATAATGAAAGGCAAGTCGCATGTCAATGTGGCCACACATTTTCTAACATTACCACTCACATCGAGACAACACGTTTTTGGCTAATGAATAGGTTTATGTTCTAGCTTTTGAAGCCTGGACTTTTCTCTATGCTTTTCACATAACTCTACGTGATGAATTCCTGTACTGTTCTGCAGGCCATGTGAATTCCCAGCAATGTTACAAGGTCCAGGTACTGCTTGCAAAGCTGCACAAGGGCATTTGTGAACAGATAGTCCAGCAACATGCTATGGATAAAATATAGCTGTATTGCTGCTATCCTGAAAGGTCATAGAGGGCATTACTTGAAATGTCACTACAGACTTCCTAGCCCATCTCCTCAAAAATCTTTACCTGAAAACAACAACATTTTGGGGTGAAGCAAACATGAAGCAAACTCATAGATAAGTAGCTGTAGGCTCATGGATATGTAACTGTGTTCCCAGAGATTTTTACTAAGATGAAGATTGCTCTGATCTGTGTTAGTTATGTTGAAGGATGCTATGAGATCCCTCTGTGTTCGAGGAATATGAATTCATCCCGCTCAAGAGAGATATCTGAATAGATAGGGTGAATGTCTCTCTTTTTTTCTTCATATTGAGGTAATACAAATGACAAGGTGAATCCTGCTATGAGCAAGCAGTGTCCTGCTGCAAGCCAAGGTACTTCTTTGAGAACTGATCAGGTTAATACAGAGAAGCTTGTAACAATTCCCCCCTAAAATTCCATGGTGCAAAGCTAAAAATGGTAATTTTTTTCCCTTTAAAACCTGAATAGATCTTTCACCTTTAGCACATGTAACCAAGGCCATTTGCTGCTTTCCAGCATAACACAGGGAAGAAGATGGAGTGGAAGCGGGGAGAGTGGTAGTGAACTTAAAATGATTTCTTCCAAAAGGACGGGAAGCACATACTTTTCATGTCCAATAAATCATTTTTTTAAGATGCAGTGAAAGAGATTTGGGCAAAAAATATTTCTAACATGGAGGATAACATGTAAGAATCAAACCAAAATGCCTAGGAGGCCATGGGATTCTACCACTAGAGATTTTTAAAAAGAGGTTAGGCAAAAGTTTACTTAGGATGGATAGAGAAACAAGATATATTGAAGAAAGATACATCTTGATCTGAAGCTGCAAACGGGGCTTCTTGCACAGAGATGCCAGACACAGAAGTCCCCATCCTACTGCTCCTGCTATGAGCAGGAATTCAATGTATGAGGTTGTCTTACATAGCATTCAAAATTGTCTGAACTGATGGTGCTTGATTTGGGTGAGAACTTTGCGCAGTGCTACGGATATGTGAATACAGCGGTTATAGCAAAAGTCTGAATGAGCCCTGTGTTTCTTATCAAGGACTGCTAAATAAAACATTGAATTAATGACTTACATGACATGAACCTTGAAACAGGGCAGCCAAACCCTATGTCTGATATGAATTTCCCAGCTTGATTAAAATAACTTTTAGAATGAATGTAAAAGAATTGAGTATCTGCAAGAAATTCAAAGCAATGTGCTGAACTGGGATAGCAAGCAGTTGGATAGTGCTTTGCTGCACATGTGTTTGCTTATCCCTGCTACTGTATCCCCTATAGTCATCCGCAGTTTTTGCCTGCCTTGTCTGGGGGCTGGACAGTGGCAGTATTTTTAGCTTGACTTCAAGAGTCGTCAGTGCTGGGCTCTGGATTGCACAGGCTCTTGCCATTTGTAATATTCCTTGTTTGTGACTGGAAAGTCTTGTATAACCCTGACCGGGAAGATAGTGTGCTCAGTTCAACTCACGGGAACTGACTGATGGATTATCACCTGCTTGGTGTAATGGGTTTAGGTAAAGCTGGCAAAGACTTCCCAAAACAGTTAGAAACTGGGCAGCTTTTCTCAGTGGCACCATATTTGACAATTTTATTTTGCCTCATTTCTTGTAGAAGTTCCCTTCAATAGTGGGTTCAACTCAGCATCTTAGATGGGCAAGGGATGTGTCAGCCTCTGGGAACACCAATTTCTCTCCATTGACTGTAGAGGGAGCCTAGAGGACTAGCTTAGCTTAGTTTATGTGCACATCTTTTGGACTGCTGACATAAGAGTAGAGGAGTCAAACTCTTTATCACTAACAAAAATCAAAGCACTAGGAGAAAAAGGAGTTCCACAGAAACTGGTACGGAATGGGGAAACTTAGTTTAGCTTAGGAGACTTAGCTTAGGAAATATGTGTAAAATAGATAGTGTGGTTTAGGTAGCTGTAAGATAGTGTGATTTCACTTTTGAAAGTGAAATGCTTATTTCTGAAGTTGCAAAAAAATGCCCGCTATGTGCTGGGAGTCACAGCCGTGAATGATCTCCAGGAGCTGGTTACTTCAATTTATCCTTTCTCAGAACAGCCAGCAAAGATGTATTGCCAGGATTAGAGCCCTATCCACTGGCCGGTGGTACTCACTTGTAGTGTAAGAAATATAAGGCCTCTTTTGACTATCATTTGTAAGAAATGGCTGGTTTAATAATCTAACTCCAAAAGAGGGTTCCTGGCCATGAATTACAGTTGGAGGGATGCAGCTCCCTGTGGTCCATGCTTAGGCACCTACTTGCTCTTCAGAGATGTTGAAAGGTACAGCATGAGAACAACTCCCAGACTAGCCTCCACAAGCAGAGGTGTCTAGTCTGGGAATTTTGTCTGTCTTCAAATATGAACTAGGTGTCATATCCCTCAAAACTTAGGTCAGAGTATGCCCAGAAGAAAGGCATTTAGGTACCAAAGGAAGTTTGCTGTAGAAAGCATCACCTAGGTACCTCCAAGGTGACAGGCAAGCTAAATGGAGAGGTTGAAAATCCAGATTTGGCCTTAAATATCAATGAGGCAGGAAATATCAATGAGCCGATGCTGCACGGGGCATGTTCTGGCAGCTGCTCAGCATGGCAGGATGCAGCTCAGCCCGGGGCCACTTTCTGAGTCCTTCCCAGATTTCACTTGTGCAGTCTGCCATGAATGCCAGCTGGGGCTGGCTGATTCCCAGTGCCCAAATAACACGTCCCACCAGGTCTGCCTGTGCCAGCCTTGGAGGCGGACTTGCTTCCTTATGTGAATTGGGAGCATTTCTGCACATGCTGCAGTGACAAGTCGAACTCCACTGAGGGTAGACCCCACATCTTTCGCAGGCCTTGCTGTCCCACGTCTTTCGTAGGCCTAGCTGTTAGCCCACAGGACCCAGAACCTCAGAGGGATTATCCTAAGTGCAACTGAAATCACAAGAGGCATCTACGTTAGGAACATAGTTGCTTTGCCTGTATGGGCAATGGAAAAAAAGAGGGAAAAAAAACACCTGCAGGAAGGAGGTACCCCTGCCTCTGGGCTGAGCTGCCTGACACGCTTGTGTAGCTTGTGGTGCGGGGACTTTCTTCTTTCTGCCACTGAATTAGCAGGAATTGAGTCACCCTTAGCTTACAAATATTTCTTTGTAGAGCAGCCAGGAGCAAAGTAGTGCTTGTCTTTCATAAAAGCAAAGAATTTGGCGATGGAGTGTGAACTCACATGTGTCCTAAGTATAGATGTTTTTTGGAACAGAAAGTCAATCAAATGTTTGTCCTGCGAGAATTTTATCATAAATTTTGCCATGTTATATGATGCTACTGGTACTATGTGTTTACTTTCAATTTACATTGTTAGCTCTGTTTATTGCCTTTTATCAAAACTCATCAAGCCGATGGTTGTTTTTAAGCTCTGTTATGAGAAAGATGAACACCAGCATGTGGAATACTCTAGAAAAATAAACCGAAAGTAGTTGAAAGCTCCTATACTCAAAAGTACCTTATTTGCATTTCGTGTGTGTGGGAGTATTTACTCGCAGAAGACAGGATATTGATGATCAAACATACAATTAACAGAAAAGGTTCTGTGTGTTTTATATTAAACAAAAGTACAAAGGCTCTGAGTTTATTTTTTTAACCTTTTTCTCAGTAACTTCTTTAAGTGAAGGAGTACATATGTTACAATATGTTTTACCATAAGCTGACTGCATGTAGACACACATTTGGTAAAGGAAAAGGCCATCTTTCAGTTATGTAAACTACAGCAGAACTGTTTATCCAAATTGCTTCATCCATGCAAGCTGATCTGTCCATCTGTTATATTTCATACCAGTTCATTTCTGTGTCTTAGTCAGAGGATCACCTTGAAGAGCCAATCAGATCTCCCATGCAATGCAGACCATACATGACCAAACTGCTTTTAAATCAAGCCTGCAGCTTCTCTAAGAGCTCGATGGCTTTTAAAAAGACATCTCATATTGACTTATAAAGCTTAATGGCAGGATACCGCTGCCTTAATATTTACCACTCCGTGGTGTGTCAGAAATGCTTTTATGTTTCATCCTCTGTCTGTGCCAGTCATTCTGGTGCACCTGTTTTCTTTTTTTCCTTCCAAGGCTGCTCGCAAGCCTCTGCATTCACGGTTTTTGTGTGTCTGGGTGTATTTGACTCTGCCATCTGACACCCTGCTTTTCGGCCGGGATGTACCTCCCCAATCCCAGTCTTCCCCGTTTCCTGTTCAGTTGTCATTTTTATCCTCCCCTTTCCTACCAGATACAGAGTTACCTTTGTGCTCTTGACATCTCTAGCAGATGTTTGTAGCTGACCTGTGTGCTCTCCAGCACCTGTTAGCTTTTCCCCAATTCCAATTTTGAATAACCCCTTCCCCTCTGCCAGCTTTCTTAGTGAATAACTTGGCTCCAGCATGCCTGGTGCTCCTTTCTGTGGAAAGTCCTTTCCCTCCTTATTCCTCATCTTATTCTTTATTCCCACCCCAGATTATGTCACAAAAGCAACTCTCTTTTTGCTAGTAACTCTATCTGTCTTCCACAAATGCCCATTTTTCCTTACAGATTGCTGCAGGTGTAGCAATCAACAGCAGTTTGGGAATCCTGCTATAAATAGGAAACAGGACTATGGCCAAGTATTGATGTTTCCTAACTTCCCTGAAGCCCTGAGAAAGTAGCCCTGATGTGTTGCCCTCCTTGGGAACTGAAGCTAGAGGCGACAGATTACGCATTGAGCACACCATCCGTTCTGCTTAAAGGGGAAACTAATTTTACCCTTTGAACTACGTGGCGTGAACGTCTTTTCTAAAAAATGCTTGTTCTAGGTGAGAAGAGTATATTGACTGCAAACAGATGGACAGGTTCTTTTCATGTGGAAAATACGAGCTCTGCTAAAACCTAGCAGGTGCATTGAAACTTTAATAGGGCATGTGTTAAGGTTTTGTTTTTTAGTGTATATTTTGTATCCATCAGTACTGCCAAGGCACAATGAAATGAAAAAGAGTTGACGGTCTCAAATTTGGGGGGATTCTTCCCTTTTCTGTCCTTGAGTCCCTCTTGTCCTTTCCCTGAGCTCTCCCCCTCTGCAGTGAGAATATTTGGCTGCTGATCCTCAATAATACAGCTTAGGGATGATTTTTTTATTATTTATGGGCTAAAAATGTTTAATGGAAAGCAAAAGCACGTGGGTGCAAAGCATTGGAAAACACGACGACTCTTGGCTCTGTCCTCCCTGAAACCTCCCCATCTCAGCCCTGCTGGGTCCGCGTGGCCACGTCGCCGGCCGTGGCGGCCCACGGCACATCTGCGGCGGTCCTGACCTTGGGATTAGGCCATCAGGGGTGGCGTTCGTACAACTAAAACCCCTATCTCACGGGGCAGCCCCGGCTTGGGGTGAGCTGTGTTGCCGGGAAGGTTAAAGAAAGCTGCTGGAACTAATCCTTTTGATGAAACATTTAGCGAGGATGTCAGGCCCCTCTGATCCCGGCCCTGGTGGGGTATAGCTCCAGTTACCGTCCCCACACCAGCTAAGAACCTCTTTCCTGCACGTGTTTTCTGCATCAGTTTGTGTGCCCTGCAGTTGGGAGCAACTTCGTCTTCCCAGGATCCTTCCTCATATACCCATAGTGTGAACGCTGGAATACGTGTGAGGAGCTGAGCTCAGGCCAAACACTTTGAGCCAGAGCCTGCCTCCCCACACTCACCCAGGTTCCCGGGGATGGAAATGCAACAGTGACATGCAGGGAAAATAAAAAATAAAAAGGACTGAGACTAAAATCAAATTTTCTCCCCTCTCACCTACATGAAGCAAAAATAAAAGTACAATGAGGCTTATTCTTTCTTCATTTAATGCTGAACTTCCACTTATTCTGTGAAGTGACTTTTGTCACACTGCTGCAACTGCAGCGGAGATCAAACTGGGTATTTGCTGCAGATGTTTACACCTTAAAAAATAGAAGCGTATGCTTCCTCTTTCCTCGTTTCTGAAAGAACAAGTATTTTATGTGCATTCGGGGATCTGGACCCTGGGGAACTGCATTAACTTGTAACTCACTCTGAGCAAATAATTTGATACTCCTTTATATACGCAACTGGTTTTCAATATCCTGATGCATATGGTGACCCTCACCTGGCAGTTTAATGACTGCGTTAATGCAGTTGAAAAGAGAACAGAAACAAAACGTGAAAATATAGCAATAAACAGCCTATTGTGCTGTCTTATCTCCAGCGAGAACTTTATATTAGGCTAGTTTATTTGCTTAGTATGACTAAGACTTCTTTACTTCCGTTGAGAAAGCTGGGGTGAAAACCACAATAGTCCTTTAGACAAAATGGAAAGAGTTATTTATGCCTGTGCTATTGATAGATGTTTCTTCTTAGAAAACAGTATTTTTTTTGCAGTGCCAACTCTTTTCCCTGAAATATCACAATCTTTTTTTTTTTCCTTTTTCCTTTTTCCTTTTTTTTTTTACTGCAATGCAGGACCATGTTAACAATTCTGCTTCTTGGCTGTCAAATAGATTTCCTGTGGCCCGTTTCTGGCCGTGCGCTCAGCCAGCCGCAGTGCATATGAGGCATTTGTTTAAAAAGCAAACACCCTCGCTCATCATCGGGGTCAGAATTAACCCCTGGCAGGCAGGATTTCCCCCTTTCTTAGCGCGCATCCAAGCGCCACCTGAAGATTCGCCGAGGGTCGGGCCCGTCAAAGGGCTGAATGTGCTGGAGGCTGCCGGTTGCCATGAGGAAGGCGAGCCAAGCGCCATGGCCTGAATGTTAAACAGGGGTAACCATGGATTTGCTGGTGTGATTCGGTCCCTTGGCGCTGCTCAGGCCAGGAGGGGACAGAGGAGACTCCGCTGGGGCCTTTCTAGGAGAGGACACAAGGGGAGAGCCCCCCCTCGTCACCTTCATGTGCCAATGCCGGGCCACCTCCTCATAAAAAAAATCATGCCACATTTCTAAGAACAGATCAGCTACAGAAAAAGCTTTTCTCAGTATTGTTTGAAGAGGAACAGTGATTTCACAAGATATTTTTTCACAATTGCATGTGGGAAAGAGGCTAAATTGCATTATCCTGTTTGCCCCTCAGTACATAGAAATATTTACCAAAAGAAATGCCTTTAGGTTTAAGAAGCCAATGTTACTGTCTTTATTTTTTTTTCTTTTCCTGTTTGTTTGCTTGTTTGTTTTTGGCTGCTTTCTGAAGCAAGTGCTTAGTCTTGTTCTAAACATAAGATCACTGTCTACCTCATAATATTAAATAAATATTAAAAATGTTTCTTCTGAGGCTTGCCAAGAATGCAATATGAGCAAGTAATACCACTTTACTTAGCGAAGGGGTTCTAATGGAACATTAATTCAATAAAATAAACCTCTCACAAAACACTAATACAATTTCTTTTAAAAACTGACGAGTAATCTTGTAATGTCACAACCATAAAAATCAATAATGCACTGCTTTTAGACTTGGCTATTTAAAATTGGACAGGAAAAAAAATCTGCATAATTATAAACTTTTGCTTCGAGGATAAATCAAAGTTTACCTTTTGTGCATTACATTATACTTTCAAAATATGTGTCATTTTCATACTGGGGGTATGAAATACATTTGTTTACAGTAGCAAAGTATGTTAACACATCTCCAGAAAACTTTTGTTCTTTCCAATGCAGAAAACAAAACACTGATAAATTAAATAGGGGTCCATTGGTTTTCACCATCTTTAGCAAAATCAAACCCAGGAAAACACAACTAAATTCCTTAGCTACACAAACTAATAGTCCGTGATACTGATAGCATAGTACAAAATCATTTGGGGTAGGTTTAACTTCATTTAGTTGTTAAGCACTAGGCATCAGGCCCTGTTACCCCTTTAGTACAGATATTTCTTGCTATATCCAAAGAGGATGCACCCTATCTTTCAGCTGGGGACCTAATGCAGTTGAAATCGTTCTCATTTGAAGTGTTTTTTTTTTTCACCATCTAAATATCTAAACATTTAATATCAAATGTAATTAATTCTGTTTTGTTTTATTTTTCCCTAAAAATATTTCAGAGAACAGAAAATATAATGAGTTAGAAACAGGTTTGACCCTCAAAACTTTAAAAAAATGAAGGAGAAAAAAAAGAAAAAAAAGAGCTTCTAAATAGCATTGAGACATCTCAAGTGCACTGTAGGTGACAGCAGGTGCCCACATTTGGAAGAGCAATTTATTTGCATCTCCTGGGGCGCATCTATCTATCTCACGAAAGAAAGGAAGGACGGACTGAACCCACGTATGGGGCTCCTTGCCAGGCCCACTGCTTCCTTGGTAGCTTGCTCCATTTTCTGTCAGACCTTTCAGTTAGAGAATATAAATGTGCTGTAGAAGGGCAGTGCTAAGCACTGTGGACACAAACTCATCATTGCCACGTGGCCTCAGGAACATGGATCAATGTGGCCCTCTCTAGCCTATAGCTCCAGTGTTCCCTTCCACATCTGACAACTGTGAGTCTGTAAGACCAGGCAAACCAGGAGGATGGTCTGGGTCTCCTCTCTAAGACCCTTCGAGGTTCACAAGTGGTATTTGGGGTTTACAGGCCAGCAGCAATGACAGTCTCTGTCATTGAGGGATCCTCTTTGATACATGGCCTTGGAACACTTGATGACAACATCAGCTCCAGTTCAAGATTCAGGTGTTGCTTCCGCCTAACAGGCCATCTTTTTCAGCTGGTTGTGTTGAAATTACAGATGTCTGACGCTGCCTGGTCAGGCTTGGCTGTTGTTGCAGGGTGTTAGTCTTGGCAGCTCCTTACCCCTCTTTGAGGACCTCTCTGCTCCAAACTCATTAGCCTGCCTCTTCCTGCATCGTCACAATGATGTGGAGTGCTCTGATTTCACGTCTGCCAGCACAAGCTGGCCGCCCTTTCCCAAATAAATGCAACTTGGGAAATTAAAACCCCCAGGTCCTGGGAAGATTGAGTCATTTCCACAACCTCTTTAGAAATGTCCCTGCAGGGTGCTTGCTGCAGAGTAATCCCTGGAGGTGGGACGGTGTCTTCTGCTCAAGCCAGGGCAGCAGGAGCCCCGAGATCCAAAGGAGGCCAGGAGAAAAGGGGCACGGTGCTTGTGTGGGAACACAGGGCAGGGGGCAGAAGATGGGGGCTCGGGTTTGCTCTCCAGGGGTGTTTTCTCTTTTTCATCCAGTGCCTGATGCAGGAGGCATGTGCCCAATGTCCAGCTGCTGCGGCAACTGAGGGGCTGTTCAGAGAGAAAGGCTTCCCAGGTTTCTCGAGCCGAATGAGGAGCAGAAACAGGAACCTGAGCCTTGGTGTTACCCTGTCCTCAGAGCAAAGGGAGCACCCGGCTTCCCGGGTGGCCTGTAAAAGCACTTCACATCTCAGTGCCCTTTATAGGATGTGACAGGAAATCACTTTCTAAGCTGAAAACCCACACTTCAAATGCTGATGAAGATGCCACTGCTAGTCACTCATTTCATATATTAAGTGGATCTATACTTTTAGCTCTGTGACCTTCCAGTTCCAGGAATGTACTTTCTTTTTTTTTTTTTTTCCTGTTCCCAAGCTGTATTTCTTATTGCAGAGAGCACGAACTCAATTCATTTCTCTAAGGAACATGAATAAAGTTTGTTTTTCCTAAATTCCTGGCAAACAAGTTGATGAAATCCATATGGATCACAAAGACTGAACACTTGAGTGCAGCATTCCTCATGTGAGCAAACACTTGTCTTTTAAAACAGACGATTTTAGCTGCATAGATTTATATATATATATGTATACTATATATATATATATATATATATATATTTGAGATCTGTGAACCATCAGCTAGATTTCAAAAGCACAAGACAGGAAGCTGACAGCTACTGAGGATTTTCCTTCTTCCTTATGTTAAACATATAGGTGTTCTAGACAACTATTGTTAATTTTAGTTTGTCACTATATCTCATAACTGGAGAAAATTATTTAAAGAACAGTTAGAAGCTTCCAGACCCATGCCTTCACCCTCACTCTTTCACTCGTGGTAAACCTTAATTCTTCTTGATCTGCACGACTCTGAGTTTCAGTCTTAATTTTGCCATTGTTGGGACTTCGGATCAATCTTTTTTCAATGATGTCCTGTGCCAACCTCCATGCTGAGCTTGCTTTCAGCCCACAGCCTCCTGGCACCTGAAAGAGGCTCGAGCGCAGGTTAGGGTGGAAGGGATCTTGTGGGAAATTATTTTGGAGATTACAGAAACACAGACAAGCTGCTGACTCTAAAAATCCGCAGGAACACTGAGGATGGGTTTTCTTGCACGTCCCAGACCACCTTGGCAATGCTTGAGGGATGCTTCTAGTCTTCTCTAGAAAAAGAAAGGGGTGACCAGGTTAGCTAATGCAAAACTGATTGCTGGTTGTGAAATGAGTAGTAGCAAAATGGATTATCAGCCAGCAGAGCTGGCTATACATGTAATCAGTACATGATTACAACCAGCAATTTTTTTTTCTTATTCTTGTGTCTATATGAAACAGAACAACTTCAGAGGCCGAACCCTGCTGGCCATGTCAGCGGCTTGCTGTCCTCTCTTCAGCATCTCCAAAATCCTGCCAGCAGGACTTCTTTGCCAACCAGGTGCCTCACCATACACAACCTTCCCCCCTGCGAGGACCAGAGCGAAATGAAGTGTTTAGTCATGTTCTCCCACCATCTTCTTTCCCAGGCTGCCCAAGAGACAGGTGAAGTTGCAAAAGCAGGAAAAGGTCCACGGGAAGCGAGTGTGGCTGAGGCACGAGGCTGAGGAAATGGTTGGTGGCTCCTGTGAGGAGGGTGAGGAGGCCGCGCGTTGCTCCTAGCAGTCTGCGCTGGCTCTGCGTGCTAGTGCATCATCATCCATTTGTCTGCAAAATGAAGTGCAAGCTTTTTAGTGCACAGCCTCAGATACGTTTTAAAATGACTGGAGAGAAGCATAAAGGCAATTAGCGAAAAGCATGGTTAAAACCAAGGCAGTTTCTGCTGTTCCTTTTTTTTTTTTTTTTTTTTCCTAAATGTTTATTTTGTAAGCAGTGAACAGTGTGCAGTAAAAAAAATTAAATAATTGAGAAAAGTTTTCTTTGGCGAAAAGGAAGCGCGTTAAAAAGCGGCAGAAGATGAAATGTCAGGGCAGCTGCTGGCCTGCGGTTGCCATGGCAATCACAACACGGCGCTGGGTTCGGCTCGCGGCGGAGGCTCCGCGGCGGAGGCCGGGGAGGGTGATGGGGAAGGGGAGGCTGCTCAGGAAGTGCTAAAAACTCAACACAGAAGAGGATCTGGCCTTTTGAAAGCGTCGTGTACGCTGAGTTTCCTCCTGAAAGAGGTCTGTGCGTTTCAGCACTTTATAAAGAGCTTGTTTTGAAATTAATAACAGGCTCTTTTTGCTAAAATAATGCTTCCAGGGCAGAAAGATGTCTCCCTTAATATGGAATTTGAGCATCTGATGTCTTTCATGAATTTATGTTGATGGTACCCTGGGGATTAAGGAAGCTGTTTATTCCCATTTTGCCATGCGGGGCCCAGCATGACTGTGGTGTAGATTCATTGGAGATCATGGGTGTTAGGATGCTCTGCATTGCCCAGCTCTGGGACACTTCCACTTGGGCCAGTCTCCAAACACAACCTCTGAGAGGAAGCACCTGAGCCACCAGCTGGGAACTGAGGATATGAGAGCCTCAAGGCTGGGCGACTCCTGAAGCATGGACCACAGCACACATCTTCTCCTTATCTCCAAGCAAGACGAAACTGCCAGCCTGTGTTCACCTGTGTTTCCCTTTTTTAATGAATTTTGGTAACGGCATGAAAGGAGGATCTTCAAGGCAAGGCAGAGCTTTTCTTCCATTTCCTCCTGCTTTCCTTCAGAAGTGATCCCTAAATATTAGGGTGTTGGATAAAGGTGGACATTCCTTCTGCTCCATCTTTTGATAGAAATGAAGAATGGCTGTTCCATTTTTAAGGAAAAGGCGTAGTGGAAACATGACTTGTGACAGACTTGTCACCAGCTTTTCCCCTGCTGTGGACCTTCTGCCTCTCTGTAAGCAAGGACTTTTCAGTTCTTAGTAGTTGTGTTTTCTCTTTGCGCTTCTTGTCTGCTGTGTTTATTTTCATTAAAAGCGCCTTGGTCAGAGGTGACGAGGAGGACCGTCTTTCATCACCTGTGCATGGGGCACAGCAGAGCTCTGAGGGGATCTGGACATTGCAGGTGCACATCACCCCAGTGCAGACAAACAATGTATTCTTGCACGATGATGGAGCATGTGACCTCTCTAAGATGACCTATCACCTGTTATCCCAAAAGAGACAAATCAAAATTAGCTTGGTTTTGCATGGCAAGGAAGGCTTCAAACTGAAACGACAGGCCCCAGTCTTACAAGGGATTTCATGCAGGCAGATTTTCTTACCCATTTCTGAGTACACACTGATTTCTTGAGATGTTGCAGCACACTCTCAGGAGTATTAAAATCAATAAGCCATCCATTCTGCTTGTCAATTAAAAAATCTCCTTTCACTTTTTAAAACTCTGGGGTTAATCCCTCCTTTCAGCTTGCAGGGGCTTTCCTGGGCAACAGCTGGTTTCTCCAGCCATCCTCTGCGGATGTGCCTGTGCCCCAGGGCAGTCCTGACACCCTAATCCTGGGGGTGAAGCCTCCATGAAGCCCCTGTACGTGTAAGAAGAGTCCTGGAAGCTCAGTGAGCTCCTGTGGTTTGACTGCAGAGATTGTATTTCAGGACAGAGACCTCAGTGCGCAGCCTGGAAAGTCATTTTATCATAAAGAGTGCTGGAGTAACACAGCAGTGTAAAACAATAGCTAAAGAAACTCACAAAATTTAGAAGGGAAGCGATTTAAGTCCCATAATTGCCCTAAGCTTTGCTAATTGTGAGGCCACCAGCTGTGATAAAGGAAATTGATTTCATCAGTTGTCAGTCACCCTTGGTTTATTAATGATCAGGAGTTCACATCTCCTCCAGGCAGGGCAGCGTCCTCCTCTGGTCTCTTCCTGCCTGTCATGCTGAAAGGCTGGTCTATAACAAGCCCAGCATTTTCCCCAGGGAGTTTTTCATCTCCTCAGTGGTTTCTCTAGCTGTGGTTATGCTGAGTCGAGTCCTTGTCCTGAAGACATCACCAGGAAGTTTCTAGACAAGCTTGTTGCTTCCCTCCCTGTCACTTGTTAAGTAATATATCCAACTTTTAGAACAGAAGTAGTCTGCACTGTGGCTAATCTGGGTCCTTTTATATAGACCCAGAAAAACTACGTTATCCTCAAATCACGTTGGATAGGATGGGTAGAGATGCTGTACTACCCTGATTGTTTCTTAGGGGGGGAAAAAAAGCTTCCTTCAATTCTATATGAAATTGAATTAAAAATAACCATATTTTGGTGAGTTTGGGTTGACAACATAACCGAGAATGTTCCTCTCCACCTTCTTGAGTGCAAAATTATCTTAAAAAAAAATTGTTGAAAGATGGAATTTCATCTGAAGAATACCTGAAGTTTTGCTGATTGCATGTCCATACCTTCTTTTTCATAAGGTTTCAGTTTGGGATACATGTGTATTGACAAGTCTTGATACTGTTCTTGGAAAAATGAGAGAACTATTGAAAATAATTACAAAGAATCAAAGAGAAAACCAGAATAGGCAGGTACTTCCCCCTTCTCATTTTGAGGAAGTGGTTCTAGCAACACTTTCCCAGCAGTGCTGACTAGATCTGTATGGAGGAAAAACTGCTTTGAACTTTCAAATTATCAACATCAAACTTTGCTTTCAGTAGAAAGAGATAGTTTCAAAATGTACTTGAAGCATCCTTCCTAAAAATATTGTCTATTTCAGCTGAAATACTGACTTTTGTTTTGCCTCTTTCTTTCTACTGAATTCAGGCTTATCCATTAAATTTATAGATGATTGTAGTCTGGATGAAGAATGGCCACTGGGATAATATAAATTCTGCATTTTAAAGCATTCTCATAAAGAAACAGAATGTCATGAATCTTCATCGCTTTCAGTGAAAATACCTTACACTATGGTGTAGGGCAGTTACTGGTGGAGAACGAAAGTGAGCTGCTGGGGTCTACCCTAACTGTGTGAGATAAGTGTCATTGGTAATTGCATGTTTTCTGTTAATTTAGGTCTTGTGAATGAAGGTCTGTGAATTATCACAGTACTTGTAGAGCACTCATATGTGCAAAAGGCGTCTTCTTTTAACGACAAAATTTCAGTGCCTCAGCATCTTCTGAAGCAGCACTTAAATTGTGTCTGTGAAAGTTAGAATGCAAATATTATGAAAAGAAAATATATTAATGAAATGGAGGATATGCTCCAGAAGAGGAAGGGAATTATTGCTCCAGAAGCATTGGGAGTTATTAAGGGGGGAAGAAACAATGGGAGTAAGCAGCCAGAAAGGAAATTTTGAAGAAGGGTATTGGGAGTAGAAGATGGCAGATGGACGTGGAAAGGAAGGGCAGAAGACTGGAACAAAATGTCACTGGGGTCTGGCCTTGAATGGGAGCTGGGCCTGCAGAACAACGTCAACATGGCTGAAGTGCGGAGGAAGTTATGCACAAGCTCGAGTGTCAGCAGCAGCAGTGAGCACATGCTTCGGGAGTCCCCACGCACATTAAAAATAAATAAATAAATAAAAGGGAAAAAAAGGGAATTTAATTCTGCTCTTTATGATGTGCAGAAAGCTTCTCCGGAAAGCCCGAGTAATGAGCACTGCCCAGTTCCAGGAAGAGTCTGTGGAAGGAAGGAGAACACTACATGTTGTACTTTCTCATCACTGAGTGACCTTGATATGTTTTATTATTTTAAACACTTAATTGTGTTATTTAAAACCTCTTATAATTACTCAGCTCTCTAGAGGCATACTTACAGCTTTTGCACAACAGTCCTGAGTAGATCCTGAGCAATTATTGAGGAAATCCTGTGAAATATTATATTATAGAAGCACTCTGTGGGTTAGCTATAACATAATAGCTACAAGAATGCATACAGCTCGCTGGCTTACTGCTTCTTCGGGCCTGCAGGAGGAAATGGCAGCTCTGGAGAGGCAATGCAAAGGGCGGCATTGCAGTCCCTGCTGGAATCGTGCTGCTCCATGCTTGATCCTTTAGCACTGCCCTCAGCCTGAGGCAATGCTTAGGAGTCCTGGGGTGCAGAAACTCAGAAATGCCCATCATTACATTTAGTGGATGACTCTTCAGCTTGAATGAGTCTTTTTATTCTGTTTTAATTGCATTGGAACAGTTATAGGTCCCATCCAATGCACTAAAAAGTAATAAACCAAAAATAAAAGCCACTTCCAGCCTTCTTTTCATTTCCACTTAGGGACACATGGAGTAATTCCTTCTCTCAGTATGGTTCTCGAGGGACTGCCCTCGTTTTGGTGCGTTCTGAGGGTTTCTCTTTGTTCTGTTGCACTAACCCAAAGCGGTGCAGACCAACTATGGCCTCTCGGCACAGGCAGCCTGTGGGGACGCTGTTTCTCTCGGAAGTGCCACCTTTTGCAGGCAGGAAGCCTGGTGTCCATTCGAACAAAGGCCGCCAGGGAAAGCAGATATTTTTAGAGGTCTCCGCCAGCAGTGAGCAGTTCGCTGCCAGCTTATCTCTGTGCTCAAACAATAATCAACCTCTTCCGCCCTCGGTGGGTGATTCATGGCAATTTTTGTCCCACACAGGCTCGAGATTAGGGGAAGGCAGCTGCTCGCGGCTCGGACCAGGCTGCATCCTGACGGGCTGGCACGGTCCCATCTCAGCGCTGTCCTTCCTGCATACAAATATCCTGGCACACGGATTTCCTATACCGGGACAGACGGCCATGGGAACTGGCCTGTGTGACTGTGGCGGCTGAATAAGTGCCGTGCCTGCGAGGCCCGGGCTATTTCGTTTCCCATTTAGGCCATCGCACTGGAAATGCAATATGTTTGACGGGCAATTTCAGACATTACAAATCCACTTATACCTTGTGATGAATTACTGCAGTATTTGGCAGATATTAAACATAACATTTTTTTTGTTGTTGACATGGAAGTGCGACCCGCAGGCTGCAGCTGGTCCCTTCCTTCCCAAATGCTCGGTCCTTCTCATGTCCTGTCCCTTCCTCCCTCTGCTTTTTGCAATGCAGCTGGTTTACGTCCGTCACGATCCATGGAAGGACATTTCCAAGCTGGTAATTGCAAGAGGATGCGGTACCGATGGCTTCTGGAGCTGCCAATCCAGGGAGCAGCTTTTGGCCCCTGCTGAGTACAGTGTGTCTGCAGTTTGGCCATTTATCTCGCTTTACATATTTGAACTGAAAGGGAAGTTTGTGCAAGCACTTGCCGCTCATTCCCTGGCACGTCTTTCTCCCAGCTTCCTTTCCCTCCCCTCTTGTGTGTTATCAGCTATTGCAACAGCACTAAAATGTGTCAAATAAGGTGAATGTGGCCTAGTCCTGTGGTAATACCAATGGGGAATGGAGTCGCTGTATAAAGTGTGACTTTGAAATTATCACTGGTTCATGGCTATGGGAAAAGGGATACAAGAATCCCAGCCATGCTCAACTTAGCTGCAATTGATGCAGAGACAAAAAACTTATTTAGACATGTGCATGAGCAATGCCGAGCTCAAAGGCTAGAGATAACTCTCGCTTCGGAGACGTGGTGAGTGGAATTGCAAGGGAATTAGGCTTCCTCTCTAGGTGGTAGAATTGCTTCATTTAAGGTATCAGATGATAAAAAATACTAAGAGTGGGATCTAGTCTGAAAAAAAAAAAAAAAAAAAAAAAAAAAAAGCTAATGGAATTTCCTAAAGACCACTTTATTTCCAGTCTTGCCTAATCCTGTAGACATCTAAATTCTCTAGGAATCTCACTACACAGCCAAAAGTTCCTTGGATTCTTGCTTTTTATCACCTGCAAATGCTCAAATTGTTGTTGCTAGGAAATGGGTGTCTATCTGTCATCTAAAACTCTGTTGTGATTCAAAGCAAGGAAGACTGACACTCAAATACTGCCTAAGTGCCTTGGGAAAAAAAAAAAAAAAAAAGCAAAAAGTGAGATTTGGTCAAAGCAATCACCTTTATTTGACATAACTGCCCATGTTTGGCTGGTTAGCATGTTGATAGAAGACAGGAGATGCTGTGTGGTTATCACACTGACAGAAGACTGACACAAGAAAAGGGGTGCTATATAGTTTGAGGAAGCCTGATTTCACCATTTTTTCATCCTAAAAACATGTGGAACTCTTAGAGCTGTTAGTGGAGTCTAGCCAGGGCAGCTAACTAGAATGTGCATCCCCTCAGCATTGGATAATCAGTGGACAAACAGGAAAAAATATCTTGGGAACAGGGATTCCAATAGCAAGCATCCAACCTTTTCCCTCCCATGCCCCAGTTTTTTATCAGGCTACACAAAAACTGTATGAAAGCAAGCTGATAAAATTAAGATTGTATTTCTTCCCTTTCACATTTCCCTTTGCCTTCCCTTTCCTATCCCTTTTCTTTTTCCTTTTCCTTGCCATATTCTTTCGTATCCCTTTCCCCTTCCCTATTCTTTTCTCCTTTGCCTTCCCTGTGCTTTTTACTGTCCTCCCTAGCATACCTCTGGCATACAGAGGCCGTATTGCTCTGTCTCCTCTTGTGACCCAGGACCAACATGAGCTGGTCAATCTCTGGGGTAGTTCTTCTTGCATCCTTCTCATTCTCAGTTCCCTTTTTTCCCTTTTTTAAAACTGCTTTAACTTCAGTCAATTACTACTCTCCATCACAACTTTCACAGCCTTGCTCTTTCCTCTGCCACTTGGTAAATGCATATATATATATATACACACATATATATACAGGGAGGAATGCTATCTTCCTTTTTTGGTGTCTTCTTTCCCTAGCCCACCTGTTGGGCAAAATTATTCACATCTGTTTGCTTCTCAGGCTCCATGGACACCGCATATACCTCTGAAGTGAGGTGACGAAACCATCATAAAAAGGTCTGTTTGCTTCAAGACAGATACTGAGAAATTTCTGATACGTAGCCACCAGGTAAGTGGGAGTAAACATCCTCCTAGCTCTACAGGATAAAGAAAGTTTACAATAATCTCTCTTGTTTCTTATCTTCAGCCTTCAGTGAGGTGTCACCAGATGGCAGGAACTGTAAGGAACCTCCCCCTCCCTGTTTTCCTCCTTGCCACTCTCATAATTGCCCTGTTACACCAGCCATGCACTAGGTGTAGCAGAAAACCCTTTTCTTTTCAAGGGATTAAGTTCCAATAACTACTATTCCAAGCTGCAGAAGCCTTAGTCTGTTCATGCCCTACTCCTCTGTGTGCCTGTAAATTGCATTATCAATAGAGTGGTATAGTTTTTGATGAAATGAGAAAAAAAAAAAAGAGTTGAATTTCTTTTCCTTTTTCACTTTATTCTCCGTACTTGGTGTGCACAACTCAGTGCTGCAAGGAAGAGCCGCTGAAGAAAGGAGCTCAGCTTGATGCTACATCTGGCCTGGCTGCAGAAATTCATTCTTTATTCAGTTGCTTGCACAAGAACAAAATACAATGACTTCCTGAATCAAAACAGTTTGGTTACTGAAATGTAGCTGAATAATACGGAAGGTTATTTGCAAGTAATTTGACAAAGGGCAGAAATGATTTTGTAAATCAACCTAATTATTATTCAACTGTATGTGTTTATATTTTCTTTCAAAGGGAAAGTTTTTCACAATAATAGAATCTATGCAAAAGGATCCTTAATGTATATCCAGGCAGCTGATAATGAGACAGTCTATCCCTCAGGGAGAACTAACTAAAATCATGCCATGTCATACAGTATCACTGCCAGTCCAACTGTTTGCTTCATGCTATAAATGCATCTATTAAATAGATCCACTAAATACAAGGAAGAGTTTTTTAGAAGAGTTTTGTGTCTAATGTGATGCTAAGCAAATGATGATTAAAATATCCCCACATCCGATTAATATTTGGTCTGGGCAAATTCTGACAAATTTATCACAATACATTAGCCATACTTTGGAATAATATCAGGCAGGTTTAATGCTAATGGCATTTGGCTACAAAATGCCTGCTGGCACTGAGACACTGCCTAAAGGATACATAGAAAAGCAGAGCTGATGGAGCTTCTTCTGGATGAAAAATTGTAAAGAGGGCTTTGCACAGGTATGATTTTCTGAATTGTACCAGGAAATGGTACAAATGGGTGCAAAGTACTCTCATGCTGAGCTCTTAGCTGTGTCCATCAGCTTTTATGGCTGTAGATAGCTACTACAAATAGAGCATGGCAAAGTGAATCGGGTCACAGAAGAATATCAAAGATAGCTAAACTGGTAATCAATAAAGCACAGAGGTAACTGAGGAAAATGCTTTTATTTTTTTTTTTACAAAAAGGAAATGCTGTGCTTTACTCCTATTTTTCAATAGAAGACCATTATGAATGAATATACACAATGAATGAAAGACCAGACTGTGCCACCAGCCAAGAATGACTGAATCGTACAAAGATACTCAAAATGACAAGTGACACCTTTAGAACTGACTATGACCACTAATTCTGTAACAGGCCAAAGGGAAACAGCCAGAGATGAATGCGCAGTTCAGGTCTGTCAAATTCAATTAACAACCACAACATTCTTTGGGAATGATTCAAATGTAGACTTTGTATTTTAAGGAAATAATATATCCATTGCACATCATCAATACATGATCATCAAACATCATCAAATGTATGTTTTTAAATCCATCCTCCTTGCAGTTCTTGTCCTGCATCTAAGACTTTTTTAAAAAAAAAAAAGAAAAAAAAAGAAAAGATGTTGACTCAGAGCTACAAATCTTTGTGTTATGGAGGATACAACTAACGTCTCCATAATATGTGATTACATAGGTTCACAGAGCAGCTCAGCTTCATGCATTAAACTTATTTCTTTGAACTTCTAGGGCAATCTTTTGCACTTGTTAAAGATCTTGGTGAAAAATATAGGGCAGAGAGAAATATCCAGAGGATTATAGACTCCCAAAACGGAAACGGAAAATCAAAGGCAAGATAACAGTGGAAGATCAAAAAAAAAAAAAAAAAAAGCTAAAAAAGCTGTACTGGATACATGGATAGATATACCAAAAGCCCATTTAGCTCAGTTTCCTCTCTCCTATGTACATTTGAATACATTTGATGATAGGCATTGGCCTATCATTCTTTAATTAATAGTCACTCTTTCACATATAAAGGTTGAAGGTGAGGAAGACTAAGGTCCTTCAGAACTCCTTTGACTCCTCTCTTCTGCTTCCCTGACACACAGTCCTTGTGGGCAGTGTAGCCCTACACCTTCCTCTCGCCCACATTGATGCTGTGACATAGCTCAGCTACCTGTCACCAAATTCCCGGCCACGTCTCATTGAATGGTTTTGAGGAAAACCATGTCAGCTGATACGGTGACGGTGGGCAGACCCCTGTCACTTGACCAGGCACAGATGGTGGTCCAGACCTCCAGTTCCCATCACCCCATCATGCTGTTCAGAAGTTACACATGCAGTAAATGAGTTTCTTGGAAAGTTATCAAGATTTTTGTTTTTGACAGAGACTTCTCAGGGAAAATTGGGTGACTGCATGCTGGGAAGAAAATTGGATTATGTTCTCTTTGACTTCCATCTTTCTTGAGTCAGGAAATATGCCTTCTCCTCTAAAACAAAGAGGACTAAAATGCAAGGTTCTTGGTCAAGTTTCATATGTTTCTGCAAATAGGCTTCACGTATTTTATTTGACCTGTGCATGAATTTGCAGATATGTCCAAATACAAAGTGGCTGCTCCTTCATATTTAAAAATCTGAGCTGTTGCTGAAGGTTGTTTCTGAGCCTGTACTGTACTAAGAATGGTTTGTCTTACGTACCTTAGTTACTCTTAACATTAATTCTCATTGATGGTTGTGCAAGCCTCTTTATTGAACTCCGATGTCAGTGTTTCCTTGTATAAAATATAGTACCTCCTATATATCTTTACTGCTCTTTATCATAACACTTTACATTCCTCCTATGCTACATAGCTACTTCTCTTATTTAATATATGTCAGATAAAGCTGAAAAAGTGCTTTCTATCTGACCAAAGCAAGACTTTGAACCCCTTCTTCAACTTTACGTAAGTGCTTTGGCTCACATCTCTGAAATGTGAGTAAAATAATAGGAAATGCTATCTGGAGGTGCATTCAGTTTGCAAAATTCTTTAAAAAACAACCAGTGGGTAAAGGCTGATTCTCTGATTACTGTGATGACTAGGTAGTCTTGTACTCGACCAGGTTTTGACACGCTGTCTGAAAATGAATTAAATTGAGAAAGGTAAAACCACATTTCAAATGCTTTTGTTGTTTAGCACAAAGAGGCAGAACTGAGCCTCCAGAATTCCCCATGTAGCATATTTGCTGTTCTCACAAGGCTGTATCCTGATCTTATGATTCATACTGAGCCATGTAATCACTGACTGTTCTCTTTGGCTTTCTTCCCTTTGGCTAGTAGGTGAAAAATGTAGTTTTAGATTGTCAGTTTAGGAGCTAAGATTTTTATGTTAAAGTACATTATAGATGTTCATGATTTTGTTTTTTTACTCAGCTTTCATTTTCATTTTCATTTTCATTTTCATTTTCATTTTCATTTTCATTTTCATTTTCTTTCTTTTATTTCTCCTGATAAAGTTAACCTTATGAATGTAATCCTCAAAAACAGGATTTAGCATTTTGTTTAGAAAGACAGTGTTGCTGGAATGAGAACATAAATGTGTGCTATGTTAAACATTTCGTTTGTTGTGCCTTGAAATAAAGCATCTCACTCACTTGACTAAAACAAGTCATTAACATCATGAGCTTGTGCATAAGTTGAATAACATTGATATACTTTGATATACTCTGGTCAGGCTGAATTAAAAATATTTCTATACCTGTAAAAATACACCTACTTCTGTGTATGCACATGTTTACATACACAACAAGTTTCTGCTGTTGCAGATTATTTCACTTCGTACTAAATTCTGTACAATAGTAGCTCCAAAATTGGATTTTCTAACATTTTGTTTATCTTTGGCTCAGATTTAGGCATGAAAACACTGGTTAATAACTGCCTAGTTGTGCTTGCTCTCTAGAATACACAGAACATTTGCTATCCTTGCTGTGATAACACATGAAAAAAATAGTAGTAGCATTGATTGACTGCTGGTGACTAAGGGATGAGACTATGCAATTTGGTGAATTGCTTATGAACATGAATCTGCACGTTTCAGAAGCTTAAATCCATTTTTCTTCTTTGTTGCTAGGTCTATTTTAAACATAATTTTATACCCATTTCTAGAAAAATTTCCATTTAGAATCACAAAAGCTGCAATTCCCATTATTTCATTATACAAGACAACCCCCTCCCTAAAATAAAACAAAAGCAGAGATATGAAAGCTGCTCTTATATTTTTTCCAGCTTTACAAAAATATCAGAATCATTTTCTGCTTGCCAACAGCATGGATGGATACATTTTGAGCCTACTTCACTTCTTAAGAATGCATTTTCAGCTTGTTTACTGTAATGGATTCCCATTATAAGTCCTTGTCTTGCAAGATAACAGATATTGCATAGTGTTTTCATTAATATATTTCTGTTTTTCCTTTAAGAGCACTAGAAATTTTCTTGGTGGTTTTTCAAAAAAAAATTCTATGTTTTTTTGATCATAAGAGACAGCTTGGAAATTTTCAAATTCACCTCCCATTAGAAAATTGAGTGAGTGTGAAAGCTGCAACTGTGTACTTAGTCAAAGGTAATGCGTGTTTAAATGGTGCTGCTGATGGCAGTGTCAACCAAACTCAGAATCACCAGCGTAAGAGGCCACTGGAGCTCTTTGCTTGGGACTTGCTCACTGCTCAGCAAGGCTGGTTTGCAAGTGCTCCGGTCAGCAGTAGAGCTGATGAGGCTTCCTTGCTTGCAGATTTGTGTCCCGCAACAGTCCTGCTTCCCACATTCTCCTCCTGGAGAACCCATGGTCCTCCCTGAGAGCTCAGCACACCTATGGACAACCTGGGCTGGCCGCAGGAGAAGGGCACAGGCGGATGACAGTGAACGTGGTGGGTGCTCAGAGCCAAGGAATCTGCCAAGGGTCTCTGCCCTTCGGGGTCTGATTTTTCCTCCATCGTTCCTGAGTAAAACGAACGCCTGCAGCACAAAACAGTGGTTCCAATTCACTCACTGCCATCTTAAAGGCTCAGCTCCATGCAACTTTATTTTCTGCCAAACACAGCCATAATAACAATAAAAATTGTGGCCAGCATTACAGTTCAATATAAAGTTTTAGCTGCATCTAAACTAGGACAATGCAACCCAGGAATTTCAGAAGGTGAGCCTCAAAAGTGTGGCTTCCCCCTTCAGGCCTCAGATGCTGGACTTCTTTTATCTATTCGAATTGTACATGGCAGAGATCCCAGTGTGCCTATGTCACCCCTTTTGCATCCTGCAGCTTTGAAGGAAACCTGCCCAAACAGCAAGGGAGCCACCCTGCACCCTCGCAGCTCCCCTGGCACATGGAGGCACATGATGGCAAACGCCTGCCTGCCTGCTGCATGCGGCTTGGTATCCTGCTCCCTGATTTCCGATGAGCCCAAGTCTTTTCTAGGCAGCTGTAATTGCATTAGTTCAGGTTATGTCATGTCTGAGGGCACAGATGTCTCAGCTTGCTGGAGCTGCTGCCTGTATGTACCTTGCTGGGCAAGCAGCTCGCTGGCACTCGCATCCCTCCTTCCTGCAACGTGGAGAAAGACTGCATCATCAAGCCAAAGACAACCAGAGACTGAGCTCCAGAACCAAAACTCTCCTTGTCCACACAGCCAGGACCAATTCCTGCTCCTTCGTGTCCTGTGGTGGAGGCAGAGACAGTTACTTTCTGCAGGGTTGTCTCTGACTGCTTTTATTGGAGGTTAGGAAAAAAAGCATTTTTTTTCTCCTGATTTTGTCATTATTCCCCACATTATGTTCTATATTGTGCTTGCAGCTCTCAACATTTTTATGAGTTTGTACTCAATTTTCATATCATACATATGTAACTGAAAACATCCTCTTTGTATTCTTGGGGATATCACCCAGATCTCTTTCCGCTTCCCCATCAGTTTCAGTTGTCTGTGGCCTTCCCAGATAAAATCATGAGAATATATAGGGCATGAGACCATAAGCCAAATTATTCATTCATTTGAGCACTAAGTTTTTCTTAGGACATGCATAAATCACTAATTTCCACTTCAGTATCTGAGTTCTACATTGAATTCCTCCCAGCGGAGATGTTGATGGACAAGCTCAGAATGAGGCTCCTGTATTTCCTAAAATCTGTTTTAAGTTTTCTTTCTCATTCCTGACTTCACATTGTAATGAGCTCAGACTATGAGCTCATTGCAAGAAATTTTTGAATCTGCTCCTCATCTGTTCAGCCAAGCAGGCCATGGTGGCTTGACCTTACTGTGGTCCATTTTCTTTCCCCCAAATGTTATTCCTATATAAAAGAATTTCTTTTTTTTATGATATGATTGTTTTCTTTTGCATAACATCTCTGGCCCCTTATGAAACTGCTCAGATGCTCTAGTTGTGTTCCTTAATTATCTTTCCTTGGATAAAAATGCCATTTGCATAGACCTTACTACTCTCCTTACCACGAAAATCTTTGCTCCCCTGAAAAAAAAATTGTTCCAAACACAAGCCAGATGGTGATTTATTTTTTCAAAAGAAAATACAGGGAAACATGCTGTTGTGTCTCTAAGAACAGAAAATTATTTGACATCAGCCATACATCAAAAAAAAAAAAAAATCCCTTGGAGAAAGCATATTCTCTTTTGCTACCCATATTTATTATTATTCTTTGTCTTTAAAGTGTATGTGTTTATGATTTCTTTCTATGGCTTTTTTTATTTTGTTTTGTTTGTCTATGTTTTGTGTGATTTCTAGAGAAGAGGCTCTTCTCTGTCCTAATAGAAAAGGAATTTTCCCAATGTCCAGTCTGCAAACTCAAGTTTGATCATATGAAGTAGGTTTTTCACTTTATTTTTGACATCAAATTAGTGTGAGCATTCTCTTGTAGCATAACAAATGGTCCTGCTTTACAGAGGCAATATTTGTTTTTATTGCATAGATTCCTTTAATGGGTTATAAACCCACCCTTGTAAGATGCCTGAGTTTTATATGTTTTATTTCTTCAGCTTGGACTTTTCTTTCAGCGCTAGTGTCATTGTCTCTGACTTCATATTAGCGTGAGCATGTGTCCAGCTAACACTCAGGATATTCCTTTTGCTTCCCTGATTTGTTCATGTTCTGCCTGATTTATTCATGCGACATGAGTGAATACTATTTTACAAATGGTCATTTAAGCTAATAATATAGTTACCATCTGGTCAGTGCAATGAATGTCCTGATGGCATTTGAACAGTGTTGCAAAATAAAGCAAATCCCACATTTTGTTTAAGAACTAGAAATTTTCTTGGCTTATTTTTCAGCATGTGTTTAGTATCGTGCTTTATTTTAATAGACTGTGATGTGATGTGAATGCACGGAGGTTGATTCTCTCCACCCTTCATACTTTCCCAGCCTATACTTGCACCTACAGACGCACCCGTATGCACCTTGACAGCATTCTTCTGGTATCCACTGTCCCTTGAATTCACTGCTGTAAATGCACCACTGTAACATAACCCTAATTTTAAGTCAAAGTGTTTGAAGCCTTTAAGCTCAGCTGCCTGGCAGTCCATCTGGTAGCCTACCAGCAAGTCGGACAAAAGGACAGGAAACCAAGCAAAGAGCTTCTGCATGGAAACTCCAAACATTGGCTGATTCTGAAACCCAGGCGTGCACCTTCACAGCTTGAGCAGCCTCTCATCATTTCTGAGAAGAATTTCCCTTTTGAATAATCACCTTTCTTCACCCAAAAAAGGTTCCACCAGAAGATTTCTAAAACATTTCAGTCATATGCATGCTGTAATTCCAAGGAGGTCTTCATGTAGATTTTTTTTTAATGCAAACATTTCTAAAACAATGAAATAAAAGCCCATTTCTTTCTCACAGAGATACCAATAGTCTATAGACATGAGGTTGAAGCAGACAAAATAAAAAGAAGATCAAAAGACCCACACAATATTAGTTATGTTAAACTGTGTTCCCAACCTACCAGCGGGCTCTTTATCATCTTTTTGACATATTTCAAATTAAATTGCTTGCCTTTTCATTTTGTAGTGACAGGTTCATTTAAAAAGAACACCTAAATAGAACAAACAAACAAAAAAGCAAGAAAAAGAGGGGAAAAAGGGATGAGAAGTTAATTAAACTCCATCTGAATTATATACTTAATTTTGAATAAAAATATTTTATGTTGATCCAAAAATCCTTTTCTAAAGTGTTTTTTTTTTTTTTTTCCACGGAGTTGGTTCTTCTGGAAAGATTCTCCTTCATTTATTTTTAAATTCTTCTACTGAAAAAAAATATGAATATTCATCCTGTTCTGTTGTGAGATGATTTTACTTTCTCTGTGTGCGTTCCAGTCCTAACCAGAAAGGGCTGAGACCACTGCTTTCATAAGGAAAGTACTACTGCTGCAGAAAAATACTACCATTTTTTACTATTTGAAGCTATTTTATCACCCAGACAGAGCAAAAAATTGCAGCAATTACAACCACTCCTTCTTCTGGTACTCATCTCATTCTAGATTTTCTTGAGGATACTTTCTCTTTCATGACACCTCATTTTGATAGCTCCCTTCTTTGTATACCAAAGCCTGGTAAGCCCTGGAAATTGCTAATAGAGGGTATCCTATTCAGGACCAGTTCCAGATGCTAGAGCTTCTTCTACTTCTCTTTCCCCCTCAAAGTGTTTCTGTATCTAGAGCCTTGTCTAAATCTTTCAATTACATCAGTGGGTCAAATAAAAGATATTAGCCTTACCTACCAACATTGTCTTCTTTCATTACCATCATAGAAAACTGCTACTTTAGAGAGAGAGGATTTTCTATTTTTGGGGTGCCCCTCTCTCCATTGACTGTAGGGAAATGCAAGGAAGACTAGTCTCCTAACTTAGACACTTCATTAAATAAAGGGAGAATGATTTGTGCAAAATCTCAAATTTTGAATCTTGATGCTCCCTTTATGCCTTACTAGGTAACAATTTTTTCAAGTAACACTATAAACTTTTATGTCACTTGGTCAGAAAGTCAGCCCGGAAGAATCCACACAGTCTAAATCAGAACGCAACGCTGATTTGATTTCCATTTTAGACACACAGCTCTCAGACCGCAGATTATCCTTCCATAGGAGAGACTTCAAACTATAGAATTTTATCAAATAGCTCATTGTTACCAAAAAACTTGAGTGAGACCATGCCTCAGCTTCTGTAAAACTGTGGTCTCACACCATTATATTGTGGCTTCTTGCCTTGTAAAAAAAGGTCGAAATCAGTGAAGCCTTTCCAACATGCACCGTGTGTGATTTGTCATACTCATGAAGAAATCACCTTCTTGTGATATTATCCTGAAGGACATTAAAAAAAATGCTACCTGCTTCTCCATCCTCTGGAAATACCTCTGTGGCAATGCTGGAAAACTATCATCTGTTTAATCTTACAGGCACTCTGTGTGGTTCTGCTTTCTTTTGCATTACCGCCTATCTGAATGCCCAGGAAACTCAAAGGGAGCTATAAAAGGAATGGCTACGGAAAGCAACAGGAAAGGTGAGACAATGATAGAGATAAGAGCCTCAGGTTCCCAGCTTCAAAGGAGTTCAAATAACAATGGCTGGGCCATCAAGCGACGGGAAGCATTTGCCTGTCTGGCTCCATCTCATCCAGGATCAAAAGGCATGGGAAAACCTCAAAGACCTTTGAGAAGAGGGGGGACTTGGTTGACTCAGGAAGGTGCCCAGGTTGTGTCGGTGAAAAGACTCTGGTGGACTCTCTCCTGGTACATTAAAGGAGAGAGTAGGCCACTTATTTTGACACTAAAATTGGGAATGAAACAGAATTTCCTTTTCATAAGTACAAAAAAGTTTGGTAAAGTAATGCATTTGGGTAACATCATTTATGAAGTAATTTTCCAATATTGTATTCCTTCTGCAAAAGAACAAATGCTTTGCTTTTCATTGCAAATTTTTCCATATTGGAGTGAGGATATTCATGATCCAGAAGGAGGGCTCTTAAAATGGCCAACATTAGTTACATCTGGCTCTCAGTGATAGCTGAGAACACGCAAGAACATATTTTGGATCCTCCTGCAAGAATGAGCTCACTGAAGCCTGACATTTTTGAGGGTACATTCTTAAATGTTTCACAGTGCCTGGTAAGTATGTTACCCTATACATACCACTAAGAAGACCATCTAGACCACATTCAGGCAAAAAAATTACTTTTCCCTTGGGAAACTCCTGGAAACTCCTCTGAACATAAATACTGTGATCATCAGATCCACCCAACCAGCATGCAAAGCATTTTCTGCTTTCCCATAAATGTCTGTGGCACATATACTAGCTGAGTGCACCAGAGCTAATGATCTTGAACATATATGATCAGGAGCAAGATGAACCATATTGTCAGGAACCTCTGTTTGGGCCTGTGCTATCTATCACAATATCATATCACTGGTGTTGCATTTTTCAAACATTTAGAATTTGCTGATATTCTGTTTAGCAATTTATCATAAATAATTACAAGAAATCTTCCTTCTCATTCTAGCTCTTGTTTCAGCATTTCTCTGCAAGCCACATTTACATCTGCTTGGATTTTCTTATGCTCTGTTACTTTTCAGTATGCTGGTACTTAAATTCTTTATTTGTACATATGATATTAGAGATCTGCAAATCACAACCAAACTTTCAAATATTTAAGTTTATTCAGTCTTAACAAGAAAAGACTGCAACAAGATACAGTCATCTACAAATAACTAGTGCTAGTTGCAAAGAGGAAATATTCTTTCTTATGTCCACTGGGTTAAGAAAAGTGTAGCTATTTGACCTTGTAGTATTTATATCAGATATGAAGAATATCAAATACAGCATCAATTCAATGAGTTGACAGCGGAGTTATAGGATCTCTGCCCTTAGAGGTTTTTGAGAAATGGATGAATAAACATTTGCCAGGAGCACTGAACACTTGTCATGCATGATCTACCCCACTGCAAGGAGATGAAATAGAAAATCATATTATAGCCTTATTTTCCAAGTCTGTATCTATACTGGCAAGTTACAACCGCCTATGATCATTTTCTGACATGATGCCAGCTGCTATACAGCGGTCTGTGTCTATAATGCAAAACTTTCTTGCCCTCAGAAATAACCATGGTGGCCAACTGCACATTGCTCATGATGGATATTGCCCTAACCTTGTTCAGAAATTATTAGAGTGTGTGCTAACTGGTTAACTGGTGCCACCCAAGGTTGTGCTAGGGACCCTGCTAGCACTTTAACACTACTCAAGAAAAAATGTCCAGGATCATTCCCTGGAATGGTTTGATTTGCCAATATTCATAAAGCTTATGATCATATCTGGACAACACCATTGTCAGAAATGCTCTTAAATTACTAAACAAAGGGATAAACATCTACGTTCTCTACACCAGAAAAAAAGAAATCATTCTTGTGATTCATCATGCTTGTGCTAACTAATGAAGATTCTCTGTTGCTCTGATATTTAGACTTCTATCCTTTTTTCTCAGTAGAGGGCATCCTTAGTTCAGTCACTTCAATAGTCTGTACTCAGACAGCAAAGAGTGGGACAAAACGTCATGTTGCCTCCAAAAACAGATTAAATTGAGCAAACACTTGGTGCATGTGTGTATTTGTGAAAAACACTGTTCTTGTGGAACAGTTTGAGTCAGTATTCACTTGAACAGGCCTTCTCCTTTTCTCTATAGTAGTGGAAGAAAGTGAAATAAGGACTGAAATAGCAGAAAACATTCATGAAAACTTTATGTTTAATCTTTTTTCTTGAGCAGAGAAAAAGATCCAGTATGATCATAGAGTTAAAATAGCATATTTAAGTCCTTTTGAGAAGGAGGAGGGGTGATTTCTCCATGTACTTTAATTAAAGTTCTCCACAAGGGTTTTTTTTTTTTTTTCCCTTAGGTTTGGGAGCTTGGCAGGCTTTATGTTTCTTAAAAAAATCCAGCTTGCTCACTAGGCAAATTTTCCCATGCTTTCAAAGCTGTGCTGTTGAGGCAATCAAATGTTAATCCGACCACAGTCTAGCTTTTGCTTTCTTCCCAACAGCTTGATATCCATTGCCATTAATGTTATACCCTCAGATGTAGGGTAGACAGTGATGTCGCTGTCCAGCACACAAGTGGTAACGAACTGCAGCACAAATAATGAATTGATAACATGCATGTGTTCCTCACCCCCAGAGCATGTGCATGGCTAAGTCAGCTGTAAATGATTTATTCTACGTACCAAAGCTATACTAAATCAAGCCAAGCAGAATTGCCTTTTTTTTTCCTTTTTTTTTTTTTTTTGTTATATAGGAATAAAGTATTTCCCATGAAGCTGGTAACTCCTATCTATTAGTTTATAATCTATATAACCCAAATGTTTTGCTTTATAATGCTCTCTCAGTGGTAAGTATCAAAAAAAAAGAGAAGGCAGTCTCTAGAGGACTTAATAACTGGGAGTGTGCCACTGAAATGATGAAGGCACGGCTGAAAAAAGAGTGAAAAAATAAAAAGTGAAAGTTGAAATAGTTGAGATCTGTGCCTTTGAAAAAGAGCATTTCACTGAGTCTGATCTGCCAAGAGCTTTCATCATGACTGTTTTGAAAAGCAGGTTAGTATAAAACGTGGATCGCAGCACTTACTTAAAAGGTATCTGATCTGTGTTGTTCATCATCAGTAACTTTTACCGATGTAACTTTAATTTTCATCTAGGATTTTGGTTATACCTGGCACTAGGTGAAAAAAATACAGTGAGAAATTTTTTAAAAATGCATTATTCCACCTTTTTCTAAACATGAATTATAAAGGAGATTTGCAGTCAAACTTATGACAAAAAGTGTAATATCTCTTTATTAGAAGCTATATTTAAATGACAATAATTTAGCTATAATTGTTTTTGATGGTAAACTGGAAACAGCATCCAGTGATCACTACCACATGTACTTAGACTGGGGTTGGCTAGACTTGTATTCTCCCAGGGAAACCGGGTACTTCAACTGGATCTCATTTTTTAAAATTTATATCTCTCTGAGAAAATTCCAACTTAGTTTCCAATCTATTTATTCACAAGAATTCTTAGGGTTTCCACTAACTGTTGCAGATGTCTGCGTTCCACAATCTTGGAACAAGCACTTGGGAGAGACAAGTCCTCTTCTACAGGATCAGACTGTTAATTCACACTGAAGTCAAAAGGACTGGCTGGCTCATGCTGCAAACAACAGCACGTTATCTGAACAGATAGACACTTTTTCACTGCATATATATGAATAAACACATGTGTATATATACATATATATTTAGACACACAGATTAATACATTTTTTCTGTGCTTTTTGGTCATTTTAAATTTTTAACCAATGAAAACAGATGATTGACGTCTGATCCTGTTCTCAGAGAAATGATGGTAAAAGCTGGAGATGGAAGCGGAGCAGAGAATAGCCCTTCCCATAGAAGAGGAGCTTGAGGGTTCAGGTCCCACAGCAGCAGCGTTTCACTGATGTCAGGGAATTTGGGCTTCTTCATTTACGAGGAAGTGTCCATGTCTTTGGGTGGAGAAGTTAGAGGGATTCAGCAGTAACAAAGGACCCAGTTTCTCAGAGATTCTTAAGAGCTGCCAGATAAAATTAGGGTTTCATGAAAGGCTGAGAGAGTGCAGACGCTCATAAATAACGATGCTGTCCTCCTTCCTTCAACAGCGCTGCAGTGGGGCTCTTCTGGCAACAGGCACTATGTTAACGCTTTTAATATGCTTTAAAAACATGTTTAATTTTCTTAGTGAAACAGTCTTGCATGTTTTGAAATAGATTTTGTTTTTAACTGAAACCCAAAAGTTATTTTTGTTAAGACAATATAGTCATCTCAGCTTCCACATCCAGGATATGGAGCATTTCCCTTGGAAATTCCTAGTAAACTACATAAACCACACGGCCTATGAATCCTCTTGGGGTCACACTCTCTCTCAGACACTCATTTCTGGGTGGCATCTGTATCCTAGGTGCCACCTTACTCTTGCGTATGTGGAGAGTATCATAGTTTTTTTATTATGCTCTATACTGGCAGTATAGATCATATGATGGCACTCTGGCTCTGCCCCAGAGACCAGGAGAAAGATGGAAAAGAAGAAAGGTTACACTATTTCTTGTCTAATCTTTGTCTAATCCCTCAGTAAATGCATAATCAAATCTTTTCCTTTTTTTAAGTATGAAAATTTATTTTCATATAAAATAATGATAAAATGTTTATCGGTGTCAGGCTACAAAAATAAACCCTATATGATATGATTTTGTGCCCTAGAAACAGGTATTGGCCTAGGTCCTGCCGTGTGAGTCAGAGGACTCAAAACAGCTGCCTGTAGCTGAGAGTTTGGGAAAATCTTTTTTTCTGATTGGTGACTTATTCCTCCTGTAAGAACAAAATTATTCCACTGATCTTTTTTTTTATGGATGCAGAAATACAAGGACGAAGACAAAATCACAAAGCAGGAATTGTAAACTCAAAGCAAGCCCATAAGACGTGTATGCCTCCCTTTTCTATTTAAAACATAAAAATTAAAATTAAAACAATTGAAGCAACAACAATGGAAATCCCACTTACTCTGGGTATTTGCATCCTGTGTGTATTTTCCTAGCTGTTTTGAGAAGGAAATCCACCTTCTACCCATTCAGCCCCAGAAGCTTCTTGGAACAGGTGTTCCGTAAGCTCCAGGGGAAACCAGCAGGCTGAAAGGGAAAAGCTCCCAATAGCCCGAGAAAATACTTCGTTATTTGCGTTTCTTTATTGAAATACAGTCTCTTTTATAGCCAAGGCGATACAGACAGCTGTTCCATTTATTTCAAATGCTCCCTGTTTCTGGTGTAATCATTTAGAGTTGGTAGCTGAACCTCTGAGAAGTGTCTGCTCGACTTCTTAAGTAAGGATGAAAACTCAGAGTTTAGAGATTGACGGGAACATTTCTGGTAGTTCTGGTTAATTACTTTCAATTTTCTTATTATTCTTTTCTTTATCTTGCAGCCAGACAGTCTTCCCACAGGAGCTGGGGAAAACTAATAAAACCATTTGTAAAAGCCTGTTTCAAAACGAAATCTTAATGTGCAATATAATCTCTCCTTGGGTGAGGAGTTTTGTTTTCCCCTTGACCAGGCTATATTGCTGCCAATTCAGTGACTCTAGGATTTGCGAGTCACATCTTGATCTTTAATGGAGCTGGGGCACGTGCATCATCATATATTGCACTTGCCTTTCCCATTGCTACTGTCGGTGAGTGTTGCCAATTTCATTAGCGTGGCTAACGGTTCTAATTTAGTTCTGGTTTATGTTGGCTTCGGTGAAAGCAAATATCGCAGCCCTTCACTTTAGGTGGCACCACTAGAACTAGATTTGTCATACCACCGAGCAGCCAAAAGAAATACAGTTATTTCTGGGAAACAGAATTATTTACACAGTATATTCTTGTTACTGTGACATTATCATAGCTGTCTGTGTACTTTAGTGGCTTAAGCACAACAGTGAGAGAACAAAGTTGTAAAAGAAGCAGGGAGAGGTGATGGGAAAAGTAGGGCAAAATGCTTGAAGTACTGGAAATAGTTAAAAAAAAATCAATGCCCAAATGATATTTACTGTAACGCAGTACTGGGAGCAAAAGAATAGTGAAGAATATAAAGCGTAACTTAAAAGAAGGAAATGAATGTAGAAAAAGTCATGCTCTCCATATTTCTAAAAAAAAAAAAAAAGCCTAGAGAGTGATAAGCACTATAAATACCTGCATTTTAGCCAAATGCAAGTGTATGTGGACTTGCTTCTCAACAAACAACCAAAGCTCGCTCTTGGGACCTATATAGCTTGCATTTGGACCCCACTCTTTAGCTGTCACCTGCATTTCTGGGGCTTTTGCTCCTACTATAGGTAGGTGCTTGTATTAATTATGTGTACATGCATGAAGAACTCAGTGGCATTATGGATAACAGAATACAAAAACAGACCATGAATGAAAGAATGAATTGTAAATATATAGGCAGTAGTACATGAATAAGAAATGGAAAAAGTTGAGAAAGATGTTGCTGCTTTTCAGTAAGAGAACAAGATATAAAAAGAGACAAATATATAAGGCTCGATATGGCAGGTTAGATCCAAGAATAGCCAAAGAACTCTGAAGAGAATTAAATGCACTTTTTGTACCTGTTTCTGGCAAACGTCTCTTTTGGTAATGAAGAGGAATGAGAGACTGTTTTAGGCACTTTGGCTGATCTTATTAGATACGTGTATGAAGATTAATAGAAGATATTAAGTATTCCTCAGTGACTGCATACCTCACTCAATTTTTATGGAGCCCGTTAGGGATTCCTTGCACAGCAGGTGTAGATTTTGGGAGGGCTTTTGGACGCACTGGACCCCAGATGTTCCGAAGGAAAAACAGTGCCAAAACTGAATAAGTTAGATGACTAAAGACTGAAATAATTTCTCTGGCATTGTTATTTAGAAATGTGCGACAATGAGAGGCCTACAAGGCTTCCAAGTTCATGTATACTGCTGAAGGGGAACACATCTGAGCGGCAGACCCTTTTATGAGGATCAGGAATGGAAAATACCAGCAGAACTTTTTACAATATTGAAGCAGAGGAATGAGTGGGCCAAACTTTTCCAGACAGTGTCTGTGTGATGCTAATCGATATGTTATTCCCTAAAGGGAAGAGACCAAATGAGAGAGCCATCCACTAAAGATGTCAGATAAATGTAAACAAACAAACAAACAAATAAATAGCAACAACAACAAAAAAATCGCAGGGCCTCACCCATCTCAGAAAACAACACAAAAATGGTAATCTTGGCTTTTTAGAGGGGGAAGAAAGTATTTAAAGATTAATAAATAAGCATATATGTTTTGAAAATGTGTGAAATAAGCCAGAATTACAGACTGTCCTGAATTCATGAATCCTCACTGTAAATCAAAGAGGTATTAAGGGGAAAATATATTTTTCTTTCATTGGCAAACTGGTAGAAGTACAGATTAATTACTATCATTTTCTTCAGTAATTTCAAGGGGTGTGGGGAAGGCTCTCAGAACAATTTAAATATCCGAATTGCAGAGCACAAAGCGAAGAAAGACAATCGCAGCTGATTTATGAGAAATATTGCCCAATGGCAAAATATCTTCTCCTTTGGAGGAATGCATATTCCAGATATCCGCTGCTGGCATTTTGTCATCTGCTTCATCGGATGCTGCGCTTCCTGTTTTGGATCATATACTGAGCACATGTGGTATCCAACTTTATCAAATCTGACAGCAGACCACTGCTTGACGGGCTAGTTTCTGAAAAATATGTGCAACTTTTTGGATTTAAACTCAAGGACTTTCAAACACGGTTGACTAACCTCTAATGGGCTTTATGCAAAACAATGCTCATTGCACATTATTAATAATAACGTCTTAAAAATCTCTCCAAAACAATTTTGAGCCATTACAAGTCCATAAGTTTTCTTACTATAGGGAAGCTGTCTAGAAAAAAAAATAAAGGCAAGTAAAGATAACTTTTCCAGATATGAAGCAGAGCAGTACTGATTGTGACATCTCTATAAATGCTCAAGTCATTGTTGCTGATTTTGAAACCAAGAAGTACACTATAAAAGGGGGTAACAAAAAATGACAAAAAAATATGGAAAACTTTGGGTTCAGTGTCTAGCTAAGAGAAAATGAATCCCAAAAAGGCATGAATCTATTTCTACAGGGGTTTTGTCAATCAAAGAAAAGCCCAATGGAACTTAAAGAGAAGGTTCAATGAAACCATCAGTTTCTAAAGCAGGGATGTAATTCCGTGTTGAATTTTACTGAATGGTGTACAGACCTATGAAAGGATCTAATTCTGGTTTAATTTCTATAGACCATTTCTCTGTGTCTTTATCGGCTTCGTCTTCTATTACGATCTATAGGATTTTTCCACACGATGAGGAAAGGCCTTTTGCTTTCTGAAACAAGTGAAAACTGCCTATTTAAGAAGTACAGGGTGAGGGTATGACTGCGTGGCCAGTTCAAGGTCATGAGGGGATACTGATATTGCTTGGGTGTGGAAAGCATTATGGAAGCACTGACACAGAGCTCCACCCTGGTTCATATCCTTTGCTCCTCAGCTGAGATGCCTAGCTCTTATGAGGAGCAAGTATGGATGCAAACAATTTTTGGTGTTACCACAGAAACCTATTTAGATCTCACTTGGTCTTTTGGGAGACATTTTTTCCTGCTATGCCAACTGGGCAAAAGACTGGAAAGAAGAAATTTTTGGAATGAAGCAGATTCATCTAATATAATCAAATTTATTGCATCACCTATAGAAGGTAAAAAAAAATGGGAATGCCAAATGCAATTAATTACTCTTGATCCTGACCTTAGATGTTTGTCTCCCAAGAAAAAAGAAGAAATAACAGTGAGGAGGAGGGAAGTCTATCTAGTCTATCTAGTGTGGTTGAATAGGCCTGGTGATTTGATCTAAGGCACTTGGGTAAAGTTTTCAAATACCTCAGTCTTCCCACTTTTGCACTTTAGCACAGTGAAAACTAGTTCTTCCAAAGCACATGTAAATCTGATCCCAGACTATGTCTGAGATTTTAAAATAATGGTTTAGAGCTTCTTAGAACACTATGTACTATAATTCACACCATTTTGTGGTGATTTTTATCATTCTGAGGGCAGTCACCTCAGATCCTATGGCATATGATTACCAGCAAAAACAAAAGTTTTTTTTTTTTTTTCAGCAAGTGGCGGGCTGTGTTATTTGCACAATGATAATTGCGATTTCAATTTCAGAATTCCCCTCACTCTGCAAGAGCCAGGAATTTCGGTTCACCATATGTGTCTGGATTCCTTTACATTATCCTAACACACACACAATTGTAAAGCTAGACGCTGACAATGAAATTAGTGTCATGAATAAAAAAAATAGCAGCTTTAGCCTCTAGGTGCACCTGTTTACAGCATCTAGGCAGACTCAGTCAGGGTGTGTGTGTGACAGTCTGCCACTGCAGCTGTTCCATTACCATAAAAACCATAGTATTTATTAAGTTTTAAGCCTTTCTGAACTCCGTAACTTGGCCTTACAAAAGGAGGCTATAATGCTATGTCTGGACTGTGATAATAGTTTAGATAAAGATCCAGCATGTGACCCTTAATGACAGCATTAAGTCTATTGGAAAGAGCTATATCAAGCTATAAGCAGTAAAACAGACAGCAAATATGAACCATGAAGAATTAATGATTAACTACTCACCGCATGCTTCACTGGGAACAGCACTGCCATTGAAAGGGTTTGCAAACTCTGTGGAAGACGATAACTCACAAACTGGGGTGACACAGAAAGGTAAAAATCACAAACACAGTGTTTCTAGAGTTTGTGGGTATGAGTTGCTTCTCAGGGCAAGAAAGTTAACAGTCATTTCCTTCATTTCCTTTGAAAAATAACTAGGTCTTGTCCTAGCCCCCCCAGCCCTGGATCTGGTTCTGTGTGGACAGGACACCCTGGCACCTTCACAGGTGCTCCTCATTTCATTTGATGGAATCTCAGAGGGGTCTGCAAGGAAGAAAAGCAGGCAATCCCTAAAGGACAGCTCAGCCTACCTCAGATTTAAATCACGTACCTATAGGAAGGCTGCATTGACAGCAAGAAATGATGAGGATCCAACGTCGGGACTTGCTGGAAAAGTGTGGTTGTTTACCTAAGGTAAGGGCTGAGTGCAGAAGTACGCTTATGCCAATAAACAACTTTATTTATTGCACTTTTTTTTTATTTTACTATGGCAAATAGGCCTAATACAAGTGAAAAGAAACTTCAGTATTTGAGGAAAATAAGTTATGATGAGCTCTCCCTAAAAATATAGAAAAAAAGTCAGTGCAAAACAATAATACTTAGTGATTTGGGTTAATGATTTGGCCTAGAACAGTTCAGGTCTTTGACTGCTCTACCTCCTGGCACTGTCGATGCCACCAAGTAGTAACCCGTACAGCACAACCTGCCTCAATCTATACTCTTGCAATGGCTTTCACCTTTCTTTTTTTGCTGAAGCTAGATCAGTGGGAGTTTGAGGGAAGGTGATTGTATGGGTGTGCGCTGCTAAATAAAAGAGATTAAGGAACGGGGTTGAATATGAGGTCCATGATCATACACACTGGTTAACCACTAGCTCTCTCTTTGGCTCTGGTTTGGACAACTCTGAGCTGTCTCCAGGACAAGTCTGCTCCAGAGGGCTCAAGCCAGTTCACGACAAATGGCTTTTGATTCACCAGTGGAGACACAGCTACTGTCTGTGCTATGGTGGCCTGAGACGGCTGTTTGTTGGGTGGACTTGAGCTGCAGCTAATACATTGGTTTTCAAGGAAGAGGTAAGGAAGCGTTTTTTAAAATATGAATGTGGGATGATAGCTCTACAAGAAAGGCTTGACTAAAAACATTTATAGCCATTTAAAGTGTCAGGCATATCCACTCAGAACTGGCAAATGTAACATAGGGCCTATGGGAGATTTACTTTTGTAGTAGAAGCCAGGTGCCCACTGGGGTACCTGAATTTCCTAAAATGACACCACATATGTTTAGGCAACTCGATCCACATTACTGTCCTTAAAATTCCTTAATCACAGGTTTACATATTTCCTTTAAGAAATTCATTTAAAATTTTATTTATTATTTATTATTATATACTGTTAATTATATAGGCAGTAAGGTTATAATATTCTTAATGAGAACAAGTAGCACTTTACACTGGAAGTAGACATTAATTTCAGTATTATTAATTCTGTGGTAACTCTGTTGATGAATGTGAGAATGGCAAAACCACACTGAGAATGAATATAAGAAGAAAGGGAGATGTTTCTAATATCCACAATTAATTTGAATTCATTTTCTCTGAAAAGGAATTCTTTTTCTTTAACAAAGAATTTGGAATCAGCAAAATACTTCTCCAGCTTGCATCATTTTAAATGTACCATTGCTTTGGATTCCCCCAGTTTTAGAAATTAAAGAAAATTATCCTTATGTTACCAAACCATATTTTCTTTTAATTTGATGGCTGCTTTCCAAAGCAGGAAGTTGAGAAAATAAGTAACTTTATAGCCAGGCTAAGGTAAATAATACTGTCCTAAGAGGGAATGCTATTTAAACTGCCTTTGTTCTTATATTTCTTATTTTTCCCTCTTCCCCATTCCACTGACTGTGATTAAAATTATAGCTTCTGATTTTCTAATTTTACATTTCCTTGCCAGTCCTAATACTGCTTTGCAGACTAAGGCTGCTTTAGAGAAAATAATAATGTTGGGATTGCTAGTATAGGCGGGCTGAAAGGGCAGCTAACATTTAATTTGTGCCATTTAAACCTGTTCCTTGTGAGTGGGTCATTATGGTGAAGTAGCTGATGATTTCGTAAAGGTCTTGTCAGGAACTCTTGGTTTCTTGATGTTACATGTGTTACAACATCACTAGTTACATTACTGTGCAAAAATACCCATCTTGTTGAGCTTGGCTCCTATTTCAGGAGGGAAGGTGACTTGAATTTCACATAGGGTTGTGTAGCATTTGTATTAACTCTTTGTACAGTTAGTATAGAGAAATATATGTTTAAGGGTCCTGAGCTGTCTTCTGGAGCACATAGGCACGTACGCTTCTTTACTGAGAGTTAGGGAACTCTGCTGTGTACTTGTACTGCTCCGTTAACGGAGATACCCGTGAGAAGTAGGCACATACACCCTTGAGCTGGGTACTTAAATTAGCCACCCTGGATATTGGTTGTTACATAGAAGTGGTGTTATTATCATCAGCATCAACTCAGAAGAAATAATTTACAAATAATTTGTAAAATAATTCTGGCTTGTGCGCTCCAAATGACTGGGGACAAAAAAGCCTCGAAGAGAGGAAGCTTTTCAGAGCGCACCTTGTCCTCAGTGCTGTGTCTGCACAGCTACATGCATCTGTTTCGAGCAGCACCTGCTGGCTCATAGACCAGCTGATGCAATGAATTAGGTATATTAGATGGAATATTAGATTAGGGACATTAGGTAACCAGCAGTGAAGGTGGCGGCGTGAAGGCAGTGTAAGGATAAGCGTTATTTCTGGAGCTGGCTCTCAGGAAACTACCTGAATGATGTGTTTGCTGTAGTTAGTCCTTCCTGAGGCTGTCCCATACTAAATAATATAAGACAGGGACACTGTAAGCCTAAGAGAGGGCCTGGGTTTAACTGTAGGCACTGTGGTCCTTTAATGTATCTAATCATTCATAGTGCAGCATAGATAATACATGCTGCTGAGCAGAAACTGTAGCTTCCCAGAACCAAAACATATTAATACAAAGTGCACTCACAAACTGCAGTGCCAGAATTATCAAGTTATCATAAATTTTGTCTTTTGAGACTTACAACTCAATTGAAACAATGCAACTGGTGAAGCTTTTTTTTTTTTTTTTTTTTTTTTTTTTTTTGGAGGAATAAATGTTCTTTCATGTGCATCTACTGGAGAGAGTCCAGCGCAGGGCTACAAGGATGATCAGGGGCCTGGAACATCTGCCCTATGAGGAGAGGCTGAGGGAGCTGGGCCTGTTCAGCCTGGAGAAGAGAAGGCTGAGAGGGGATCTAATCAGTGTCTATAAGTACCTCAAGGGAGGGAGTGCAGAGGATGGTGATGGTCTCTTTTCACTGGTGGCTTGGAGATCTTGGAGATCTTGGAATCACTGGTGGTTTGGAGATCTTCCAAACCCGCTTGGATGCAGTCCTGTGCCACGTGCTCTAGGTGACCCTGCGTGTGCATGGGGGTTGAACTAGATGATCTCTACATGTCCCTTCCAACCTTAAGCATTCTATGATTCTGTGATTCTGTGATACAAATGATGCCAGGAACAGTGGAGTGTGATTCCTTTTTAGGATCTATAGGCATTATGTCTTTATAAATGCTAAATAATAGCCATGTCGGAGAGCAGATAAAACCTATATCGCTCTGACAGATTCTCATCTATCTCAGCACCTGGTTTAGGAGCTGCTTACCTGGAGGTACAACTTCATTTTTGATTTCTGCCCCCATGAAGTCCTTCTCCATTATATTTCTTTTTGTCTAGTGGTGAAGAAGAAGTGGATGATAGTTTCAAAATGTTTGTAGAAGTTTTCCATAGCAAGTGTACTCAGCATATGAAATCTGCACAATCTACACCTATCTCATCGCATGTCTTTGAATATGGTACAGAGGTGGCACAGTTAAATCCATCTGAATAAGTGAACCTCAGTAAGACCAAGCACTGCTCAGTACTGAATAACCTAAAGAAATGCTGGTATAAAGCAGTGAAGCATAAGGCATCCTCCCCCTACAGCCAGGGCATAGTTTGAGTAAATCTCGGTCATACCTAGAGCTTTTCCAAACCTCTCAGCAGAAAGTGGGGCATGTTCAGAAAACCCTAGGAAAAGCCCTCATTGTGCTGGAGTGCCTATAGCCGGTGACATGAAGCAGGTCCCAGCTCTTCTTGGAGTTTTTATGGCTGAAGCAGTTCCTTTTTTTAACATAGCTATTTTTTGTGGGCCTATAAATATTAATATGTGATCAAAGTAATAGTTTGTTCGTTAATAATAAGGACAAGAACTGAGCAGTGATTCCTAATTGCGAAATGGGTAGTACTCAGCCCAGCTCTCTGATTGGCTTTAGGGAGCTTGAATGCATGGCCTTATTTCATTGCAAAGCCCTGGCAGACTTTGCACATTAAAATTCTAAACTGTCTAAGTAGGTGTGAAACTAATTTTGTGTTTATTTTTCAAAAACCACCTATGATCATTTAGGGCCATCCACTTCACTTTGGGAGGCCCTTACCTAGCTGCAGGTGGGCCCTAGGAGACAATAAAGCCCACCTCAGAGAGGATAATTTCTTGAATATCATAACCTGAATATTTATAGCTTCTGGAATCGTTGTAGCTACTTATCCATGTTTCCAGCCACAACTTCTCTTAATAAGAAGGGCTTTGAAAAACTTGCTAAATCTGGACATAAAAGGAAACAGAAGTTTTCCTAGTGCAGTGGAATTTTTTAAAAGTCACATAGTAACTTTATTGATGAAACAAGGAAGAAAGCACTTTTCCACCAGACTTTGCAGAGCTTATTTACAAAACATAAGATATTTTTTCATTAATGTGTAGGCAAGGCAAAGTTATGGAGAGATTTCCTGCAGATTGAGGACGCTTATGTGGTTAGTTATTTGATTGGTAGATTATCTTTTTCCTTCACTTACGACTTTGAAGGAAAATAGGAAAAAAAGAGCCTTTAAAGAGAGATAAAAGACCTCAGAGGCTTTGGGTCTTTTAAAAATTTTATTTAACATGTGAAAATATATTTTATATTCTATTTACACAAATGCAAAACATTTACAGTTTACGTTGTACTTCTATAACTCATCTCTAGACTGACTCTGCTTTGCCTAGCAGTATGCTTAGTCACTTAGTTCAGCCTGACAAGTTGTCAGTCACTCAAGGTGAAGCCCAGAGGACACTGAAGGGAGGATTTCTCAGGGTTTAGTCTCAGATACGGACACCCAAGCTGGAGTATCTGCATAAAAGTGTCTGCATGTATACTGAAGAGATAAGCCTCTCTTCATGTCAGGGGAGATCTAGGCATGGAGATCTGACCTAAGCAAGGGCATCTGTCATCTCTTGGGATGCCCAAGTGTCTCTGACCAGGTGTCTTCTGTGTCCCTGTCACCTGTAGGTCTCATGCCTGACTCTTAGCTCCACATGACGATCTGGATATCCCAGGCTATCTCAGATGGCAAGGATGCATACAATCAGGCAAGAGAATTGCACTCGATTCACTTGGACCTGGAGCTGAAGCTGTTTGACATCACTGCACAAGTGCACTGCAGTATGGACATAAAGTGTGGTCTTTGGTTCTGCTATAGCTGCTCTGCTTTGTTATTTCTTCGCATTCCCATTTATTATTATTTAGCATTTATTTACTTTTTACTTATAAGCATTTATTTATTCCGCAGATTCCAAAGACGAAAATAAAGGGATGCATTGCAGAGACTTGAGCTTACGAGCCCAGCTGACTACAGCCAGGATATAGGTGCTCAACAGTTGAGTGCAGTCAGAACAAAATCCCTTCCCAATGTGAATAATAGTAGGTGGAATTGCAGATAAGAGAAGAAAAATTAAGAATAAATGGTGGCACTAACCCAATTTGCAGGAACAGCACCAGATTTATGAAGATTCTTCAGCCAACAATTTCATTGTTCCCCAAAAAGGCTGAAATGTGATTTAACAAATGTGGCTGTTCTGCCCTTCTGTCTCAGAGGTGCTCAGTACTCAGAAAATCCCACTGCCATCAAGTGGGATGACTTTAGCTGCTGATTTGGTTTACAAGCTGAATGCTAGTAGGTCATAAATATCTGGGGAGATTTTAATGTCTTACTGTGAATGATACGTGTTGTATTTCTGCGGAAGTCTAGGCCTGTGTTTGTGTTGTTACTACATATGCCAGTGGTGGGATTAAAAACTAAAATATAATTTTCCCACTGTCTACGGTCCCTCTAAATCAGAGGTAATGAAAGGAAGTGGGTAAGGAGAGCTAGTCAGCAATTCCATTCTCTGTCTTGTGAGTACAATATTGCTCTGGAGACTTTCAGCCATTATCAGTTCTGTAGCTTTTACTGTAAAATATTTAAAAAAGAAAAGGAAAGGAAAGAAAAGGAAAGGAAAGAAAAGGAAAGAAAAGGAAAGGAAAGAAAAGGAAAGAAAAGGAAAGAAAAGGAAAGAAAAGGAAAGAAAAGGAAAGAAAAGGAAAGAAAAGGAAAGAAAAGGAAAGAAAAGGAAAGAAAAGGAAAGAAAAGGAAAGAAAAGAAAAGAAAAGAAAAGAAAAGAAAAGAAAAGAAAAAGTAACTGGTCTTTCTAACAGTGAGGACTTTTCTAAGACAAAGCTTCCAGGCAGGAAACTGTGAGCCAGATCATTTTTGGACAGAAGGAGGAGGCTTTGGTTCTTTAATTAAGTGGTCTGAGTAGTTTTTTTTTCCACAGTGCTAGAAAAATAAAATAAGAAGACTGCTTGACTATAACAACAAGCTGAACACCAGATGTTTTATGAATATATGGCTTCTCCAGCCCACACCCATGTGCATGTAAGAGAAAAAAGAAAAAACAAAGGACTGTTTATAATTGTCAGAATATTAAAACCTTTGCTTATTCAATGTTCTTTCTTCACTGGCCTGTTCACGCAGCCAAAAAAATTGATTTATGACATAGACCATTCATTGCTTGAGTTTTGCTTTCCAAACTTGGTAGAAGTATTTCATGGCTATAGTCAGATGTCTTTCTTTATGTAAATTTTGATAATTTTGAGGCTATCTTTAAACCAGTTCCTGAAACCACAGTCCGTAATAACTCATTCGGTTTCTTGTGCTCTGCTCAGCCCCATCATGACAAATTGCTGAGTTTGGTGTCCTTTGCCAGAAGAGAGGAACATTCCCTTCTCCTGTTGCATAATACTAAGACACTTGAGCAGGAGAGACAGGAACCAAGGCTTACTGGCTACCAGGTATCCTGCAAACTTTGGAACTTTCTTATGTGGTTTAGAGTATCTTTTGTGGACTGATATAAGAAATCTAAATGCAATTCTCCTACAGATTTGCTAGTTAATTTATTTTATTAGTGAATTGACTTCTCCCTTGAAGTAAGGCAGCAGACCAAAGCTTTGCTGTTCTACCCACGCAAACAGTTCCGTTGGATTTTAAATGACTTTTTTTTTTGTTTCAGCAATGCAAGAGTCAGTCCAAGAATACACAGCAACAATAACAACAAAAGTTTATCACAATATTTTATAGCTTCTGTAAAAATCCACAGTGTTTTTTCCAGTGCTGTCAAAGAGCAAATACTTTCTTAGGATTCATTAGTGACTTTAACTCCTGGGATGACAAAGTACCTGAAAGTGATTTTTTTTAATGATATTACTAGTTTAATGGGTTTATCATCTCAATTCATTTGATAGGGCTCCAAAACATAGTTCTGACTCACAGGTTTCTTTTAATCCGTTGCAGTCTGACTTGGGATCTGAAACTGCCTACACTGATGTTTTATTTTTGCTATGCTCCAATGTAACTGCAACAAGAAGTGACAAGACTGCCTTGTTTAAATTGCAAGATGTCTTAAAAAAAAAAAAAAGTCACATAAAATCTCCTGGTTTTCTATGTTTGAACTGTTTCTTCAGCAGTTTTTATAATCTGCATATTTAAATTGAATTAACTCCCTCAGTATTTTCCTTAACTTAAATATGTACACACACGCTCAAGTGTTCTTGTGGTGTGAATATGTCCATATATCTAGCTCCATCCTCCCCCATAATAACTTTCAAACAAGTCATTCTGTGACCAGAACTAATGAGGAGTTGCCAGAAACCTTAAAATCCTAAATATTTAGTGAAAGCTCATGGCTGAAAGGGGAAGAGAGACCCAGATATATGCCACAACAGAGGGAAAAGCCATTTTAATTCATCTCCACAGCATCTGAAGTCCTTAAATCCCAGTGTGCAGTATTTAAAGGGGCTTGCACATGCTCCCACTTCCCTGTCCAAAGAAACTCAGTCTATCCTGGTATAAATTTGGCAAGGACCTACTGAGGCTCTCAGGTTTCCTTTGGGCGGTGTTTAACCAGAAAAGTGGGAAAAGTAGAAAGAAAATATGGAGGTCACAGGCTGGATATTTGTGTGACTTAAATATTTTCTTTATCTGCTAGACTTCCTAGAATGAACTCAGAGTCTTTAACTTAACGGACAAGTCAGCAATCTTTTTGTGGTACAGACCTGCAGATAAGATGCTCTCAATATACTTATTCACAGAAAGACCACCAAGTGTATTCTTTATGGAAAGGCGGAAATACTGGATAATGTATAGATGTTTACTATGTTTCCACTTAAAACAGAGGCAACATAATTGTCTTTTTCAAATAACATTTTAGTATCCTTGATAATATAGTGCTAAAAAAGCACATTAGATTATGCTGTAGCTTAGAGAAAATACACTATATTTCAGCCCTTTTCCTAATAGTTTTGACATCTTTGTGAAATTTTATTTCCATTGAAATACCAGGGAATGTTTGTAAAAATCTTAATTAATGCTTGACAAAAAAAAAAAAAAAAAAAAAAGCCTAACTAAAAGGATTTCTAAAAGTCTTTCAGTAAATATATTACTTCTTTTGGTACAAGAGAAGTAGGTGTATCATATGAAGAAAAAGTCTGTATTTTCCCTCCTAACATGGAGTCATGGCTTGAAAAAAATTGTAAGCTAAGGCCTAGATTAACTTTGAGCACCTGATGACTATATATATATATGTATATGCATACACTTAGTAAAGCCCTGAATTATACAAATCTAGATTCTGATAGTATTCTTCAATATTGTTCAAGAAATTGAGACTCCAGAAAATGAGAAAATTTTCATCAGCTGACATTTTTCATTATCTGTCAGAAACTATCTTTTCCTCTGTTCTGTTTTAAACATTCATTTAACTGTGTCCTAACCTGAAGCTTTGAAATCATGGTTGCTTTAAAAGATACATATTATTTTTGGTGGTGGGGACATTGCTAAGGGAATAATTCATACCTTAAACAGGGAATGAACCTCAGGGTCTCTATGCAGTCACTAAAGAGAACCATGAACCTCCAGACGGTGATTCCAAATTTAATGCGTTAAGTTACCCATTTGCTACCAAAGACAGGATCTTCAGTAAATAAGTTTACATGATCAGTCTGTGCAATTTAATGGACTGAATCCAAGCCCAGGTGGAAGAGAGACAGTCATGAAGATGTCTTTAAAATTTCTACAAAAGCATTACCTGCATCCTTTTGTTGGAGGTCCTCAGAGCTATTTGGGCATTGAGAAACAAGTACTTTACCTCATTTTCCCATATGTAAAAACACGGTTATGAGTTCTTTCATATATCATGGGAGCTAAAATATTATTGCAGTGGAGTCTCCATAACTGTGGCAGAAAGGCACTCTAAGCAAACACTACAGCAAGCATTTTCAGATTGCATATTTTAATGTTCAGAAAAGCACTCTAGCAAAAGGTTAAATTTCCAGATGTTATACCTGATCTCATCTGAACTTACACTGAAATATTCTATAATTCCTGAGGATTCCTTTTCATCTACATAAACACTTCTATAAGTGGCAAACACAGATTTTGCGAGCCAATGTTTATAGCAATGTCTCAAAAACTGTGAATACTGAATTGACCATGATCTAAAAATATTCTACAGAGCATTTGGCCAGTTGTATCAAGACTGAGGAGTGGACAATGTAACTTTGAACAGCTGAGTGAAGAATGGAAAATACATGAAATATCAGACAGTTTGGCACTTAAAGCAGACAGAAGACAGCAAGAGGAATCGTGATATAATAAATACATGGGATATAATTCTCTGCATTTTCCACTCACAGGAACACTTGCAAATTTCTTTTTTTAAACACACCTATGTCAAATGTATGAGGAACCTGATAATGACACTAATGCCAACAAAAGGAAGAGAAAATTTGATAGCACAAAATATGCACACAATGATCTCTGATGTACTTTACACAAAATGGATAGTATCACCCAAAGATAATCCCTGTCACAGAACAGACAGCATTTCTCATTCAAATATAGAACTCGGCTAAATATAGCCTACTTTATTATAAACTTTATTCTTCTGGGATTAAACTATTTAGTTCCTTATGAGGTATAATAGTCTAGTTGAAAGGCAAAAGTGACACTCAGAGCTGATCAGCTTCATGAGGACATGTTTTGCTGTTCTCACATTTTCTAACTTAGCAGCGTAATGGGACAACAAGTTTTGTTTCCATTCACCAAAGGAGAAGAAGAACGAGCGAAGCAGCTGGCGAGCAACCTTTCCAGGAGCCAGTCCTACTGCCCTAGGCTTAGTGCCACTGGGAGCCCTGGCCTCAACAGTGCCAGCAAGTCCCCATGAGCCAGAGCACGAGGTGCCTACATGGAGGAAACCTGTGGATGTGCCAAGGGGGAAAAAAGCCCATGGATCATGGAGAAAAAAATTACTCTTTTTAGATCCAAATTCTAGTAATAAGTTTATTACCTGAGGGTGAGGGAAACATGGATTCAAGTCACTGTGTGACCTGAGGAAGGATTTAGGTTTTCTTTCCCATGAAAAATGTATTCTAACTATGAGGATATTTGAGAGTGACTTTCTTTTTCTGTCCATGTCAAACTTTTGCACTTGAAATGTGGATCGAGTGAGGAAATGTTGCTTGAGTTTTACACTGCGGATACTCTAGAGACCTGAGTCAAAGGTCTCCCTGTGATCCCATCCTGGTGTCTCCTGTTTGTCACACAAAGCAGAACACTTTCCACAGCAAAAGCTGCACACTTGCCAGCCTGGATGTACGCTCTGGAATGCCGAAGGACACATTTTAAGTTCATGCAGTGAATGAAGTGAAGATTTGAATTTGAAGAACATTATCCTAACCAGTAAGGCATATGCCTCCTCTGATTTGTGAATTGATCCAAATCTCCCTCATAAATGCATCCACTTTAAATCAATTTGTTTGAGAGAGGCCTGAATGAGCCAGGTTGACATTTTTTGAATGTTTTCCTCATTTTTTTTATGCCAGACAAAATTTGCCAAAATTGTTTCACATTGAGGAATCTCTGCCAGTTGAAATTGCTTTTTTTTTTTTTTTCCCCCCCCCTTCAGACTTTCTTCAAAAAAGCTCTTCAAAATAATTCCCTCAGCCACTCTGTGGCACAGCGCTCCTGGCCATGCTGTCGGAGAGCGTCGCAGCCTCCTCACTGCCTGGGCTCCTTGCTCACTGTGTCTGCTGAGGAAAGGTGGGCAGATTAATTCCATATTAGCCAAAGAGAGTGACCAGAGGGCTGAACACAGCGCAACACTCATTTTCCATCTGCACAAGCCCCTGCAGTGAGAGGTGTGAGCACACTGGAATTTTCTAACCCTACAGGGCAGAAGTGTGAAGGGAGACACTCAGCCAGGCAGCAGCAGAAGCTGCCAAGTGTTCAGCCAGGAATAGGAATAGGAGAGGAATCTCTGGCCTGATAGTGCTAATTCTCCCAGAGCTACAGCTTGCTGACAGCGCTGCCAGTCATTCCTTGTTTATTAATACATTGCATTTCCATATGTACTTTTTTCCTTTTTTTTTTTTCTCCTGGGAGATTTAAATAATTATAAACAATTCTTAGGGTTTTGGAAAGCTTCTCCTGTTGAGACAAGCAATATGCAAGAGACACGGCCTGCCTGATGTCACAGTGCAGTTAACTCTAACGTGAATCGAGAACATTGTTTCTGAGGCAATTTGCTCAAGGATGGGGAAATGTGGGACATTTTAAATAACAAGGTACAAGCGAGTGAGCAAACCGGTGTGACAAGTGTCTTTGCAGAGTTTCTTTCCTGTATTTTATGGAAGTGCAGGATGTCTGGGACCATTGGAGGCTCCAAGAATTTTGCTTAAAACAAAACAAGGGTCCCTGTTTCTCTTCAGCTTGAAACCACCTGATCCTCATCTAAACCTGGAAGGCTGACATGGGCTTTGTTCTCTTCTTCAATCAATTAAGTGTACGTGCACAGCTTTTTCGAATCTGCTTGCTGCTTACTTCTGACACCAGAAGGATGATCCAAACTGGTGGTCACTGAATTCTTTTGCTTAAATGAAAACATTCTGTGGAAATCTAAATTTAACCATCTTTGCTTTCCTCAAGACTGATAATAAGCAGACTCGTAAACTAAAGCGGTACAATATCTCCTTCCAATATAGTGCAAAGAAAGACAGAACCGCATCATATATTTAGGCTAGCTGATAGAGGCCAAATTCAGCCCTTCATTGCATTCTTTGGGATCATATTGAACTCAATGAGAACCACCTGCACACAGAATCTGACCCCAAAACGAAAGCCTGGCCACAGATTTGACTTGAATTACTCAACTTAGATGTGAGGAATGCTCTTTTTCTTGGTAATAATTTTGTAGTAGTTTTAATAGTAATAATAAAGATTGGATATTTCTCTATGGAATATATAAGATGGGAGATAAATAAATAAATAATATCCTAATACAGCTCCTTGTATCATTTCCCTGGGGAAGTCAGTGTGCTTTTTATTCCCTGAAGCCCAAAACATACTTCATTTAGAAAGCTGTGACAACAAGCTGTGCTCTACTGCCTTTTAAAATGGGCCATTTTCCTTCAGAGTAAGATAGATGTCATACTGTGGTATATTTATGCCTTTTTGTTTGAGATTACAGGGGTTTTGGTTCCAGATGGTCCCAAATTTGCCAGAGCAGCAGTATAAAAATGGATTGAGTTTTATGAGGAAGCAGCACACTCTGACTGGTCTCTAGCATGTCAGGTTTAAGAAAATCTCTGCACCCAGCACACATGGTGGCTAACTTGTTTTTAATGTCTTGTTAAACCCCAAAACATTAGGGTTAAGGAATGTGTTTTCTAGTTTGTTTACAAGTTCAAGATACTAAAAGCTAGGATAATCATTCAATGATAATAGTCTCAATAAAAGTAAACAAGCACAATTTTCACTGGCTTAAGCATAAGTTTCACTCTGCTGCAACTAAAAGATCACTGAAAATTTGGTCTTGTACTTCTTAAGTTCTCCTTATCAATTAATTACAGTAATAACTAAAGATAGGCATTCCATCACTGAAAGTACACCTCCCTGTGTGCCTGTTAATGAAGCGACATGACTTCTGAGGTCAGAAAATCTCCAATTCATATTCCTTCTAACTAACAGTTCAGCAGTGGCAGCAGTATCTCATTGTTAGAAGCTAAAAGAGGCCCTCTTGAAATATTTCAAATACTCTCATGTACTTGAAAGTGAAACATTTATTTAATAAAAGTGTAATCCTGAAAGCGTGAGTGACTAAAACATGTACACTGATCTTTTGAAATACAGTTTCTTTCTCCTTCTCTTTCTTTGTCTCCTTTGTACCCAGCAAAACATGAATGATTAGTACAGGTACCTTAAAGATGTGTACTTAAAATGGAGTGACTGGATGCCAATGGTATTTTCAAGGACATGGGAGACATAGACTTTAAATCAAGGACTGAAACCACTAGAACATGTTCTTAGGCATAATCTCGCTCCCCTCCTTCCCTTCTGCTCCTTCCACTTCAACAACGCCCCCCACAAAAAGAAATGTTTGATTAAATAAAAGAGCTCTCGTGGTTTTTAAACAGTTACCCTTTTATGGTCAGATCAGATGCTTTTCCTTACAGTGAATAGTACCCTCCTCCATGAGAGTCCTTAAGATTGCAGTAGTGCTGATGGCAGGGCAAGATGTTCCTTCTAAGTAACAGCATTTTGACCACTAAAACACATACTTGCTATAAGGTCACCTATACAAGATGTTTCTATTATGTATTGCAAACAGATATTTATCAGAGGTAATGTGGACATCAAAACCAGCGTAGCTGCTGTAACAAGGCCATAGTATGAGCTGTATGGTCCTTCAGAGGTGTGAACAGCCAAACTTTGCAGACGCTTGTATGCCAAAGTAGTACTAATGCCAAAAGCAGGACACCTTGGTACCAGAAGCAATAAAACTAGAGTAGTCCAAGTTTCAGTTTGGTTCAGTCATGTCAGTACATTGCTAGCCCTACCTTGTTTTCGTGCCCACATGGTATCCATCAAAACTAAAAATTGCAGTGTGAGCTGTCACCAGAGCACGTGGTCTAGCTACACCCAAATATTTTTTTCCAATTCCCTCGTGTTTGAAGGCCACAGACAACCACAGATAACCAACCTTTGCTTGGTTATCAAGAAAAGGATATCTCTATCACCCAATCTGCAGTGATCTTGTGGTCTTATACAAAAGATACTGGAGCAGGTCTCAGGAAGCATGATGACAGCACCCTGGGCACATCCTCCTCTGGGGAATTCGGCTGCTTGCGTTCAGCGCCAGCTTGGAGATGGTTCAGATGTCCAGCCATGAGGACTCTCAGCAGGCACTGCTCCTTCTTCATTTGGGAGTTGCTTTTAAGCTCCAGCCTGAGCTACTCTCAAGCTGTGACTGCAACTAGGCTCCTACCTCAACACTTCTCACCCTGATCCTTGCTCACTGGCTTAACCTTCTGACTTGGCCTCCCATCTGCTTCACCACTGTGGTTCTGTGGTGTGATCAGTGGATTCTTGTCTGTTCCTGGTTACCACTCGCAGACTTGCCCGGCCCTGCTTGGGTGCTATGGGTGCTCTTTGGGACCACCAGGTCACTGCCTTGCCTGCCTTGCTGTGACCTGCTGCTCCCAGGTTGCCTTCCCCTTGGTGCACTCTGTTTTTGCTGCTCTCTCACACATGGAATGGGACACATCACACCCAGTGGTAGACTTCAGCAGGAGAGACATCAGCATCTGAACTGGAAGTTTGTCCTGTGCTACCAGCAAAGAGAGAAAAATAAGTGACACGGTTCATGTGACTTATATAGTCATTTTAAAGGAATTACCTTTCCCTCCAGAAGTGCCTAATTTTTTTTTCCCTGGACTAAAATGGGAGTCTAGAAAAAGTACATCAAATGTTAGCATGCACTTTGTAACTTTTTAAATTTGTACAGATGAGCCCCACCTCTGGTGTCTGGACCTGTCTCTCATCTACTGTTGGTCAGACTGTTCCTGTTTCCTATATTCTACTTTAATTGCTTGGGTTATTATACATTCTTTATTAACGTAAAAGTTGTCTCTTACCATATGACTCTCTAAAGCACAGCATAATGTAACATCCCACAGTCTGAGTATTGAGATGCTGTTGTAAGACAAACACTAATACTTATGGCTCAGTTTTTTAATCATTATAGTTCATCTTTACATCAGAAAAATCCACTAGTTCCCGGTGGCTAAAATTTTGCTAAGGGAAACTCCAAATCTCAGAAGAGAAATACAGATTAGTGAAAATCTGAGGTAAGATCTCTTCTATCAAAAAATTACCAATCACCCTACTCCAGTTTGAGCTACTGAAACATTTTTGTGCACCTCTATCAAATTTATTAGGTCTATTTCTGGAGACTGCATGAACATATGGAAGAGTTTGGTTAGAGAACCAAAAAATCAGTACTACAATCAGTTCCAGTAATAGTCATTCATTTTCTTACTAATCTCGCTAAAGTGTATGTTCAGTTTTCACGACCTCTTTTGTTTCCAGCTAAACTCTTTTAACACAAGACAATATCAAAGCAAACCTTGCAGATATCTACCATTGGGTTGTCTCTGAGTTTATTGTGTTATTTAAAGCAGACAGTCTAATTTCTAAATTTGAAGGTAGTGGTGTCTGTCCACATTCGGTCAATACATCATGTCCTTCATGGCTGTTACATTCAGTTGCCTACTGCTGGTTGCCCGCTTGAACAATTCTTTAAAAGAATGGATGAGAATTTTCAAAAAACAGAATGAAAGCTTAATTCATACCAAATACCAGACTGAATGTGATGATTTCTGAAAGCATAAGATATCTAAACTGAAGGAAACTTCTAAAAACCTTGACCATCATTTCTTACTGACTATGTTTGATTTTAAGCCCTTGCCCTGGGAGCTCATAGGTTTCCATTGCAAACAGTCTTTTCTTTGTTTTCATTCTTCTGGAATGAGAACATGAATCTTAAAAACCCTAGTTGGCTACAAATGTGTTAAGAAATCAGCTACAGGGTAGGGGTGCTTGTGATTTATTTCTTTGTTTGCTATTCATAGCCAGCATTTGGACAGAATTTTGTTTTCTGAAGGTGCGGTGCACAATTTAATAAGTTAATCTAAATTAACAGAGAAAATAATTGGCAGAAGTGCCTGGCTCTTGTTAGCCTGAGGGTTGGGAGCACATGAATGCTCTCAAATCTGCATCTCCCACATGGCATCCTATTGCTGTGCCCACTTGAGTCAAAGGACAAGAAGCAAGTGCTCCTTTGAAGTACAACATTAAACAAGAGATAAGGAATAGTAAACTTAACTGAAGCCTAACTGATGGCAAACAATTATGCCTCCTCATGCACAATAAGCAATTGCCAAAACTGTCTTTCAACCCGCTTAATGTAATCAGGACAGCAATCGACCCAGCCCAGTCTCCTTTTCACTCTTGCCGTGTGATTCGTTTCCTTCAGCAGATCTTCCCTATAAAGCGGGGTGATAAGCCTTTGCAACTTCATCCACATTTCGGAGGAAGCAGCGAGCAAGGTAATGACAGGTTTCGTCACCCTGGTGGCGGCTGTAAACAGCTCCCCGGGCTTCCTGTTCCTGAGTGATATTGCAGGGGCTTCCTGCAATTACACAATATATTGTCATGCCAATTAGCTGCGGGTCACTGCGTGGGGATGGGAAACTTCAGAGGCTGCTGCTGAACCTGTTGAGTTGGCAGATCTCACATAATGCTGGCATCCCCTCCAGCACTCCTTTCTCTAATCCACATGTCTTTCTTGCTGCAGGGGATGTGGAACAAGTCATACCCCTCCTCTAAGGAATTGCCCCAAATGCCTCTCAAGGAGGGCACTTGCAGGGCCTGTGGTTCCTTCAGTGGAGATGCGGACTGCAGACCTGCCTGAAAGCATGCTGAGAGAAACTGCAGGCTTTGGAAAGTGTCCCCTTTAATCCTGATTTTTGGAAAGATGGGAGAATTTGAGATCTTCATGAGCCTCTTAAGTCTGCCCGTGCAGATCTAACTTTGCAAATCTAACTAACATTTCTGGGAACAAAAGGTGGAGCAACAGTGAACATGTGGCTTTTTCATTAGTGTGCCAGAGACAGATCTGGGGTGAATGGAAGAAAAGGACTCTGGAGCTGACATTTACCTGGTTTTGTTACGTATCTGCAGTCACAGGAAATATTCAATAAACCAGAGAGCTGAAGAGGAGATGTCAGAAATGGCCTGAAAAGTTAAGTTACCTGATTAGATAAGGGTTGGGGTTAACATAAACAAGGAAGTAACTCGTTATGGGGTGGCTGTGATTTAGAAAACCTCATACATCCCAGGTGAAGGACAATGTATTTAGAGCAAAACCAAAATTCTGGTGCTATCATGCAAGCCATATACACTCAAAAGAGCAAATACAAGTTATTTGCTTGGAATCAATTACAGTTGGGGGTTTTATGACAGAACTTAGGAACTAATCAAATCAGTTGCGATGCCAGGAAGAGCCGTGTCATGAGCCTGATCACAACGCACCGTGCGGTGCCATGATAATTACCAGTTCATTCCACTTCTGTTTATTTTAAAGATTTGGATAGGTGCTGAAGGATTGAGCTTGTCAGATCGGAGTCTGTCAAGATGTACTTCCTCACATGCATGACAGTGTTCCCAGGATCTATAAAAGTTCTCTGTCTCTCTCTTTTTTCTCCTACATATGTATAATTGATTAAATTGTGTTAAATATGACTGATTCCAAAGGACACCAGTCTCTTTTCAAGAAGGTCCTTGAAAAAGCTCTGAAAAAGCTTTCTTTCCTCTTTTAGTAGTGTCATCTTTGTCTTGAGTTTATGCTTTCTTTATCTCTGCGATAGACAATATCAGCAAATTTCTTTAATGAACTTGTGCCTGTTTTTGCAGGGATCCTATGGGTTAAAGTTCTGACAGATTTCTGAATATGCAAAATACTACTAAAAGGACAGCAGAAAACCATCAGCTCACTTGCAGCCCCTTTGGTGTAAGTCTCCTGCTGAAGATAGTAGCTCTGAGGCAGGCATACAAGAAAACCAGTTGCTGTGGTGCTAACATGCTGGAAGGAAGCACATACTGTACTAATTCCTGTTTCAGCTTGACCATTTACTGGCATTAATATTAAAAAACCCTTTGTAGGTAAAGCGAGTGAGCAAGCTTGTAGGAAATGCTGCTTAAAAATGGTCTGTAGTCCCCATTCAACAGAGGTTCATCCCTCTTTTCTGTGTCTCCACTACTGAAGTCTTCTCCTTGCAGCCATATGGGGGAGAACACAGGCCAGATATTCACTGAACTGACTCATTTATTAATCATTCATTTTTTAATTTTATAAGAATGAGAATTTTTACTGCCTTCTGCTGGAATGATACAGAAATTTTGTGAGCAGATGCTACAAGCTAGCATTTTTAGAGGTTGAAATGAGCCTGAAATCAAGAAAAACACTGTCTTCCTCCATGAGCATTGTATCTGCACCTTATGCCGAGCAGACAGAGTAGCTGTTGATGAAGCTTGTGTCTTGGCATGAGCTTCTTGTATGTAAAACTTTTTAACTTCTGTCATGGTACAGGACTGTGTTCTAACAAGCTGGTTGAAGCTTATGCTTCAGCTTGTCACGGTATGTTTATTTAAAGGCTTAACAGCTTGCCATGGTTTCACTTGATGTTATTGTTAATAGGAAATGTTTTGTTTTGACTCTTCTTCCTTCCCAACTTAGGCTTTTCTTGCATCATGACCATCCCCAGACATCTAAATGTGCCTTCGTGCTGCCTCTTTCTCTATGCTATGCTGTCAAATTTGGGTGGTTAAGTGGCCAAGGCAATGATGGAAAGAGCTAAAGTCAAGGGATAACTTCATATCCCAGAGCCAAACTGACCACAGCCTGCCTCAAAATAAAGGCAGAAAGAATGAAAACATATAAATGAGTCCAGGAACTTGTATACATTTGTAGTGAAAATTTAACATACCCAAATGTGTCCCTTCAGCACCTGTGCCCTGTAATGCCCTAAATGCCCTATAGTGTAAGTCTGGTGAAAAATCTGTTTGGAAATATTCCAGGGAATTTTACTTTCACATGTCATTTCAGTTATAATAACGCACTGAGACAATAATGTCAAAATGAAACTTATTTTTAAAGTAGTAATATATTAAAATGAAGGTGAAGTGTATACATTTCTGAGGAAAAAGAAAATCCTTGACCAAAATCTACTAGAGTGCTTGAAACGACTCCTATCGACCTCATAGGCCATTTGGTAGGTAGTTGGTTGATGCAACTAAATTCTGAAAACAAGTACGGTAGCTGCAGAGTGCTGATGAATATAGCTAAACTGCTGCTCTCTAAACAGTCAAATAGCTAAATATCACTTAAGTGGCTTGGCTTAAATTGCCTTGGAACAAGTTACTGTGAAGGGGAAATGAGAGCATATAAATGAGCCTGAGACACTTGTATTCATTTGTGAAGAAGTGAGGGAAACAATTAAGATAAACCAGAAAATGGCAGGCCTGTTGAGCCATATGGCCCTTTCCTGTTCCTAACACTTCTTTTGTTTAACTTCTCCAAAGCAATTTTGTCACTATTATTACTGTGGCTGTTTCAGTTTTAAACATGTTTTCCTAGCATTCAATCTTTTCCCCAGCTGCCCCTCTCTAAGACAGAAAAAAAAAAAAAAAAAAAGGGAGAGAGAGAGACAAGAAAAGAAAAACAAATGCCTAATTAAAAATAACTGCTGGAAAAGTCTTTAAGATGCTCTTTGGCTCACAATGCCTTCAAAACTTTGCACTGTATGCTAGTTTCTTTTGTATTTGCTTTCTGCCTGTTTTGACCAGCTGTTGGGCACTCCAATGCTCTGCCATAGCAAAACAGATGCAGACTACGGATCACATGGGCTGCTCCAGTTGAATGAAAGCAGCTTTGGTCATTAATCCTGTCTATAAGTTCTTTGACTTTTTTTTTTAACAACTTTTTTTCTTCTTCATTCCAGCTTTTAATCATGGTTTACAAAAAAAAAAAAAGAAAAAAGAAATTAAACTAAAAAAAAATGCAAGATGGAGATCAAGCAGGCTGCTGTGAGCTTTGAAGCATAAAAATAAAACGAAAAAAAAAAGGAAGATTTTATTGTTTATTGTCAGGAAATGGCAAATAGTTGGGTTTAACAGTTCTGTTGGCTTCTAGATGGGGAAGCGATGCCTTTGGCTGTACCCGAACTCTTGTTTTCTTGCCCTTTGTCTTCCCGTGTAAAACACTGGCGAAAAATTCACCTGTCCCGTTGCAAAGTTAAACTCCTGGCTTTAGGGCAGTTGCATGGGAACCCGGGTTTATTAATGAATACAACATAGCCTCTTTGATTTGAATGCTTTCAGAGTGCTGAAAAGATTCAAAAGGCATCGCTTCCTGCACCAGCGGCGTGCCTTTATACATCTCAGTGGTTCACCCCTACCCAGCTGCTATATCTCATTAACAAGCATTTGGCCATCGCAGCAAACTCGGGAGTGTTGACACTTGAAAGGGCCGGGCAGGCGCTGGCAGGCTATCAGCTATGGCAACAGGAAACTGCCCCGGGACAACACTGGGAAAACAGCAGCTGCAAAAGCCAAGGGCGAAAAGAGGGATGGGGGCAGCTAGGTGTTTCCAGGCTGCACTGTTTTCCATATGGACCCTGTGCGTGTGTGTGTGTGTGTGTGTGTGTGTGTGTGTGTGTGTGTGTGTGCAGAGGAGGCAGGCCGAGGGGAAAGGAAAAGTAAAATAAAATAAAATGAAATAAAATAAAATAAAATAAAATAAAATAAAATAAAATAAAATAAAATAATGAAAAGGGAAGGAAAGCTCTAATAAGGTGGTTGACATAGACTCGGTGTATGCTAGGGCGTTAAATACTTTTTTGTTACATTTTAATGGCTTCCTAAACGTCTATTTTCATGCAAATAAAAGCCTGCCTGTCTAACGAGTGCACAAAAACTGGGCCTATGGGTAAGTGGGGCTCCCCGAGCTCTCTCAGCCCTGAGCCAGGCGGCTCTGCAGATAACAGGGTGTCCAACTCCCACGACTTCGTATGTGGTTTCCAATGCAGCTAGTGTTTCAATCTCTACCTCCAAACAAATCTTATTTCATATATACATACATATATTTTTGCCCATTCTCACCCACTCACAACCCCAGGCAAAAGTAGAGCTTGCTGTGAAGAAAGTCAGCTCTGCCTTGGACCAACTCTGCAATGTGGTCGCTGAAATTGTTCTTGAGGCTGAGCACACAAGCCCTCGAGCTATATTTTTCCATCCATAATAAGTACACCAGCACCTACTACCCTTGGAGAAATTCCCATTTGAGGCATTTTTAATTTTGCCCTGGGACAACCCTACTGGGCCACCCTGAGGAGATGGTGTTTGCTACTCACTGTAAGCAAGTACGGAGCAGAGGGGCTCAGGAAGGAGAGGGGTGCCGGGCTTACCGAAGCCTGTGGGATGAATGTTTTTATCCCTGTAGATTGGGATGGATAAAGCTCTTTGGCAATTGATTGCAAGGTGATGAGGCAGTAAATATAGAATGAAATGTAGAGACTTGAACCTCAGATTCTCACTTAAGCAACTGTCACCTGGTGCACATATTCTTCTGTTATTTAACACAGGCAAAGCAAACGTAAACTCTGGTTTTAAAGCTTATCCTACCTACTACTCTGTCCTTATATTGATTTCTGAGGATCAACTGTGAACAGACACAACAGGGTGACTAAAAGTGCAGGATACTCTTTCTGCAAATGTATTCAGTAAATCTTCAAATAACAACTGTCAGATTCATACAGAAATGAGGAAGACAGCGAAAGCAGAAAGCAAACTGACACAGGCTTAAGACTCACCACCCTTACGCTTTCAGGAATCTGGAAAAAAAAAATCATTTGACATAATTTTAAGATTTTTGTAAACATCAGGCATTATTTTCCCAGTGGTTCAAATGCAGCTCTAGCTGTTGCCATATTTCTTTTCTAGGCTCCTTTAGGAGCTTTGCAGCTGTGAGAGGCTTTCAGGCGGATGTTTGGATAAACCAAGTTTGCATTTTACATTTACAGGTAGAACTTGTATACACTATCACTCTTACAGAAAACGGAAAGTATTTTCTCAAGCCTCACGCGCGTCAAGCTCAGCGCAGTTTATACTAAAAGTGGATTTTACAGCCTGTTGTGTACACTTGGTGTTTCCTGCGCCGAGGAACCACAGAACAGAAATACTGCGCCCGGTGAAGATTCCCTCGTGCAAAAAGTCGGCTCTGTGCCGTCCCTGATGTTTTCCAGAGTGACTTTCCAGCTTCCTAGTATGTGGCTGCCGAGTGGCTCAGGTGGACATTCAGGAGGTGGCCAGTTGCCCAGAGGGGACACAGGAGCAATGGCATTGCCGTTGTTTGAGGTCCCCATGGCAGTTCATTTTTGCAGGGGCGGGGAAATATCTACGGCTGGGTGCTGGCCAGGTTTCCGTTTGGAGGAATACACTCTGCTTAAGCTTTTCTTTCCTGTCCTTATGCTGGTTTGTAATCTTACTCTTCCTGATGGCTGCTTTCCATGCAACACATGGCTGGAGCACTCGGCTGCAGGAGGTGGATCTGAAGAGTGGGGATGGTGCTGGTATCCTTAGCCAAACACAGGGAAAGCAGAGCAGGACTCCAGGGAATCCACATTATTAAAAGGGCTAACTCACCTTTTATACTTCTACATTTTGGAATGAGTTGATTCCATTCACACTGAGACACAGTCCCCGCTTACCTGTATTGCTCAAGCAAGAGTTGCAGGATTCACCCTGTGACTTGCAAAACCATATCTAGAATATGCAGGAGTGAGTGGTGATTTACTTGTCATGTAAAGGGAATCGGAGGCCTCATGAGAAGGCAAAAAATGACTGTGGATATTTAGTGTTATCTCCTGTTAGTGCTGACAATAAAACGTTTACTGTTATCAGAACTAATCTTCACTATCACTTCCAAGCAAAATGGGCTTACAGAAATAAAAGAATTGGTTCTGAGTCTATACTAAGAAGTACATGTTGTTAATTTTGAGAAGTATCAGAGTATGCAATAGAATATAGCCTTGCTCCAGAAAAGTAGAAAAGACTCGTGTGCCAGTTGTGGCAGATCTGGCTTAATCACCAGGCAGCACCATTTTAAATCTGCATGCACATAGGCAGCGAGCTGAGAAGTAATTGCTAGGAAAGCAAACTATGATCATATAGCTAGTTTATTGTCTGTAATAAATTATGGCTATGCTTGAAAACAACAGTAAAATTCAGCGAGGATCTGTACTTAGAACTTTTTTACAAAGTCATTTTTTTTTTCTATGGCTTGCTAAGTCAAATATCTGCTTCCTTAAAAAAGGTGTGATCTGATCACAGATAGATACATATTTTGTATTTTGTTATTAAGATCACATCTATCCTTTTAATATGTGATATGCTGTGAGGATTCTTACCAGGCTGTCTCTTTTTTACTTCTTTAAATCTGAAGAAAACACATCTGCCTTTGCATATTTTAAATTAAAAGAAAAAATATTATTGTCATGTTATAGCCTTCATCCTTATACTAAAAAAAAAAAAAAAAAAAGCAAATGTTCTGGAGTTATGAGGGGTTTTTTGTTTGTTTGTTTGTTTGTTTTTTTGTTTGTTTTCCTTAGGAGGGCCAGGAGGGGATTTAAAAAAGTAATTAATTTCTATATGTGAAATTTAGTTTCTATTACTTCAATATTATCAGACTCTCAGCAACACTGATTACACAAAACAAATCAGTGCTCCCACTAAATGATACTTAGAATGATTCGTGGAATGAAACTTTAAATATGAAGATTTGCTCCGAGGCCACTTCTCTCTGTTTCTTAAACCTCAGGTAAGATGAGACTATAATAGAAATGCAAACATTTTCTTAATTACAAAAACATAAGTATTTTTGACTATATTCTTTTCTCACAAATGTCTTTTAAAGGAAGCAAGACTTAATGCAGTAACTAACTTGGTGAAATAGAGTTTTTTTTTTATAAGAACATCTAAGATTATATTTGGTAAATGAAACATCTAGGCCCTGATCCACAAAGCAACACAATCATTTCCATAATTTCTAGTTCAGAAACAGTTCCATCAAAATTAATTAGTTATAGACGTATTTATTTGAAAGTTTTCCCGGTGTTCTTCAAGAAACGATGGTTGAGCTGAAATTGAGAAAAGTGCCATAAAATGGTTTTCTGTAGCTTGATCAGGTTCAGCGGAGATCGTAAAGGACTGTAAAAGCCTGGATTCATTCAGCCTTGTGCCTTTCCAAAGCTCCCGTGAATGTTTTGTATCATTGCTGTCAGATGTGATTTTCTCTGCTGCTGCAGATGTGCACAACAGATTTACTGTTACAAGTAATACACAGTAAATTCCTGACATAAAGGCATTTAGGGCCTCTGCCAGATGTCTCATTTTAATAATACATTTGTATATCCTAGTGCTAGAGGGACAATTAAGCTGTGAACCATAAAGATAAAATCAGCGGAGGACAGGTATTACCACGTTATTGTTGTAGTCAGTCTACGGTGCTCAATAAAGTGAATGAATTCAGTTTTGGTCCTGTGTTGTTACAACAGGATTACTCTCATTTAGGTCTCATGCAGCAAGCAGCGGAGAGGCTCATGTCTCTATCATAGCAGCCCACTGGGGAAGAAGCCTGGCTGCCCCGTCCCTTCCGAGCAGTGCCGAGGCAGAAGGATCTCCCTCAGCTTTGGGATTTGTTAGGCAAGTGCAGGTAGATTTTAATACTAACCGTTTTTAGCCGTCTTTTACTCAGCTGGAGTTTTTCAGACAGTTTTGGGTGAAACAAACAAGAAGAAATTTCTATAGCTAAGGGCATCTGGGAGCTCTTCTGAATAAATGCCTCGATGGTAAAGAGAAGGTGAGAAAGGGAGGGAGAGTGCAGGACTAAATTGTGCTTTTATTCAAAATTAGTGGGATCATGCAGACACTGCTAAAAGAAAAAAAAAGTCCCTGGTATTTACTGTGGTGTTAGACCAGTCAAGACCTGATATTTTTCAGAAATTCACTGTTGTCTGAATTGAGTGAGAAAATCTGTTATTAGTACTCACTGCTCTTGTGTTTATCCCTATGGCGCCTTCCCAGAGATGCTAAGATTTTATGCTTAGATGTTAATATTAAGAGCTGCTTGGACTATAACTAGCCGAAAAAAAAAGAAATGAAGAGACTTCTGAGGGGAATCTTCCCTAAAAAAATGTGCTGTCCCTAAAAATAACACTTCATTCTGACCTTAGATAGCCTAGTCCTACTTGATCTAAAGTAATCATAGAATATCTCCCAGTTAACTGCTATACTGAATCCCACAGCCTGCTTTTAGGTAAAATACGTATTCCAGCAAAGACAATCAGATTTGATTTAAAGGCTTTGAGACATGAAAGATCCAACACCTCCCGGATGGTTTGTGCCAATGGTTAATCACTGCCATGCTGAATAAGCAAACAAACAAATAAATAAATAAATACAAATTGAAATTTGAAAATGATTGGTTTCGACTTTACTTCTTATATTGAACCATCATGTGGGCCCAAACTGACTTGTAAGAGCCTGGAGAATGGTTATAAAAAGGTGGTGAGCCCCCCAGACGGTTGTTTCCATTTGCGGAGGAGGTCTGAAATTGCCAGTAACAAAATGTGATGCAGCTTCTGCTTTGACTTTCTGTGTTCAGGGTCTTTCTCCAATGGTCTCTACAGCTGGGTCTTTCCTCTTTGGCTGCTTTGTCTGGCTGCTGGAAGCCCCCATGGGAGAAGTGAGCCTAGTCACACAGGGCCATCGGAGGTGGCTGCGCCCTCTCCTTGCTTTGGGAAGAAGCCCATGTGTGGAGATGACGGCTGAGCCCCGACATCTCCCAAATTATCCTTCCATGCTCTCAAACTCTGGCTGTGGCTGCCCTCGCTTTGGAAACACTTCTTGTACTACCAAGGAGACAGAGCAGAGGTATATAAAAAGCATGCAAAAGAGATTTGTTTCTGAGGCTGTTTGTTTGAGAACCTCTCCCTTTGCAGAGCCACCGTAACAAAATCCAGTATGCATTAAAGATTTCCCCCATAGTGTCTCCCCAGATTCTGGCCCGAAGCAAGCACGCATGGCTACAATCAGTCTGGGTCATGCGCTACAGTAAATTCAATTTACAAGTGTCCCTCTTCAAACTACCCCTCCTTTCCTAGTAAAAATGAGACAGCATGTAGACAGACAGCTTTAAGAATTATCCCCTGGGCCCTGTTAAAGAAACCAATTCACAGATACTCATGTGTTAACCACATGTGTGTCACTTTGCCAATAAGTACTTAGACTCTGATGGTGATGGGGTAATGAAAATAGCTGAAAGCATGGAAGACCACTCAAAAATGGGCAAGCTTTTTGAAAAAAAAAAAGTTAATCAATTAACAAGCCATTGGACTACCAACAGGAATATCAGAACAAGAAGAAAAACTATTAACACTCTCATCATTGTTAGCAAATGTTAGCTTTTTCCAGTCACATCCTCCTTTCCTTCCCCCCTTCCATTTTTCTTTGCAAATAGATGCTCAGTGCCAAATTGTTTTCCCTGACTTTAGCAGTCCAGAAAGTCTCCCTGACATAAATCAACCTGTTCTGGAGATGTCTCCCTTCCTCTGGGCCTGGCAGATTAACAATGAAAAGGGAAGAGACAATGGTGCAGTCAGAGAGTGCTCCAAAAAGCACATTAGCTGAGAGCTAATAGCTGATTAGTAAGAACGATCTTCCCATCACATAGAGATGCATTTTCCTTAGTGATGAAAGTCAGGTCTCACAGATGTCAAGTCAATGTCTGCTCTTCTTGATCAGCTCCAGGGTAGGTTTATATTGCACTTAGTGTGGGGCTTGCAGTTTGGGTAGGCATACGTGCAAGTTATCTTTCAATGCCCATGAACACTGATGCAACCATACAGCTGAGGCAAAACCCCAAAACATGCCCCAACCAAGGCCTCAGCAGCTGCTAGGGCCCAGGCAAGCATGAGGTTCCACGTGAGGTTGTAGCAGAGCATGGACTTCACAGTTGCCCTCTCCAAGCATTCCAGCATTACCTTTGGATATAACAAAACTGGCATCATCCTCCTTGATGCTGGAGAGTGAGTCGATGTTTTGTCTCTCTTTAAGAAGAAGCGCTTGTTAGCATGGAATTGCCAGCATGACTTCCCCAAGTCATGGGAGTGACATCTGCGCAATTTATTACTGGCAACTACAGCTTCCAAACTACTTCAAAATCTGCCAAGTGGCTCTGTGAACTGCTTGGTCTGCTTTTATGTAAAACCTTTTAAAATTTTCTCTTAAAAAAAAAAAACTTATAATACAAGAATACATGCAATTAGACAACTAGAGGAACATTCAGGATCCTATATATATATATATGTATAAAAGAACCTTTATAAATAATAACCTCTGCATTTTTAATTTCATTTTGGCTATCAATTCTTTATAAAATTAAGTTAGTGGCTATTGCACAAATACCTTCCTGTAAAAGATGCTACTCGCAAACAATGTTCTTTTAGAACAACTGTGTCTTGGCACTTTTGATTATTTTTACTACATTTCTTTCAGTAGTATGAATAATATATTTTACATAATATATTTTATTTCTGCCTTTTTTTACAAATTCATTGTTGGTGGAAGAATGTTTTAATATTTTTTAAGTTCATTTGACTAAAAGTAGCAAGATTAAATCAAGTGAAATGTATAAAGGTATATTTTAATTTGAGCTGAGCAGGATGTTTAGATGCACATCTGGTAATACTAGGAAAAAAAAAGGAGTTACACAAGACATATAAATATTCTTCCTTTTCCTAGAGGAATCCATACCAATACCTGCCAGAAAACAATTTCCATAGATGGTGGCTACGCTGCAGTATTAGTGTCCTACGCTTCGTGATACACACTTTTTAATTTTTTTCCAAATGTTTTGATTGTCAGAGTAAGGTGATTAAAGAACTTCAGCTTTCTTGAAGGAATCTTGAAATTGGCTCCTATCTGACATCTCATACAAACATGGCAACTAAGTCTCTTTGACTTTTGTGGTAACCTGCACCATAACGTGAACATTGCAGAAGATGAAACAGCACCTTCCTGATACTCATGTCTTCATATATTTCAGAGACAATCTCTCACTGTAGACTATACTGTTAAACAAAAGTGAGGCATGATCGCCTCAAGCACTAGGTCCTTACCTTTACACATTGGATAATTGCCATTTCATTTTCCATCTCTGTTTTGAGCTGTCCCAAATATCTTCTGTATGACAAAGCTTAGAAGTGGTTTAAGGACAGGTTATTTCAGAGATCATCCCCAAAAGGCAGCATGGGTTGGGCTGCACCAGCCTGGCCTTATTCTATCCTAAGCAATCCTTCAGCAGTGCCCTGGCAGCCTTCGTATCCTCAGACACCCTTCATGGCACATCCTGAACAAGGCATTGCACAACCTCAGCCCATTCTGGCAGCTATGACACAGCCCTCAAGCTATTTCAGAAACTTTGAACAGGGAAAAAAGCATGTAATAAATAGTAATTACATCTCAGAGGGCACAGAAGATGACTCTGAACCAACTGCTACGTAGTGTGGATATGGCCAGTCTGCTCTAAATGTCCTGTGAACTAGCCCACTCCACTGAGCTTTGGGATCAGTCCCAGTCTCTAAATAGTACGACACACTTTGGAAAAAGAAGCTTCTGTGTTTCTATGCAAATCTAACTAGTACATTATTTGTCTTTTTGCCATTTTTCCCCAGCAGCAAAGGCAGATCTCCATTTACCAGCTCATTAATGAATTGTGTGATAATCAGAGTTAAGTTGGTTTTAACTATAAATCCCTGCGGATTAGAATACCTAACTATTTTAATGCTATTGGGGACCACTGAAAATCCCACTGACTAAGTAATGCCTGATATGTTTGTTCAGTTAATCCTAGCAGCTCAGGCTTGCTCCAATAGTTTTATACCCCAACTGCCTGAACTTTTCAACGCACTCTAACAATTTGGGAATTAATCTTTACAAATTGCTTTAAAATAGAATGAATGTGTTACCTATCTATAATATAGGACTTGCTCGCTACAGTCAATCTCTTTTGGTGACCAAAGAGCACATGTAAACAGTTTCTGGGGCTAAAGAGCATAAGGCATAACGTGCAGCCCCATTTTTTTTCCTCCATTTAGTGAATATAGCTCCAAATCCTGGTTATTTTTTGACCCTGTGAGAGAGGAGATGATTCTTCTCATTTTGGATTAATCCCTTTAACTTTTGCCTTCTCTTCTTCAGGAGTCAATGTTCTTTGTATGTAGTCTAAACCCTAGTTTTCATGGGCAGAGAAGTTTCAAAGTTTATGGAACATTTCTCTGTGCACTGAAAGATAGAGCTGTGCTTGACTGATGCCACACAGCAAGTGTTCTGTCTGAGCCTAAGCTCCTTCAGCATATGAAGGATTCTACTAGAATTGCTGGGATTATGTCTATGCTTCAACCTGTCTATACCCATAGCTGAACTCGCTTTTCTGAGACCCCGTATTACATCCACATTGCTCAGTTAGGTCAGTTCCAAGGGTCATTCTCATGGGGAGACTAAAAAACAAGAACAAAACCCATTTACCTGCAGGGCAGCTCTTCCTCTAAGGTCAGTCTGCAGCTAGAGAATATTTCCATACAGGCTGCCTTGTTTTCTGGGGCCAGCTCAGGTTAGGCGCAGTCCCATGACAGAGGCTGAGACAGGCGCCCCTTGTTTATGGGGCCATCTGGAATCTCTCTGTGTCCCAGATTAAATGCACCTAGAGGCCTTTCCTGGACTAATGACCTTTAGCAGGTTACTGAGGAAAAGACTGGTGACATAAATATGGGCAATGTTCTGGCTCGGTCCTGGAAATGAGGTCTCCTATAGCACCAACATGCTTCTATACAGGCCTGATTAAACACAAGTCCACGGGTTTTCTTCTAGCTCAGGTGGTGGGATCAGACTCCAGCTGTTGTAGCTGTCATTAGAAAGTGTCTATACTCACAGCTGGTAAATGAATATAAGCACTCTAATCTACATGTGACAAAAACAGTGGAAAATAAACACGACTCTCTAAAGAGATCCCACTCTCTATCTCAGTTGTCATGCTGTGCCCAGGAACTCTTTCTCACCTGCTACTTTGGGGCCATCTGCCTTGACACACATATACTCACCATGTTTATCACTGGCTGCATAGTTGGTCTTTCTGTCTTGTTTCTCACAGGCACATTTTCCTAACTTCACTGTCCAACCTTGAGTATGTGGGAACCTGCAAAATTGATGGGTGTCTGGCCAGGGTAGCCCTCTCAAAGAAAACTAGAGAAAGATGCAATAGCATCAGCTCTCAAGGTTGGAGAGGGATAAAATTCTCATCATAGTATGAGCTTCTCCTACACTGCATCTCCCAGGAAACTTACCCATTCAAATATGTGTGCTGAGTACAGGTGACTTCCCTGGAAGGATGGTGCCCTGTGCTGCCAAGAGATGAAGGGCAGCTTGCCTGAAGAACAAGGGTTTTGGCAACCAAGAGGACGTGGTGAGCCTGTGAGTCCAGTTGAACTGGACACTGCTATATTCGTACAAAAGAGAGGCCAGCATTTCTTGCCAGCACCACTAAATTCAAAGAATTCAGAATTCATCATGAGTCCCTGGGGTGTGGGTGATGGTAGTGGTCTGCAGCAGGTCATTCCCAGATCTAAAAAGTCCACAGGAGAATGCAGAAAGAGGTGGAAGAGGTAGAGACACCTGAGAAACCATTTTTGTTCACTGCTTTTTGAAAAAGCACCCTAAAAGCCAAGTAGTATAAAAGGGCAACTGGCCCTTGAGGGCCCAAGAGATGTGTGCTAGGTGACACTTTCCATCAGCTGATGGCCACACAGGTCACAACTTTCACCAGTAGCTGCTTTAATAGCCCTGTGGTAATTTGTGCAAGAAATTGGTCACCAGAGCAAGGAAGGGGTCTGCAGTGACTAAAAGAACTAGAAGGAAACAGTTTACATGAACCACCAATCCAAAGTATTCCAGCTAGTTATTTCTCTACTTTTTCCGTCCCCAGAGTAACGAAATAAGGCAATGTTTTTCATTGACAGCTGCAAGGAAAACAAAAGGCTGGAGCAGAGCGGGCTCCAGGCCCTCCTTCCCTCCTTCCCAGAGGGAGGGCTGGCGTGGGGGGAGTTCGCAGTGAGAGACAACAGGAAGCAAGGAGCGATCGTCTCCCTGGCCGGCGCAAACACATACAGACTTAACCTACAGCTGAACTTTTGCCCTTGAGTGACCAGTGCCATTAGGATGCGGGTCAAAAGGTTGCAGGGTGACAGAAAATGGGACTTTATTGAATGAAAGAGAAAATGAAAAAATTCCTTTGTTTGCTTAACTCCGTGTGGTTTGTATAGCCACTCTGATCCCATAATGGAGTCCAGAGTGAAAAAGTAACTTGATTTATCACAGGCAGAGGAAAAAGCGGGGGAGGGAAGGGAGAGATTTTCCTAACGGAATAACGAAATAAATAAAAAAAAAAAGTAAAAGAATAAAACATCCGAATCCCTGAAACATAAAAATAAGCGTGATTTTAATCAATAAAAGCCATTTTATATAAGTGAGTCTGAAAAGGAACTCTTGTTCTTTAGAAATAAATATTAATGACACCGACGAGACATGTTAAAAGAATATTCTTTTTGTTTGAGTAAGGAAAACTACACAAGTTTACAAGCATCTGGCTTAATAATATTTTGGTCTGGGACATGTTTGGTTTCTAAAATCATAGCTTAACATACATAATGTATTGCAATTTATAAGCAATATGCAAATGTAAAAAAATAAAATTCATCTTGAAGATGAGAAAGTATAGAGAGAGTGGTAGAGTGCTGGCTGAAACAGGAGATTCTAAGTAAGCTCAGCTAAATGCAATCTAAAATCTCAGTGCATTTGGCAAGTCTGATTTCTTTTTATTAGCAAAATATGGTCTATCAGTAAAGATATACATGGCTTTTTTTTAATTTATTTTTTGTAGAATGTCATATATTGAATTAGATCCACAAAGTTAGAGGGACTAAAACACTAATTCTGAACTGTCGCATGACTGAAATGACAGAGGACAGTGGAGCTAAATCACAAGAATTCCTACAAAGTCCACACCTCTGCCAGAAAGTCAGTCATTTTCTAAGTATGTAGATACTCACAGAAATGTCTAAATAAAAGATCAAAGACAGACTTCAGTGCTTTATGAGCTGGCTTTCACAGCACCAAGGAACAGATTTTGCCACTTCTGCTCATATAAAAGTGCTCTGAGTGTGATGAGTAATTCCATATCCCAAGCATGCTCTTATGAATAAATGTTATTCGAAGGGCAGGAGACTGAAATGCTATTCAGTATGAATAGTGTTTCGGAAGAGGCTCTAGTTTGGCCTCCTAGTCCATTCCACTACACTTCCCGCAGCCTTTAAAGCATCCTCCTCTTCCAGTCCTCCGCTTTTTCTGGTCTGTCCACCCATGATCCACATATATGTTTGCAACAGTTATACTATGTCAAGGAATCACAAAATGATTAAGGTTGGAAGGCACCTTGGAGATCATCTAGAACACATTGCCTAGGATTGCATCCAGGCAGGTTTTGAATATCACCAGAGAAGAAGACTCCACAGTCCCTCTGGACAACCTATTCTAGTGCTCTGTCACCCTCACAGTCAAGGAGTTTTTCCTCAAATTCAGGAGGAACTTTCTGTGCTTCAGTTTGTGACTGTTGCCTCTTGCCCTATTGCTAGCCACTACTAGCAATATCTATCCCCATTCTCTTTATACCCTCCCTTAAGGTATTTATACACATTGACAAGATCCCTTCCCTTTTCCAGGCAAAACTGGCCCAGTCCTCTCAGCCTCTCCTCATAGGAGAATTGCTCTAATCCCCTAATCACCTTTGCTACACTTCGCTTACGCTCTCCATGTCCCTCTTGTACTGGGGAGCCCAGAACTGCACACAGTACTCCAGGTGTGGCCTCACCAGAGCTGAGGAGAGGGGCAGGATCCCCTCCATTGACCTGCTGACGGCGCTCTTCCTGACGGATCCCATTGGCCTTCTTGGCCGTGAGGGCATATAGCTGCCTCATGGTCAACTTGTCCACTAGGACGTCCGGGTTCTTCTATGCAGAGCTGCTCTCCATCAGGTCAAACCCTAATCTGTACTAGAGGATGGAGTTATTCCTCCCTAATGCCTGCAGTGTCTTCCACAGCCTTTCTTTTTTAATCACTGGGACCAAGTAAGCCATCTGGCACGCCACTAAGTTCGAGAGAGCGGATCATGTACAAATCACGTCTTGGAGGCTGCTCATTTATTATGTTTATGTCTTGATAAGTCTTTATCACAAGTGCAGGCCTATTTTCCTCATCCATATGGCTACAATTCTTAGCCAGATTAATTCTGTATGTTGCAACTATATCTCTCGGTTATATGATGTGTTGTAGTTCTTGATAAATGCAGCTGTGCTCTCCTCACATCTATTTAGTCTGCTGCTGCTAAGATCAGTATCCTCAACTATTGCCTTGAGTTTGTCATATTTCTAACTGTCTCTTTGCACTGCCTGCTCTTTCTCTGGCACAATAAATGCACTGCTCATCCCTATTCATACTTAAACTACACTCTAATCAGAACTAAAAAGCTGACTGCTACCTCCATTTGGACTGTGATATCACTTTCCACCATCTACTTTTCAGTTTTCAGATGCATGTTTCCATTTTTTGTTGTTGTTTTCTCTCCACTTGGGTTTAAGAGGAGGTCCCCATAAGTATGTGTGCAAACCTGCTGCCTTGCCTAACCTCAAAATGTCCATTTTGCTAGCTGGTGTTATTATTGAGTTTCCTTCAACTCTCCCATCAGGCTGTCTGATTCCATCTAGCGTAAGCACTCAGGCTCCTGAAACCTTCCTTTTTGTTCTCATTAGTACAATGCCTAAAGCAATGGGATCCTCATTCCTGACTAAGGTTTCCCATTTGCTTGGGTAATACAAATAGTAATTATTAGTAATAACCTTCTTGGTCACACAAAGCTAAACTGAGAATAACTTTGTTAACTCTAAGAACAACCTGTGTTTTATATGGCTATTATGGAGAACATAATCTTTTCCTTACTTCAAGTTTTCTAGTCACCTGCAAAGACTCAATAAAAACTATATATTCTTCCCCTGCCCACTAAGACTGTAGGAAATGTAATTTTAAGAAAAAATGTGAAAAAACAATGCAAAATGAAGTGTATTTTGCATGTGATATTATGAATGAACTTTGAGCTTGTGAATTATATGCTTATGAAATTACTTGAAATGCTATTTAAAATAAACTTGTTTCTACATGAAATCTTTAAGTCACTTTAAGTATCTTTTCTCATTCTTTCTGTTTTCTTTTCCCAAACATAGTTCAACACATCATAGGTTGCGTTGCAACATATCTCTTTAAAAGTAATGAAAGGTGCTTTTAAAAACATGGAAAGAATGTGAAAGAAGGATTTTACATTTTGTAAAAGAAACTTGCTTCTGGTCTAAGATCTTTATGCCAAGTTTCAGTGAATTTTTACAGTCAAGTTATACGCTTCCTCTGACAAATTTAATACTACTAGACAATTTGGCTATGTGATATTGTTATCAAAATGCTAAAAGAAAAACTCAACAACTCATTATGTTGGGGAACTAGTGGCATTAGGTAGTTATTATGATTTTTAGTGTTATTTCTCTTCAGCAGGTATTAACATGCATTTGGAAAAAGGGGAAGAAAGGTTGGTAATAAAGGCTAGAATATTTTTGTGGGTGGATGAATGATTGGGCCTCAGTGCACTGCCAGAGACATTAAGTAATTTGTGGAGGGCATTGTTCAAAGCAGAGATATTTGGGGAGTAGAAGCATTGTGCATTGTATAACGTACACCAGCCTTCTAGGAGGCTGTCAGAGTGGTGGGAGAAATTAAAAGAAAAGAGAACGCACTATTTTTCATCATCACCTACTCACCAGGAATGTGGTGCCTGGAAAATATGAAGCTGGCAATTAAACTTGCATTTCTTAACAATAATGTCTGCTGAAAAGTCAATACAGACACACCTCCATGGACAAAAACAATATATTCCATTCAGTGACTTGGGGCTTCTGCAGCTATTACAGAATATAATATAAAAAAATAAAAACTGAAGTTTTAGAGTGGAATTTTTCTGTAACCGGCTAACGCCTATTTTAAAAATGGACAAAGTACCCATGATTGCATTTTTAATTTACAGATGAAGAGTTCTAGATGATTTATTAAGACCAAATGCATGACACTGGATGTAAGACTCGTAGAAGTTAAAGTGTATTAATCCTACTCACAGAAACTACCTATGCTTATTCCTCTGGCACTCTTCACTGAGAATGTAAAGATGCAACTGCAATCCTCATTTGAATGAGAATCCATCTGTACAAATGCAGCAACTCAATACTAGAAAAGCCTACCGTGTCAAGATGTGGATTATTTGAAAAAAAAAAAAAAAGCAAGTCTAAAAAACAGCATAAAAATACTATGTCTGCAGGTGCCATGTGCAATCAATCCATACCTTCTCTGTAAAAACTCCCAGCTTGTTCTGATGATGCTATAGGGGAAAATTTTTCTTCCGGAAAATAACAAAGAACTTCTCTCATTTTTCACAGACCACAGAACAGCTGCCGGATATGAATGCTTTTCAGTCACTATTGATCAGGGATCGATTCAAATTAGTGACCTAGAAATAAAAGGCTGCATATTGAAGAACAAATTCCCTTCACCATTCTGTCCTCGGTAATGAGGAATGTAATTGTCTGCCACATCCAACTCTCATCTGTCAAATCCAAAAGACGTAGATCACCTCTAAACATGACAATATTAAAAAAAAAAAAAAGTAAAAAAAAATAGGGACTTCTCCCTGTTAAGGATTTGTTTTCTGACCATTCATGTAGAAAAAAAAAATTGATGTTTTCTCATTTGAGCTGCTAGTTTATGATACTAGGTAAATGTTGGCTATTAAAATTTGTTTACCATACTTTCTCATAAAAGCTTGTTTTAGAAATGATCTCTCCATCCTAATCTTCTTATATTACTTTAAAGCATTCAGGGAAAGTGAACTTTTTATTTCTAGGCCAGAACACTCAGAATTTGGATTCCACTCCTTGTTTTTTTTTTTTCCTATGGACTATCTTAATGCTCTTGGAAAGCTGTTCATATTTTCTCTATCTCAGTTCCCCTTTCACAAATAGGGAAAACTAATGTTTCCCTGTCCTCGGAATGTTTTAAAACAGAAGTCACAAATAACTGGAAGACATCAGTTGTATGTGCACAAATGACCAAACCTTGACAATCTTATTGGACTCTTTTATTTTTTTACTAGCTAATGTTTCCTTTGAAGGCTGGGCTGGGAATACAAGGTTGATATACTGGATTTATGCATATCATTTTCATCCTTATGTTTCAGACATAAAAACAAACAACCCTCCCCTCTGTCCAGCTACAGAAGAAAATAGGTCAATCGAAAATTATCACAATGATAGTTTTTTCCTTTCATTATGATTACAAAACACTCAGCGTTGCTATGAATTGTAGAGATTTTTCTGACAGAATTAATTATTCTGAATGATTAGTTTGTTATGTTCCTTGCAGGCACCAAGTTTGGAAGAGGAAGTGCTTTGTCTTTTGATTAAAAATATCCAAACAACAACTCTGTGGAGTCATGATCTGAGAAACCCAAACAAGCCCTTAGCTGTAGATGAATGAAAGTTGGCTGATCGCAGCTTGTGGAAAGCCCAAGGAAGCCCCTCTGTGTTGACCTCACGCCCCCTGCCATCACAGCTGGGGCACGAGCACAAAGACCACTTGGATGGAGATGCTGCTTGTGGGCACTTTACATGGGCTAGATTGTAAATTTTTCCATTTATGAGTGTCCTGCGGGGCTTCCCACCAACCCAGAAGACAAAGCAAAGGCTGAAGTGAACAAAGCATATCCATAAAAGCTCCTCTGATTGCCACTATTAATAAAATGGAGGCCATAAACAAATTTACTGTCTCTTAAGCTGGGGAGCAGGAGAGTGGGGGATGCCTTCCTTGACCTGAAGAAGGTGTATATGTCACCCAGTGCAAATGGGGAAGGTATATAGACAGTATGGGAAATTAATCTGGCTGCCAGAAATGTTACACTTACACTTACACTTACACTTATTACTACTAGGCTGTGGACATGAATTCCATTCTACCTGAAATCTCAAGCTGTCTTGGCAAAATCATGCAGGTTTTCATTAGCAGCATATATAAAACAGATAGCACTAGGGTTGAAGATGTTTTTTGACTTGTGTGTGTGTGTGTGTGTGTGTTTGTTTTTAATACATTCAGAAATTGAAATTCTGCTTTTGAAATTGCCCTGGCACATGCCAGCATGCTCCAATGTACTTTTAGGTCCACCTCTAGTTTGTATGTTTTTCATTTATATTTATCCTTTCTGGCTATAGGGACAACACACTCTCGAGGCATCATCTATCTGAAGGAATAATAACACAAAACATTAGATATGGTCCATAAATCAGTTTTATGCAACTCATTTTTGATTTTTCTCATTTCTTTTTTAATGACTGTCACAGAAATCTACATATCCTTCGAGATGCTAAGCCTTGTGGTGCCTTCCTGTCCTGTGTATAAACAGACTAGTTCACACAGTGATTTCATTCCTGTGCCATGGAAGGACACATGTTTTCTGGGATCCCTTTCTCCAATGCTAAGGAGGTCTGCACTGGATGTGCACTGTATGCACTGAATGTGAAAAGGCTGCTAAAGTGGGACCTGAGCAGACTAAATGAGAAACATGGGTGCATGTGATAATGCAGTAATCTCTTCCACTGGATTGATGGAAACACTTTTTGTATGACTGTGTACCTGTTCTGCTGGAGTCTGCCTTTTATTGGTATCCATCCACAAGACTAATACTTTTTTTCTTTCCAAGGCTACTGTGAGGTTAAATACTTTGCTGGCTGACTCAGCAATGAAGACTCAAGGGAAAAACAGAAACAAAACAAAAACAGAAACCTAGAGCTAAATGGATAATCTCAGAAGGATCTCAAGACAAATGAGTGGTAAAGAATATGTCTCAACAGCGAGATGTGCACAGAGAGGCAGCAACCTTTACCGCACTCAGGATGCAACCCCAATGACATGACCCACTGTGGTGCATAGCAAGTTCCAAAATCTCAGGCTGTCTGAACATGAAGAAAATTCTGTTTTGCTCCTTTTTAGAGTTAGGAGAAACTTTATACCAAAGAAATATGAATCACTAACATGGCACTTAGTCTGCTTCCTAGGGGAACGAAGCACCAAACTTATCCAAGAAGCTCATATGGATTATTTATTTATTTATTTTTTGCTTAACTTTAATCAGTGCCAGGTAAGTTCTGGGTAGAAACTGGACAATTAGCTTACTTGGAATTTATCATCTGGCAACCACCAAGAAAATCCAGCTCTCATCTTTTACATCTTAAGTATAATATCACGTGGTCACACTCCAACAGGCAGCAATGCTGACAGCAGCACAGGAGAAACGCCTTCAGTCTATTTCACTTGGAGTTCATTTGTTCTGAAACATCCAGTGACAAAATTATGGTGCAGTTTTAATAGCAGTATGTGTCTAAACTCATACTCATGTTTTTTCTGCAAATCCGGGTTAGAAGATCTCATTTTTTCTCCTCCCACACATGCATGCCCTGCCAACTGCACAAACAATGACCTGTATTCATCCACATCCACTGTTGACATCATCAGGCTACAACGGAGATAAATTTGGTCCAGTGAGTCAAAAAGTGCTGTGAAATGGCTTGATTTTGCTCTTTTACTCAAGGAAAATGCATCTGGAAACTTACCATACTTCCATGCTGACACACAGATGTGTCTTCATCATTATCAGGTGATTGCTATTCTTGCAGATTCGTGATTTTTTAAATTGTCTTAGATTGTAAATGTAGTTTATGATATTTTATTTTCTAATGCAATACAAAATCATTAATTTGTTCTCATTCTTACAAATAGCTTTTTAGAACTATTATAGTAAAACTATTTTTCAAAATATTAGTCATTTCCTTTTTTTTTTTTTTTAACTATTGACTTCAGAGTCAATATATTCATTCAAAGATGAATGTTTCAAAAATGTCCGGGTGATTCTAGAGCCTACATTGCCTTTTCAAAAGTGATTTAAGTAATGACATTAATAGGATTCAGGAATATAGACTTGGAATCGGGAAGAACTTACTTAGGAGTGGTGTTGCACAGCACAGTAATGCCTTTTAGTTAGCTAAATGAGACTGGTGCACACAATCCCGACTAAGGAATCTAAGTTTCCCAGACCACGAATAGGGAGATGCAGTGCCAAACAATAGGATTTGCAGCATCTAGCCCACTTACCAGAGGTGCAGCTAAAAATCCCAAAAGTAAAGTCTGTGAAAATGGTATATCTAAGATTCTGTCTCCTGCCAACATTTAAGAATTAACTACCTTCATCAGATAGCTGCTTCTGAAATGAAGATCCAGAGCCAGAAATTGCACTTGGATCCACATGACTGGATGGTTGTTTTCCTTTAAAATGAAGCCTTGTAAGAGCAAAGTGTCCTTTACTTCAGGGAATGTGAACTCCTTTTCTACACGGGTTAGTGGAAATAAAGAAAAAGTGATTTCTTTAGAATGGATTTTTTTTTTAAAGATTCAGATTTATAACAGAAAATATGATCCAAGGCACTGCTAACAGAATTAAAGACTCACAAGCATTATAACCTACACAAGCAATAAAATGTGTTGTTCATAAAATCAGTCAGGATGTTGTTGACAGTGAAATCTGAATGACTGAGCAGGGCTGCTGTTTTTTTTTTTTCTTCTTCTTCTCCAGTAATTGGAATATTTCTTCTTCAGCAAATTGGAATTTAAAATTGACTGCTAAACCTACTTTTCTCTGATTTACCTGTAAACTAATTGCTGCAAGTGGGACTTACGAATGAGTTTTATTTTTTGCATTTTCTTTGGCTCTATCATAATCAAACTTAGTTTATCCTCCTGCAAAATTGGTATAACCACTTGCAAAAGACTTAATTAGTTAATTAACATTTATATAGTCATCCTACTTGACTGCAAGGTACTTTGCTAATTTTACTACCAGAAATTTATGTAAAAAAAAGTTATTCCAAAATATAACTACAGGAATTTGAATTGTATTTGTCTTTAGACTCCATTTTATTCTTGAAGACAAGAAATTAGAAGGGAGCTGGTGACACCAAATACAGAAGCAGGAAGAGAGGATGTCGTCTATCTCGACTTCACCAAGGCTTTTGACACCATCCCTCACAATATCCTCCTGGGCAAGCTCCCGAAGTATGGGATAGATGAGTGCACAGTGAGGTGGATTAGGAACTGGCTGGATAGCAGAGCTCAGAGGGTGGTGATCAGCGGTGCAGAGTCTAGTTGGAGGCCTGTAGCTAGCGGGGCCCCCAGGGGTCAGTCCTTGGTCCAGTCCTGTTCAATTTATTCATCAATGACCTGGATGAAGGCACAGAGTGCTCCCTCAGCAAGTTTGCTGATGACACGAAACTGGGAGGAGTAACCGATACCCCAGAGGGCTGCGCTGCCATCCAGAGGGACCTGGACAGACTGGACAACTGGGCGGTGAAAAACCTCATGCAATTCAACAAGGCCAAGTGCAAGGTTCTGCACCTGGGGAGGAATAACCCTAAACACCAGTACAGGCTGGGGACTGACCTTCTGGAGAGCAGCTCTGCAGAGAAAGACCTGGGTGTCATGGTGGATGACAAGTTGACCATGAGGCAGCAGTGTGCCCTTGTGGCCAAGAAGGCCAAGAGGATCCTGGGGTGCATTAAGAAGAGCGTCTCCAGCAGGTCGAGGGAGGTGATCCTGCCCCTCTACTCAGACCTGGTGAGGCCACATCTGAAGTATTGTGTCCAGTTCTGAGCTCCACAGTATAAGAGGGATGTGGAGATGCTGGAGAGAGTCCAGCGCAGGGCTACAAGGATGATCAGGGGCCTGGAACATCTGCCCTATGAGGAGAGGCTGAGGGAGCTGGGCCTGTTCAGCCTGGAGAAGAGAAGGCTGAGAGGGGATCTGATCAGTGTCTATAAGTACCTCAAGGGAGGGAGTGCAGAGGATGGTGCTGGTCTCTTTTCAGTGGTGGCCACTGACAAAACTAGAGGAAATGGCCGCAAACTGAAGTACCAAAAGTTCCACAGGAACTTAAGGAAAAAAATTTTAACAGTGAGGGTGCCAGAGCACTGGAACAGGCTGCCCAGAGAGGTTGTGGAGTCTCCTTCTCTGGAGATCTTCCAAACCCGCTTGGATGCAGTCCTGTGCCACGTGCTCTAGGTGACCCTGCGTGTGCAGGGGGGTTGGACTAGATGTTCTCTAGAGGCCCCTTCCAACCCTAAGCATTCTATGATTCTATGATTCTATGAAGAGAGGTTTGGAAAAGAACAAGATTTTCTCCTATGATGTCCTGTGAAACTCATCTTCATCCTGTTGCCTGGTTCAGATGTATAACAACATAACGTGATGCACAGGATGGTTCGGGACAACGGCAGTTCAGCCCTTGATGCCAGCTCTTGCCAAATTGACTCCTTGTAACCACCCAGAAAATTAGAATGAGGTAAAAACAGCAGGCTAGTTCAAAGTGAGGTGATAGTCTGATTTGAAGCCACTTTCTCCCAGTTTAGATATCTTTTTTTACATTAGTTTGATTTCACTGGATTCACAAAGGCAGAGAGTCCTATGCTAAAATATATGGGTAGTTGACTGTGAGGATCATCTGTGGCAGGGCTGTTGGCAGGTTGGCTTGCCAATTTGGAAAGTAAATGAAGTATGACAAGAGTTAATAACTTCCAGTTAAATTGAGCCAGCATGTACAATAAGTTTTTATATGAATGGTTAATGAAGAAAGGAATTTGGGGTGGGGGTCTTCCAGGTAGGTTGTGCTTCCTCTTTCCTTTTTCAAGCTTGCCATAAAAATGGGAAAGTAACACCAGCTCTTTTCAGGGCTGGTAAAACACAAGTGATCTTTTTAAGAGAGTGTGGGGTGTAGAAAACCAGCTGTCTTTGGTAATCATAGAGATAACTAAACCATGTAAAGCTTGTGGGTACTTTTAGCTTTGCGAATAAATGTTTTGAATAATCCATGCAGGATAATTTGCATTAAGAAAAAAAAATAGAAGTACCCAGAATTTTGAACTGTTTCTACTCACTAGAAAGCCACGTGCTGTGTGTATGGGTACAGAAATGTTGATCCTAAAGAGAATTTTTGAGGGATACTTGAGAATCTGAGCCTTGTTATTTAAGGGGGTCCCTCTAAACCTTAACTGGTTCAGAAATAGGGGAATACTAATTGCATGCCTAAAACTCAGGACTGGAAATTTGTAATGTCCTCTCGGGCCAAGATCTTTTGAAGTATTACATTAAACAGTACCAGAAAAGGAAACCAAATACTAGGAAGTTAGGGAGACTAACAGATCCCATTTGCCCATAGACACTGGAGAAAGAATTGAGACACAGTCCATTGAGCTCAGGCAAGCAGGAAGTAGTGTGCAAGAACCTGGCTGACTAAATCCATGCAATCCATCACCATACCCAGACTGAGCCAGAATGACATGTATGAGAGAAACACAGTTTGGAGTGAGACTGATGCAAAAACCAGCAGTACCTCTTTTGCTGACCAGTGGCACTTGGACTACAAGACCGCAGGTCAATTCCCTGAACCAGAAGGAAACATTTTCTCACAGAACCACTGAATTTCAGAGGTGGGAAGGGATCTCTGCAGATCCTTTAGACCAACCTCTTTAGAAACTTAGGTATGCTGGTTTAAAGTCTTAATAAGATTTTTAGGTGCATAAAAAATCCCTCTAAAATCTATGGAGTTTATTGGACAAGGCTAGTTCTTCAGAACTCAGTATGTGAACAAGACTGCAATACATATAAAAAAAGAATACCTGGAGTACTCCATGGCCACAAGCCATCTCTGATAGAGGGGAAATTTCATCACTGAAAGAGAAGAGCATGTTCTGAAAAAAGCACACAACTTGTGAAAATCTGGCTAATTACAGATGATGTCTCTTGAAGCTGGAAAAGAGAAATCTCCAACTTCAGTAGTAATATATGTCTCACATTCACTGTGTGGCTGGAAGGAAATGAAGGTGTTTTCACTTCCAGTTCTTCGCATGCCATCTCAAAGGGATGCTGAGTGATGCAATATGCAAACTCTATTGCTGCAGAGTGAATGAATTCTTGTAAGCTAAATCTGCCCATCAATACCTTCAAGAAATATCAGTCTTGGAAGGAAAGCATAGAAAGGAAAAAATTCACCCACATGATGACAGATCAAACTTTCATTTCCCATCTGCTGACGAGAAATGAGATGAAGCTGATAGCTTCTTGACAGACTGTTGCATATGGATCTCTTTCCTGAGGAAAGGAAGATGTGATGCAGGATACCTTTTTTTTTTTTTTACTTTCCACTCAAATTTCTTACATGCTGGGAGTGGTAAACAAGGTTTTCACATGACTTGGATTGCTGCCCTGGAGCCCTGTGGCTCCCTACCATAAAGAGCTCTGTGTATAGGTTGAGTTGTGTGACCCACTGATTTACCACTGTAACAAATCTCAGGAGCAGCAGGATTTTAATCACTTTTTTGAGAGGGAAGTTTGATTTGTCCCAATTGATCAGATCAACTGCACTCAGTAATGTAAACCAGGTCCATTCTGACAAACCAAAGTTTCCTGCAAGTCTTGTTCTCTAGGCCTGCGAACAAATTGCCAGAGAGCTCCTTTCACTTTGTCTTTCATCTTAGGTGATCTTGCATGTCCCACTAGGTCACATATTTCAGAATCTCAGGTCTCCACAGCTTCTCTTCTTCTTGAGGCAGTACTTGGTGCGCTCATCCTCGAACCCCAGGAAGGGCTGTCTGTGTTTGTTAGACTGCAATTCACCGGAAAGTGCATTTTGTTGGTAGTAACCCAACTCTGAAAGCCTCCTCTGTCATGTTATCCCACAAATCCGTTGGCTCACTTGTCACATTGCTCGGGAATGTGCATCTATCTGCATGGCTTGGACAGACCACACAAATGCCACCCGACCGAGGCAAAATGTTAGAAGAAATTGTAAATGAATGACATTTTATTTATGATAAAATGATGTCATCTGATGTATCGTGGCTAAAAATCTGGTCATAATGTTTCTTTGTTAAAGCTGCGTTATTTTGATTCAGAAATGTTGAAAAAATATTTATTTAAAAAATCTGGTAGCATTCTTAACCTGGAATCGAGAAAAAAAGTTAATTAGCATCAAATTTACTAAGATAGACTCATTGATTCACTGATTTCAATATAATAACATGAATTAGTGAAATGACCAAGTTTTCCCTGCAGTAAACCTTTAAATTAAAAGTTGATGGAGATCTTGATATAGGGAACTGTTGACTGAATTTGAAATACATACCTCTGATTTTAGATTCATTTTTTACTCTAAGACAAGGTACGCTTCCCTCTATATTTCAGCCAGTGGAAAAGGAGTGACTTGTTAGAAAGTGAAATGTCAGTATATTTCTAATTTTTCCTCTTTACTCTTCATATGAAATAGCTGATTGTTATAATGTTCTTTTTTTAATAATCGTAAGAGCTAAGTCAAAATATTTGACATGTTCTTTTGAATTAGGTGAAGTTAGATTCTTATCTACTTCATGTTATTTATAGTTTGACATATTTGATTTGTAGCATCTAACGGCCTGGATCATGATGGCAATCCCATCACACTATACATGCTGAATCCTGCTTCCAACAGAGCGCAGAAGGCAATTCGTGGCCCTTACCAACATCTATTATATGTGTAAATGTAAAGCATTGCATTCCACAAGTGTATGTGTATTCCTGTGCGTGTGGGTGTGGGTATCTGTGGACACACTTGCTCATGCACGTGTGCTCTTTGCCCTTGCTTTGAGAGCCTGATGTGCAGTGAGAGAATTTTAATCCCCTTTATTGACCTTCCTGAAAAGCTGAGGGAAAGGGGATGGGGGCAGAGGGAAGCGTACACACCTGCAGTTTGTTTCCTTTAAAGACATGCCTTTGGGATAGTAGAGATGAGATAGGAAAAGAAAGCTGTCCAATGCCAAGAGGGGTTTGTTCACAAAACATGCAGCAGGCGACCTCAGGAGCTGACAGTGAAGTGTTGTCACCGAAATGAAGAGCAGCATAGCCAGAGGTCACAGAGCAGCGAGTACAATTGATTAGAGGTATAAGTCTTAAGATGGCAGCAGGGAAAATGTTCAGTGACCAAACCAATGTGCTAAATGACCCTTCCTCCAGATGTGTATAACACTAGTCTTTTAAAGCTGAATTTGCATTCAGGTGCTTTAGCTTAGCTTAGTTTTGAAGTCAGTGGAAACTGTGGGCCTTGTCGACAGGAAAATAATTTACATCAAAGAGTTCATGAGAGCATTTAGCAAGGCATGAAAAAAAACAGTCTGATATTTGAAATTGAACTGCAAGCAAGAGAATCCAAAAATAAGGTGCAAGAAGCATAATTTAGCTAATGTGTCTTGGTGATAGGTAACTGAATACTATTTTAAGTGCATTCCTAGGCCACCTTACAAGCGATATTTCAGCTGGGTCTTTGGTGAGCATCATCCTCAGCCTCTAAAAATCATTTAAACAATGTGGTTGGAAACTATTTGAATACATAGGTTCAAGGACCTTCCCCACCCTCCATTTTCATATGACATACCTTGCATTTTTCATAAGAGCTTCGCTGGCAGTTTTGAGATGTAAACATTAAGATTGGGCTATTTAAACTATGTTAGACCTTAGTGACACTTGGGCACATTCCTTCTGCATTTTCCTTGCTCAGTAGGAAAAAAAAAAGATTGCTGTATACTACAGTTTAACCTGTCAATGAATTCTTGCCATGTATTTCTATGCGCCGTCATTCAGTTCAGACAAAAAGATACCTCTTGGTAATAAAATATTTTCCAATAACAAAAATGCCTTCTTCTTCAAATATTGGTTTGTGCTCTGATTCTCGCTGCTGTGGAGAAATTTGCTCCTCTTCCTGATCTAAAACAGATTTGAATGCAGCATTCCAGAGATGAAAGCTTCATTAACGGCAGCGTGTATTTCCTGACAGAAATCTCTGTTCTCAATATCCTCTGTCACGATAAACGGGTTTTTGCTACCAGACCAATTTATACCCTTCCCAACAGAGCAGTGAAAGTGCCTGGTCCCAGATAAAGCCACGTACTCTGCAGATCTCATTATACTAGTCTGAAAGACAGGAGAGTTTCGCCTGTCATGTTAGGCTCTTGTATTTGCCCTATAAAAGTTGCAACCATGAAGACAGCTTACAGTTTTCGGCGTCAAATGTTTCTTGACAGGCTGTATGTAAATGACTTAATTTTCTCATGGTTTGAGTTCTCTCCGCTTAAAACTATTAATTCAGAATGATTTTTTTTTTAAAGCAATATTTTGGTATAAACCTCATAATACAGTGTTACATTATTGTTTTTGACATATTTCATGGTTTCAAGATCTTTGTTGGAAGACAGCTTTCCATTTCTTTTAAATCTGACAGCTGAACACTTTCTTTGTTCTGACAAAGTAGTAATGCTCATGTCTCTTCCAAGAAAGATACTAGTATGATGGAAAATGTCAAAAAAAAGATATCGATCCCCACATTTCAAAGTGTAAGGTGTATGATACCAGAATCTGTTCTGCTCACATTTAAAAAGGATACTTATGAATACTTTGAGCTTCCACATACGCTTCTTTTTCATTATATGAAATCTTACATGAGAACAACAGCTAACATCATCTTTAAATAGCACTGTTGAAAATTTGATAGTCCTGATGACTACAAATTTCCCTTATTTTGCATATACATGCAAAAGAGGTTTTCTGTTGTTCTCACATTCTTTTTTCTTTTTTTTTCTTCAGTATTTCATTATCCTATAATCTGACACCTGAGATACAGAGTAAGCAGCTGATACAAGAAACTATCAGCATTATATTGTCTTAAGCAACTATCCACAATTCCTACTCTCCCACACCCTACATCTCTTATTTCAGCTACAAAATATGGTACTGAAACTGTTGCTATAGCCAGGAGAGAAATATGTGTTCAAAGTTTTTCTTTTTTCTTTTTTTTTTATAAGGGCTAACACACTTCAACAATCAAAGGCAGAAAGCAGCTAAAAAGTCACACAGAACTGTATTTGAAATCATTGGTTTGGGAGTGCAGGGGGGAAGTGTGGGAGAAATCCCCTTAACTAAACGCATTAGAAAAATAGAATGAATGTAAAATTCAACAGTTTAATTGGATCCTAAGGAATTATCTTGGAACCTGCAAACCGGCTTGCAAGCCCTGCTAACCAACTTACCTTCATCAAATGCTTAAAGGCTTTCCTCACATTGTCAAAAGCATTTTAAGCAAACACAGCACTCAGCTACATACCATGACAAATTTTGCCTGTAGGCTGTTAAAATGGCTTTAAACTAGTGAGGCGTGCTCTTAGGAAATACATATACTTTGTACATATTTCATCCTAAGCTGTCTCCCTACTCCCCGTTTTTTTTTTTTTTTTTAATAATTATTATTTTATTTTAGTCCTTATGTCTTCCAAGTCCAGCGGGGTTATTAATTAATGAACTTGTGCATTTTGCTTCCTCGGCTCCTGAAGAGCGTGGGGCTGTCAATCAGACAGGACCCTCCTGAATTAGGTGAATGCTGACATTTGGCAAGTGTCATCACAGATGCCTGCCCATGCCCTTGTAATGCTCTAAGCCAGTGACCCTTCCCTCTTTGTCACACATTTCAGGTAGCACTCGGAGCTCATTGTGTGCAACCGAGGTCAACCGCCAACCAACCAAGTGCTCTGTCCTGCTCGCACAAAGCTTTCCCTGAAGGCAAGAGAAAAGAATAATAAAAGGGGGAAATGGCCTGCTGAGCAAAGGCTCTGAGCCTTTTATAACAGGAGGTCGTTTTTGATTATAGGAAGGAACCTTCTGTGGCCATGGAAACCAAAATGCCACACAAAAGCCAGAGGGTGCTTGGGAGGTAAACAAGATAGATGAAAGGTGATGGTGCTTTTAATCTCCACAATCAATGCGCTTAGGTGGGTGACTTTAATTTAATCCATGTCTGATTAACCCTCTCCTTTTGTTTACTCCATTATGGGAGTTTTTCTCCTGTAAAATTTTTAAACAAATGTATAAAAAAAAAATCCAGGGGAGGGTTGGCCACTGTGCTGGTTTCATCCTATTCACCCCCCAATGTAATCATGGATGTTCTCATTATTCACATAAATGCCTAATCCTTCTTACTCCTGCTAAGCTTATCCTCAGCACTATATTTTTGAATGAGAGAGTGAAAGTTCTTATACAAATACAAATTCTTGTGACTTTCTTTTTGGGACACCTAGCAGGATGAAATAGCTGGAAACAATGGCACTTAGGAAGGAAACCTTCTCCATCAGGAAGTCTTGGAGCAGTTTGGTGAGAACTGGTTTTGATTTGGTTGAGTTATGAGCCCTCAAAAAGTGCACATTGTACATGCAGAGACATTTTTAAATAACAGCACTGGTTTTAATGACAGCTGCATGTTCAGAAGGAAGTTGTGCCGTGCATGCGTGCACGGCTAATTTACCTACTTACTGAAAAATATACTCAAGGGTAGGGCTCCGAATGAACCCTGCCACATTCATTTTGAATTGGCTTACCCACGTGAAAAGTCTCTCTGGCTGCTGCCTAAACTCTTCCACAGGAATGAGCTTTTTTCACATGATATTTTCAAAAGCACCTTCCCACTTCAGATCCTGTTCAGAAAGGGAAGAGGGGACAAAGAGAATAAATGGACCAGTGGGAGCTGGGTTCCTTGGGCTAGGGGTAGATTCAAAACAGAAAATCATTTAAGTACTTATCTTAGTCTCACTGTCATTAGAGCAGGAGCTTTAATACCTTTCTGAATCCAGCCCTGGCCCTTGAATGAAAATAAATGTCAAGTTTATTCACTTAGGAATTTGTAGGAAAAGCAAGACATTTTGAAATAGATTATGCAGAAAGAGGAACTTCCTAAAACCACTGACTTCGTGTTAGCTTAGCTCTTTCCAGACAGCTCCCCCTAACCATCCAAAATCTAAGTCCTTTCCTGAGGAGGATGCTTAACTCAGTTCTTTGAAATGGTAGAGCAGAACTCAGAGTTTCCTTTCAAAATGAAGGTGGAGGAGGCACTGTCACTGCTGTATTATGAGCGCCAAGCACAGTGCCCTCTTCAATGCCAATGTGCTTGAGCCTGGCACTCTGCTCTGCAACCCACCTGTAGCTTGAGCCTGTTGAAGAGAATGTTGCTGGGCCTGGGCTGCTACTTGGAAATGAAACATGGGATTGGGTGTCCAGAAAGAAAAAAAAAATGCACACGGGCTCCTGACACTGTAACTCATCTTCCAGGATAAATACCTGCTGAGAGGATGTCAGATAAGCTCAGCAGGGATTGATGTCCCTAGATGTTTGGCCAGAGCAGTCCTCCACATGAACTGGAGTAATTGCAAATACTGGAAATAGCTCAAGAATTTCAAGGTAAGAAGGCAAAAAAAAAAAAAAAAAAAAAAAGAGGCAGAATCCAAGCAGAGCTTTTGGGGCTATGATTTCAGGAGAATCAACTGAGTGTCTCTAAATCCTGTTATCTATCTGCCCTTAACTCCATAAAGAGGTCCAGATGTTGCAATGTCTGATTTTTAATTAACCTGCTGCCATTCACTTGAGCGGAATGTGAGATTTCCATGCCCTAAATGTAGAGCAGAAATCCTAATTATGAACTTCCCAGTAGTTACAAAGCAAGAGCATGAAGCTGTCTCTTTGAACAAGAAGGCTTTGATGGAAAGGAAGTGGAAAGGAAAAGATACAGTCACCTGGCTCCAGGCAAAGGAGTGACTCTTCTTTCTGCTAAGTTTGATAGCTGTGAACCCTTCCATGGAGTGAGATGCCTCAGCCAGGAAACACTGGCAATTGCTGCCTCCTGCTACTAGCGAATGCTCACCTCTTATTTATTTGTTTGTTTGTTTGTTTATGTATTTATTAGTTTTGGAGATACTCAAGTCTATGTCCTCCTGTTCATCAGTTCTGGAGGTTTGACATTTCTTCTTCAGCCCTGCAATGGGGCTTTTATCTACTAAACTGGAAGACGTACTGAGAGAGACCTTATCAATCTAAGATAAACTCTTATTTAAGGAGCACATCATTTCATTTTTCATCAAATGTATGCATATACATTACTGAAGAGACTGAAACCAGGAACCTTATGTATGAACCTTATGTATGACAGTCTCTCCCACTGAGTCAACAGATATTTAAATCAGATCAAATCAACGAATAAATACATAAATAAAATGCAGCATCATATACAAGCACAGAATGAGAGGGACACATATAAACATCTTTAACTAACTTTCATCCTAATGGTAGAAATTTTAGATTCTATCTGCATGATCAAATCTTGGAGCAGGTCACCTTTTTATCATTGCTCTCTTCTGCTTTGGTAGTTATACTCAGAAATTACCTTCTGTAGCTCCTTGTAGGAGAGTCCGCACTGTGCAGCTTAGAAGTACCAGGAGTTTGAATGCTGAATGTTAAAAAGGAGAAATGACAACATATGGTGTTTTCCAAGTGTTAGTTAAGGAATTATGGATTTGAGGTACTTTCAGGATTGGTTATTGGATGAATGATGTGTTTTCAGAGTCTTTGTTACAAATTCAAGGTCATAAGTCTTTCCATGACCATTGCTTTTCAAAGCCCCAACCATAAAGTGTTCAGTATGTAATAATTTGAAAGTTTGCTGATCACTCATTTGACATGAGAATTTGCCTTTTACATTTAAGCAGTATATGAGTACATGCAAAGGAGGCAAAGAGCTTTCCTTCTCTCTCCTTGTCTCACGTAAGTGCTACCTACAGCTGCTGTGACCCATGCTATGAAAATTCAAACTTGAATTAAACTTACTTTAGATTCACATGCGCTGATATGCATCTTTCAAAGAGTGTTAACCTCTCATAAATTTGAGAGAAACCTCTTCTTTTGTCTAAGTGTGTTCAGGAATAGCCTCCTGAGATTCTTTGCAGCATATGGCATTTGATTTTCTTGGTCTAACAAACCCAAGGATTATTGTTGGCAAAGTATTGTGTCACGCTGAAGCACTCGAAGAAATGTTATCAAAAAAGAGCAAAGTGAAAAACAAATCCTGCAATCCCTCTCCAGTTTTGCTCAGGCAAAACTTAGCTTCATAGGCTAGGAAATTTAATGAGAACCTCATGACTGGTAGTAGCAGTTGGATTTGTAGTCTTCTGGCTTTTGATAGTGTACACTGAATCAGAAAACCTGTGAAATATTTTTCAGACTTTGTGGCTGTCCATGAAGACAGATCAGCCCAAGAGGATGGGAAAGAGAAAGGTCTGCGAGTGTTTTGGCAGGTTTCAAAAGACCTTTTAGTTGTCTATTAGAAGGTCAGGTTTTTGTTTTTTGCCCTTTTCATTGGATTTTTGTTGGTCCTTTTAAAAGATGAAGGGTGAGTAGCAAAAGCAAAGAAAGTTACGGGTGGCAATATGCTTTCAAGAAGACAATCGTATCAATATCTTACTCTGTAAAGGTAAAAATGAAGAAATAAAGCATGTATAAACAAAATTATAGAACTATTCCAAAAATAAAGGATGATAAATGAGTGGAAGAGAAGGATTTTTTACTGACCTGAAGGGAATGTGACCAATATCAAGACTGAGCATATCGCTGTGGAGATGAGGAATGGAGGAGGAAGGATACGCAAAATACTAACCTATATTTTATTGACCTGATTCCTACATGGACTTTTGAGACATTCACCACTGTTCAGGATTGCTTCTTCCGACTGTTTTTAAAGGCACTCTGTAAAGACAAACAATGAAAATGGCACTGCAAACCTTTGATTTTGGAGGCATCTTCTGCTATTCGTCATTTTTTTCTGGTATATTTTAGAATATCCTACTAAAAAAAAATAAGAACACACACTCAATAACTTGAATATGTCAGAATGAGTATATTATTTATTATATTTTCCACACTTCTGAAAGAGTTTCTGAGTTCCAGTATATGGAACTATGATCCTGAAAAATGAAAAGATATGTTCTTTCTTCACAGTGTGGTCAAATTGTGGCAGGCCCAGTATCTGAATCCAGACTAATTGCTAGAGTCCTGTGAAGTTACAAGTGTCCATGCCTCCTGCACAATAACAGAAATGTTATGTGGCCAATTTAGTCAACCCACTGACCACCGTGAAGTCTACTGACGTTTTCCTTAGACTTAATGTGGATACTTAGCCAAACCTCTTTGGCGAGCAATTGAGCTTTATCATACTCCTTTCCTCTTCTCCCAGCTAAAAATATAAATACTGCTATATTTATGCTAGTGCAACACCACCTACCAGGAGGCAAAAGTAAGAAAGCTAGCTCTTTTAAAAATTAATGAGCCTTGGAAGGAAATGAAGCTGAGAGAGTATGAAAGCATATGAATTTCTCCTATATAGAAGAACCAGCATTCATTAAACTGTAATTTTCCTCTGTTCAAAGCCCCAGTCCACTTCAGTGCTAGATTACTCTGAGTAAGGACTATAGAGTTCGCAATATGTGTTTTTTTTTTCTGCCTGGAAAAAAATATGTGAACATGTCCATGGTAGCAAGATCAGCAAAGACGCTTGTTTTGTCACAGCAACATGCTTTTGCCTGCGTGCTAGATGCAATAAAACTGGGTCTTGAAACGGTTCAAGAAAATAACAGATTCACAGCTAATCTGTCATTAGGAGTCTTTTGAATTGGCCTTCTGAAACTGTATAGCAGTTGTAATCATAACCCTATTTTTCACTGCCAAAAGATGGAACCCTCGTTAACTGAACAGGTTCAAAATAGATGCCTAGAGTTTTTGATACTAATTAATATTAGAATCCAGAAGAGATGAAAGAAAATGCTGCTGCATCTACTTCTATTTTTTTTATGTGAGAGGGTGAAAAGGTATATATGTTTATAGGCCTATTTTAAATGCAGAGACATGGAAAACTGTGAGAAACTGACAGATAACTGTTTTTATATATGTAATGAGTAAGAATCATTTCTATACCAATGGTTCTATCAATATGTATCAAATGAAAGTTGATCGTTATTAATAAATTAGAGCAAACATATTGTGTTCATAGTTAAACTGCTGTAAATGTTATTACTAATACCATCTGTGAATAAAGTATATCTATATCTATACAACACAGCTCATGCATAAATAACTATTCCTATCTGAATGTAGCACTTTACTTGAGTCCTTTCTTATTGACATATGCAAATAAAGAATTTCAACCTTTCACCCCCGAAAGGAATTTACTGTCAGAAATGATGTTTGTCTGGCTGGTATTTTTTTATTTAGTCTCCATTAGATTTTAGCGTGTTTATGTTTCCAAGGTATCTATTTCATCGTTATTGCATCGTCTGTTGGGGATGATCAAATAATATCCATTGAGACACAGATCCAGTACTAAAAATGGAGATTTTTGAGAGGATCCCATCTGCTTTGTCTTTCAAGAACCAGATGTACAAAAGGAGACTTGCCAAAGAATGAGAAACACTGATTCTGTATCCTTTCCAGTCGCTCTTGCCATTTTTACACAATATTAATAAATGCGAATAGAGCTGAGCTGTTAGAATCTGCTATCTGAAACAGCTCAGTTTTTCTCAGGAGTATACAGGATGTGCAGTCACAAAATCAGAATACTGTTCAGGTGCTAGTCCCAAGAGGGAGCTCAGTGCTGCGTGGCTATAACACAAATACCTCTGGATTGATAAGCAAAAAATGATATTTTGTACAAGGATGTACAATGTAAAATAGCAGTTTCCAATGACTGGACTGTGGTATGAGTATTATGAATATCTTTGTTTTTTTCCTGAGACCTCAGTAGCCTTTGAGATTGAAGAAAGAAGCGTGTTTTCTATTTAGCTGTTTTCCACTCCCTCCCTTATTTCCAGTCTAGCATGTTTCTATTTCCATTAAAATGGAGTTGATGTTGACAGTTCATACCAGAAATTTAAGGTAGAATATTACATCAGTTACTCTTAAGAGTGGACCAGTATCAAATTTTCTAGCATAGGTAAAAGCTCACATTCAAAACTAGAAGTTTGAATTTCCTTGGAATTCAGATATTCCTTGGAATAAAACTTTAATTGGGTAAAAAAAATCAGAAAAATAAAGATGGGATATGCCGAAAAATAGAGATGTGATTTAAAAGAAAATGGTTGAACAATTGAATATCCTGGTTTGATGGTAGATTTTTTTAGATAAGGTAAATCAAGGCCATGCCCACTATGTTGCTTAGAACTTCAATAGTCACGAGTACAAACTGCCAAGGAATCAGAGATTACATGAGCTGCCGAGAAACCAACATGGTGGTTGCTGTTTTGTGATTAAGACAGTTGCCTACGTTGTTGCAGTTTACAAAAAAATGTCATTTTCAAACTGAAGAACCATTTTCTGATAGATTTGGGGTCAGCTGGACCTAAGAGCAAGGGTATTAAACATAGGATCCATGACAGCTAACATTAAATTTTAAAGAAATCTAAACATATTGCAAGTTAGGGAAAGCCATAATGCTTAAATGGTGTTAACTCTGTACAATTTATATTGCAGAGAAAAAAAAAAAAGAGAGAGAGAGATTTGGGCATTTTAGTGCATTTTAGTGTTTGCTGTTCCAGGCTGAACTGGGCTGATTTTTAACAATGGCTCTTTTCTTATTTGCCTCGCCCACTCCTAATGTTGCCTGGGTGATGTAGTCGTTCAAATGTTGTAGGGTTCTTTAAGTGTTTACCTATTAGTACTGCAAAGCATGTGGAATGGATCGGCTAGCTGAGTTGGATTTACAGCTGTGTCACTTCTCCAGAACAGTGCATGGTAACTGAAATGGTCATGTATTTCTTCCTTCTTCCCGTAGATTCCCTTATCTTCATCTCTCTAAATCTATACTGTCTTGGAGGTTCTCTACTTTCTTCATCCACTGCATTCCCTGGCATGTTTCCCACTCCTTGCAAAACCTAAGTAAGTTATCCTCTTTCCCCACTCCAGACATCCATTCTGAAAAGGTCTGGTCCAATGGCTAATTTACACACCCATAGCCACACATACTACCTAGACATATACATAGGCATAGACATACACACACACATACTCACATATACACACATACATTCTCTCTCTCTCTCTCTTTGTGTATATATATATATATATATACAGTGTAGTTTCTACATGTCACATCAGATAAGGATTGCTGATGGCTACCAACCAGAAGCTAAAAAATACAGGATAGCAAGAGAGGACTGTTTTTTCACGCTGAAAGTAATTAACCTCTGCCACAACTTTCCTGGGAAGTTGTGGATCCTGTGACAGTTAAAGTACTTAAATTGAGGCTGAGTCTGAAAGATATGCTTTTAGACTGTAGTCATGAACTTGATGCCACACTTGGAGTAGTATGCTCAATGTTATGCAGTTTTACAGAATAAATAATGCTACTGACCCCTTCTGACCTTTAAGTGTGTGAAAGTTTTATCTTTCTAAAAGGGCTGTCATCTCCTACCTTTTTTGGAAAGCATGAAGACAAGCGCTAATGTGTTACCAAGGTTGTTTATAAAAATATGTTTAACATTATACTCTCAACATCTCAATTTTAAATCAATTTATTAATTAAATTAATTTAATCATAATTAAGGTACCATGATTTTAATTATGACAGGAAAAGAGGTACTATGAGTTTAATTAAAGCTAGTGGTCTGTTTTGAAGACACAGATCCCCTTGGTGTCCCCTTAGAGGAAAAGGCATGAAGAAAACGTCTCTTTTCTTTATGGATCTTCAGAAGCTGAGACACAATCCGAACGTGCATATGAATAGTTAAATATCTCAGCACACAACTTAGCCATACCAAAGTCCATTCATTGCCAACACATCAGAAGGTGGAGGACATGGGAGAGAAATAGGGATTTTCTTGTGCAAAATACAGAATCATAGAATCACAGAATCACAGAAGGTTGGAAGGGACCTCTAGAGATCATTTAGTCCAACCCCCCTGCTCCAGTAGGGACACGTAGAGCATGTAGCACCGGGTGGTGTCCAGACAGGTTTGGAAGATCTCCAGAAAAGGAAACTCCACAACCTCTCCAAGCAGCCTGTTACAGGGCTCTGTCACCCTCACAGGAATTAAGTTCTTCCTCGTATGGAGGTGGAACTTCCCATGTTTCAACTCACACCCTTGTCCTGTCACCAGCCACCACGAAGAAGAGCTGGGCCCCATTCTCCTTACAATCACTCCTCAGGTACTTGAACATGTTGATCAAAACTCCTGTCAGCCTGCTCTTCTCCAGACTAAACAGGCTCAGCTTGCTTAGTCTTTCCTCATAAGATAGATGCTCCAGTCCCCGAATCATCTTCATGGCTCTCTGCTGGACCCTCTTTAGAAGCTCAATGTCCTTCTTGTACTGAGGAGCCCAGAATCGCACACAATACTCCAGATGGGACCTCACCAGAGCTGAGCAGAGGGGCAGGATCCCATCCCTCAACCTGCTGGCAACACTCCTCCTGATGCAGACTAGGATCCCATTGGCCTTCTTGGCCACGAGAGCAAGATAAAGACAAACCAGTAGGAAAGCTAACTACTTTGGTCATTTTTCTCAATTACAGAAGCCATGTCTCAAAGGAAAGGTCTTGTCATATGGCCATGAAGCATATACAGAAGAGGCCATGTGGGCTACCCTAAGAGAAGAATTAGGAAAATCTGCTTTTAATCATGGAGATGTTCTAATGATCAGAGGCAGCAGACGAAACTATAAATTAACACAGGTCATTTTGAGTTAATTCAAGTGACCCTTACAGGCAGTGTCTTGACAGCCAGCATCTAATGGGTGAGAGACTTCTCAGCCACAGTCTTCCTCTAGAGACATCCCCTATCCTTAAGGTTGCTAGCTGCATCCCACTGAAGCTGATCTTCTCTGAGGGAAATCAGAGAAGGCACAGATGATCCAACTCTACAGCTGTAAAGGCACTAAGAACATCAAAGTCAAGAATTCATTTCCCCCCAGCACAGCAGGATTTAAAACAACAACAACAAGAAAAACGTCCTAAACTGTCTATAACTCAGGAAGCAATCTTTGCCCAAACTGGCAGGAATTCAGATAGCTTCAAATTGGGAAATATGTAATTAATTTGCTAAATGCAAGGTGACATGCCTGAGAGGATGGTTCATATTTGAAATCAAAGAAAGTTGATTAAAAATTGTGCTCTCTGCTAAGAAGGAAATAGTCATCCTGAATCTGTGACTTAGAACATGATTTTATTGTACTCCTATTCAAGTGTGCAATGCGTGACTTACTTAAAATGAAGCAAATCTAATTAATTAATATTGGCCTCCTGCTATCATGCATCTGCGCCACACTTATTGAGTGACAATCATAAACATTAGAAAAATACAGAACTCTTTGTAACTAAGGATTTCATAAACAACAAAATAAAACCCCAACTCCCCGGACCATATCCTATTGGTAAGTATAATCCAACGGTCTTTAACCGCTTCGCTGAACAGACAGGCCTTACATTGCGCTCTGCATTTCGCCAAACTCGGGCTCTGGCAGCGGGCCAAAGGAAGCAGGTTTCAGAGGCATGGGCCCTCCACTGAGAACACCCTACCGCCAGCCCCGCCGAGCCAGGGCACTGCACATTCATTTTATGTGTAGTGCTCCTGTGTCTCGCAACTGCTATGTCTGATATTTTCTTTATGACTTCAGCTTATTTGCAGATTTGGCTGCTGGATGTTTCTTCACACAGTGCTTGATACAAAGTCTAAAACTGGAACTCAGAAATATAGTCTACCAAATTTAACTGAATTCGCTTGGGCTCTAGAAATAATAACTATGGGAAAGAAAAAAAGATAATTCTCTTTTCGTATCGTTTCACCAATTTCTGGCGCTATGACTTCAATAATGAAATACCAAAATTATACGCAACTTAAGGTGTCAGTTGGGTAAAATTGTTTCACAGATACCCGATACAATCCCAGAAAAGTCAGAAATGGAAAGTTAAGACACTAGTAGTAGATAATCACTAGTCCTCACTGCTCTATTAGTATTGCACACCATAGACTACATCTGAGCCTCAAATCCTCTCACCACCAGAAAAAGCTAAAAATGGCCTTTTTGCTATTTTGTTTGTGGATCATTGTGAAGGGAGAGGGTATTTTGGAAAAGAAAACATCAAAATTTTGACATGTTTAAGAAACATCATGACAAGTGCATGACCTGTGTGTGTGGTGGCTGCAGTCATTGTAAAGTTATGGACTTGAGGATGGAAGAAGGGGTATCTGCTAGGTAGCTTTACATTTTCTTTTCCTTCCTTTGTGGTATTCTATATGATTTGTATTGTAGTTGTAAGTATTAATATACCTTTTTTAACTCAAACATACTGCAGACATTATGTTAATCTTCTCAGCTCCTGACAAAATTCTTCCAATTTACATATAAACCTCACTTCTTTGTGAAGAAAATATAACTTTTTAAAATCTGAGTATGTATTTCAACAGATTTACCTTTGCCATTTCAAAAGGCTGAATAATACTGAATAAATTCAAATAGGAATGTCCCTTTCAGAACAAAGACCCTAACCATTTAGCAGACTGTCTTTTCTATTGGACCTCAGATCTTAAAAGGATAACCTGTAATATTTGTATTTCTCCATGGAAAATTATGCCTGACCTTAATCAGTGAATGCTCAAGAGAATAATGTGGGTACTAGAGACAGCTAAGAAGGGGAGCCTGGACAAACATATTTACTATTTTGATCATGTGCCTCATACTGACACCTAACTAATCAACACAAAACATCCAACTCTTCGCAGCAGCTTGAAAAAGATTGTCACATCGCTAGTTCCCAGTTATGAACCATAAATCTTATGTCTGCAAATCCAAACTGAAGAAAGGCCTGAACCAAAGCTCTTTTTGTGCCATAGAAGCCTAAAAACTGTCCAGCTAGGTATCTCCTCTCTGCTGCTAATATCTGGAGTGACTTCCAGAGCCAATACCATAATTTGCCAAATGCTTGATTTTAAGCTTTTGACTGAAACAAATTTAATCTAGGGTTCCAAATCAGGGATGAATTTGGAGCCAAAGAGAAGACCTTCCAGAGCCCTCAACTAGCACCTGTAGGAGTTCAATTACTTGAAAGCAGATGGCCTAAATATTCTGACTGGGGGAAAAGATAAGAAGTAACTATCAGGAAAAATGTTAACAAAGCCATATGACTGACAAACAGCAAAAAACTGCGATAGTAGTAATGAAGCATAAGAAATAAGAAAATGCTTTAAGAGTTTTAGGATATATTTATAGTTGTGGTTCTCTCAAGATCATGCCATTGATTACAAAATCCTATAAGCATGCCCTATGATGTTTCTTATTCTATATGTGGTAATAGTCAGGTGTCCAGAAGCCTCTACCTGCATGCAAAATGAGCAATCTGAACACAGAATGATAAAAGTAAGAAATTCTACTGTATTCTTCTGTGACATGCAGAAAGAATAGGTCTCAAAATAGCAGGGAGCTGGAATGCCTCACTTTCTCAGTGAAGCTATTCTACTAGCATAAAGCTAATTTAAAATTATTAACATCCCTAATCCATGAAGTGCTATGCTTTGTTTTAATGCTTGCATGCATTTTTATAACTTACCACCTAAAGTACTCAAGCAGTTAAATTCTATATTTGACTTTCATGGACAAAATACTGCAGTAAAGGAAAGTAGTAACACAACAGATTAAATAATAGCCTCAGTCTTACAGTATTTTCTCTGCCTAATGAAGAGACATTTACATTGAACTTAAGCGTGGTTTAAACAACCTTTTTTATTAAAAAAAAAAGATGAGAGATTGGGCAATTACACGAAAGAACATTTGTTTTTGTTCTGATGTCTTTAATTATGAAATTATTATTTTAAAAATATCTTAAGAAATGGCTTAAGAATTCTGTAAGCACAATTGTTGATGAGTCTGTCCCCAGAAACCTCCATCACTAAGAATTTTTCTCTTGCCTTCAAAAAGGTAGAAAACTCATTAGTCTGAATTCATCATGCTAAAGAGTTTTGCTGGAAACTCATCATATGTGGTCAGTGTGGATTGGCGAGTGCCTAATTTTGTCAGTGAACTCTGCCCACTAAGCTTACCACCAAAGCTGAACCTGCCAGAGACCACTTTCCCTGATGGCACTACAGACAGAGCCCCTGTCAAAGCTGGAATGGGCAAACAAATTTAAATAGAGTAAGGACTGACTTAACCATGCAAAATTCAAAGCGCGTTTTACACTGAATCAGCTCATTGGTACAAAAAAAGCTGGCATAAACTTTTTGTTCTGTACTCAATTTTACATTTCCTGGTCCCAGCCTGGCTTGTAAACAGAAATATAAAATGCTGTAGAATTGCTTTTCCATGTACTAGAAAACTGTAAGTAGTAAAAACCTCTCAAGGAAATTTCTTTTTTCAACTTTCATCACCAAGTTTTACTAATTCAGGAGTCGCAGTTAATTTGAATATAACTTTTTTTTTCCTGGAAATCTAATTGGTGGAGACATTGTGTGTCAGAAATCTGTTGTGAACTCTGTGCTGGATTTAGGTGTGGATATAAGTTTCTGCAATGGTTCTAGAAATAGAAAAAATTTCTGAACTGTGTTATAAAGGGAAGCTTAATTTCACATAAATGGGCTGAATGGACTAGTGATAGTATCCTGATATAACAGGGTTCAAGGGCTTGCACATTCCTTCACTGGTCTCTGAACCAACAGGAGGTAATGCTTTTATTAATTTTGCTTTGGTGTGGGGCAAGAAGATAACGGAAGTTCTGTTTTTAGCAAATAGCTTTCTATTCTGAGCTGTTTTGTTTAAAATTAAATATAAAAGCGAACAAACAGAGGTGGAACAGCAAGGATGACTCCTTCTTTCAAAAGGGCAAGACTGTACTTCATGAAAACTATTCTTTGACATAATGTAAAGAAGAGTTTGAGATGACATCTCGCAGCAGTGAGAATGGGGCTTAAATTGAACACAAAATACATTGACACAAAAATAAATGAATATTTTTTGAATCCTGAAAGGGTGATATTGGCTTTAAGGCCAACTCAGATAGATAAACTAAGAAAGTTTAAGTTAGCAATATGGACTACTACGGGCAAGGTAGAGACTATAACCAAAGAATGACATTGAAGAACCTAACACATTCAACGTAAGTGTTCAAATGGTCTCCATCTCATGTTACTGAAATAGGTAATGTATGGGCTTATAAAGGTCTTGTAGCAAGGATTTGTGAGAGTTTTATCAACTCAGGTGGGTTAATTCATTAAATGGTGCATCAACTTAGTAAAGTTTCACCAATAAGCATAATTTGCTTTTTATTCCATCTGACTTCCATTAACATTAGCACATTTATGAAGGTCTGAATTTGAAATTATGTAGTGTCAAATCCAACATATTAAAAGAAGTAGCTCCAGCAACATATTGATCCAAATAAATCAACAGTTGTATTGCCTGTCCTTTGCAAGGTTGAGGTGACAGACACTGACACTATTTTTTTTGGTAAATTCAAGTAAACTTCAATCTTCAGTGCGATGAATAATACATACAGTGTAATCAGGCTGCTTGAGCAAGTCTGAGGAGAGAAGACTTGCAAGAAGTGAGCTGACAATGCAGGCTCAATAGTTTGATCAGTCATAGCAGCAATCACCAATCACTTAAAGTATTGCAATTTTGCATTATCAGTGAGGAAGTGATTTTACAGACTCCCTTGGTGTCTAACATCTTTCGTAATTTCTTTTGATGTACTTTTTAGGAAAGTTGGTTGCTCTGGATAGTTTGAGTTGTCTCATATCATTCTATAATATCTGAGTTTTCTCAGATAGATTGACTTGAAATCTAGGGATACTGTAGTTTTGTAAAACTTCTAGACAAATTTTGCTGGATTAATAATACAAACAGAAAGACATTTCTGCTTTATGTTTCTGTCAAAAGAAAAAAGCAAGCATATATTTATAAGGGAGAGAGAGTGAGAAAGAAGGCTTCCATGTGACAAAACTTAGTTTCGTGATGTTGAAAATCATCTAATCTGTGGTGGGTATCTACAGTTGAATTAGACACTTAAGTCCTCCTTAACAGTGGGGGGAAAAATGGTTGATTTAAAAGACAAAAATTGTCTTATCCTAATGCAGTCATTTAAGTGCTGTGAAATTAATTGTATTTTAGAAGTATCAGCTTTGCTCTTTGGTTGTGAAGGCAGCTTGAGTGACTAGCTCAGCTGAAGGCGTTCATACCAAAGTTATCTTCAACAAGGTTAGAAGAACCAGCCCTTGAGGTTTTGTGCCTATTAGTAAACAAGCAATGCCAGGCAATGATCCTAGATACTGGAATTCAATCATCTATAATACTGAGTTATTTAAACAGTCTGTGGTGTGGTTTGGCCTATTCCACTTAGCACTCTCCCAGACAATTCCTTTGCAAGGTTTGGGAGCGCATGCAAGCCAGCAACCGTTTCCTACTTCTGAAGGTAAGATTTTAAGGATACAGATGCAGACTCTATGTTGACACTTGGCCTGAATATCCAGGTGATGTTTTATTTCCTACTATAGCTGCAGTCTGAATATCTAAATTTGAGACTAAAAGTACTGGGTGGTATGCCTTTACATGTACGATGTTACATATTTTCATCAGCATACAAATAAATTCAGGATGAGAGGTCTCAGTATTTTGATAGCATGTGAACTACGTTTCCAAATACTGTGACCCATCATTAGAAAAGCAAATATATCCTAACAAAACATCTGTGGTTTCTCTAGTTATATCACTAGAGCTAATGCCTTAGGGTGCCTTTGGTAAAGAAAAAGATAAGAACAACTAAGTCAGTTTTTGGTAGAGTCACTTTGCTATGTATTATCTACTTCCATTTCTTGTTTAAATATTAAAATATAAAAGTTCATGAACCATACAGAATATGTTTTAATTAGATGGCTATTATAATACCATTCCTTTACTCTCTAAAGATGTCTGTATATGTACAGTTGAATGACAGCTTGATATTCTCATCGTAGTAAAACACTATTTTTATCTAGAAACACTATTTTTATCATAATTTTAGACTAGAAACATATTCTTCTAATGTAACCAAGACTTCCATATGTGATATGGAATTACCTTTGAGGGACTAGACACTCACTTACATAAACTTTTCCCAGACACTAGTGTGGATAATTGCATAGATTTTCTCTCTCTTCTTGATTTTTGTTTGTGTGCTGTTACCAACAATGTGAACGCAGCTCTGACTAACTTTTGAAAAACAGAGGCCTAAGAGTTAGTCCAAATTTTGGGGTGAATTATTCCCTGACAGTAACATCTGCAAAGTGTATACTTTAATATGAAACATACATCAAATAAATAAATTATTCCTTTTAAATATATTAAATTCCTTATATGGAATAGATACCATGATCTACGATTCTAACGAAAAATTACAAAGTCAATGAGAAATGAGAACAGAGTGTTAGTAATTTTCTGAGATCATGAGAAACTGCTGAGCCAATTGGTAATTTCAACCCACTTGGTTATTTCTCAATTATTGCCCCTGTAAAATAAAGAATAAACAAGCTTTGCTCTGCCTGTTGCTTAATTACTCATAACAAAACTTTCTGAAATGTGGTACCTCAGCAATTGAAGGTATCATGGTTGTAAGTAGGGTCTTGCCAACAACAATATGAAAAACTTCTGAACCTTGCCAAGACTGCTTCTCAGCAAGACTGAGGCTTCTCCAACTTATACGAACCATTTCCTGCTTATGGATTGGACTTTTTCCTTCAACGCATTTTGAAAAAGTTATTTATCATATTCTGGGTATCTTCTTTTAACAATACTATGTTGGGGTCCTTTCTGGAAAAACTCAAGTAATTGAATCTAGGTTGCATGTACTGACACAGAATTATTTCAGGCCCCATGTTTCAGTAAATTACTGCTGTTAGTTAAATTATATGGCATAAACCATATTCCACAGATTTTCCACAGCACCTGAGATGAAAAAAACACTTCCATAACATCTCTTATGGGCTCTCAGCTTTCAGCAATTTGGATTACCCTAGTGAAAGAGTCAGGTACAGAAGACTTGATCCACCTTGGTCCTTGGTCTGCTGAGAACAGGCAGAGGGACAGTGGGCAGTATAGGGCCAAGAAAGGTGAACATTATTTTTACCTCTTTATTATTGACCAGTAAATCTGAGCTAGTGCTGACAAGGAAGCAGTTCAAGACTGAGAGAAGCCTCCAGTAAATTATTAATATTTGGGAGCAAATGGGAAATAGGAAGAAAACTGTGCCTCTGACTGTCAGAAATGCTCTGTCTCATAAGATTTTTCATGGGTAAATGCAACTCACACATTATTTCTTGCTCTGGAAGTTAAGGTCAAAACTCAGAGCTTACCAATTGCCCACCAGAGAGTCAAGAGCTGAATGGCGATCTGACCAAAAGCCCATATTTTTTTACGGAAACTTTAATTTTTTTTTTGGAAAGGCAGCTCTGAAGCTGTGGCTTTATGCCTAACATATATCTAATATATTTGTGCATATCAATGTTCAAATAGCCTTCCTGTTTACATACAGTCCGAAGTGTGCCTGGAAACAAACACTTAAGGTCCTCCTTGTCTGTAAATATTTCCTTCCACAGTCATACTATTCAGACAGTCTTTTTATTCTAAACACACATTTGCCTTGCAACAAAAGCAACATTAATTTTAATACAAACTTGGCTCAGAAACACTCCCTGTTTTCTTAGATTAAACTCCTTTCTCCAGCTGCATCTATTTTAAGGGTCTGATCAACTTTATAGCTGGCTCATGCTTCCTAAGGGTAATGAAAACTTGTGGAGAGTGCGTAGTTTATGCAGCAATGAAAAAGAGCAGAAACCCTAATCTTTCCCAGAGTACATGAGTCTTCCGAAGTTCAAGATTACACTAACTCACCACATTTCTCATTAAGTCCCCAAAGTGCCAAGGGTGGATAACTATCAGTAAAATAAATATCTGTCAAATAAATATGAAGTTGCTTTTGGCCTTTGAGGATTGCTAGGCCTAATTCAGCTCTGTTCTCCAGTACATGCCTGCATTTAAGCACAAGAACAGTCCAACTGGCAACCAAAGACACAACATGCCAGTTTAAAGGAAAGCTTTTATTTTCATTTTAAATCAGGACATATGCTAAAATCAGAGTTGAGCAAGAGGTTCAGTTACTGTGATGTGACACCATTAACACATGGCTGAAAATTGTAGGCTCTTTCTTAAAAAAGAGAGAGGATAGGAAATTCTAGTGAGCAAATTTGCAAATGAAACCATGAAGAATCAGTCTAAGGCCTTTCCAAACAAACAATGATTTTGTAATTGTTTGTGGTATCTCCTAGGCACAATTTCCAGGCATTTTAGATTTTTTTAAGCATTTATTCTTTGTTTTGTTGTGGCCCTTTTATCATTTTCTGGGGTCTAATACACTACAAGACAGAAGATGCATCCAAGAATCCTACCATCGACTCTGGAAATGAGCAAATGCTATACAAAACTGCTAAAGTAGCTACCTAAATGCCTAATTTAATATCTAATTCTTTAATATCTAATGGCAGGAGACTGCCATTCATGGAGGCTGTCCCTTTGTGAGAACTCTGAGCTGGAAGACCAGGAGGCCACAGCAGAGAGATGCTTGACCTAACTGAATAGTAGTCAACTTGCTTTTGAACAAAAGAGAGCCACTACCACGGAACTCTGGCACTGTCTGTTTGTCAGGAATTTTTGGCCTAAGGACAATCTGAACTTTGCCGCACTGACGTCTGACTGGAGGTGCTAAGTCTGCATATGCTGCGTCATGCAGACGGGCTAGGCCAGGTCTTGGCTAGCTCAGGGATCACAGCACTGTGCTCCATAGCACATATAAACATGCACTGTGGAAAGTCAATGCCTCATGACTTCTCACACAGTAACACAGCCAAGCTCCCAGCGATAACAAGCCCTTCACATTCAGATGCTAATACATGGCAAGCACTGCAGAACATATCATGACATGGTCTTCAGCTTTCTAGCTGTCTAAAGAAGCCTGCCATCAATATTTATTTTTTGTCATTAGTGTAAAGAAGCAAGTTTAATTGTGCTACAATTTCAAAACCATTTCTGGCTTAGAAGACGTTCATTCCCCTTCACCGAATCAATCACTGTACCTTATACCTACACCATTCTCAGAGATTTCTGGTTGGTGAGCATGTGGGACAAACAGCTCAGAGAATGCTGTGTGTCCATGGAATGGCCATAAAAGCTGTTATTACAAATTGTTATGCTAGTTGTTTAGCAGATCTAGTGGTAGGGAGAGTCCATGAGAGGATAATATTTTTGAAGGGAGCTCTTATGAAGGCTTTTAGACTTTATGACTTTATTTTCACACATATAGTTAGTTCCTCATGCCTTTGGAAAAGCAGTTGCAGTTGTAAACCTGATTTGATAGTATTTGGTTCTCATCTTGCTTTGGTAGCTTTGGTTCTCATTTGTTTGCGTAAATTTAAATGGCTATATAGGTGAGCACAGTAATGGATAATCAAACTCCATGTGTAGGTAGGTATATATGCTCCACTTTAGAAATCAAGAGAATGAATTGTGTGATGTGGTTGCTTTGAAGGTGTTTTATTTTGCTTTTTAGCTGGTTCTCTGAAAAACAGGAACAATGCCAGACCTTCTCAAATAGGGAGTGGAGATACATAGTTCTCATTTCAGGCTACCTTTCCTAGGCGGAGAGGAAAGAGAGAAAGGATTCACAAAGGTGCGAAAAGAGTGAACAGATGAAACAAGATTAATTCTGGTTAAAACTTTCAGTCAAGATTATTGTTATTATTATTTTTAGAGAGTGAAATTACCACTTAAATTTCCAGGCATAATATTGCAACATGAGCTTCCTGAAGTCAGCCTGAGAAGAAAATGAGTTTACATGTTTATTTTTAGCAGTTCAGCATTAGAGAGAGCCAACTTATTTTAATTTTAAATAAGTTATTGGCTTTTTCAAAATAGATGGTTTTTACTCATCTCCACCCTAAAGCCACTCCCTACCTTTCTTAAAACCTCTTCTCAAAGAAAAGAAGTATTAAAGTCAATCTTTTTAATACTGTTTTGAAAAGGGTCTCTCTTGGTATGCTCTATATCCCTTCTCTGTTCTTTTCTACCTTTGAAATTTCAATCTTCATCTCTGTTTGCTTTGTTTTGTTTTGTTTGTAGAGGCACACCTCATCTTTTTGTAACCATACTTTCTTTCCATGTCTCCATTGCAGTAGTATACCAGTAGCTGTTCGAGCTTATTAGTGCCATTTCTTTCACTGTGATTCTGGATAAATTGGCATGTGATCTTTTGAATATCACTCGTTTATTACACTCCTACCTAATCATACTAGTCCCAAAATACAACTAACAATAGCACGTCAAGTAAATCAGAACCAAGGTGTCATTGATTCTTCTTTCCATCTTCTTCAAGAAGTCCCCAACCAAGTCTCCTACCCTGCAATCTGACATCTTCTGCTGATGTCTTCTGGAATCTGGTAATCATTCTCAGTGAGTCTGAACAACTCTTAACCTCTCCCCTCAACACACATGCTCACAAATACACACACTTACTAGCTTATTGGCACCTTCCCATACACTAGGTGTGTCAGCCTGGGTGGCATGAAATAAAGGCATTACTTCAGATGATGGCAGGAAACGAAGTGTCAGGATCCCACTTACAAGAAACATGAATGCCTCATGACCTTGAAATTAAAGATGCTGTCTGTTGGATGGGTCTGGTCTCAGTTGCTAAATTCAGCCCCTGTAATGGGCTGTGTCTGCGTTGGGTCCTGGGCCAAAGTCCAGGCTGATGTTTCGTGTTCTGTTGCTCTAGAGCTTCTGACCAAGTCAGGCACTCTCTGCCAACAACCGACACATGCTTTAGCCTAAAGCTTGAGTATGATAACCATGAATATCTACTATAGGAAATGTCTCATTAATGTGACTTTGTCTCCTTTTCAATCTAAGCTCCATATATTTTATTTCACATCTTAAAATTATAATTTCATGTCATCTGTTGTAACTTTCACCCAGTGATCTCAAAGCAATTGGCAGACTTTGAGAAGTGTGTGCCAAATCCCGCAGTCCTTTGACTGAATCCATTCAGTGAAAACCCAGAATGGATTCAGGAGGATTTGACTTGAGAAAGGAAGGAGCAGGAGTTGAGTAAGAGCTTCAGACACAACTCTCTTAGTGTGGGCATTGCAGCAGCAATAAAAATCCATCATTTTTTGAGGAAAGGGCAGGACTGCGTGCACAGCTGCACGGAGCAGCGGGCAGGAACAGAGACTTCACAAACAGCTCTCTGGCATGTCGTGATAGCTGAGGACTCAACCTGGAGAACGTGACGACTCTCCTAAATTCAGGGGGAATGTTATCTACAGAGATATCACTTGAAATTCCCAGGGGCCGAAAGTGGCCAGCAGTTTCGGCTTCACAGCTGTTTGAATATCTACCCTTAAAGCAGACTGTCATTTCCTAACCGCATCATGTGGGAAATGACTGTTCTTTTCTTCACATAAATGTGTTCCTATGGTATGTTAGACTTAGTACAAATTCTCTAAATCCCAAGGAGATGGGAACTGAAGCAATTATATGATGTTCCACATGTTTTAAAAATAGTACTGCTTAAAAGCATTTAGTGTCATTAGGCTGGCTTTCCCAGAAGAAGAAAGACTGCTCTGAACGTAGGATCTCTTTATTTTTTAGCCCTTTAAATCTTCTTGTTACAAATTTCCTGATTTTTTTTTCCCTTTTAACTTCTGTTTCTACAGTGGAGCCGAACAATCCACATGCATTTCAATGCATATATTTCCTGGCCAAGGCAGTCAGTAGCTATCTCGTTTCAGATCTTTAATCAGTTTACTAAAAACGGAGCTTATAAAGGATGTAAAAGAGGATATTCCTGTGTGTAGGAGGATGTCAGTGAGAATGTAGCTCTTTGTCCGAGTCCTTGCAATTTACGTGCAGCAGCATCATAAACCTGTCTCAATGTGTGAGGCTCCACGAACATAGCTGGAATCTGCCAAATTCCAGACTCTCTGGTATACTTGGCTCTCATTCAAAACTTCCACAGATTAAAAAACAATCCTAAAAAAAAATCCTAAAAACAACAGCTCCTAGGTATATAATATAATATATAAATTAAGCACCATGGAGCACAATGACAAGCATTTCACAATGATATTAATGGAGACTTGTTTTCTTCCTTGGTTGTGTTTTACTTCCTGCATTTTTTTTTTCCTGTTATGAGTCTGCTTTTTTATCCACAGCGGATTTGTGTCAGTTTTGTCACCTGTAGACTGGTGACTCTTCATATGACTGCCCCACCTGAAAGGAACAATAAATTACACCAAAGCTTTTATTTATATGCCTGGTCAAATACAATTTGCTGTGACTTTGAAAAGCTACATCTGTTCTGAATACAATTTGTATTGCCATTTGTTACACAGATGTGTAACAAGACAAATACCTGTCCAGGCTTACATGTGATTCAGAAATGCATATGTTAATCATGCTGGTGGAAGGAGGTTAAGGAAAAGACAATAAATCAGCCTACAAATGGTTTTACTTGGAAAGGTCTAACAGAACAGGGTTATTTTTATCCTAGGATGCTTTTAATTTGAATCAAAAATGCTTTACCACATGTTCTGCCAGCAGTTCAAAAGGATTGGTAACAAACATTTAATCTTTTTTATTCTGGGATTGGCACTAAGCCCTCATCAAAAAGCGTATGCAGTCAAACAGCTTATCTCCACTGAGCTGTTTCCCTTAATGTGTTCCTAATTATAATCCTATATATTGCTCACTGTGGCCGATTGAACAATATGGCAGTAATTTCTTTACAGGCCTCACTGTTCTTTGAACTGTGAGTACAGAGGGCTAGAACGGAACCAGATCAATGGGATTTGAGTGCAGGGAAATCAAGCCAGATGCAATCTCTGGAGAATGCATTTCCAGCTGTTCTCCAGAAAGGGACTGGAGCAGACAGCTGGTAACGGTGCAACGCCTTTCATACAAGAGCGCGGATGTATGCTCGGAGCTGCACTCATCCTTATCTTTATTGCATTCTCTTGCTCGGTAAAAGACTCACCTCTGTTCCACGCACAGGAGCTTTTTAACAAGGGGGATTTGAGTAATAGCCTGCCCACCTCCTCCTCTTCAGCTTTCATTAGGCTGCTAAAAACTGTCTAAAGCAATCGAACTCAGACGAATGTTTCTATAAACTGAGAAGTGTAATATAAAGCTAGGAGGAAGTAAAGTAGTTGTGCTGTGATTGTAGTTTTGTTTATTTGTGGAGGGCTTTTGGAATACATAAAGTCTGAAAAGTTAAGCCTTTTATTTTAACATGCCTATAGCCTCAGGAATTACAATCCTCTCTACCCCCGTATGAAAGCCTGGATCACAAAGAGCACGTATAACTATACCATCACAGATACCAAGTAAGGCAAGAGGTTTATAAGTGAAGTTGTGATTATGCTCAAAATAACTATTTGTTTGCCAGCACTTGCTTGGCTCTGATGCAGTGATAAATAATCAGGAGAAAAAAAGCATCCAATTAAAGATTCAGTACCCTTGAGCTTTCAGTAAAAGTTCCTTTTGTGGGTCAAATTCATTCATTTCTGATCAATGTATTCACTTCCTTTAATGTGCTGTATTCCAATTACCCACATACCCCTAGCAAAACACCCTATACTGTGTAACCTTTTAAGCAAAGTTGACTGGGGAGGGAAGCTCATAGAACTATCTGTGCATATTTTGCCACCTGCATAATCTGGGGGGCATCTTTTCAAGGGAAAGAGGGGGCATGGCACCAAGTGGGTCTAGCAATCACCAGGCTACTCTAGAAGGTCTTAGGCAGGTACCACCTGCCACAGTTCACTGGAAGGCAGGATGTGTTGCACTTCAGCGGGGATACTCCAACTCCACCGGTGCTTGTAGGACTAAAAGGCAAATTAACTTATTTTTACCACTCTTATAAGAGGCAGATACAAAGGTAATTTTTTTAAGGCAGGTTCATTTACTGAAGATGGGTAGGAGCATGTGGAAGCAATGCTGCAGGCAACCCACAACGTGTGGGCTGTGAAATGAGGCTACCCACAGGCCGGCATCAATGGCCACAACAAGGGGTGGGCATTGGACAGCATGGAGAAAGGGGGTGAATTCAGGTCTATGCAGAAAAACCTTCTGATCCAAAGCCCATTTCAGTCAGTGGGAAAACATCTCATGACCATGGTAGGCTGCCTGTGTAATGCCTTCACATTCTTTAATATGCAGGGTATTTTTCAGAGACCGTTCTGAACTTCTGCCTTGAAGGTCTCATAAAACCTCTTTTGTTCTGTATTTTGTTCTAAACCACTGTGTCAAGCACTGCTGAGAGCTTCAGAGTACCCCACCCAAAGGTTTTTAAAGTCCTGGTGTCTTTTAAGTCAAGCAGGGTATATGATAATATCACTCGAAGACCAACATTATGGTAATAACATTTGCCATAATTGCCAACTCACCAATTATTCGGTTTCAGTTTCTAGTAGAAGCTAAAGCTGGGGAAAAAAGGAGGAAAAAAAAAACAGTCTCTGTCTGAATTTTTATTCTGTCACTTTTATTAAGTCCTGTAGAAAGTGTGCCTCTAGTGATTGTCATATATTTCTGCAAACTGAATAAGTATTTCCTATATTCTTTTAGTGAGTATGTCTGAGACACTTCTATGTTTTGAGAACAAGATTATGGGCAGTTCTGGCTGCTACTATCTTCACATAAATAAAAGCAGGAAACTCTTTATAGCATTGCCGAAGCCAAAGGCTTCTACTTGAACAGAAGAAAATTTATCTGCTGAGAGTAGCTCTAGCCTCTGATTAGAGTCTGTGATAAAAAAAAAGGGGCACAACTATTAATATGGGGGATTTCTGAAGTGCACTGATGGCAACTTCTTACCTCAGATGATCAAGATTCTCCCAAGGAGAGGTGCTCTGCTAGACTTTATACTTACAAACAAGGAAGAGCTGGTTGGATATAAGGTCCAAGAGAGCTGGCTGATATTCAAGAATCACCTCCCCCAAGCTCAAGAGTGGTGCATCCCAAAAAGAAGGAAACCAAGCAAAGAAACAGGAAGCCTGCTTGGATGAAAAAGGAGCTCCTGACTGAAAAAAGAAGCATACAAGAGGAGAGCACAGGGACTAATGACCCATGAGGGAGACTGAGATGTTGTCTGAGTGTGCAAGGAGGGAGTTAGGAGAGCTAACACCTACCTAGATTTGAAACTTGCAGAGGACGTGAAAGACAAGAAAGGCTTCTGCAAACAGGTAAGCAGCAAAAGGTGGAGAGGCTAGAGAAAACATGGGCTGTTCCCTAGTTAAGGCAGAGGCCCTGGTGACAAAAGACACAGAAAAGCCTGAGGTACTGAATGCCTTCTTTGCTTTAATCTTTACTGGTAAGACCATCCTCAGGAATCTCAAACCCTTGGGACCAGAGGGAAAGGCTGATAAAGTTGGACCTGTTTATCCCAGAGAAGAGAAGGCTTAGGGAGAGTTTTTCAATGTTAATAAATACCCAGTAGGAGGGTGTGAAGAAGATGGGGCTGGTCAGTCAGTCATGATCAGTCATGCTCACTGACAGCATGAGAAGCAATGGGCACAAAGTGAAGCACTGGAAATACCACTGGAACACAAGGGAACACTTCTTTATTGAGAAGGTGACTGAGTACTGGAACAGGTTGCTCAGATTGATCGTGGCACCTTTATTCTCAGAGATATTCAAAACCCACCTGGATACAGTCCTGTACACCTTGGCTTAGCTGACCCTGCTAGAGCAGGAGGTTGGATGAGATGATATCCAGAAGCCACTTCCACACTCAGCTATTCTCTGATTCTATGAAGGCTGAGCCAATACTCTCCCTGGAGGATTTTCAAAGAACGTAGTGTTGCTCCTCATGTCATTATACTGTCATTATGCCATAAAGAGAAATAGGGCCTCTTTACCTCTGTTTCCTATGTCTGTTGAATAGCTTTGCATTGTAACATTGCCAGATGGTCAGTTTAGGCTGTAAGACTGTATTTCCATAAATAATAATTTCAAAGGAATTTGTACCAATTCGTATCTATTAAGATATGTCTGCTTATTGATGGCCTAGACCTTGATGCAACCTATCTATCTGGACTGCTTCCCATGTTGCTGTCTCACCCATGCATATTATTTTCTTCACACAGAAATCACATTTCTGCTTGTTTAGATTTATCCCAGCTGCTTCATCTTTTTCTAAAGCTTCTGGTTATGCTCTACAACTTTTTCTTCACATATTGAAACATCATCTTTATAGTCTTTTGTAGCCTCCATGCCAACAAAAAATGCTGCATTTTGCAGTTAAACCCCTCAGGGGCTGGAAACAACCCAAATGGTAGTCCGCAGAAACAGTATTTCTCAAAGGGACTGTTGAGTGTGAACAAATATCCTCTGTTTTTCTTAGGGCACCCTGTTGAAAGCTATTTGGCATTATCCGTGTTCCCCAATATGTGTCATCTCATAGGTAGAAGAAAATTGTCCTATTTTATATATCCAGTTCTCAAGATCTGTATATTTTTTATTTTAAAAGGCTAGCAAATAAAGACACTCCAGTGGTTCTTTTATATGTTGCATGATTCCCTGAACAATAAACAACACAGTCTGTCTTCGGGTAAGAGGATCTTTCTTCGACATAAGAATTACTAAGTGTTTGGTTTTCGGCTCTGTGCCTAGTTCTTCTAGGAGTTTTTCTGCTTCCATTCTCCTACAACAGCTTGAAATCTCTTTCTTGCTGACATGTCAGAGCAGTGTCCATCATCTGTAAACTTCATTCTCAACTTACAACTTTTGCCACCTCTCATGAAAACTGTTTTGTTCGTAGTGATTTCTTGATCTTCATTTGGATTTTCTTTTCTTCTCTTCCACGTCCTTTCAGCCCTCCAGTTTCTATCAGGGACATACTTGACTCACAAAATCAAGACTGTTTTTTATCCTCAGACAAAATATTAAGCTGTGGTTGCCCACTTCCTACATCAACTCTTAGATAAGTTTCATGTTTATGTGAAGCTCAGTTTATCACTACCTGTCTATGTCTATTCTTATATGAATGAAAACTAGTAAAAACATCAAGTGTTCTAGAATCAGCTGTTGTAAAATCAGGCTGCTTGCTGAATTTCCTTCCCTTGCCTGGCACTCATGTGTCAGAGATACAGAATGAACAATCTACTTCAACTTGGTACACTGGTATCCCAATTTACCATGACAGCTGCATGTTTGACACAGATTCTAACTGTGGTGCTATTCCAATATTCAAATGGAGTCTATTAGTTTCTTTCTACTTTATCTTATGGTTATCACACGATAATCAGTGACCAGTTTTACAAAGGATATTGGATTTCACTCCATTCCTGGTTAAATATTAAAATACCTGCTGCTACTTATGTGAGTTTCAGATTCAAAAAAAACACATTTAGACATCTAAGTCAGGGTAAGGTACAAACCTTCAAGTTACAAGTTACCATTAAAAAAAGAATGCACATCTCAGAGCAACAATGGCTTGAATGCACAATTCAGGTTTTCAGTGCTTCCATCTCTATTACATAGGATTTTTTTTCTGAGTGATAGATCAGACACTGATTTTCCACTAAAAACTCAATGATTTTAAAAAGTGCATAAAGTGCCACTTAAGACTCATTTAAAGGACTGATCTAATTACCAGACATAACAAGATGTTTCTTTTGATTATTCTCTCTTTGACCTATAAACATAGAATTCTTTTTTGAACAAAGACATAGCTTCAAGAGGAGGAATGTATTGTGGCCTCATTCTGGCTAACCATAGTCTTTGCTGTAGTGGCTAAGACAGTCTTCTGGGAAATAAAAGTCAGGAAGTTTTGAATCCCCTCAGGTAGAATTTTATTCCTGTTTTCTCATTTCCCAGTTAAATGCTTTAACTGTTGGGGACTGCCTCCTCCTTCTGCTGTTTTCATATTTGTTAGGTGATTTCATGGCATACTGCAAACTTCATCTTTATCCTCCCACATTTCCTAATGAGGTGATTTGAAAGTAAAGAGGCCATTCGTTTAGATTAGATTCAGGTCAGGATTAGGCTGGATTCATCCCACTGAACCTCAAGAATTTAACGGTGGAGGCTGGTTTGCCCTAAACTCCATCTATAGTCAATAAATCTCCCCATAGAGAAAGAGTAGGATGACAAGGCTCCTAATTTAAGTATGTCTCAGCTAAGGGGTTGAGGGAAGGTGGATAAATCTAGGACTAAGAGGGGTACAGTTTTAGACCTTCAGGGCTCTAGCTCAAGAAAGAACTTATGCACTTGCTTAAATGCGCCTCTATTTGGAATAGCACGTAGGCATATGCTTGTAGTTAAGCACCTAGAAATTTGGGATAAAATCTTTCAATAAATCACCCTTTGCATGACTACTCACTGTGACATTTTTTAAAAGAGAAATGACTCCTACACTTCTATTTTTCTGAAGCAGTTTAAAGCCTCCCAATGGTAATAAAATATTTCCTAGTAAGCTAAACCTTATTAACTTTCTCAGATTTCGAGGTTGTATTTCCAGTCTCTCATTTGGGTTTGGAAAATTCCTGGAGTTTATAATTCCATTCACTTTAGTTTGGAAACCTGACATAATATTGTATTCAGATTGCTGGTTATATTTGAAGAGATAAACTGACCGTGCTAGAAGAGATAAACTATATCAGAATGATTATACGAATTGAGCCAACATGAAGAAACTTTTCCATCACACTCAAAAACAATGTTTTTTCCAGATTGGGAAACCCAGCATATTAATAGAGGCACATTTAGTATTTAGCCTTGCTTGATCTTTCAATGGACCTACTCAGCCATCATGTTAGTTAGCACCTTGTAAAATCTGTGTTCCTTGCTTAATAGAAATCTAGCAATCTTATTTGGGATTCCCTAGAACAGCTGGCCTGAGCACTCATCTTTCTGAGGACAGAATATGTTGTCACACGATACAATGATTGCAGAGGATCCAGCTAAACTGCAGCCTGAGAAAGCAATAGGTTTAGAAACTATAACCCCAAATAAGAGCTATCCGTTTCCCCAAATGTAAGGATTGATTATGCACCAGATAAGTCAAAATAAAAACTCTACTGTAGTTATTAGAAAAGCAGGTGGAGTCACTGGGCAGTCTTAGCCTCCTTGACTCTCAAAGGGTCTGAATTTCAACCTCTACCACACCTGCAACAGGGAGCTTGCAGCAAGACAAACTGTTGTTTTATTTTCCCATCCCTTTAGGCCAGAAACCTGAGGAACCACTTGTGGGTCCAGGACTCTAGCTGTACTTTCTTTTCCAGATGTGTTCCTTGTTTTCTATGGTTCCTTTCACTCATTTCCCCGGGCTAAAAATGCAGCTTGTCTCCTTGCCTCACTCCAGAACTCACTTCCCTCTGCTCTCTGCTTGCATCTCTGCAAAGAGCTTCTCTGGCTCTTTTTCCAAGCCAGGTTAGACGTTTTTGTTTGTAAAGGGAAACCAAAGCAGAAGAAAAGTATTTAAGTGCTTTGGTGGTATGATCATTATTTGGATTTTGGTAGAACCCAAGCAAAGTTAGATTCCTATCTGATAGACAACTATTGAGCTTGAAATAATTGCACTTATCAGGACGATTACATTTTAACCTATCTTGCATCCAGAGACAGTCCATTGAAGCTTTTATGTTCGTCTCGATGAAGATCTAAATAAATATGATCAAAATGAAACGACTGAGGCAGAAGGTTTTATAACTGGCGCCAACAGAAATCTATGGGACCGGATTTTTCCATCTAGATTGTTTCAGTCTAAACAGACTGAAAAGTTTTCCTCCTAGTAAGAGAGAAGCCATTAAATAAGCCATTTTAATAGCTCAGTCACCCCCAATTTATTTGGTGTCCCTTTGAGATTATCGAATGAAACAAAAATAGTACCTATAGCAAGTAATGAATACAGAACATACTTTCACACTTTCCAGACTTTCCCTCCATGTTGCTCAGCCTCATTTCCTTATTTTTAATGATAAATAAATTAACATTAATTTTCAGTGTTCATGGCACACCATATACATCCACCGAAAAAGAAAAGAAAAATGGTTAGTAAATTCTTCTTAATGGAATGCAACATGTGCTGCCCCTTCTGTGAACTCACCACTCGGTCAGGAAATTGATTTGTCAAGATGTAAAATAAAAATGCATCATTTCATCACATTTTTAGAAAATATGGGTCCAATCTTTCAAGATACAGAGAATTCTCAGCTCCCTTAAAGCTTTCCAATGGAAGCACTTAGCACCTCACAGTAACAGGCTGATTTTACATGTCGTTTTAATGATCCCTTTAATAGTTCATGCTGGAACTAGCCACATGGAGCACTGCAGTGCCTAATGCCCTTGTTGGACCTGGACCCAAGCCAGCTTTATACTTTGCAGCTTATTTGTGTCCACCAATCTCACCTTAAAAAATATCTGTTTTCCTGGGATGCAGGTGTTGATATGGCTGCATCGTAGGTAGGGCTCCTGGACCAGGCTGTAAATCAGTGCATGGTGCTGACTGTAGAACAGAGTCCAGGCCTCCACACGGATCTGAACTGTGGCTCCCTTCCTCCTTGCAGTGATCCAGCCATTGCCCAAGAAAAGCAGCTTGTACAGGCGATACAACGTCTGGAAAGCCTTGCTAATATTGATTTTCATACAAGAGGGGATGGTTTTCAACACCTTGCACAGGTTTTATACTGGTGCAACTGGACCTTATTGAAACTTTCTTGGAGTAAAACTGATGCAACACAACAGGCAGTATGGCTTTTGCTACCAGTATTTACCTCTTCCATATTATGGGATATAATCAGCTATGATTGAGCCATCCAGAATCTCTAATGAGTTTAATACTGTAACCTCCAAAGACACACCGTTATTATCCACCATAATCAAAATCTGAATCATCGCTGAAAATGTGTTATAGAAGCCTATTTTACTGCTACCTAATTGTGTCTTTGACTTGTGTTTGATATTTTACACATTCAACTTAAGCCTTCTCCCTTTTGACATCTGTCAAATGACTTGCATTAACGACTTCCTCCTGCTGATTATTATGCTTTGGAGTTCCATGCTTTTCCTCTTCTATACCAAAGACCCCTTCTCTTTTCAAATCTTCAACACCTTCATCCTCATCTGTTTGTACATCTTTCCCATATGGCACCTGGACACTTACCAGATGCTGGAGTCCTACCCACTTATTCATTTATTCTGGCTTTCATTCAAGTTAGTAAGTGTCTCCAGGTCAGCAGTTACTCACACTATCAGTTTCAGCAAAGTGTGAGAAAAGACCAAATATATTGAACCTGGCATTAGAAAAGTCTTTAGAAGTTTCTTAGCTGATCCCATTCTCTAGTCATGGTTCAAGTAGGAAGACAGATGTTTGCTTGGATTTAGGATGAAGAAAGTAATGGACATTTCAGTATACCTGCCAAATCCTGAAGCTGGTAGCTGGCAGCTGCTGTTCTCTCTAGATCCAGAGCAGTTGCTGAGGACTGGATATCTGCAGCCATCTGGGTTCCTGGGGCATACATTGATCATATCTGCCGTAAGGCTAAGAAACTTCCAAGGACCCTGCGTTATCTGCATTAACTCTGAGATACTTACTTAGAACAATTTTTTGAGCTTACTTATTGAGTGTGTTTCATCAAAATCTTATTTATGTGAAAACTTCTAACTAGTTCTAAATATGAACGAGAAAAATGACTACCACTTTATTTAATGCATTGGGAGACATGAGTGTTGCTATTTTTATGTGGGGTGTGATCCTTTTCACACATGATTCAGCACAATCAGGAAGTAAAAAATTAAGTGAATAACTCAGGCAAAAACCTGTGATCTTAACTCTGGTTTACACAAACTGGCTAATTTTCATCAGTCTCATGGAAATTATTCTGAGCTGAGACTGAGTAAAACCTGAGTAAGGTCCTCAGGATTTGGCCCACAGTAACTCAGAATTTCCTTTTTATTATTAGCCCAGTGATTTTTGGAAGGGCAAAGATTGGGTGTGTTCCGTGGAGCAGTTGTATAATTTTGAAATCAAAGACTTAGGAATTTTTAAACATGAGTTTTCAGTGCCTGAGGAGTATATAACAAGCTTTGGAACTTCATGGTCTTTTTTTTTTTTTTTAAGTTGCCAGTGACTCAGAGGAACATATAAGATGAGCAGAATTGGTCCTTGAAAAGGAGAAAGTTTTTTTTTCTTTATTCATAGTTTCTCTACAACTGATAATCTGTCCATAAACTATGCTGAGAAGCTTAAAAGCCAAAACGGGAATGGACAGGATCTGGCACAAGGTCCACAAGTGGAACTACATGAGTATTTTAGAGGTATCTAGGACTTGTACGTGCATAATGCCTCAACTATTAGTCCATGAGGAATGTGCAGGAAGAGTTGACAGGTAATGTTTTATTTCAGTGCGGGCAGTGGTTGGTGCAGTGCACTCAGTACATGGGATGATGATGGCTGTGGTGTGACTTACAGTGTTAGAACAAGGCTGTGGTGTGGCATTTGGCCAGTGGTTGAAGTGAAAACTGAAAAGTGACAACAGTATCCTGCCAAAATCTGGTATTGTCCCACAGGCTTTTCATTTTATTCAAAAGGTCATAACATACCATACTCAAGCAAATCTCCTTCAAGAAAATTCCCACTGAAGTGAAAACACTTCTTGACAGAATAAGTGCTATGTGGATTTTATTTTTTTTTTTAGAAATTTTCTTTGTACAGAAGTAGACTTGTAAAGTAACGTCTGTGTGTGAAAAGGTAAAATCCTGTGAAAAATGTGGCCCAGCAAATGGATAAATCTTGTAGCTCAGCAATTTGTGTCAGTGTTTTACATGGGAGGAAATCCTCTGTGACATGCACCTGATAATGGAATCACTTTGTATAAGGGCACCTGCGGTATGAGGGCTCTACTGTTCACAGGGCTGTAGAACAGAGCACGGCAGCAGCCCAGCACCAGCCTAATACCAGGCATTGGAGGCTGAGCCCTGCTTTTAGCTATTGCATCAACAGGAGTTAAAGAAGCCTTGTTCTAAAAGTAAAGGCCAGAGAGGCTGCGTTGAGAACTAGCAAACATTGGGGAGGGAGGATTTTTGCGTAAGTTGGACCAGGTTCCCTTTCCATTGACTTTTTTTTACATGCTGACCTTTCTTATTTAGAAGGAAAAAAAACACTTTTAAACCACTCGTTTTGAAAAATCAAGTTCATTTTTCCTGTCTGTCTAGGTTCTGTCGCACAGCAGCCATCACTTCATTACCAAAGTGCCTCCATTATCCTGAGTACCTAATGACTCTCATTATCTTAGTGAGTCATTTGGGGACTGGATATTTAATATCATTAATTCATTATGAATAAATATGAGGGCTAAAATCTAAATCTGCTCTAGAAGATAGAAAGCTTTCTAATTTCAGAGTTACAGGTTACTTTGGAGCATATCAAACCTTTAAAAAGGTTCTATAAAGTACCCCGAGAGTGGAATAAAAAGTGGCTTCCCAATTAGATACGGTACTTTGCCAAATAAAGAAACAATAACTAATATTTATTTTAAGACCAAGAGGTATGTATGAATAGGTAAATTTATTTAATCTTGAACTGGATTTCCTTCCATGTCAAACTTTCCAGTGCTCTTAGGGAAAGTTTTGCCCTCAAAATGAGGACACGAGGAAAAATTCAGTCATATTCTTTCCTAGATGTTAGGAGAACTTTTGTGCTGGAGCAATAAGAAGTATGGACACACTGAAGCAAAGTGAAACCTGCAGTACGTAGTGTACGGTCCCGGTGTGGTATGGTACAGGAGTGCAAGGCATGCTGAGCTCCAGGCTGTGCCCTCATGATTCCCCTCTAACTACCTGTCCTTTGCACAGGTGTGGTACCTGCTCTGTTCTTCTTTCCACCAAATCTGATCTGCTGTCTAGATCAGCAAGGAGCAGAACATTCCCAAAAACATTTTTTTTGTTTAAAAGCTATATTATGTGATTAGCAGGTCATCTTTCAGGAATGCTTCCTGGCTTGATGTTGTGATTCTTTCCCTCCTCTGTTCTGGCATGCTGACTGGACAGTAAGCATGTGGGCCCTGTGCAGTTCATCAGGACATCTAGCTGTGCAAATGGCTTGAACTACCCAGCTGGTAGTTAGGGTCTATAATCTGGGAAGAAGGAAGTTGTGGAAAGAAGACAGGATTAAGGAATAGAGGATCTTACCCATGGGTATGAATCTAGATGGGTCATGCTAGGAAAGTTGCTGTTACTGAGAGGGAAAGGCAGGCACATAGTCATGGACAGTCCTAATCAAGTCTGATGCTTATGAGGCAACCATCTTCCTATGCTGTAAAGGACTTAACATCCTTACATATTTCCAAATTGGATCTATAGCATATGAAGCCTTTTTTTTTTTTTTCCCATGTTATTCAGGGCTTATTTTAATCATCCTCTCACTAACACTGACATTTCTTAGGTATAGCTCAATTTAGATACATGCCTATACCTTACTTAGAACACTCTCTTGATTTCTAGCCACGCTGTGTGGAAGGACTGGGATTATACCTGTCATATTTACCGCATTAACAAGAGGTATGAACACTCATACTCAAGAAAGAAACTGAATTAAAGGAGAACATGAGGGAAAAATCTGTTGAAATAAAATTAATTCAAATTCACAGGTTGGTTTTCCCTCTCAAGTTTTATTAATGCGATAGTTTTCAAATCTTTAATATTACAGCTGTACAGGTCAACAGAGAGCTTGGCAATGCATTTTTAGGTTTTGTGCATAGAACAGAGATGCCAAAAACAAGTGTTGTAAACCCTTGTGAGCATTATTTAGTAAAAACATTTATATATATATCATGTATATACATATATATATATATTTCAGAATAAAGGATAAAACTGCTGGTGTGTATTTCCAGGAAAACGTCCTTTTTTTCTTTCCTTTTTTTTTTTTTCTCTTCCAGAACCCTTCAGGATTATTTCTTCAAAGTGAATCCTTTTCCCTCATGTGGATGCAAACATTTGAGGAGCAAAGCCAAACATGGATGCAGCATTTAGAGGATGCATGAAATACTCCATTTGTCACTTGGTTTCTGCACTGTATGAGTATGTGATGACTCGTCTTCTGGTCAGCGATCTCGAGGGAACTGGGAAGGTGACTCTCATGTTCTGGAGCAGGATCCAAAGTGTTGCTCCCAATAAATTACATCAGCAGTGTTTACTGGAAAAATTGCTCCTCTCGGCTACTACAGGATGCTGCAGCCTCAAAGTGGCCACATTACAGAAAGTAATTCATGTATCAAACCTGCGGTAATCCCAGTGAGGATGTGATGTACTAAAGTGGTCTGGGAAGAAGATTTTTTTTTCCATTCGCCATGCCTAACAATGCCGAAATGTTTTTTTCCCTTGCCCGTTGGCTTTAACAATGTGCCATTCTGTACCTCATAAGCACTTAATTTATTCCAACTCTTTGGCCTGACCTGTAATCCCCCCTCTCCTTACCCATCTGACCCATCTGTGTTTCATTTCCCACTCATCAGCATCCAAAGAGCCAGGCCCGGGCCCTGTTTGGAACCATTAGACAGAGATTGGCACTGTTCCCTCTTCCTGCACCACATCCTCTGCTGAAAAAAATGACCATCAGACCCGAGAACAGAGCCGGCTTTGTCCCCAGCAACCAAGATCTGGAAGCACTTTCAATCATTTGCACTCTATACCCACTCAAACGCATTAATGTGATCAACATTGGGCCTGTTGTGGGCATTTTTTCCAGCAAATAGCTTGCTAACATTCCAGGCATGTACTTCCCTGAAAACAAGACTGAGACAGGGCCCTGAATATTCAATTGGAAAATCACCAAGAGCGAGAGCTTAGCTTGGCACGGCTGGTGTTGATTCTTAATAAGTGACTTCCTAAAGCTGAGGCATGGGGCTTACGGCTTCAATGACTTGTTTGAAAAATATTTTGTAGGTGCCTCATACCACTTTATTTCCTGTGGTATGCGTCATATTGTGAGCTATTCTGAGCCAGGCTGTTTAAGCACACTAACATTTTTTTTCCAAGATTGCAGTGTTTAACTAAAAATGTGCTTATACAAGATGAGCTCATAGCTATTAGTGCTGATGTAGTTTTAACTGCTTGGATACCAATAGCCCAAGGGCTAAAACCTGCTGAAAAAGGGGAAAACCGAAGCAAAAATCATGTTCCACAGTCATTTAAGGCTTTCCAAAGTCGAGGCAATCGGGAAAATATTTCAAAATCCGGGTTTTGTTTCTGTAAGACTTTTGCTACAGTAAATACCTTTTAGGTTCTTTAGAAACACTCTGTGCTAAGGGTTGAAGAGAAGAGCTAAAGAGATCTAAGATGCCCAATTCAAATTAATTTTCTTAATGTTTCTTAATGATGTATATGCTTGGCCCCGCCGAAGCAGCTTGTACCCCGTTCTCCAGAGCTGCTACATGGACTAGATGCATCCTTGCGTCTTATTCACTTGAACAGGTCTTTTGCCTCGATGCTGCTGTGATGACAGGGAGAGTTTGCCTGCGCTGGAGGGGCTGAGTAGGGATTTCTGCCAAGACAGTATCTACATCCTGCACTTGATCGGCATCTAGAAATTCCATGTAGGAGCCATGAGATGGAAACACTCACAGGACAGAAAACAGAAATAACACTCAGCTTCCCCATATACACGATGCACGGAGCAGGGGGAGAGAGGAAGACAGAGACTTGCCAGTGACAGGCATAATGATCATTTTTTTGGTGCTAGCATTTTCAGGCACAGGAGATTCATCCGCAGAATAGCTGCTATAAAAATGCATTTGCTTTCCCCTTTTTTAATTTCACTCATACTTCTTTGTGAAAAATAAAGGAGATTTGCAGCTATAATTGTCAACAAGATTTTTTAATCATTTTTCTTGAAAGATCTATTCTAAAAAATATTTAGATTGCCTCGGTTATAAATACACATATCTGAATAGAATTCAGAACCCCCTTTTTATTTTTTTTAACAAGGAGCCTTGTAGTTTCTTTGTGAATCACATTCAAAAAGTATCCTGTGTAATTCAAGTGACTCTGACTCTCTTCTTCTATGGATTCCGTGATAATTTATGGCACAATGTTAATGTGGTAGTATTTTTTGACAGCCTTCAAGTGTACCTTTGTGTGTGTGTCTATATCTGAGTCTTAACCATGTGGATACCTCATAGTTAGGAAACACAAACCTCGATCCTGTTAGAAATTTACTTATACCAGTGATTACAATAATGTTAGCAAAAAAAAGATCCAATTCTTATAAAGATTTTTTTTTCCTTTTGAAGTGGTTAAGAGCTCAGTGGAGTATAGTTTCAGTTGTAGCTACCCACAAGCTCCCTGAAAAGTAAATTTCAAATCTTCAGATTCCTTTTTAACACACTATGCCTATTACAAATTGTTTTGTATTATAAAAAAATAAGCTTCCTTGTTTAGTGAAGTAATGGGAAGAGAATGAGTGTAGTAGAATGTCAGAATAACAAACTCTGCAATCAATCACAGCATTTCAGGGTAAATCTGCTAATGCTAGTGATTGCTACAGTGGTGCTGAAGTTCTGCTCTCATGATGTTTGAGCTGATTTGAGTTTTTCCCTTATTTGGCCCCATAACAGAGCTTTAATGTTTAACATGGGCATAAATTCGCTGTAGCTCTCAAGCAAAGACTATATTTGAGAGCTGAATAGAATGCTTGAATTTACTCTCCAGATTTTTCTTCCATGATCAAGTAAAGTTCCATGTAACTTTCCTTCCCAGCGTAGCACACACAAAATCTCAGGAAACAGCAGGGCTTAATTAGGACCCTGGTTTATAGTTTCACCTGAAAAAATACATTTTAAAAATCATATATGTTTGGCCGTGCAGATTTTTTAGTCAATAAATTCTTGCTAATTAATCACATTAACAGCGCTCCTTAAAAGTTGAAACAAAATCACAAAACAAACCAAATACCACATAAATATAATGTATAAAGAACTATTCATCAATCCATAATCTGTAGTCCAAAAAACACATACAAATATTTTTTTCTTTTCCTTTTTCTTTTTCTTTTTCTTTTTCTTTTTTTTCTTTTTTCTTTTTCTTTTTCTTTTTCTTTGTCTTTTTCTTTTTCTTTTTTTTTTCTTTTTCTTTTTCTTTTTCTTTTTCTTTTTCTTTTTCTTTTTCTTTTTCTTTTTCTCTTTTTCTTTTTCTTTTTCTTTTTCTTTTTCTTTTTCTTTTTCTTTTTCTTTTCCTTTTCCTCTTCCTTTTTCTTTTTTTTCTTTTCCTTTTTTTCTTTTCCTCTTCCTTTTTCTTTCTCTTTTTCTTTCTGTTTTTCTCTTGCTCTCTTGATCTCTTTCACCATTTATTTCCATTTCTCTCTTTTTTAAAAAATATTTATTTATTATAGGCATAGTGCAAAAGAAAAAATCTGTTATCAGAGGTGAAAGTGCTTTTTTAAGACAGTATTCAGTTAGATGATGTAGCATTTCTCCCCTTATATGTCTTGATTTTAGATGCCTATTTTAGAATTTTAACACGTGACTCTAGTCACTTCTCCAAGACAAAAAGCAAAATGTAAAGGGAGGTCCTATTCAACCACGTTATTGTCCCAGGATGCTGAAAGCGGTAATCCTCAGTGCAAACGGTGGCGCTGCACTATGATCTGTCACTGTCTGCTGTAGAGTTGATGACACAAAGGCAGGATTATTTTGAGCCTAACATATAACATAGAAAATTAAATAAATAAACAGAAACAGTCTGGCTTTGTGGGATTATCATTTATGACAGAGTTACCTATTTAATTTTTAAAAAGCATCAGTGCAAAACCACAAAAATCGAATGTTGCAGCTACTCATGAATTGGTAAGATCTTAAATCAAGAAACATATCTTTTTTTTTTTTTTTTTTTGTCAGACTGCTTTGGATCAAATATGAGTGAGAGAAAAAACAACTTGTTCCTTCCTGTAGTAAGCTGCAAATGGTTCTTACAGTAAAATAAGCCCACTTCTTTCAGTTTCAAGAAAAGGGTTGTTTCTCCTTTGTACACAAATGCTGTGCTTTCAGATAGACCTGCCCTTTGTCAGTCTCTTTTACCAGGCTATTGATATGCATGGAGCATTATCATACACAAACGAATTTGTTACCATGTCCATTTGAAATGCTATGTTTAGAGGGTTTATATCACTCTTCTAACACAACACCATATTTATTTATTTTTACTGGCAAAATTCAGATGCTCATTATAGTCACTACAGAAAGCAAATACCAAATCAAATATTTTGGATGCCTGTGAAGTTCTGATTTACCCTCTATTTATTATAGTTATTCCCAGACTGTAATAGCTTTTTGAAATATCCATTCCTTTTCGGGCCCCTTTCAGTATTTCTGCATTTGCTCTTACTGTTCCCACTTTTATGAGGACTCCTGGCCCCAGGAAAGTGTCGGGCTTTGGCAGCAAGGTGCCCTTCTGTGATGTTCGCCAATGCTGCCTTGTTCAACCTGCACAGATGAGGTGTGCGCGGATTGACTTTGGTGTACAGGGTCATTACACCCACTCTGTGCAAGACAACCGCTTTTCCCTTGCATTGATTGTTATTTTTGCTTAACATGGGGGCAAATAGTTGAGGGTCACAATCAGGGTGAACGTCAAAGGACATGGAAGAAAAGACAGCAAAAGAAGGGGCTTCAGGTGTAGTGGGGAATCAGGGCAACAAAAAAGTAGAATGGATGAAAGTGACCCTCAGTCAGTAGCACTGAACCTGACTATTTATCCAATAACCAGGAAAAAATAAAGCTTTACTCTGTACTCTAACCCCTCTGACGTTAATAGGAATAGATGGTGGCCTTTCTCCACAGAGGAGAACTTCAGGAGTGAAAGCAAATTATTTTTAGGAAAGCAAAGAGTCTGTAAATCTTAGCTGGCAATGCTGATGGAGATACTGCATGGCAAGATAACCGGTCACATTTGTAGGTTATGACTGTGGGACTAACCCATGAAATATGTGTAAGGTAGAGAGAAACCGGCTGTGCTTGACATATTGAAAGAGGGAAAGTTAATGAGGGGATTTAAAGGCAGTAGAGATGTCAGTGAGATAAGATAAAGCAAATGAGAAGCATTTTTCTTGAAACAGCGAAGTTACAGGCAATTGGGAGAGAGCAGTCCTGGCTCCCAAATGTCCTGATTTCAGTGGCACAGACAAGAGGTTGCTCCAACTTTTGCCTATTAGAATGTACTTTTGGGAAACAAGAAAAAACAGAGATCTTTTGAAGTGCACTGACTCTGCTATTGCGGCTGCATGATGAATTCCCCACATCCCTTTAAAGAGCCAAATAGAGTGCTTTTCCAAAGAAAATGGAGCTTGACTGCAAGCAAGAAGCCTTGCTGCAACCTGATGGTGTGATATGGGTGAATGCAGCTCTGCTACCAGTGCAAAAAAGGTAACAGCGCGTAGATGTGCAGAACACAACGCTGTGAGTCCAGCTCTGAGTGCTTACTGCATGCCCTGAAAACAGAATGAAACCTGAAACACACCTGAGTCTGTGGCAGCATCTGTTGACTTGGTGCTTTCGAGTTGTTTGTAATAAGGGATTTGACTGCAGTTAGTTTCTGCAGCTAATTGCTCAAGCGATGTGCTAGTATATATATATGTGCATTTATTTTCTGCCTACAGTGCTGGTATAGCATGAGGAACAGCTTCAAAATAGCATGCTGAGTTAATCATACTGCGAGCATGATTAACGGATGTATCTATACACTCTTCTTCCTCTACCGATTTTGAAGGACTCTCAGATGACCTCATTATCACAACCAGCCACATGGGAGACATTAGCAGCACATACTCTGAAGGTAATTCCTGTCTTTGCTCTTGTTTATCAAAAATATGTATATATACACACATCCCTCTACATATCTATATCCATAGCAGGACTATAGCAAGGCTGTTTAGTGATGTTTTAGCTCCAGGACACCCTTCCCGTATACATACTGAGAAGGAGGGACAGAACAGAGCACCAGTAAAAGTGACAAGTCTGCTGTTGTCAGTCCCAGTTTGAAGGCAGCTGGGTGAAGTCATTCTCTTCTGAGAAGAATCAAACACCTTCCTTAGTGGTCTGAAGTGCAAACCCCCATGCCCTACATTTTCTCTATTGTAATGGACAAAATTTTTGCTCATCTTGTAACGGCAGCCACAAGATGTTGAGTTGCACCACTTTTTTATCTTTGCTCTAGTCCTCTACCTCAGTGCTTCTGGATGTGACCTGGTCAGGAAATGTGATTTTTAGTGGCTTGACCATGCTACAAAACCTCTGATTGTGTCTGTTTTTTTGCATAGCTTAGAGAAACTAAATGGCATTAGTATGAGACCATGAGACTCTGTTTCATGACCACCAGCTAAGTGAGGAATGATGGGAACCATCTCGGCAAGAGGGTCTCTTTGCCAAAAGGCTGGCCAACCTGGTTAGGAGGGCTTTAAACTAGATGAGAAGGGGGAAGGGGAGTGTCACACAGACAGGGCAATCAGTACCACGCAGCCAAAGTCAGATGGCATCCAGCGGGAGTATGGTAGTGGGGAAGTGAGGATAGGATATGATCACAGGATATGATCACTCTTTCACCCCTCCTGGGAAACCTGCAGGCTCAATTACTTCCCTGAAATGCCTGTACACCAGTGCGCGAAGCATGGGGAATAAGCAGGACAAACTGGGGCTCTGTGTGCGGTCCCAGCGTCATGATCTCATTGGAATCACAGAGACATGGCAGGATAGCTCACACGACTGGAGCACTGCCATGGAAGGCTATGGGCTCTTTAGGAAGGACAGGCTGGGAAGGCGAGGTGGTGGAGTTGCTCTTTATGTGAGAGAGCAACTGGAATGCATGGAGCTCAACCTGGGAGTGGAGGATGAGCGAGTTGAGAGCTTGTGGGTAAGGGTTAAAGGGCAGGCTAATGTAGGAGACACTGTGGTGGGTGTCAGCTACAGGCCACCTGACCAGGATGAGGAAGTTGATGAGGCCTTCTGTAGTCAGCTGGATGTTGCCTCATGGTCACAGGCCCTGGTTCTCATGGGGGACTTCAACTACTCTGGCATCAACTGGAAGGACAACACAGCCAGGCACAAACAGTCCTGGAGGTTCTTGCAGTGAGTTGATGATAACTTTTTGATGCAGGTTGTGGAGGAGCCAATGAGGAGAGATGGGCTACTGGACCTCATACTAACAAATAGAGAGGGACTTGTAGGAGATGTGAAGGTGGGGGGTAGCCTTGGCTGTAGTGACCATGAGTTGGTGGAGTTCAGGATCTAATGAGGAAGTGGTAGGGCTGTAAGTAAGTAGCCTTGCAACCATGGACTTCAGGAGGGCCAACTTTAGCCTCTTCAGAGACCTCCTCGGAAGAATCCCATGGGCTAGAGCTCTAGAAGGTAGGGGGGCCAAGAGAGCTGGTTAGTTTTCAAGCAGCGCTTCCTCCACACCCAGCAACAGTGCATCCCTGTGTGTAGGAAGGGAGGCAGAGGGGGCAGGCGACCTGTGTGGATGAGCAGGGAGCTTGTGGCAATGCTCAAGTAGAAGATGGGGATATACAGAATGTGGAAAAAAGGACAGGCCCCCTGGGAGAAGTACAGGAACGTAGTCAGGGAATGCAGGGATGCGACAAGGAAAGCTAAGGCGCGTTTGGAACGCAATCTGGCAAGGGATGTTAAAAATAACAAGAAAAACTTCTTCAAATATGTTAACAGCAAAAGGAAGATCAGGGAACACATGGGTCCGCTGGTGAACGGGGTGGGTACCCTGGTTATGAAAAACACAAAAAAAAACAGAGTTGATGAATGCCTTCTTTCCTTCAGTGTTTGCCAAGGGCAGCCCTTTAGAGTCCCAGGCCCTTGGGACAAGAGAAGAAGCTGGTGGAGAGGAAGACTTGCACTGGGTAGAGGAAGGTTGGGTCAGAGAGCACCTAAGGAAACTCGATGCCCACAAATCCATGGGCCCTGATGGGATGCACCCCAGAGTGCTGCAGGAGCTGGCAGATCTCATAGCTAAGCTGCTCTCCATCATCTTTGAAAGATCCTGGAGAACAGGGGAGGTGCCAGAAGACTGGAAGAAGGCCAATGTCACGCCAGTCTTCAAAAAAGGCAAGAAGGAGGACCCAGGCAACTACAGGCCAGTGAGCCTCACCTCTGTCCCTGGAAAAGTGATGGAACAGCTCATACTGGCTGTTGTCTCCAGGCACATGGAGGACAAGAAGGTGCTCAAGAGTAGTCAGCATGGATTCACCAAGGGGAGATCTTGCCTGACTAACCTGATAGCCTTCAATGATGAAATTACTGGCTGGATAGATGAGGGGAGAGTGATGGATGTCGTCTATCTCGACTTCACCAAGGCTTTCAACACCATCCCTCACAACATCCTCCTGGGCAAGCTCTGGAAGTGTGTGATAGATGAGTGGACAGTGAGGTGGATTAGGAACTGACTGGATGGCAGGGCCCAGAGAGTGTTGATCAGCGGTGCAGAGTCTAGTTGGAGGCCTGTAGCTAGCAATGTCCCTCAGGGGTCAGTCCTTGGTCCAGTCCTGTTCAATTTATTCCTCAATGACCTGGATGAAGGCACAGAGTGCTCCCTCAGCAAGTTTGCTGATGATACCAAACCGGGAGGAGAAGCTGATACCCCAGAGGGCTGCGCTGCCATCCAAAGGGACCTGGACAGACTGGAAAACTGGGCAGTGAGAAATCTTATGAAATTCAACAAAGACAAGTGCAAGGTCCTGCACCTGGGGAGGAATAACCTCAGACACCAGTACAGGCTGGGGACCGACCTTGTGGAGAGCAGCTCTGCAGAGAAAGACCTGGGCGTCGTGGTGGACGAGAAGTTGACCATGAGGCAGCAGTGTGCTCTTGTGGCCAAGAAGGCCAAGGGGATTCTGGGGTGCATTAAGAAGAGCATCTCCAGCAGATCGAGGGAGGTGATCCTGCCCCTCTACTCAGCCCTGGTGAGGCCACATCTGGAGTATTGTGTCCAGTTCTGGGCCCCACAGTACAAGAGGGATGTGGAGCTGCTGGAGAGAGTCCAGCGCAGGGCCACAAAGATGATCAGGGGCCTGGAACATCTGCCCTATGAGGAGAGGCTGAGGGAGATGGGCCTGTTCAGCCTGGAGAAGAGAAGGCTGAGGGGGGGAAGTACTTATAGATCAGTGTCTATAAGTACCTCAAGGGAGGCAGTGAAGAGGATGGTGCTGGTCTCTTTTCAGTGGTGGCCACTGATGAACCAGAGGAAACGACCAGGAACTGAAACATGAAAAATTCCACAGGAACTTAAGGAAAAAATTTTTAACAGTGAGGGTGCCAGAACACTGGAACAGGCTGCCCAGAGAGGTTGTGGAGTCTCCTTCTCTGGAGATCTTCAAAACCCGCTTGGATGCAGTCCTGTGCCACGTGCTCTAGGTGACCCTGCGTGTGCAGGAGGGTTGGAGTAGATGACCTCTAGAGGTCCCTTCCAACCTTAAGTATTCTATTATTCTATGATTCTCTGATGCCACAAGATATCAACGTGCAATATCAAGAAAAATTATGAAAACTAGGCAAACTGAAATTATTTAATTTTTAATCTGCATTTTCTCAGAAATGAAATGATATTATGTTTGACCTGGAATATAAACTACACTAGTATTCCAAAACTTAGTTTAAGATGTTCTCCTGCCTAAATGTTCTAGAGCTTTTTTTCTAATAATTTTGGCCTTGGAAAAAAATTCCTAAAACAGCTAAGAATGTTCCTTGTGGTTCTCTGTTTTTATTTTTTCAGGTCACTTCTTATAACCTGCTAAGTGACAAAGGTACCAGTCAAGAGAGCTTGCAGTAAGAAGCCATATGGAGTTGGCAGCTGCAGAAGAGCAAACATGATTTTCATATTTTTTTTTTAATCATGAGCGTGGATGTACCTAAGATAGTGTGTCATAATTCAGAAAGAGCAGAAGCAGAAAATTACCAGGAAAAATACACAAACACTTATTCATACATGTGGAAAGATTAGGCATATTTCATTTCTGCTAATGGAGTAGTATTTAGAGAAATACTGCATTTATACCATAATCATGTTTTAATCCAAAATCAGATAAAACATTTACTCTTGTCTAACAGCTATATCTGCCAAAACCATAAGGAAAAAGACATATTATCATAAACATGATTGGGACAGTACAATACAGGGCTATTAGTTGGCTCAAGATACTGCATAAAACAAGTACAAAATTCTGAAATCAGCACCCAGAAGACAAGAATTGCCACTATGGGACTGTCGTTTGCATTTGATTTCTATCTATTGCTACACATCCCTTTAGCTGTATGCCACAATACTTCCCTTGCACTTCTGCTGCCTGTATGTTTTCTGTCAGCATTTTGAATCTCATTACGCTGTAAATATATTGTGTTCTCCTTTCTCTAGTCATAACCAGTCCTGTAAATGAATATGTTCATCTTCCCTCTCCCAATGGAAAGAAAAACATCAAATAGGAGAAGATCACCTAGAGAAAGCAGGATTTTCGCTTGGTAATCTATGCCCAGTAGATCAGCATGAGCAAGGGGAAAACAGGAAACAACAGCAACAGCAACAACAACAGCAACAGCAACAACAACAACAACAGCAACAACAACTAAACAAAAAGCAAAAAATCCTCCACACCCCTTGGCATCATTTTCAGGGAAAAGGGACAATGATGAACATTGGGGCCTAACCAATATCTGTTACTTGGCTTTACTCCACATGCAAGTTCTTTCACGTATGACTCCATGGAGCCTGAGCAAAATTTAGCCTCATATTTACAGTTCTGCTTTGAGCTTCAAAGGTGCTATATAAATGCATTCTTCCTAAAAGACAGATTCAGTGTCAAACAGGTTTTCTTGAAATTCTTCAAAGTAATTTTAGAACAAAACAGAACAAAAGGAAGGTGAAAATATCACTATCTTCCAGACTCTCTTTATAAGAAGTTATTGAAGGTCCACAGACTTTCAGGTGGAGGGAATGTAATAATTTATCTTAATAAATGGGTGTCAAACTATTTAGCGCTTTTCCTTGTCAACAGGCTTAGGTAAAAAAGGTTTTTATCTCTTGTGACATCTGAGACTGAATGCAGATATAAACCATTCAATGGCAATGTTTTGTCACTTCCTTTTTTAAAACAGCCTATTGTTCAGATAAGTTATATTGTGGGCTCCAGAAAACTCATAAACACTGATCATCTTAAAGACATGTAACCTTTTTCAAGAAACCTTTTGGTAATACTCTTTCAAACATTACTGTGTATTGCTCTCAGCAACAATTTTTAATAAAAAGCAGAAATGACTGCTAAAAAATCTTCCCTTTAGGATATGTGAGAACAAGTTGAACAAACATTTGTCAGGAATAACATAGAGCAGAAGAGTAGACTATGCAGCCTCTAATGATCTCCTCCAGTTTTGGCATAATGTAATTCCACAATAATTTGAAAAAAAAATACAGGTAGGAAAATGCACTGCAATTTAATCACGTTATTGAACTGAAGACAGAACAAAGCCTAGACTCATCTTTCATCTAGAGTGGTGTAAAGTATATACCTTATATACTTTACTATAAAGACTTTCTAAGAATAATTCACAGCAGGGTAGAGCTAATATAAGAGATAGTCCATCTATAAGACCATTCATTAACTATTTTTTAGGAGACATACTGATATTAAAGAAACTAGTAAATGATATCAACAAATTATAAACCTCATAGATAAACAAGAAGAGTACAGTTGAAAAAGTTTAACATAATAGCAGAGGTCAGACTGGACATTCCACAAAGCAAATAAGACAGGAGATTGCCAATTTCTAACATCTATTTTTAATTTAATATCTTTATTTTTGTAAAATTAGTTGAATACCTTGCCACACAAAGACAGTTCCCAGGAAAAGACTAAAGTTTCAAAGAATCAAATCTCTCTTTTTTTCTTTTCTTTTCTCTTTTCTTTTCTTTTCTTTTCTTTTCTTTTCTTTTCTTTTCTTTTCTTTTCTTTTCTTTTCTTTTCTTTTCTTTTCTTCTTTTCTCTTCAACATAAAGGGCATCCCATTTCTATCTTAATCTGTAATATTCACTTGAAATTTTAAAAATAATATGTTTGTTACCAAGTTATGTATCTGAACCACTGGAAAGGTTAAAGTTCAAGACTTGTTTAAAGGAAGAAACTAGAGAAAATGAAAATATAGTGCAGTATAATAAACCTTGAGACAGATCACAGATATTTCTTTGTTAAAATAACTCTAGTGATCATTTGCACACTAGATGGCAAATCCTGTAGATGGTTTTATGTGGACATATAATTTAAATTAAGTGAATGAATGGATAGTTACTATTTGTCGGTGAAATATATATGAATATATATAAACAGAAAATTGAAATAACATGTTTTAAGCCTCAGCTATATAATTAGTTACATCATGTAATTAAAAAGTGAACATTTCATTTCCTTTGATGAGATCTTTTAAAATACAATTATAGAGATTTTTTTTTTATGCAACTGAGAATATTGAAGCAGGCAAAAAGTAGAAAAAGTAAACACAGTTTAAACTGTTTATTTTGGATTGTAGCTTTTTTAAGAGGAGCAATTAGGAAATATTTTAAGCTGACATAAGTGATCTCTGTGAGATCCTTAGGATATAAAAAATATTGATTATAATTCAAGCTGGTACACTATCGTTTGCCTATTAAAGTTGAGATCTGACCATGTGGCTGAAAACAGGTAACTGAGACACTTGGATTCTTTCCATAACTCTGCTGCCTTCAACAATTTTTTCTGGAGTAATTTACTCATACTTCTTGTGCTCCAGTTCTAACGCTTACAGTGATGAACAGTCCTGACTGAGATTTTCTCAAAGACAATGAGTGGAGATTGGTATTACTAAATAGTGAAATATGGACATTTTAAAATTCTTCAGTTGAGTTCAATTGAGTACTCTTGCCTGAAAGGTTTATGAGTGAATTTAGGATCCCCCAGCCAAGAAATGCTCAGTCAGTCTCTTGACTAACACTACAAATGTTGATGTGGACAATGCTCGGGGATGGAACATGAAAAATATCCCAGGTTTTCAGGTGCACATGAGTATGTGACATGCGTAGACTCACAAAAGAGAGTTTAAAGTATAAAACAAAATGCAGTATAATTACATTCACATTCTAAGAAAGAAAAAAGAACCTGATCTTTGATAGACCATAACATTTTGGCTTTTACTTTATTTTATTTTATTTTATTTTATTTTATTTTATTTTATTTTATTTTATTTTATTTTATTTTTTTATGGCACAATGTGTAGCTGTACACCAAAGAAAAAGATTTACACAGATTTAGGCTGAGACATGGCCAGATCCTTACAAGTGTAAACTGGTATAACTTTGTAGGTTGACTCAAAATGAAGCTCTGGTTCAGGCTATGCATAATTAAACATACAGACATCATGACTATTTGATTTAACTTTGGTTAATGCATCTGAGCCTACAGTATTGCTTAGGGGAACAATATAAGTGGCTTTGGATTTAACCATTAGCTTTTTGCTTTCTGATTACTCCATTATGTTTGGACCTTGACAGAAGTTATTTTTTCCTGCCCGGAAGCCTCAAGCCATGAATTGAGAATGGCATTTCACTGAGAAAAGAGTATAGATAAGTGAAAAGCAGACAGATATATTAACCTTCTGTGCTTTTCTTTGATAAAAAAAAAAAAGAGACATTAGACATGCAGGGAGAAAATGTAATAATTATCCATTTATCTTAGATACAGGGAGATCTAGAATAGATGTAGAAAATACTCAGGTTAGTCATTGCATAGAGGTGGTGTCGTGACAGAGAAACAGTACACCTTTATTATATAAGAAAGAGGTGCAGGGATAAATTCTGATCCCTCATTCTTGCACCTTTGGGGAAAACGTTCCAATGTCATGAATGGAATTTGCACATAGAAGAGAAAAAAAGGTATAATCCTGCATTGAAAATCACTATACTGGCTTTTGCAATATATTTTTCCTTTGTTTTATTTTGTTGCTTTTGGATAATGCTGGGTGATATTGGTGATATGACCTACATTTGTTTGGCAAAACAGGGCATCAATCTTTGACCAAAATTTTCTCTTAAGTGAAACACTTAAGGAATCCTCATGGCATGCATATCTTATTAGTTAAGGCTAAATATACACGAGTTCCAAAAAACATACATTATACAAAGGTCTGTTTTCAGTCTTCTATTTCTGGGGGGGAGTAAAGAGGGGAAGAGGGGTAGAAAGAAAGATATTTCTTGAATCTCATTTTAGTTTTAAGATTACCAGAAAAAAAATAAGTGTTTTACTTCATTATTTTTCTCTTTTATGGCAAAAATCTTCTGTGTGCAAAATATAAAAATGATATCTTGTGGTATTTGACCAGCTGGCCTGGGATGGTCTCAAGAAGAGCAGAATTACAGAAAAATTAAAAGCAGAAGAGAAATTTTTTTTTTTTTTACTTATCATAAATGAAAGCTTATGTTTCATTCTTATTACACATGAACTAACAGCTTCCATATTTCCTTTTTGAAAAGTAGGAGAATGATGGGTATATCTGTATGAAATTTTATAGCTGTTTTTGTTGAGAAAAATGTCTCCTTAATCTAATAGTTTGACGACAGTTTGTATTCCTCCTAGCAAATAGGAAATTTGAAATATATCCTCTTCAATGTCAATTTTCTTGTGTTTTCCTCTTGTACTGAATTTTTTTTATGAATAAAATTTTCTCTGTCCTCTCATTTTTCCCCCAAAAAAAGGAAAAATGGATATTGCCAGATTTGGTTGCCTCTTTTTTTTTTTTTTTCCTTGTATTCATGATCACTAGATAATGGTTTAATCACAGATATTTTTCCCAGAGAATAGTGGGGTGCAAATGCTGAGTCCTAATTGAACAGAGTGGTGAAAAAAGTCAAAAAATCAGCTATTAAAGCTATTGTAGAAAGGGAGAAATCCCTTATTAAATCAAATGTGTGTCTTTCATTTCCCTGAAACAAAATGTGCTCCTCTCCTGTCTCCCTAAAGGCAATATACTGTACCGTAAAGACACATTTTATTCTGAATATTTCTGAAATGGGATGAGCTTGCGATCATTCCTGTACTGGACACAAACCAGAGCAGTAGTATGTGGCAAGAGAATAATGGAAGTACTTGACTCAGGTCAACTTATCGTTCTATCTGTTCCCTTTTAATAGAAGACCAACCATATATAATTACAAAGGAAGACAAATTACTTCCAGCCTACTCTTTTTTCTGGAGTGGCTGGATGATTTTACTCCTGGAATTTGGTAGAGGAATGTAAAGAATGGTCAACATTTTTCCATCCCTCCACACAAAATAATATATTAAAATCAAAGTGCTCCATTTACTGCAATAGCAGATGAGAGATTTTGACAGTCGGTAAATTGTGAGCTAAGTTTCTCCTGGAACATTTGCTATGGCTTCTTGTGGATAAAATGATTAAAGGGCCCTTCAGAGGGGCTATTTTGCACCTTGGCTGGGAGGGTGCCAGTCATTCTTGAGGTTTTCATGTCTCATAGGAAGTAGGCAAATGGTAGCAATCAAGAATGTAGTGGACCCTAAAACCCACTAGATAGATGGACTGTAATTGGGTTGTGAAACATCCCCCTTCCCCCTGTCCACCCTCCCCCCCACAAAAAAACCCTACACAGATAAAGAGAGAATGGAGATTGTTGATCTTCTGCACATTTTATTCTCAGTCAAGTTATGCTATGTATGCCCAGGGCTCTATATTTCTTATGGTGACATCAGGAAATAATCGCTAGCTTCCATCCATGCAAAAGAAACTGGAGTGTATGTGGAGAATCTCGACACATTCAGGTCTCAACCAACTATGGAGCTGAGCTAGCATTGACCCTGACCCAGGATTCAAAAGTAGCCTGAGGTTTGGCAGTATAAAGAAGGCCTAAGAAAATCGAGCAGTAGTTTACCTATACAACTCCGTGACTGACATTACATGCTGTTCAACAATGAGGAGATTCAGAAAAGGATGACTGGATTTTCTTCTACAACTCTAACTAGATAAGTCTCTAGGAAAGAAAATAGAATGGTATAGCATCAGTTGATTGTTACACTAGAGCTGTTTTTTAAACTCACAAGATTAAGTCAGAGCAGAAAGTCTGTTTTAGGTAAAATTGCTTGAAAACTAGATCTGTACACAATGTGAGTGAAAGATAGGGTTAGCCAACAAAACCCTGCACTTTGCAGGCCAGCCTCTAACCCTAATTTTCTGGTTTCATTGCCTGAGTTGTGGGAATTGGCACTTTGACACAGAGTTATCTTTAATTAAATGCCTTATTCATATATTCCTGGCAACTAATGACCAGTGGGGAAGAACTAGGCCTATTATTTGCAACCACTGTCAATGGTTCTGACACTGAGGTTAGATTCCTAGCTGCTACTTTCTAAGAGTAGGTCTCCAAAAATAAAATCAATAAAAAAGTTTTGGAAGGCAAGTACAGCCTCATGCTTTAGGGCAATAGTCAACCTCTAACTATTGGTATTAAAAGAAAACCTTCCTAGAGCAAAGGACATCTTGTAACTGACTATTGTGAGTTTTTTGCTTCCACCCCTGAGGCAGCTGGCACTGACCATTGCTGGTGACAAACTGCTGGTATGCATGGTCTACTGGTTTCTCCTCCAGGACAAGGAATTTCTATTTCCCAGAAGGAAAAATTGCATAAGCTCTGTTGTCTATAAAACAACTTGATCTTCACCTAGAACTGAATACTATAGACTTTGTCAAGATCTATGAGAACCCTATACTAAAACGGATTACCAGTGACTAATTAATAAGATATTATACTATTACCATTATTAGATTATATTAAGATTAGATGATATTATTAGACATTTTTAGATATTATTATGGCACAGCTGTTATACAGAAATACTTATATATATATACCATATATTCAGGCTGCAACAGTACATAAGATCAGTTCTGACATTTGAAAGACCTCCATTTGTCAGAGAGGTCCTGTCAGAGAGGAATGCACTTCCTGTCCACTCTGTGCTTTTTTTCCTAGAATTCAGGTTTTCTCTCATATATATTGAATATGTTTTAGTTGTTGGTGAAATGTGGGAAAATGTTGGGTAAAACCTGTAGTTTCTAGCACATGTGTAGAGAGCTCAGGCAGTATGCTGAACATTTGGCCGAGTCTTTCTTGCATGTGATTTGTGCTTTCAAGGGAGAGAGGCAAAGAAACTGGAAAAAATAAACTGAAACTGAGTAGTTAGGAGAAATGAACTGAAGAGAAAAGAATCTATTCGCCTGTAACTGAAGTCATGTAGCTTCTATTTGTTTCAAGAGGCTGGAGCCCAAGAAATATGCTGTTCCAGCTTTTCTGAAATAAGAGAAATTAATGGAAATGAAAGGCATCAGGGAAAGACATCAGTTACATGTTTTCAAATTTAGATTGGATATTTTTCATGTTAGCTCTGAGCACAAATGGGAGTACTTGTCAAGTTCCTCTGACGTCAATGAGAATTTCAACAGCGACTTGCGTTGGAAAAATATTAGGTTAAAGATAAAATAAAAATCTTTTAATTAAAAAAAAGTAGAATTAATGAAAAAAAATGGAAAAGAAGGTAAGGAAATAAAGTTTTTAACAAAGGTAAGCTTGCAATGACCTGAGGTAGATGCAATGTGATATCAACTGGCTCACCTTGCTTCAGTTCAGCAGGATTTCGTGAAGCTTCCTGAGTAACTCTAAAGCTTCGTGGGACCCTTTGCTTGAAGCAGCTTCAAGGTTACAGAACACCGCAGGAGATCTGTAAACTTGTTAAAATATTAAGAAAGACATAGCTGTTAAAAGAGCAGTTCTTAAATCAGCTCCCAGGTGGAACATGAAAAAGAAAAGAGCTCCTAAGGGTTCAAAGTAACACTGTTGCATTGAAAGCTGATGTTGCTCAGTTCATTTAGAAAATTCTATAAAGTACTTTACTATGGGAATTTGGTAAAGGAATCTTTCATTAATAGGAAAGATTTGACTGTGCATTGCAAATAAAGTGATGTTTACTTAGTTTTGAAAGATCTTTCAAAGTTTCAATATCCTTCTGCAGTAGCTTACTGTAAGCACCATGTTAAACTTGCCACTTTTAATAAAATGCAAATGTCATAATTAAGTAATTATATTGTGGGAAATATACTTGCAGTTTAGACAAATGCACAATTAGATCTTTAGTTATTCCTGAGGTTTTTGTCTGAAACAAAGGTTTTGCACTAAAACCCAAAGCCAAACAGTAGTTGTCAGCACGTATTAAATTTAGTCTGTAACTGAATTCTGTGAGGTTTATAGGGTAGCTAAAAGAAAAAATTCATTGAGAACAAAACTCTCTATGCTCATTGATGCCTGAGTAATTACTTACGAGGATACAACAAGAATAGTCCTCCATATCAAAGTTCAACTGTTCTCCGGTTTATAGTTTCTTTGTGTTTTTTTTTTTCCTCAGAATATTAAAATAAATGCTTGTTTTCTTGTTATTCAGGATTATGCCAAATAGATTTCCCCACTGGCTGTTTGGTTGGTCATCTTTGCTTTCTTTGTAGAAATGCTTTTAACTTTTTTCTCTCTGTCTCAGATTTAGGAACATCCACCTGAAGAACCGGGTGAGTCGGAGGCTTTAGTGTACCCCTTGCTTTTGTGCAGAATCTATAATTTTGGAGGGATTGGTCCATTAGGCCTTTTGTGTTAGTTTTGAGATGAACAAAGTCAGAACTTCAAGAACTAAACAAAGAGAAATGCAGATTCCTGGAGTCTTGTTATACCCCGAGACTTTGCAGGAGATTCCCTCTACTGAAGAGCATAATGTACATTGAGGAACATGGATGACTGCAGCATTGTGGGGATCATAGCCTGGCCAAGCAACACAGCCCATTCGAAACATATATACTAAACTATTCAATACAGTATTATCACAGTTCATAGGAACTATCGTAGCACTCATAGAGGGGTGTATTTTATAGGCTGAAATTAAATATTTTAATTTAGACAGGGAATAATAAGTATTTCCAGATAGACTTTGTAGTTCATTTGTTTTGTTTTAAATACATGGAAATAAAGAGTTTTCAAACTGGGAATTTCTGATGGAATGGACATTATGATTTTCATCCAGCTTGAGAAGACAGCTCTTTATTGACAATAATGGAAGTAGAATAAAGCTATTGAGGGAAATAAGGAAGTAAATTGATGCAAGGAGGAGGATGAAGGAAGCATATATCTGCACTAGTTTAAACTTCCTCTTCCACTAACAACAATGAGTGCTAAACTCTATTCAGGGAGATTCGAGATTCACTCTGATATTCATAAAACTTTTAAGAAGACCTCCCTTGGGCAGCATCACATGCTAGTGTGATGAATAAATGTATTTTCAAAGCATATTAGCAGTTGATTTAAGACAGTATTCAAGTCAAAAATCTCTTTTTATTTCAGAGTCAGACTGCTCTAATAGCCGCAACTTTTTATATATTCAACATAATACACAAAGTAACCTTGTTCATTTGCGCTGAACGTAAAAAAAATGCAAAATGTTTTTGTAACTAGAATGAATAGACATCTAAAGTTTCTTGCTTTTAAGCCTTTTCACTATTTAAAGAAATCATCAGAACAACATTTGTCCTGAATTTTTGATATACCCAAACAGGACAAGAGCTGTAACTCATAAAGAAATCCTGATTGAAAGATTTATCTGTTGGAAGAAATCCATGTGGATAAAGTGGCTAGATAAGAGAGGATGGAATAGCATACAGTAGAAATAAGTTCTTTTTTTTTTGTAAAATGGCATTCTTCTTTGTATAAAATATTCTAATAGAAAGGTTCAGTGTGCATATTAATTGACAGGATTTAAGAACACCAGATATGAAGCCCACACACATTACTTTCTGATTGGCTCAGAAATGAAGTTTAATGGAGTATAACAAAATAATAATATAATGCTTTCTTTTTGTGCCACCTGGATAGTACTCAACTGGAAAAGAGTGCAGAAAAAAATAACAGGCTTGCCTCTGCGCAGCGTCATCTTAATGGGTAACATGCTGGAAAGAAGGTTTGTTGTGTAAGTAAAGCAGGATTGGGTCCAGTCGCTATTTTTGTCCTTGCAACAAAGTATGCATGTTTCCCATACTAATTAAAAAAATAGATTGCTTTTTGGGGAATAAGCCCCTTTTAACTCTGCTTAGTTAAAAGTTCTGCCTTATTTTAGAACTTAAGCTAGTAAAAGACATTATTGCTTCCTACAAATCCTGCTCAACCAGACTAAAACACATCTTCTGTTAAACCCTGCCATGGCCTTCATTCAGGGAAATGCCTAGGTCTGCACTGAAATCTGTCCCTTTCTTAGTACTGCTTAGCATAATGATTGCCTATAAGCACACGCTTATGCTCATTGATTTCACAGGGAGAAACATGCATTTCTGATTAAGCATCTGCTTAAGTGCTGTCCTACAGAGAGCTGCTTTCCAGAATAGGAGCAATGATAAGCACCATTACACTAACACACAGAGCTATCTTATGCTCACAGAGATTCCTCTATCATTTAATTTCCCCAATTAGCAATAGTCCTAAGAGATATTATAGCTCTTTACCACTACAACTAGTACTTCACACATGTATAAAACCTAGCATGGCAGTCTTGACAATCGCTTTTACACTCCATGACAGGCTTCACTTGTGAAAGTGGGAATAAACAGAAATTTGGTTTGTGCAGGAAGGTTAGGAAATGTTTACATGGTCTGCAATTGTGGTCATCTGCATCCAGCCAAAGGGGAACCTCTAATTTTCTTGTTTATTTAATTGAATTTTTAACTGGTACACAGTGAAAACCCATTTCTTCTTCTGAGAGAAATGAACTCTAATTATAATGTATGCAGGCGGCAGCATTTAAATAAACAAACACTGGTCTATTCTTGACATTTCCTCTTCTGGACAAAAAAAAAAGAAAAACCTCTAGGAAAGTCTCCAATGTTTTACAAAGAAATTATTTCCTATAATCAAAATTGCCTTGCTATTTAGTCAAAAAAAGGGCCTACTAGGCATACTAATGATTTTAAAAGACAACCAGATGCATGTTTCAGTTTACACTTTCTATTTTTTTTCTCATTTCAGTAATGGTAGCATATGTTCTTTAGATTCGAACATTTAATGACTACCAAATATCTGAGAAATTGAAAAGCAATATGCAGTCCTGGACTGGAAGACTGCCACGGAAGAGAAGCAACCCAGGTACACTGTCTTCTCTTAAAGCACACTCTACTGATGCTTCTCATTAGAAAAAAAAGAGAAACAAAAGATATTTGTGGCAACATCTATAAAATATTAAGGCCTCCCCAGATACTCACAAAAGGATGAGATGTGCTTCAAGGGCTCCACAGTCTGAGCTAGCCACACACACAGAGAAAAACACTGGAAGAAAGGAACAAGGTCTGGGCATAAAGTTTATGTTGCTTGGCACTATTAGCAATCAACTATACTAGCACAAAAAACTTCAAAGTGAGGTTTAAACACCATGAATCAGAATTGACATTCTGCCATGCCTGTTAAAAACAAAGTCATGATTCCCAATCCTTTTACTTCCAAGAACCCCCGGTCCTGAATAAAGGATAAGTGACATTTTTCCAGGCCTTTTGCATTTACGTGCATCATTACGAAATGGTGCCTTCATGGCACAACAGGTGCCTTCAATGCAGGATCTCCTGGGCATTCAACAATGTGCAGGAGAAGTCTCCAGATGCAAGGAGACCTCAGGTCTCCACTGGACCTTCTCTATTGATTTTGGAGCTTCTGCAGCTTTTGAAGATATCCATGTTTTATTGGGATCCTTTCTGTTGTAGAAATAGAACAAAGTATAGAAGAAATCTCGGGGGAAGCTTAAGAATGATTCAGTGGTTGGAATAGGATATATAGCAATGCTCTGCCTCAGACTCAGTATAGAACAATATGGTCATGTCTGATTAGCAAACCCCACTCAACAGAAGAACATCGTCATAGTCCTCCCCATTCCATGCTCTGAACCCTTCCTAGATGGTTCTCTCCCTCCTCCTCTCCCCGCACTGCCCCACTGACATTAGTGAAGAAGACCACCGAGGTCTTGTTTTTGTGCCAAAATTATCCGGATGTTTGAAGAAAGAAGGCCACCTTTCAATGACCTGTTTTCTTTACTTGATCTTGCAAAGCTTCATAGTAAGCCTGGTTTCAGAAAAGCCAGAGCTACATCCTAATATCCCATAGAATGGCATTAAGGCATTGTGCATTTATCAAGTATATAAAACCAGGTATTGGTTCTGCCTCAAAAAGTGTAGGGAATAGAAGAACATGCTCACAGCTAGATATCAGGCTAATTACTATCCAGAACTAACTTACAGTAGAGAAAACCTTATCAGAGAAAATGATTTGAATCATGAAGTCTAAAATTTCACAGTATCTCAGCTTAAATACCACCAAACATAGGTGTAGCATCTCTTTGCAAATATGGATGTACTTGGATGCTGATATCTGCCTCTGGCAGTTCACATGGGGATTGATCTAAAGCCCACTGAAATCAAAATGGATCTTTGTATTGTTTCATTGATCTAAGAATTAGACCTCTAGCGTATAAAAACAAGAGGTCATTTTTAAAAGCTTTGAAATGTGTCTTATTTTAGATAACTACTAAAAAGCAAATTTACTTCCCCAGTTTCCCCAGGGCTGCCTTCCTGTGTTTTCTAGAGATCATTCTGAGATCCTTGAGGGAATGGTTTGATTTGCAATTCAATTTCATTTTGCCTGAACTGACCAGTTCATTCATCCAACCAAATGGATTTAAGATTCTTCCTTCAGCTTGCTTTTTATAGCATATCTGTTTACAGGTTATCCGATATGCAATTCAAATTATCATGGGCTGCTTGGCAAATTTCTCAGGTAAGCTAATATATATTTGGATAAGCCTGACCCTGAGGGAATATCTGTGAAGTCCTTTGAATAATTTACTGAAAAAAGGCAGGACCGTTTGCATCCACAAGCTAATTTGTCTTCTATTACAGAGAAGAGATTTATACCATATATTGATCAGGAATCAAAGGAATTAGCATAAGTAAGTGCATAAAGAAGAAGGAGAAACTAAATGAGTAATTATTAACGATTTATGATTTATGAATGGAAAATGACTTACTTTTATTTAAAGAAATGCATGTAATAATTGTTAAAGAGGAAATCATATGGAAAATCATCAGAAAGAAACAGGAACTGTGGCTTAGATCCACAAGGACGCTTTAGCATCTGAGACCACAGTTGACTGTTATAATGGTCTGTCAAATAATACTGCCTAAAATGAGTATTTTCTCCCCAGAGTGCTGGTAAATTAGGGTTACCCAAAGTCCAGAACTCTACCTGAAACAAAAGTCACAATGACCCTGAGGAGGTCTTCTTAAAAAAAAAAAAAAAAAAAGAACAAAAATTTTCATGAACGGTAACACCACAGTTTCCCAAGTCCTTTAAAGTGCTCAGAGACTTGTTAGACAAATTGAGCCAAAACTTTGAAAGGCTGCAGTTCAAGTTCACACTATGCTGCAGGGAACAATGCTCCTTCTGCTTTGTTCCAGGAATAGCACATGTGACACTGGACAGTTGTCCAAGATAAGGTTAAATATCCTATATTTTATACATTCTGAAAAGTGTATAGGTACCAATTGGTCAATCAGCTTCTACGATGTTGGAGTCACATTCCTTTCTTCTTTGTTTCATCCTACTTATCTTAACTGGGAATAGACTATTTCTTATATGGCCACAGCTCCCACTGCAACCAGTTGGCATTCTGCAAATGTAATAATATCTGACAGCTTGGTAACCGGACTGTTGGAATATTGCTAATGAAAAGTCTAAGCAGTACTGAGGATAAACATTTGAAAAAAACAAAACAAAACAAAACAAAACAAAACAAAAAACAGAAGATTTAAGTACTTTTCACAGGAATACTTTCTTCAAAAAAAAAAGTTTTCAAGTTATTCCACTATAAGGAAAGGAAACACTGAGAATACGGAGAACATCATAGTTGCACATTCTGCTGCAGAGAGACAAATGGTGAACAAATTCTAAAAGAGACTAAATGCTATTAGTTTTAATAATGTATTAATAGCATTTAATAGTATATTTAATAACATTAACAGATGGGAATTAGAATATGAAGGTCGTCATTAGTTCATTGTTTGGATTAGACAGGTAAAATCCAACAAAAAGCAATTAGATACTTTCCTGAGTGAAATCCGAGTAAAAATGAATAGAATCTGTGTAAAAAAAATTCCCTATGAAAGCAGACTGTAAGTTACAACTGCAGAACACCATGACTGAAGCCAAAAGAATGTCGTGTAATGCTGGAAGCTTTTTCCATGCATCAAGTTGTAAAACAATACATAGAGATCAGAAAGAAATTCCATCTTTGCAAATACCGTACTGGATAATTGTTAGATATTTGGAAGACACCATGAACATTATCATGCTTTGCTCCATAGTGGCTGCTACTAGAGGCAGGGCGCTGAAACGCAGTTTGGTTCACTAAAACATGCTCCGTTCTCATGTCCATAAGAGACAGGGCAATGGTCTCTCCACAGGAGAGCAACACAGCAAGAGTTATTGGTGAGAAAGTGATTCTAAATGTGCCTAAAGCATGTTGAACTTTTACTCCCCATTCTCATCTCTTAGGCGTTATGTTATTTAGCAGCACATTTGTGTGATAATCAGCTCTTGATGTATGTGATACATTCAGGAGTAAAATTGGAAGAGGAAAGAAAAAAAAGAAATGCTGGCAAAATGAGACTCCACTTCCACTTAAAACTAGCCTTTAGAATTCATCATCAAAAAAGGAAAAAAAAAGCCTACTTTTTAAATTAAAGCATATTACCAATTTTCTATTAAAGGAGGTGCTGATTAAGAAATGCAAAAGAGAGAGACAGTGCAGCACAACTGTCAAATTTACCTCAGGCACACACTGACTGAAATCAAGACGACTGCATCAAGCAGGATTTTGCTCTCTTATGCCTCTAACAAAGGTCTCCATCCTTGTGACTGTGCTGCTTCTGTTTGTAATAACAACAGTTGAGACTCCAGCAAAATTATGTATTAAACACACCATTTTTCTATTAACCTGTTGGAATTTCCTGGATTTCCTGCATTTATTATAAAATAAGAGGCATTCATCAACAGTGGATACCTGTTGCTGATATTAGTATCCTAAAAGAAAAAAAAAGAAGGGGGGGGGGGATGGAAAGCTACTATTTTATCTTTGAACTCACAAGGCAGCAAGGGGAAGTAGTTAATTCCCCATGGCTAGGCACAAACATTCGCTCTCCTGTGACATATGTAAAGGTTGCTGTTCAGAGCAGACTCTTTTCAGGACCCATTTCTTCTGGGCACTTACATTTCTAAACCTCTCAAGAGGGCTGTACTTGTGAAAAAGAGAGTGGAAGCACTGGTGTTCTGGTCTAAGATTACACCAGCATTTTTGTGAACAAACTTTGGATCAATCCAGAGTTGGAAGTGAACATGAAAAGTGTCAGTAACTCTTTTAGAAGTCTTTTTGTGGTGCATCTGATTGACCCACATTACGATATACAATAGCATGAAAGAGTGTTAGTAATCAGTGCTAATGAATACATGTACCTACCTGATTCATATACTGGGCATTACCCTTCACTAATGCTTTTGTTTTGCATTCATTAAAATTCCCATCATGGCACAAAATGCTGAACATTTACTATAACAAAAACAAAAGCAAACAAAAAATGAGACACATTTATTGCAAATTTCAGTCACAAAAGATATAAATAAGGAAATCACATAGCACAGGCACATTGTCCCAATCCTACTCCAGTTCATTAATTAATCTTTTTAGAAAAGATACTTACAGTGAGACCTCAGGCAAATACTCTCAGAGAGTTTGTAGCATAATCCCTTTCTGTCCTCCCCTCTTCCCCTTCCCCCACCTGCCAAGGAGACTGGTTACTCATTTCTCTTTCTCTTCTGAGGCCAGGAAGGACTTGAATAAATTCAGTCTTCAAGGCTTGGATTTATATAAGCTGCTTTATAAACCCTTCTCAAACAAACTTATTATAGAGCTAAAACTGACATTTGATTCCTGAATTTTGGCAGAATTATTATTAAAATGGTTGATAAGAGCACAAGATCTTTACAAAAATGTATCTATCTAAGCTACAAAAATGTAGTATTTTTTTGCCACAGTATTAAACTTCAAACACAGAAGTTTTCATTTCAGAATAACAATTGAATCTGAGCTGTTTCTAATACTAGATATCATAGCTATATACCACAATTTTTATGATTTATAAAAACAAATGTTAGTTTGAGTATTACATTTTATTCTTTTAAACAAGATAATACGTAACTGTTAGAATACACTCCTTACTATATGAAGAAAAAAGACGAAGCATGTACAGCTACATCTCCGCAGAGTATTAGAGAAGTATTCAGAGAAGTTTTTTAAAAATGCTTTTTTAGTCAAACCTCTTAAATACGAGGGCTTGAGATTATGAAAGCCATATTTGTACTAGTGATTACTCCATGAAAATTCTTAAAGATCATCATTTGGTGGTAAAAAAATAGTATATCATGTCCACTGAGAAGAACCAGAAAAAAATGGTCAGTTTTATGGCCTTTCAAAAAGGATTTGGGAATATAAACTAGACTTCTATAGTTAAATGTATATATATATGTATATGTATATATATATATATAGACACACACACACCTTATACAGATCAATAAAGTCTTTTCAGCAAGCTATATGCCACCAAAGAGCAGGCTTAAAACTATTTTTTTCAATACCTCTCTATTTTTCAATGACATTTAATGCTAAGGGTGATGTGATTTTCTGTGAGAAGTTCAGATGGGGACGAACCTGAAGTACAAAGAAAAGTGGTTGTCCATCCATGCTCAGAAACATGCTTATACAGCTACTAATCTTTCCCCAACCTGGAGTTTCAGGTTTCAGCTGTAAATGTATAGCTGGTAGAATAAAGCAGGGAAGTAATTTCTATTTTATAGCATTAGAAAAAAAAATCTACTTTGATATATTGCTTTAGTATTTGTGTTAGATTCTCTAGGCTAACACCAAACTAAGAGGAGATCTCATTCCTGCTTGCTTGACTAGCATAGGATTTGAAGTCTACCTGACTAAATTCCCCCAGGGCTTTAGGCAAATGAATGATTAGTTTGTGGATTATTCTGAGGATTCCTGATTCATGTAGGAGCCATACTGTTCTCACCTCCCAAGATAACTGATGTTATATGGGAGCACCAAAACAGGTAAAAAATTACTAGAGAAAGCACAGATATTATGTAGATAAAAAGGATTGCTCTCTTGACCATGGGCTATATAACTGGGCCTACATGTCCTGATTACAGATCAAGAAACCAGACTGGAACCCAAGAGATGATAAGGTTTCCTAATTGGGTCACAGATCTGAACCATAATCATAGCTTTATATATATAAGTTTTCAGAATTTAAGTAAACCCACCAAGTTCTTTGACGTGATAGGACTGGAATATCCTCAATAGTTTACCTCCATGCAGATTCTTAGTTCCATCAATGTGGACTCAATGCCACTGGTATGTTTTTACTATGGTGATTATTGCTTTTCAGTTGACATAATCAGTTCCACCCAAAATCAGTTCCACTCACTTTTCATGCAGCTAATCACCACTAAAAATATCTATTTTTAAATACTTTTTTCTATAATTCGTAAGACATATGAATTATATGACGTACATCATTAGTGTAGATGCGGTATTGGTGCCTGACTAGGGCTGCCCTTCAGCATTTACAGTTATTCTGTACAAAGGAGTTTTGTTTGCTCTGAAAAAAAGGGAGGAAAACAAAAACCCCAAACTAAAAACAACAACAGCAAACAAGCAATATTTTTTTTTTCCCCAGAGGAAGAGCAAAAATAAACTTCGGCTGATCCCCACTAATTATTCTTGTTTAAACCTTGGCTTTTTAAAGTTACTTTAAAAAAAAAAATTGGCTTTGTTGAAGGGAAAATTTACCACATTCTGTGTGATGATGGGGAAGCCTGGATTTAGGCATGCTACATTTTGGACCTCACCCAAATGATCTGCTTCTCATCCTTATTTACTCCATTGCATGATATGACTCAACTCATTAAACATTTCAGACTTAAATTAGGTCCAAGAGAAAGTGTTTCCATGCTGCCAAGGCATCCTGCGATGGAGTTCCATTATCCCTCACACTCCTAAACAGGGATTTCCTCCTACTCGATTCTGAGTAATAATTTGGAAGTGAGACCTTGGTATTCCCTCAGAATGACTGGGCTAAGATTGCAATTCGATATGAATCACTTGTGCAATAAGTACACTGGGAGAGGGCAAAGCGTGCTGAAATTGATTTTCACATTGTAGCTGAAGTGTATATTTTCCATTCAGTTCATTTGCTTCATCAGCATCAATTCAGCCTTCCAACAAACCACACCCACGTCAAAAATGATTGCAGGAAGGAGAAGTTGAGCAAGCACGGCAACTCATTTCCCCCAGGGCAAATTGCCTCCTATCAACATTCAGAGGATGCAGTCACTAAGAAAATAGAGATCTTAGAGATCTTGTCACTTTTTATCCCTTGGCGAAGCGCTGCTGTGTGATAGCAATCACCAGGCTCCTGTATTTCCCACCTTCCTCCAAGCAAATTTTTCATTAACCTTCCCTGGAACTCTTCTACACGCCTCTCCTGGATTCTCCGTGGTTCCAGATGAAAGACCAGTAGCTCTTGAGATCAATAATATTAAAAAAAAAACAGTAGCCCAAAATTCCGTTTTAGAATGAAATTGGCCAAATGAAACTAGCTAAGAACTGGCTGACATTCTTTCTTTGAGCACAGTTTCCACTCTAGGGGCTGAATTGGCTTCTTTGGAACATACCTTCGAAGACTGCCTTATGAATTCTCTAATTCCACCCATTCTGTTTTGAAAGGGCCATAGAGCCAGGATTTGGGCCAAAAACTATACTCATAAAATTCTCTTATGGTAGTGTATTCAGTAACAAAGAATTATAACAAGATGGAGTCTGGAAAGAAAACAATTACTATCGTCAAAGACCAAGCATCTTTTCCCTTATGAATGTAATAATGTATATTTCATTTTCACATATACAATAGATCAAAAGAAAAATGATGGTCACTACATTTACAAGCAATACTCTTAGTAACAGAAAGTCAAGTCTTTTTAATAAGAAAACATCTATGTTTTTTAAAGATTCAAATGTCTAGAAGTTATCACAGAGAAAAAAAAAGATTCTTATTTAAATGACTAAAATCAAAGCAAGAAGATTCTTATTTAAATGACTTAAAATCAAATCAAGAAGGGATTTAGAAAATCTGATACTGAACATTGAAATGTCTAAAAGTTGCACAATTAGAAGAGAAAACACTGAGCTTTGCAGTAATGAGCAGAGAATTAGGCTCCTAGAAGGAAAATCTAGACTGATCATCATGCCAAATAGTGAGGTACCTTCTTCAACAAGTAGGACCTGCTGTTTGTCATGTCTGAAACTGTGATGGGAAACTTTATCCTGGGGAACTTAATCTCTCATGGATTTCTCTATGCCCAATAATTAACATTCTGCAAGAGACAATTCAGAGTATATATATTTAGATTATATATATTATTATATCTATTATTTATAGATTTTTATTTAATATATATATTTATTATACATTATGTTATTTATATACAATTATTTATATATATTGTTATTATATATATTTATAGTTACTAGAATCCAGTTTTTTCTTTGAATGTATAAGTGAATAAACTGAAAACCTACCTATAAGGCCCATGAAATTTACACTAAGAATGCAGACATAAACCCTCTGAGTCAGTCATCATTGCCAAATAAAAGAGGAACATGGATAAAGTCAATCACTGAATCTCTGATGGTCCACAATGCTTGAATATTCTCTCTCTCTAAGGTTCTATTCCTGACCTCTTCAACTGGATTTCTCTAAGATATAACTGCCCTAAGAAGTCTAGCTCTTGGCAACTTGGAGTTGGGCCAATGTGTAGATATTCTTTTATTTAGCAGCAGAGCTAGTGTGATGAGTCTAAGCTGCCTTACGTGAATTGGATCCCCTTTGAAAGATTTGCCTATATACCCCATTGACTTTATCAAGTCTTCAGGCATTTGCTTTAGAAAGGTTAATTCATCTCTCCACCACCAGAGCAAAATGCTTAAAAATTAAGTACACCTATGTGTGGTTCAGTAACATTAGATACCAGACTTAAATTCTTCACCTTATTTGACACATTGAGCACGAGTAGTGAAAATAAAATAACAGTAGACTAAAGAATTTTATATGCTTGAGGCCAACTGGTATAGGAACAGTAACTGGAAGACAGAGAGAAACTAAAGGAAAATATATTGATAATGTAGATCAAAGAATGGAAAAGCAATTGCTGGAGAGGCCACTAGAATTGGAAACCGGCAAGAAAGGCTGGGGAGAGGCTCTGCAAGGGTACTCCTGACAGTCCTGCCTCCGGAGCTCAAGGACTTGATTTGATCCAGTCTGCAGAAGGACTGCAGTGTGGAAGTGTTTTTGCAGGTCAGTTCTTCTCCTGCATAAAGGAGACGATAATGCTCCATATGTCTGCTCTGCTTGTTATCTCCTCATGGCAGAGCCTACATTCAGCCAGCCAAAGTGCAGAGCTGAACTGTGCCCAGGTCCTGTAACACAGATCAGTTCTCTACAGCAGAAGGCTGGCAATGTTTCAGAGTCTCATTCTGCAAGACAGGTGAGGGTCATTCTCTTTTCACCTTTTCTTTCTATGGAGAGATGGAAACTTGAGTGCAAATAGTGCTTTGAGGTAGCACCTAATACCTTGCAGGCTACATCTTGCATCCCTTTAACAAAAAGCTTTTTCTTCAGGGGAATGTGTTTTTTTCTATCAAAGTGTTGACATATTCGTATTAAGAATATGCAGTAACAGGTGTCACTCAGGGGTGGTGTTCTTTATTCTGAAGCCACTTTAAGCTGGAAGCTGCTGTACACCAACAAAACATCAGTAAAGCTATTGCAGTACCTCTTATTCATGGGACTCTTTCCAGTGTAAGCAGGGAAACATTTTCCTACTTTATCTTAGTTTGCTCAAGGAACTGAAATCATCCACTATTGAGTCACATGCCATTTGCAGAGCCCCTGCCTGCTGCATAGAAAATTCTAAGAAATCCTTTATGCAAAGTGTCCTCCGGCTCTGCAAGCACTGGAATTTGGGTGACCACAGGAAGCAGTTGAGAGCTTTTCTAGCCTGACCGTATCAGCCGTCTCACCACAAGAACTTCCTATTTTGGCTGAGTCCCTTCAATCAGTTTGAGGCTCCTCTTTATTATCAATAGGAGTGAGTTTAAGGATGGCTTGTTTGCCTTATGTTTGTGAAGTAGTCCTTGTTCACTGGTTTCTCTTTCTTACATCAGAGCTACTCCTGTTTGCTTTAATACTCTAAGCCATTTCTAATTTTACGAAGAGAAAGAGAGAGAAAAAGGTGTATAAAATATCTTATACTAAGGCTCTTGAAAAGTTAACAGTAAAATAAATAACACAAAACACAACAGAGAAAGACTTGAGAATAAAAGTGATAACAATATCAGATAGAGGATGCTTTTGTAGGTAGACTGAACCTGAATAATAATCTACCACAGAATCTATAATACATTTTACGTATAAAAATCTATAAATTATATTGAAATATAAGTATCAATGAAACTGCAAAACCTACAACATAGAATATTAATTGAAATATGGCATAAATATAGGGAAATAAAAATAATACATTGTGAAGCACTATTTACTTTTATGTAGCCGTTGAAAAGTTTTGTTACTGTGGGGGTAAAACAACAGTCACAGCACAAAGCCATTAGTGTCTCATGAAACCTACTTCAATAACTGAGAGGGATTTGCATTCATAGACTTCTAGAGGTGTAGGCAAATGAATGATCTCAGTTACTGAAAAATAATATTTGCATTAGATGGCTTAACATTTGAATAGGGCAAAAGGAGTACGTATTATCTAGATTGGATCACTGTATCCTATCTAGAAAACAACTATGAATTTGTTTTTCTTTCTCAGAAAAGCTCTTTTTTGAGTAGGAGTAAAGCAGAACAAATATGTAATTGTTTTGTGTAGCCTATGATCTCTTAATTTGAAACGCAGTGGAGATACATAACACCACTTAGTGGAGGAAAACAAAGATTAATTTGATTGAAATAAATGTTTGATCTCTAACAGGACATGTAGACTACCTGGAATACAGTGACTATCTTGTTCAGAAGTTATGCATGTTGGTATTAGGTAATTTAGTTAATTTGTAAGATCTTTGACGTAGAAACTTTATATAGTAAGCTGTTATTTAGAAAATCTAACCTAAAAAAGGCTTAATTATAAAACTGATGAGGAATACATTTTTTTCTGTATTAGATTAGGCCATTGATCCGAGATAACTAATATCCTTCTTCCAGCTAGGGCCAATGTTATTTTAGAGGGCAAACAAGCTCTTTTAATTTACCTAGCCACATAGACAATGTTGGAAATGTAAATGTATGCCATCCTTCTTTGATGATTGGTTCCCAATGCCTGGAATAAAAATTACCATCCAAGAAAAGATATCAGAGAAGAGGATGGTCATACTGAAGGAGACTGAAGCAAGTTTCACTTGATTCTGTATCACATTACGAGACCCAAGTAACCCAAAAATGGTCACAGGCAAAATATATAACTAATGAAGAGCAGAAGGAACCCTGAAGTTCATCTGCCTGTTTTCACATTCTTCCTGGATATGTGTCTTCATGAAAAGGATCTGATTTTCTCATAGATCCTAAGAATTAATTGGAAAAATCTATATAGCAGCATCTATATACTTCCTATAGCAGCAGTGATGAACACTGGATATCCTTGCAGTACCTAATATTCCAAACTATTTCAGCCTTCTCCAGCAGCATGCTTTCAACAAAGATCAGTTCTGACGTTTCCAAAGGATGTATGAATTTTCACAAAAGATGACAAGCTGTTCTGAAGGGGCATTGATTTAGTTTTCATCTTCATGTTTGACCTTCAGGTGTGCTAAAATCCTGCTGTTCAATTTCTGTTTGCACAATGAACCTTTAAGAGATGCAAAGTTCCATCAGATTGCTTCTGCAAGATCAGCGGCTGTGTTTGTTTGGTCCTTTCCAGGAGGCAACCTGATAGACATCGTTCAGCTTTCTCATGTGGACCTTACCTTCCCCTTTTGCTCCAGACCAGCCTGTGGCGCAGCTCTTCTGTCTGCTCTGCCTTCACCCTCTCATCTGTGCTAAGGAGCTCTGCACATGACTCAGGGTTTTACGGGTTTTCTTCCTAAATCAGGAACTTATGGAAGTTCATATACCCAAAGAATCTTTTCTGTAATACACAAAAACACAGAACCACACAGAACCTCTCTCCACCAATGACCCAGTTCAAGTCCAGTAAATAAAGGCCCATAAAGTCCAATGGAGTTAAGATGATTTTCAGGTCTTGGGCCAAATCATTTTGAAGCTTTGGTAAGTGAGAAACAGAGAAAACAGAGAAATGTTCATGTGATATCACTTCAGTTTGGACCCTCACACTGACATAAACACTTTGCTTCATTTGCCTCAAAGTGACAGGAAAATTTTCATTCTGGCATACGATCACACCTGTGACATTTCAAAAGAATTTGTTTAGTTTTTATGACGTTACCACGGGTCATAATCAGTTTTATTAAAATAAGCTGGGATAGAATTAGAACTGTGGAACTTCTACTCCGTTTCGCACATAACTACGGAGACAAGTTATTCTCCAAAATATAGCTTTGCTTTTGAAAGCGAGATTTGTCATCAAAAAAATCACTGATGAGAAATGCAGCATTGCTGCCTGAGTCACTGGCATTTGCTGTGTTTCCTCAGTGAAGTTCATTATGAAAAATACAGAGTTAGAGTCATAACTTTAGCTGAAAGTGATATAGAGAAAAGGAGAAAATTGTCTAACACTACTGAGCAGAGGAAAAGAAACCCTGGAGGCCTCACAAGTATCCATTGCTTATTTCCTAAACTTTAAGATACAGAAAGATATGGAAATATAACAAGGAGAGTTGTACTGGCATTAGGCTTTAAAAAGAATCAGTCAAATGTGACATTTAAATGATACTGAAAAAAATATATTACGCTACAGGAATGAACTTTGGGTCAATGTTTTGTCCATGGTGGAGTAACAAAAATTATTCTGCAAATATTTATGTTAATCTGCTGAGCAAAATATATAAAGGTTCACAATTACCTTACACATCATGGCTCTCTGAAATAAGGTCATTATGTCCCAATACTCGAACACACCCTCCCTCCTGCATACAACTTTTTTTTTTTTTTTTACAACAGCAAGCACTCACTATTATGTGCAGACGACTTGGCTCTCTCTTGCAGCTTTGCATAGCTTTAAGGAAGCATGGTTTTCCTTGTAGTTTAATCACACCTTTCTTTTCTCACTTACATTTCCAGACTTCCACATGCTGGTAATTACGTTTCTAGCTAAAATCAGACATATAGAATGTTCTTTCCCCTGGACAGCCCATAAGCCTCTTCCAGGGTGTTTCTGGTATTATAGCTGCATTCCTTTATTTGAATGTCAAGGCTAAGTGGACTAGGGCCAAGAAACAAAATCACACCAAAGTCCCCACATTGCAGCCAGAACATTTAAGCCAATGACTGAAATTAAATTAAAATTCATTTTCCTCCTATTCTGTGGAGCTGAGACGGACATGGAGTGCAGCTGTTGTGATCTGGTTTATGGGCCACCTCACTTGACTCTCACTGGTGCGTTTTCAAAGAGAAATAGTAGATGTTCTTTCCTCCTGTTTGATGGGAGTTATATGCTCCAGATTTCACTCAAAAATTCTCCTTCTTTATAGAGTGTTTTGATTATTTGGGGTGCTTTTCAAAATAAATAAAAAGTAAAGTGACTGGATTCTGCCCTCTATTATATTTCTGTAAACCCGCAGTTATTATACTGATTTCACAGAGATGAGACTGAATGTGTCTCTGTGTAAAAAAGACAGACTAAGAGGCATTCACCATTAATCAGTATGACACTAATTCACACTTCCAAATATTATATGTATTATCAAAATCTTGTAAGCTACTTTTCTACATGGTAGGGGTACCCAGACAAATCTACTGAGAACATAATACTCATGGCATTGAGTAAGACCAAAGATCCATCTCCTACAGCATGTCCCTGACAGTGGCAGAGAAAATCCCATTCTTGGCTAGGAGAAGAGTGGAAGACTACCTCTCGAGAGGCCTGAGTACACAAGCACTCGGGCCTTATATAAATACTTCTACTGGAGCATTAATATTATGCTAAGATGATGTAACAGGGTAACAAATGAGAGAAGAATGTAGACTATAGTCTTCCTATTGAGGCTGCACAATACAATTTTCCTTATACTATATCAGCAGTTAACCAAAAAGCTAAACGTTATTGACTACAGATGCTCGCAGGTAAAACCATGTGGGAACCTGGATATAGCATTTCCTCAAAAACCACTCTTTATGATAAGCAACCTCTTAATGATCTTAATCACCAGTCGTATAAGCCAAGTCAAAAATGCTTTTTTACTTCTTTTATATCAGGTTTTAAAAATTGTGAATTCCAAGACTTCTGTACAAAAACTTTTGATTACGTGAGCCATTTTCTGATTGAGGTATTAAAGTTCAAATGTTTTATGTGACTAATTATTGCTTTTGGTCTAATATTCAGTGATTTTGTGTCTGCACATGCACCATGTTATATACACTGTTAGGCATGTTCTCTGCTGTACATTTGTGTGTAAACCAGACAGTGTGCCTGCTCAGAAACTGGATGACATGGTGACTGAAATCTTCTGTTAAACACATTGAGCTGTATTATAAAAAGGATATTAATAAGTATATACATATTTTAAAATATGCTGATATTTCAAGGAATGTTTTGATTTATGATTTCTCTTAAAATTTTCTGTTGTTTTATTTGTTATATGATTCTAATAATTTTCAGGATTCTAGGACAAACAAAGCAAGTATTTTAAATATTTTCCATCCATTTTGAATTTGTTATTATTCTAGGGTATTTTTTGTCTGCTAGTGTCTACTACACTTTTTTTGTCAAGATACTTACTAACTGAAACACTCCCTTTTATGTAAGAATCTTTACATGTCTACATATACGGGTAATGATGTGTCACACACATTCTGATTCTGGTCTCAGTTTTGTTGGTCCAGCCAGGGACCTTTGAATTCCCTTTAGTTCAATATTTTTGTTGTTATAGTTGGTGAGATAGAATCCAATCAATAAACTTAGACTTGTGCTTGCTTTTAAAGGACTTTATGAAGGCATTCTAATACTAAGACTTTAGCCTTGCCACCACATTCTTGGTGCTTTGCTTGGTGCTTGGTGCTTGGTGCTTTCCTCCAGAAAGAGCTTCTGTCCACTGATGGACTTAACTCTATCCTCTTTATATAAGGATCATAGGCAACTCTTTCTTGTCTTTAATATGTTAAAAATTGCTAAGAAATATTCCTAGAATCTGACACTCAGTCTTCTCTCCTGTTAAATTGTTAAATTTTGGATGTGCCAACAACACTCTCCCCGACAATCCCTGCATGATGTCTGGGAGTTAGCACAGGACAAAACCTGATGCAATAAGCAGTTATGCAATCAAGCTCCGTGTCATAAAGAGATTTTGTACAATTATTGATTTTTGCAGAAATAACTTAAGTCTTTAAATCTTATATGCCAATGTGGTGTGAATTCAGCAGAGTGGATCTATCAATGATGACCCTGAGCAAATGCGACTTGACAACTGTTGAGTATCGATAATCATGACAAAAGATCTGAGACTATTCATGCTCTGATCTTCCAAATGATGATCTTTTAAATGAAAAAAAATCTATTTTGGCTTTATGTAAACTTTGCAAACTTTTCATTCAAATTATGTCTCCTATTTACTCTGAGCATATTTCTCTTCTTTTTTTTTTTTATTTCGTTCTGTATCTAAATTTCACAGTGTTTTCCTAGATGTGCAACTTTTTTTTTTTCAATTCATATTCAAATTATCTCTGTTCATGGTTCTTAGCTTGTGAACTTTTCTACTTCTTTGATTTTATTATGATCATAGGATCACAGGAAAATTCATATGGGAAGAGACCTCAGGAGGTCTCCAGTCCAATCTCCTTCTCAAAGCAGGGTCACCTCTGAGATCAGATCTTGCTCAAGGGCTGCATCCAGGTGGGTCCTGAAAAATTCCAAAGACAGAGATTGCACAACCTCTCTAGACAACCTGTTAGTACAACTCCTCCCAATTTAACTATGATCTCAAAATTTCATTTAAAAATTCACAGAGGATTACAATAGTTCATACAGAATGTATTCCTTTGTTGACTGAGAAAGATGAGGATTTATTTACATATTACTTTATTGCTGTTCAGGAGAACAGTTTTTTTATGATTAATATTTCTCCCTTTTCAAAGCTGTGTACCACACACCTTAGGAAAGTATCAGAACTTATTAGCTCTGCATCTGCATTCCTACCTATTATGTTTTGTCGCTGGTAGTCAGCGACAGAACAAGGGGTAATGAGTATAAATTAAGACACAGGAAGTTCCATCTCCACACAAGGAAGAGCTTCTTTACTCTGAGGGTGACAGAGCCCTGGAACAGGTTGCCCAGAGACATTGTGGAGTCTCCTTCTCTGGAGATCTTCCAGACCTGCCTGGATGCCACCCTGTGCCACGTGCTCTAGGTGTCCCTGCTTGCACAGGAGGGTTGACTAGATGGTCTCTAGAGGTCCCTTCCAATCTCAACCATTCTGTGATTCTGTGATTATGACCAGGAAAAAAACTCACTTCCATTTTGTTCTTAGGGACTGTGATATTATCTACTGTCCTTGTTGCACAGCTTGAGACTTTCTTCCCACAACTGAATAAGTTTTGTAAGGTTTATGACAAAGTGAAGCCTATAAGCAATCCTTTGGTTCAAATAACTCCTGGTAGGAGCAACCAGAATTTTTTCAACAATAATATCAAATGTTGAGCTGCCAAGAACTTGCTATCTGTCTAAACAAAATATCCCAAATTAGTAACATAGAGGTAAAGCACTATCTTGGCTTAGTAAGGAGTTAGCATATATTTGTTGTTGTCTTTCAGTGAGTGAACTGATATGCTACCTTAATTAAGTATATAGGTTTTTTAAGAGCTATATACTCTATATACATTTTAAAAGAGAGTTGACAAAGCACAAAAGGTTGCCACTGTGCGGCAGCAGATATAGAAAGTAATTCAGGAAAACAGGCATCAAAATTGGACAGCTTAATGGACACACATGGAACTCTGCTGCACCTAGTGAAGTTATTTGAAATTCTGTAGGAAGTTAATCCTGCTGCAACAACTTGACTCAGGACTGTAAAAGTATCTTTGCCAGGAAAGGATATCAACATTTTAATCTACTTTGCTCTGATAAAGAGAGGGAGAAGGGAGGGGCTCGTTGTCATGGAATAAGATGAAGGGGAAACAAAACACTCTTTGTCTTAGGAAATATTGCACCTGCATTAAGTTCACTGTCGAATCCTCAGTCAAAATTCGTTTTTCTCCCTCTTCACCCTCCCTTCGGTATTTTCAGCACTGAGGAATGTGAGGTATGTAAGCCATCTTTCTTGTCACTGACAAATTTCTTTCTACAACTGTGAAAAAGAATAGACCTTCCTCACCTAAGTTACCATCAGCAATCATCTCAGAAATGCACCTGTACCTTGTAACACTATATTATACCTTCCTGGATTTCATATTTGTGTGACTTGAGACTTGAGAGATCCATTTCCTGCTCATCTAAAAGCTAAGGTTAGGCATCCTATTCTGACAAGAAATGCCTTTAGGAATGTATCCTGGTTTCCAAGAAGTGAATCAAGTGGAGTGATAAATCTCTATTACCTTCCACCTAACTTCCCCCACAAAGGGAAAATGCAACTGCCATGGTTCTTCCCTTTCCAAAATGACCTCTTGTGCTTTCAGGATATTTCATAGGATTTTGTTTCTTTTGCACCCATTTTTCTTATTATTTTTATACTTCAGTATGGAAGGTAATATGGTAATTGGTTTATACATCTATAAATAAATAAATGTACTCATGTATGTATCTAAACCTGCCTATACATACCTGTACTCCTGCTTAATGTCATTAAAAGGGAGGCTTAACAGGAGAATTTCTGTAAGAAGCCCTTGATGGAATTTTTTTCCCAGAACACCATACTATTAGTATACAACTATCATGTTGTTGTGAAGAGAGGGGCAAGTTTCTCCTGTCTAAAAAGTCAAAGACTACTAGATTCCTGGGGTGAGCCCATCTTGAAATATCACAGATATTCTGGTCTCCAAGGAGAACCAAAAAAGATAGAAAACCTCTAGGTCTTCTAACCTTTAGATTGGAATGAAAGCCCTAAAAGAATATGTAGGTAGGCAAATGTATGTAGGCAAATGTATGTAGGCAGGCAAGCACATGAAGTTGAATAGAAAGCCTTTATAAAGGCTGTGTGATTATGAGGAATCAGTAGATTACACAATCTTGCAATAAGTAATCATACAGTATAACTTTTCCTAACTTTTTAGAACCTGTTGGGCAGGTCTTCACTGTACAATCCCCAGGCTGGCAACAACCTTGGAAGATTTATCTGCCAGTACCACCCTGTGCTGATGTACCAACCTGATACTGAAAGAAGCGTAGCAACGTGAATGTGGCTAGGTTGTTTCCAATTTGGAGCTAGTTCAGTCATCACAAGGAGGAGAATCTGTGTATCTTGCTTCAAAGAATAGCTATCAATATTTTCATCTCAGACTTGCAGAGCATTTCAAATAGGATTACCTAAAAGTCTATCCTGAGCTTGGTTTTATTCAATCTTTCCAATAACATCTTTAATTATGGAATAGGATTTATCACATTCACATACAAGAGCAAGCTTATGTGATCTGTAGGCATTTGTGTAGGATTGAAATTTAAAATATTTCATATTTCAGAAGCAGATAATAATATTTTGCTTTTGGGATACAACAATTCCAAAATGTTCTTGGGATGGATATAAAAAAAATTAAAGGGTGTTTAAGTTAAGGTGAAATGCAAACTAATCATGCAAACTGACCAAAAATTTGATGTTACGTATGTAAAACACTGGGGGTAATAATTCCAATCTACCACATTATGTTAAACTCATCTGGGATTCCAGAATCTTTCAACCTCATAAAACAAAGTTGCAGCCAGTCTGAACAGAGTCTAAGACACGAGTCCAGAAGATAACTGGATAGCTAGAAGAAAGATGAGAGATTAACGAAAGTCACCTATGCTAATAGTGAAGGGTCTTAGGATTATTAAACCAAGAAAAACAAGAGGATAGAAGGACTATGACCACTTATGTTATAAAACAACGCTAATCAGTTCATCCAATCTGCTTGGTTAATGAGATGACAAAATCAATTTATTTCACTGCCAAAGAGATTTTAGTGATATATTTGACAAAAATCCTCCTTGGAGTACTGCAGAAATAGAAACACTTAGGGATTATAGTATCTCTAAAATCTAGCTGGAGGAACATCTTTCAAGAGAGAACATATTTGGTTTTGGAAGGTAGGATTAGAAGGTAGGATTAGAAGTGCTTGGACTAGATGATGTTTCCATGTTTTCTCAAGAAAACTTATGATCTCAACGTAAATGATATTGCTTCAGTCTAATAATTTATTTTCCATAACTCTACTATGACTGTCATTAATTGTGGTAATCTCTGTTCATTTTTGTCAGTCAGTTCCTGTATCTCCTACTGCCTAATATTAACTATTTACTTATTGGTATCTAATATTTTCTTTTTTTATATTTAACAACAAAAAAAGCTTTCTTCACCCCTCCGGCATTTCCCATGTTCCAACACTCCTTTGAAAACATCACTGAGGTTCTAAAGAGATTCTTTGCCAGTTGTTTGAAACATCTGAAGTGTGAATTTTATAGTCTTAAGACTTACCGTGTCTAACTTTAGAACTTGCTATTTAACATCCTGATGAAATGGAAAGTATTTCATCATTGTCCTTACTACTAACAGGAATATATTGCTTGTCTTTTCCCCCTAAATCCTTCTCTCTCTCTTTTTTTTTTCTTTTTTTTTTTTTTCCCTCTCCTTTTACTGCTAATTCTACTCTTTCTGTAAGATTTTTTTCAGCAACTTGGACACTGAATTTTTAGTTAGAAAAGAATGTAAGTGTGGTTGCATCCAGCAGCTCTTCTTGTGCCTTGGGATCGAGTCATAATCTCAACCCAGTTTCCCCAGTAATGCACAGATCTACATAACCACGGCATATACATGAGGTTGACATATGCCAATCATCTCAAATGGGAGGCTAAGTGTGGATGCATCTGAGTGTCTGTATACTCAAACTATAACAAGTTAAACATTGCTGTAAGTCTGATGATCCACTCTTACAATGTGAATTGCTACTTTGCAATCAGAACAGAATAAATCTAATGTATAAAAGCAATTGCATAAACAGCTGTCATAAATCAGTTGATGGACAGCGTTTTTTAATATGTTGCAACTTGATGGCATATCTGAATTCTCACATATTGTCATTAGAAGAGTTTTGTAGAAACATCTGGACATAAATTTGTACCAGATTTGGCTGAAATGATGCACTAGGATCTGATTTAGGTAAAAAAAGATTATATGCATTTGTGTATAAATTTGCTTATTAGCTTTGCCAGATCTCTTTCAGTGCAAAAAAACGTAGTTCTGGACACTAATAAGAAATCATCTAATCATTTCTTATATGAGAGATGCAATTTATATTGGCTCTTTTTTTTTTTTTTTTTTTTTTAGTTAAGTTTATATAATTTTCTTGGGCTCAATAATGTGGATTACTAAAAAAAAATATTTTGACATAATAATCAAACTTTTTCACAGTGTTATCTATGTTAATTAGAGTTGAGAGTTTTCATGGTCTGGACTGACATGAACAGGTCAATGAAATCTGCTTTTTCAGCTTTAGAATTGAAAAAGATATGTCTTAGGTAAACAATGAAAGGATACAATGCAGTAAAGGAATTCTCCTGTTTTTGCTATAGCTTTCCTGCCAGTCAGACATGGAACTTAAAGGATACAGTTGTGAGCACAAGACTTTCCAAAACACAGCAGTCACAAACATGGGGTTAATGCACTAAATATTTCCTCTGTCTGGAGCTGGAAGAATTGCCTGAAGTACTGATAGGCTTCTAGAATTTCCTCTTGTTGACCAGCTGCTAATCTCCAGGGTAGGCCTTCTGTTTCGACCATTTTTTTCCTAGTAAACACTATAATCTCTTCTGTGGACCAGCAAAGGAGTAACAAATGCATAAAGGACTGATACATGAATATACTTTGTATACAAACATGCACACATACTGTATATACTTACCTATATAATACTTTGCAATTTGTATTCAAAACAGTGCCATATAACAGCAATCTTATCCTTTAATCCCTAGGCATCATGTCATTATATGAATTTCTTTGTTCCTTAGTGCCTTGTTTGATCACATCCTTTTCTGTAATTTCTAAAATTTCCCTTCCAACTGTACGTAGGTTTATCATTATGTTCGCACCACTGTTACTCTCATTATTTTTCCTTCTGGGAGAAGAAACTAGCAGACGAAATATCCCAGCTGAGATCAAACTTAATCAACACTCATTAGCAGATCCCATGCATTCAGTGAGCAGTCAGTCTTAGAATAAAAGAAAAGCATATGTTTTTAAAAGCATGATATTCAATTCTTTTCTGAAACATAGGTAGAAGAAGAATTAATATTCACAATGAGTGAGAGTGTCTTCGTAAGGTATTTTTTGGCTAACAGAATCCTGACTCTTAAATAGTGGAAGAATCATGTTTCTAATGCACAGCTACCCAGTAATTATTGCTTTAATCCTAGGAAATTAATAAAGCTTGATGGGTTATAAGATTCTGTCCCAATGGATGTAGACCGATAGATGACATTGTTGACACTTTAAAGACTTCTATTAATGACAGGGTCACCGAAGCTGCATCATTTGTTATTGCACTATGGTTGTGTGTACTTGGTTCAGAAAGACACAATCAAGCAACATGTTCCTTTCTTCTGGGTTCTCCTTCCTGAAGACAAAAAAAAAATTACTATTACTTCCCCTAAATCATTTATTTCTCCCTCAGTTCTTCTCCTTCCCATAAAATAAAGGAAGGCGGGAAAAATTGTATATATAAATGTCTTTCAGCACAGATAATTGCATAAAATTGCCCCTGAATAGCCACTTAAGGAGCGCAGCAATCACAGCTGTCCCTGCTTTGAGCGGGAGGCTGGACTAGAGGCCTTCTGAGGTCCTCTCCAACCTGAATTATCCTGAGATCTTGTTATTCTAAGAATCCCTTCAGTTCTACAGATTCCAAGGGGTTCAGCACCTTGTTGCATGAAATCCCAAGAACAGAAAATGTTATCGGCCCTTAAAAAGACAGTTGTATTAATTCTTGCCCTAAAATATTTTGTATGTTTCTGTCTTAATCTCATGCCATGAAGTATATGAAGCAGCAGGAAGAGAAGTACTGTCTTTTTTTTTTATGGAGGAAAAACAGGAGAAAATATGTATTTAAATACATTCACTGTTCATGTACAACCTCTTTTCACAGTTTATATTTTAAATTGTAATATCTCTTGATTTTTTTCTATACTCAAGTATGAAAAAAATTTGTTCTTTTGCCACGTTTACCTTTATTTTTGGAATTTCATTAAAAATGAAGAAAAAATAAAGTAGAGAAAATAAAAAATCTAAAAGCACAGTCTCCATATTAATTTAATTCATTTCCAATGTCTCCATCTTTCACTAAAATCACTATAATCCAAGTTCCCTTCATCCTCAGTTCTAAGGGGGAATTTTTTGTTTCCATTTGGTATTTTATCAAGAACAGAGATTAAATACAATACACACTAAGCATGTGCTTAGCTTTAATAATATTTGTCTAAATCTATCCCATTCACCCATTCTGTTTAACTGGAATAGAGGTTATCATTTTCCTCCTTTATTCAGCTTCCTGTGAGATGTTCATAGGTGATAGGCATCAAATAAGTAGAATAATACTGTCATATTTTCCAAAGTTCATTTATTTCATGACACCACCCTGAACCACCCTGAGCTTTGTAGAACCAGGATGAATGTGTAAATGCAATTCTCCAAGACAAGTCCTTCATCCTTGTTTAAGTCACTGATTATTGTTCAATATAACTGAATAAGAATTAGGATTTGACCCTAAAATTCAAGAGAAAACAAGTGTTTCAGATACATGGGTAGCCCACTAACTTGTGTCCACTGGCATTATCTAAAATCTCTGATAATGTTTGTGGATGCTATTTGCCAACTGTTTTTAATTTTTTACTTAATCTCTCATTTCAAAATTCATAAAAATCTTATCTTTCTTTTTTGACTGTTCTCTGCTTTTGCGACCTGAGGATCTGCTGGGCATACTTGACTTGACAGGACAGTCAAGTCCCCATTCACCCCTGCTGAAGTCTTGAGAAAGACAACAAAAACTGAAATAAGCTTTTGTGTACCCATTTCTCTGAACCATAGTGGTAAATTTTATTCAAGTATTGTCCAAAATGCCTGTTCTGTCAAGAAAGATTCTTGATGCTCCCCTACGTCTCCACTGAACCACATGTTTAGGTAGACAGGAAGGTACCTCTTGGAAAGAAATTTCATAAGCTGTCTCCTGAAGTTCCGCTCCTTTGTTCCAGCATATTTATTTCTCTGCATCATTTAGAATGGCTCCTTTGACCAGATGAAAATAATCCAGCAATGCTGGTCTTATTTTTCAAGCACGACAAAAATATATTAGAATTCATGCAAAAATATACTGAGTATGTGCAAAGTGTGGCTTTGAAAGTATCACAACTCAATTAAATCCAAACTAGTGCTCTGTATTCATTCCAAACTGTAGCTTTCCATCTTCAGTCATTTTTGTTCAAAGAAAAATTCTGCGATTTTGAATATTAAAATTTTCTTATACTTACAGGTACCTTAATCAGTTTTGATCAGCATATCTCAGTCTGGGTACAGACTAGTTCTAAATTACTTGTATTAAAATAACAGAATTTTCAGAAAGATATGCTGTGTTGCAGAAATGGAGATTAGAATGAAAACTATTAAGCAAATTTATCTTAGACAATCTTGAACAAAGCCCCAGCATCATCATGAGGAAAAAAAAAAAGAACCAAAAACAAATAAAAACCTGAGTTACACTTCAGGTTTTGCTTTGATACTGCTCCAGAGTCATATTTTCTTTTGCTTTCTTTCAACATTTTTTTCAATCTCTATGAGTTTCCTTCTCTGTACAGACAGGCCTGGAAGACACAATTATTTACTGTGCTGTCCAGCAGGATGCCAAACAATTTTCAGGAGCATCTGCTTTTTAGGCATTTTCTTTATAGTTAGTGCTCTAACTTGTTTTTGCTAGAATAAAATATTTTCTAACTACCATTTGAAAATAAATTCCAATCAATGCCAAGTCATTGAAATGTTAGTGTAGCAGCATCTCTGTTCCGGGTAAGAGAGAGAGAAGCTTTCTTACGTGGCTTCATTTTCTGTGGTTAATATAACTGATCAGACGATATATGTATTTTCTAAATTATTGAGGCAAGTGGTGTCTACTTGAAAATGCCTCTGCTTTGGGACTTATTTGATAAAACTAAAGAGCAGTTAGAATATGAAACAATAATAGTATGTTATTTCCCTATTACGTAAATAAATAAGTAGTTCAAGATGCGATGGAAGGATAGGAATATGAGAGATATTAAGATGTACTAGGATGTTTGTGTGACAGTAGGATGGGTGGGAAATTGAGTATCACACGTGAGGGAAGTAGGATAAATGGAAATTTTTATGTGGGCAGAAAGTAGCAAAGACAAAGAAAGGAAATGTACGGCAGCCAGAGTGAAATACAGAAAGCTTCATCTTCAATAAACATCTGAAATTGGAATGGCAAAGCATGACACATCAAAGATTAAGAAAGTCAAAGATAGTGTCTGAAGAGTTCCAACAAGAGCATCAGCCAAGAGATCAGCCAAGTCATCAACATCCTACAATACTCAATGATTATTTCCAAGGATTATTATATTGATATAAGAGAAAATTAAACATTACTTTTTTTTTTTTCAGGATAACTTACCTTGCTTATGTCCAAACACATGGTAGATTTTATAGACTCTTTGAAATTGTAAACCTCAGATCATGTGTGTTTTTGTGTGATTTTCATGTAACTTTTGCTATATTTGTTAGCCAGAAAGCAATAAAAAAGAACAAGTATCACTTTTTTTTGCAATGAAAAGGAAGAAAATCACATTGTAAAAATTCCACAAAAATGCATAAATAATGCAAACTAAACAAAGTTTTTGCAACCATAATGCATTTAATAATGACTCAGAGCCAAAATATCCCTTCTAGGGATGCCCTCAGTTGCTGTCTTTTTACTACTGTAATATCTACAGATATTCATATCAGCAGCACACAACAAAAAGTCCTAAAAGGCTTTTTCACATCCTTTTCAAAATTCAGTTTTTCTCACACAACAGATAGTCCTCAGAAGCGTTACATTAGTCATTTCGTACATTGAACCCATAGAGAACTCAGTGAGATTATGTGAAGTTGTGGCGCTCAAGTGGCAATGACAGACTCCACTAAATTTTTTGTTTTACAGTTTTTGTACTTCATCCTCTGTGTTACTATCATCTTCAGTTAGCCCACACAGCATTTGTCTCTGCTTCGAAGGCTGGAGTGCAACAGCACTGCCTGGAGTATTGGATTTCCAATTTGGTCAGATTCAGAAGTTGCAATCTGAGTTTGTTCCAAACCACAATTGAATCACAGATTTCTTCCAAACTGCTACCATCTTGGAAACATCATGATTTGTTGGTGATAATGAAAAGTATGTGAAGTACATGGACTACAGATTATGTACATGATTATGCATATAAGAATCCTATGGTGCATCTTGCCCTTATTTGCAACATCTACTTTTTGGTTTTCACTTGCTTTTACTTCTTATTTGGAGTGGGTTTATCTTTGCAATTAAAATTTTACTGTTTAGAAAGCTTTTGAGAAAACAGGGTGCATTTTTTTTCCATGTACCACAATGTATAAAAATATTAATATCAAGTCTTTTACATTCTGAAGTGTTAACAGCGGATACTCAGAAGGTCTCCCAAATCTGCTTAAGATTAGGCTTGAAAATAAATTGGAGTAAAAAGAATGTTTTTATGTGCTCAGATATTAGGACCAGCTTGAGCTGCAGATCATCTTGGCAGTCATTGCTAGACCTCCCTGGTGTCTAAGGAATTGCAAGCTCCATTCCAAATCCTTTCGGAAATTGCCAGTTTGATAGAATAACATTGCAGGAAACCACTCAAATTTAACATATTTGTTGTTTCATGTTCTGCCAGAACAATGACAGGACACCACATTAGGTCATACTTCGAAAAAAAGCACAGACAATAGATTCAAATGCTGCATGTTATTATTTAAAATATATCACTTTTTTAATATGTATTTCTTTTGAAATGTGGAGTGGGAAGAATGTGTGCTGTTCCCTATATAATTCCTTTGTGGGCAATTTTCTAATGTATAGTACGAACATTTTGTTTCAAGGAATAAATCCTACTGATTCTTTACAGAAAAAAAACATCTTATCACATGGCCAACAGGGATATTATTTATGATTTCTATTACTTGTAATGTACAGAGAATGCAGAAGAGAGAGGATGAGAGAGGTAACTATAGAATAAGATTTCTTTCTGCCCCCCAAAATATTAAATTTATCTAAGATATAGCAAAACAGTTCTGATTTTAAAATGACTGCATCTAGTTTACACAATAAATTGTGTATTATTCTTTACTCATTTTGATTGTAGCTTCAATTATATGATTGAAATTTGATGATTTACAAATTGTCTCTTTTGAAAAGAGGAAATATCTGAAAATGATGTAAATATTGAGCAGTTCCTCCTTAAAACTGCAATGAAATAAAATGAAGAATTTGAAGAACAACATCAGATTCTATACAGGCTAAATTTACGTGCAACAAAGGCAGCTAGCCAAATGATATTATAGATATGTATTAGGTGTATGTTATATGTGGGTATATCTTGAAGTGAAATCTGAGTAAAACTGGATGCTTTTGTGACTTGGCCTTTTAAAGACAAGTTAATAAGGTCAAACTTTACTTGTCATGGAGCTGAGAAGGTTAGGAGAAAGGGTTTGACAGATTTTAAGAGATATTGGGCTTGCCCTAAGATATATTGAGATAGCCTGTATTAATTCTTCAGAAACAAGCATCCTACATTAATATGACTACCTTGACAAAAGCTTAAATTGCATTCTCACGGAGTTATGCCAGCAGATGTTCCCACATCTAGCATTTTAAGGAGGCTAGGTAACTGTTCAGCTTTCTGACTGCAGCAAAGAGACTCTGATTTCCTTTAGCAAAAGATGAAACTTCTCTATTAAAAGTCTGGTCTTGCATCCCTTTGCAGTGTGTTGAACACTCAGAGCTATGGCTGATTTTGTTCCAAGGCAAAAATGTTGAACTCTGGAGTCTGAAATTTCTCGCTGAATTTCTTTCTACTGGCAAATGCAGATCCAACAAAAGCAAAACGCTTTTGAGAAAGTATTAATGTCCACATTTGTCAACATTTTCTATGAAAATTATCAAACATCTTGTTTCAACAAAACTGAAATAACTTTTTGTTTTGTTTTGTTTAGATTATGAATCAGCTACATTCTCACCTAGAGAAGTATAAATCATAATTCTTTGAATTTTAGACTATTTAACTGCTGTTATTACTTTAATAGCATTACTATAATGGTAATACTATTAAAAATAAATAATTCTGAAGATTTTACATTTAAGGTTTTGGTTTTTTTTTTTCAGTTTGAACTATTGTTCAGAATGGTTAAAGCTTACTTCTCATGGAAAGAGATAGCATCCACGAGGACAAAATAACCTCAGTTTCATTTTTCCTTTATTTGATAGCTGCTGAGCAGAAGGGATATAAGTTGGTGGGAGGTGTTGTACTCTTTGAAAGCATTCCTGCCTTCTGCAGCTTTCAATTCCTTGTCACTTTGATGAATAAAAATACTTAAACATAAAAAAAAAAATTAGCATTTAGAAAGTCTTTTCAGTGCTATGCATGAAGGTCGATATCTTTTTAAAATGTTGAGCCATACTTGTTTTTAAGTGTATTTGAGACACACTAAGAATGAATGGAAGGATTGGACTATTTTTCTTCCACATCAGATAAGAGGGCCTTGTTTCCCTTTTAAAAAAGTGAAATGGCAGCTGTTTTGGCAGCTGCATAGCCATGTAAACAAGATACCGTTTTCAAGTTTCCACATATTTATCATATTACAGGCACTAGGAGACTGAATCAATAAAACAAAAAACTCTAAGTAGAGGTTGAGTGTGTTAGGCTACCAACAAGGAGATGTGTTGTAATCTTAGCTAAAAAAAAGGCTACAACTCTGAAGAATTAAAATGATAAAATTGAAGTATTATTTTCTTTCTAAACAGGAGAGTGATATTTAACCCCATTTACATAAAAGAAAGATCTAACTAAATAAATGAAAATCTAAACAAATTAAGACATAAAGCATTCATATCTTTGTATTTTTTAGAGGCAGCAGCTTAACAATGTCTATTAATCAACGAAAATAAATTCTCAAAATATTCCTGACAGGATTAAAGTGCAAAACATAGAACAGTGGCTATCTGGATTTTCTGTCATGCAAGCTAAGTTATCAATACCCCTTCTTTCTCCATTCATGGATCTAGATTGAGGAGAAATAAAAATATTCAGCTGGAAATATACAGAGGAAGATAAAAATAACTTTACTGAAATAGATATGAGAATCCTTTAGATTGCTTTTTGGAGGATACTGTATTTTGTAATCAAGTCCTAAACATCTGAAAATACTAATGTATCATGATAAAGTATAAATGATGCATTTAAAACAGATTAATGTATCAGTTTAATAAAGTGGTTTAACACTTGCATTGCTTTAAGCGCACAAGCAGCCTCGTTGCCTCTAATGAAGCTCACTTTTGCTCTGTTTTCAGTGGTAGTATTCATGGGCCTAAAGTTATGCATACATTTATGTTTTGCTGAATAGATAACGTGTGTGTTGCTTTCTGCCATGTTAAATAGCTTTGTCTTCTCCATACGATACAGGTTTTAGAGAAAACTGTTTTAGATATGCTTTAGAGATAAATTTTCTTAATATCTCCATATTTAAAAAATGCTCTGGGTTATTAAAAAGCTGACTCTACAGGGCTTTCAGAACCCATAAAACTTTTTTAAAAGACCCTCTGAGAGTTTTGTTTTAAGTCTAATGAGTCTTTCTGATATTTCCAAGATTAGTTGGGAGTTGGGAAAGAGTCGGACCACATGAGATCTACCTAATTTTGAATACAGTGGGAATATAGACTCTAGTCTATATTCTAGTAATCTCAGAAGAAAGTAATACACACAAAAAAATCCTCCAGCATATCCTATTTTATATTTTGTCAGTGTTGATCTTTTGGACCACAAAGTTTCCTAAATCTAGGTATACCTCTTCAAATAAAGGCATGTTTGATTATCTAATTCCTTAATGTCCTTGGAAAAATTGGCTTTATTTATGTCCCTTTTAAAACTGGGAATGTACTCTTTATAGCAGCTTCTAGGCCTGCAGGACTGGAGAATCATTTTTAATCTTATCTAACAAAAAATAGTTAAAGATGTGGAGCTGCATGGCTTGCTATTGCCTTTTGGGGTTCTATTTGGGGGGGAAGAAGGAAGGAAAGAAAGAAAGGTCTCATGGTCGGATTAAAAAAATGCAGTTCTCTGAGGCTGCTCAGGTGTTTGTTTAGTTTCAGAACAGACTTGGCAGACCTGGGAACACTGAGTAAAGAGTATTGCAAGTGTATAACTGAGTTATATACACTTATATATATGTCTTTGATTTATTTATTGAACATTAAAAATGTTGTTACACATTTTTAAGTGTATAACTCAGATATGATGTTGCTATCTCAGATATCTAGACTTATGGCATAAATCCTATATCTATATGCATACTTGTATGTGTGTGTGTGTGTGTGCGCGCATGTGTAGCACTTGAAAACAATTGTACATGGACATGTATACACACACATCCATATGAGTTTCTAAAATATTTTGGTTGGGTGTGTGGCAAGAAAATTCGGAAAAAAAAAACAAAACCTTTCTTGCCTAAAGCACTGAACATCTAAGGCCGGGCCTGACTGGCAAGTTATTTAGCAGCAAACGATGGTTTCTTGTGCAAGGACTGGACCACAGCATGTTTAATGTTCATTGGCAGCTTGCCCTCCCTTAAGGCAATAATAAAAATCCTTCTTTAACATTCAAACAAATAAAACTAATCAACGGATTCATACGAAAGGGATGTGAATCCGGAGAAAATGAAAAAAAAAATTAAATAAATAAATAGAGGAGTCTGTTAGTCATGCTGAAGGAAAGAAATATTGAGTTCTCCTTCTTCACGTAGGACAGAGAAATTAAAACAGGTGTCAGATGCAGAGCAGGTCTGCATCCTGTGGGGAGTGGTTGGAGGCGGCGTGTGCCAACACTGAGCTAAGCCACCGGTGACAGGATCCCTACGTGGGTGGCCACGCAGATACCTATCAGCGCGGAGCTGAACTGTAGCCAGCACATCCACCGTGCCGCGTGCGAGCGGGGATGCAGGTGTGCTCTGCGGCCTGCCTCGGCGCCGAGTGCTGCTGGCGCATGCGGGGCCCCGAGCCAGCCAGCACGCCCAGGTAACCCTCCTATAGACCATGGGGGAGAGGGAGAAGAGGCCCCTGGATCCGGGGTTTGACCCAGGAGCTGAAAGACCTTCCCAGTTCTCCTAGTCAAGATCGCAGACTCTGAGTTTTTAAGCACCCTGCTGTACTTCCCGCCTAGCTGCCCATTTTTTTTTGAGTAATAGGATGGATTTTCCAAGTGGTGGAGTTGGTCCGTGGCTGCTAGCACCACCAAATAAACACTTTTGCCTTGCTAGAAATGGAGAAAGCATGTCTTAAGGCAGAAATTCAGAAAAATACTTGGGCACTAAATATAGCAATTAGGAACCTAAATTCAGGGAGACGCTACCTAATCCACTTGGCATTTGATATGCACTAAGCGCCTAACATTAGGCGAAAGACTGTAAGAACTGCTGCTACAAAGTCATGAGAAACAAGCTAAGATCCAGCCTGCATAACATGAACATCCGAAAACTTTAGATTCCTATGATTCCTAATAGATTGTATCTACTTCCCGTACGCAATTTGTTAAATTGCTGTGGGAAGAGGATCCAGCTGGCGTCACTGGGTCTTTGGGACTGATGTGTCCTGCATCTCCTGAGGGACCAGTGAGTGGAGCAGGAAAACACTGTATAGCTCTGCTACTTGCCATCCTAAGTTTGCCTTCTGTCTGAAAAAGGTTAAAACTGCTGTTCTGAGAGCATTCAATATATGTCTTTTCACATATTCATCCCAGTGTCAGACTGAATTTTCTAATGAAACAGAAACATAATGAACTTGAGTGGAGAAATAAAATAGAATGGGTAAAAGTTTCTTTCTGAGATAACTCGTTCCCGCTAAAATTTACAGGTGCAAAGTAGTCTTCTTTCACAGTCACTGTCAACACTGCCAACCTTACTGGTTAGGGTTGGGATGAATTTTAAGGGATTTAGAATTCTGGAACAAAAGTTTGTACAATTTGGCAAAAGTTTCAGATTGGTGACTAAATGGCTGTCATATCAGAAGCTAAAAATAAGAGCAGTAAATTTCATAGTTTTAAGGCAGCTTTGATTTAAGCCTGTGACTGGTATCTGGTCTCCTCTTCCATGCAGTTATCTCCTTGTCTGTCTATCAACCAGAAGTTTTCTGAGGACAGAGAGAAGCAGCTGCAGATTCAATAGGAGCTCTGAGTAGATCATCAGCACAGCTGTTCTCCTACATTTGTTTCCAAAGCAAAAAGTCTTTTGTGTTTATATTAGGTAAGGAAATACACTATTTGTGCCTCTGAGATTATTTTTATTAAAACTTCTGCAAGGCAAACAACGCAAAAATATGCTTAAGGGTTGCAATTGGATAAGAAAAGTGTAGGTAAGCAATTAAGACATTTCAGGTATGTTTGCTTTTGTAACAGCTTTAGAGAACTTAAGGTTGATTTAGTTAGGAGTAAACTGCGTGTTAATATTGTTGAATTTTTTAGCACTGTACTGTTTGTAAAGTGAATCATGTCCTGGCTGTTAGTCAGACTACCTTGCATTATCTCCTCCATCCACCTGTCAGTCCCTTCCTTCCTCCCTCCATCCTTCCTTTCTTTCTTTCTCTTTTTCTCTCCCTCTTCTCATTCTCTCTCTCCTTCTTTCATTTTTTCTTTAGCTTCCTTTCTGCCCTATTCCTCTCTTTCCTTATCTTCCTTCTTTTCCAAAAGAGAAGAGAATATGGAGATCATACACAAATAACTATTTGTCTTGATATTGTATTGCTTTTACTCTCATTTAAAGAACTCTACATTGTCTTCTTAAGGAACCTATCTAAAGTCATCTGTAATTCATGCTGTTTCTTAGAATGTTCCTGAAACACACAGAATTGCTCAACAGGAGCCGCACATCAAATAGCACAAGTGAATTCATACTAAAATATATTGAAAAAACTGCTATCTTTATATAAAAATACACACAAAGATCAGCAGCTTTCTTTTTGCCTTTGTTCATACAGATCCAGTGGTTCATAAAACGCCTGACCCCAAAACCACTGAAATCAGTGAAACTTTCTGTCGACTTCCAAAGGCTTTGGACCAAACCCAGTGTATACATTCATGGTTTCAAAAAAGGAGACCCATTAAAAATGTAGTTCTTGGTGTCTAATGTTATGGCCTTTTGTGTTTTCATTATAACAATTACAACAGAATATCTTTGTGCCAGATGTTGGGTCACTCACGAAAAACATCTGTTATAAGCACGCAAAACCTGGCTAGATCAGGGCCATTAGGAAAAATAAACAAAAATACATTCTTTATTTTCCTCACAAGGATTATTGAAATTCTCCTAGGAACAGGACCTTTCCCCAAAGGCTAAGACTTTGCCAACCAATATACTAAAAACTTGAATACACTGGATTTGATGGCTGTTAAAGTGTTCCTGGAAGGTTCTAGGATCATTTGGATCCAGCCTGAATCAAATCAGAGAAACTACTTTTTTTTTTTTTTTAGATAATGTATTTCTCTTTTCCCTACAGTCTGAAGTAAGAAACTAGGTTTAACAGAAGTTTTGCACAGGATAAGGAGGATACAAAATTCTTTTTTCCCCCCTTCTTTTCTTTTTTCCCTTTTCTCCTCCCTCCATTTTGACTGGACGATTTCTAGGTAATTAGATTGCAAAATACATAGCTAGTTCAGTCAGGCATTGAGGCAAAAACAGTGTGTCAATTTGTTTTTCAAAGGCGAGCAGCCAAAGTTCGAGCAAGGTAGTCATGCACACTAGTGGAGGGGAATCGGTCCCAATGGCTTCTTTTGGCAGTGCGTGTTTATACACTCGGCACATGCTAGTCGGAGAGCTGTGGCCTGGGATACAGATATGGAGGTCTTTTCACTGGGAAGGGTCATGCACTTGTGCAGAAAAACTGGGGCTGAGCCCAATCATTCTTGGTGGCTGAGCTCATATCTGCAGAAGATCCCTGAGAGGAAGTCCCAATAGCACCCAAGCTGACAGAGGCAAAAGTTTCGTCTGCCACAAAGGAGCATGGCTATTGTGCTACTAAAAGATCTTTGAAGTGAGGAGGGAAGGCTACGAGTTCAGGAAGAGTGGGGATTGCTCAGAGACTGTGATTTCAGCAATAAGTCCAGTGCCTAAAGATCCAGTCCACTTGGATCAGCAGTGGATCAGCATAAATATTCCATTCCAGTGGTAATGGAATATTTATGGCTCAGTAGGGCTAAGATTAGACCAATTTGAGGAAGAAAAGAAATGGCAAGACCTTACAAGGAACTTTCTTATAAAATACTAGGGAGGATGTAGGACTTTTTGAAAATGATAAATTCTCTTTTTCTTTCATTAACATATTGTTTTTTAATGAAAATTTTTTCCTAGGTCAATAGTTATTTTTAGATGAAAAGTGAAATTTGTAGTCGTACAATTAAAGAGATACTAAAAGAATTTAGGAGAATCGGTAGCTTAATGCCCCCTTCATTTTTGTCTCTATTTTACTCAAACTATACTCAGTCATGAGATTTTTCTCAGATTTGCCTCCATCCCCCTTGTTTTTGATTAAGAGCCTGGATTTGTTTGGATCCAAAGTGGGAAGACTGACCTAGAGTTCCTCGGTTGCCCACGTAGCCTGGTGATACTCCTGCTCACACAAATAAGAGTGACGTGGCAGTGACCCTGTTGTTCGGAACTATAGGATGGAGGCATCTTGGGAGGGTATTTGCCTGCTCTTCTTCATGAACGCATTTTCTTGTGGGATAGATAACACGTACTGTTCACGTGGGAGGCTGCAGATGTTGGGCTCACATGGCCTGGCTCAATATTATTCTCCACTAAGACCTCCGGGGCGATACCGTGAATCCTCTTAGTGAATCTTACTTTTGCTGGCTAACACCAACTCCATGCAATTTTCCTGCCTGGAAGGTCCTGGTCATATAAGGGAAGGATATGCAGACTGTCACAAATCTCATCCTCCTGGAATGAAACAAAAACATGCCTCTCTGGGAACACCTGTTACTGGTTTAAATGTCTGTTTACACTTATCCTTAAAACAAGCTGAAACTCAAAGAAGGGTGGAGTTCAAGAAGGAAAAGACAGCTGAGAAATATCTGTCCCTGAACAGAGTGAGGATTCCTAAGTTACAGAGAACCAGAACCGGAGCAACAATATCTAATGGTATCTTGACGGGGCAATGCAAAGCTGGGTTGTAGAATATCGCTTTTGTCTAATGTCAAGCCAAATCCCCAACAGGTGTAAATTCTTATAAATCAGTGGAGCTTTTCTTTGTTACATCGCATTTCTGTGTTGTGTAGTCAGTCAAGTAGCCAAGCTAATGTTTGGACTTACTACACGAGACTAGAAGCATGTATTATGTCCTGCCTCCTTTTTTTTCAGACATCTTGCCATCTCTGGTCAAACAACCTTGACTATTCTGAATAACCATCTCTAACCTCTTTTGGTCATGTGTTACCTGTCGCCTGCTCATTTCCACATCATTCACAGCACTCTACCGTCCTCCCCATCTGTCCTTCTCCTTCCATTAATAACTAAATCCCACACGCATGAGCTGCACCTCCTAAGAGAGAAAGTGATCTCATGGCAGTCAGTCAGTGCAATGGACTGACATCTGCAAGACTAAAAACTCTTCCTGTGCTTACTCTGACACCTCTTCTACATAAGCCCCTAGATGCACTTACAGAGGCTGGCGCATTAACTATGCTTGTGTGTATGCCGTCAAAATTTAGTCATTACAATTTGGAAACAGGATAATTGTTTATGCATGCAAAATAATAACTTTAATATTTCAATTATGCATGTTTGCAGGGGCTTGTGCAAGACCTGCCAGTGGAGCGTGCTATTTTGAAAAGATTATTTTTAACGGGTAACAGAAATGTATACTTTCTCAGTCTCTGGTCAGTTCTGCTAACATATTCCTTTCTTTTCTCCTCAACATCATGCTTTTGACAACCTAGGTTTATCTCTTTCTAAAATAAGTGAACTGTCTGAGAAGAAACGATCATTTTTACCCTTACCAATAGGGTGTTTTATTCCTCTGAAACAGTCCAGTGTTGAGGTTAGTTTCCTGTGCACTCTGAATGAAGCGAATGAAGGGTAATTTTCACAGGACTTTAGACTTGCCTTTGAAAAGGTCAGGAGCACCATACAGCTGCAATTTAAAATGGCTAAAGGTAATACAAAGAACAAAACTTGAAGACAGAACACTTCATCATGGTCATTTCTAGGGAAAGCTGGACCTGGGAGCTTTGCTTTGCCTTCAAGGTTTTGTAAAACATCTATATATCATTATTCAGCCCAAATAGCAGTTTAGAGCTTAGTGCTGCTCCAGTTTATAAGGGTGGAGTTAGGAAAGAAATGGAAAAAAAATGCATGATTCAAAGTGTTGACAGCTTAATTGAGATCTGCATTGATCTTTCCTTCAATTTGCCACCCACATAATACAGGAAAACTGGCATATGACAGGGCACTGCTGCTTTTCAGATATTAAGATTGCTGTCTCTGTCCTGTGGACAAGCTCCAGGGCGTACAAGCTCCAGGGCAAATCTTTAACCATATTGTGTAACATCTCTCACATGGCAGTAACTACCGTCAGCTGATTGCAGACAGTGACAGGCTTTAAGCATCTGCCAGCTTCTTCATCTGCTAGGGAATAAATACTACATCGGTCTCTGGTCTGCATAGCACACCCAGCTGGCTATAGTGTTACTGTACGTTAGGCAGGGCTTTAATCGAAGGTAAAACTTTACTCTTCCTTCCCTAATAACAACACTTACCCTGTTCAGCTTTGTCCGAAATAAAGAGTGAAGTTGCTAAATTTCAAAAAAAAAAAAAAAAAAAGAATCTTATTAAAGGTGTGTATCTTATAGAGCAATCAGAAATCCAATCAAAATGTTCTGTAATTACATTTTCACCTAACACTTATAGCAGTGTAATTTCAAGACTGTGATGCTCCTTTGTGGTTGTGAATTCAGGAATTGGGAAACACAGAGCATAGTTCCAGAAAGAGGACAAAACTTGATGATTACAGAGTTTCATTAGGCTCACCTTGCTTTGTGCCACTCTCAGAAAAATCCCAGAGGGAATCTCAAAAAATGAAGATAAAAGCTTACCCTAAATTCCATTTTATGCAGTGCGGTGATAATGTCCAAAGCCTATTTCCTAAACTGTGATCCTGAAGTTTGACTAGATATTAATGTTAATGTAATGTTAATACTGATACTACAATGTAAAGTAGAATGTATAGCTTTTGTTAGTATATTAACTGCAAATAAAAGAATAGCTGTTCTTCTGACTGAAGCAGTCAGTGCTTCAGTATTTTTGAAGAATTTACAAACAGAACCTTTTCCAAGTTAAATAGAAAAACATTTTAACTGCTGTTGGAGATCTATCTACAAAACAAAAGTTTACTAAATGCTGCAACAGATTTTGTTTTAATGTCAACAAGATAATACTTTAAAATATCAATACCAATCATATAATGATACTGAAAACAAGATAATACTAATGGGAATGCATAGATGCTGTTTGGAGAATATATTTTATTCACTATATGAAAATCATAGAATCATAGAATGATTAAGGGAAGGGACTATCTAGTCTAACCCCCCTGCACATGCAGGGTCACCTAGAGCACATGGCACAGGACTGCATCCAAGTGGGTTTGGAAGATCTCCAGAGAAGGAGACTCCACAACCTCTCTGGGCAGCCTGTTCCAGCACTCTGTTACCCTCACTGTTAAGAATTTTTTCCTTAAGTTCCTGTGGAACTCTTCATGTTTCAGTTCCTGGTCGTTTCCTCTGGTTCATCAGTGGCCACCACTGAGAAGAGACCAGCACCATCCTTCTCACTGCCTCCCTTGAGGTACTTATAGACACTGATTAGATCCCTCTCAGCCTTCTCTTCTCCAGGCTGAACAGGCCCAGCTCCCTCAGCCTCTCCTCATAGGGCAGAGGTTCCAGGCCCCTGATCATCCTTGTAGTCCTGCAGTGGACTTTCTCCAGCAGCTCCACATCCCTCTTGTACTGTGGAGCCCAGAACTGGACACAATACTCTAGATGCGGCCTACCCAAGGCTGAGTAGAGGGGCAGGATCACCTCCCTCAACCTGCTAGAGATGCTCTTCTTAATGCGTCTGAGGATCCCATTGGCCTTCTTGGCCACGAGGGCACACTGCTGCCTCATGGTAAACTTGTCATCCACCGTGACACCCATGTCCTTCTCTGCAGAGCTGCCCTTCAGAAGGTCGGTCCCCAGCCTGTACTGGTGTTTAGGGTTATTCCTTCCCAGGTGCAGAACCTTGCACTTGGCCTTGTTGAATTTCATAAGATTTCTCACTGCCCAGTTGTCCAGTCTATCCAGGTCCCTCTGGATGGCAGCACAGCCCTCTAGGGTATCAGCTACTCCTCCCAGTTTGGTATCATCAGCAAACTTGCTGAGGGAGCACTCTGTGCCTTCATCCAGGTCATTGATGAATAAATTGAACAGGACTGGACCAAGGACTGACCCCTGCGGGACGCCATTCAAAAAATGTTCAATAATTATTAAAATGAAATGTTCAATAATTATTATGTTCAATAATTCTTAAAATGAAATATGAAGATACAGAATGTGAAGACCTTCAGCCCTTGTTCTACAGAAATGTAACTAATATTGATGTTGTACAAATTACTTCTCATTTTGATATTCCTGTTTCTGTTAAAAGGGGCAGTGAAGCAACCAATTTTGCACTTTGACTATTTAGTTCCAGATGTAGCCCAGATGATGAAGTTCGCCACAGGCTTCCAGACTGCAAAATCATTATGTGAATTTGATCAAAGTAACAAAGGAACACATGCAGCAGAAAAGAAGATACAGAGCCTAGTCCATGCCCTGCTGAACTGGAACACGTCCTCTCATCCCCAATCTCTCTCGTCTGAAATCCCTGAGTTTGATCCATGAATTATTTTGAACATCTGATTAAGGATTAACCAGGTAGAGAAAAGCTGAAAAAAATGTGATTTAAATGAATACCAGTTGTGACTCATCAATATAATTGTGTAAGCACATTGCTTCCTTTGGCACAATTATATATGTTTCAGCAAACAACATCCAGTCAATGAATGAATGAAACTTCTCTTTTATATCTTAGTATATGCAGAAAAGCATTTGAACAGTTGCAATCTGATTTACTACATGGTGAGCTCTGAAAGATAAATCAGAGCTTAAATTTAAGACTTTTTTTTAGTACTAACCAGAAAAAGGCTCGTAGTGAACAAACACGTGGTTTCTCAAGACTTCAATTAAATCAGGATATGGAAATTAAGTTTCAGACGGATGTTACAATCAGAAAGAATACAAATTAAGTGTTGGGAAATCAACTGTCTGTTGTACTTCATCTTTTAACTGAAAAAATATACCTCTTGTTGCTGTGTCATATTTTTATGATGTGTAGCAATTCTGTCAGAGGTTGAACTCTGAGTAGCTGGAATCAAAGGCCGGCTCCCTTTAGCCTTATCTGATATTTCATGAAATTAAGAGAAAATGTCCCATAGATTTCAAGTCTTTACGAGTATAGAGAGAATTGTTTTAGCATTCTGAATTGCTGCATATAATTATTTCATTGCTGTTACTGTTAGTCCATTTTAATGCTGAGCAACTGAGAAACTGATGCATGGAGCTTTTCAATGGTCAGTCATTAAGCACCATAAACTTTTTTAAGGTAACTAGCTAGGAGAAACATCCTCACATCGCTGGCTAAGTAGCATACTTTGGCAATGCCGATCAGATAAATATTTTATTTATAAATATAATAGGTTTACTAGCAACAACAACAAAAAAAGGGTTGAAAGAGGCATAAGATTAATTGGTGTATTAAATATTGCCGAGGTGATGACTCATTACACCCTTTCTGGCACAAAATATGTTTCAGGAAAACATATGCTCATGTTTTGAAAGCCTTGCAAAAGCCTCGTTGGAATGTCAGGCCTCTTTTGATGAGATCATTTTCTACGTGTTAAATGTATGGGAAGTGAAAGATGCAGATACCCATCCTACAGAGGATTTAGCCAGGGCACAGCTGGTAAAGAAAACAACTTGGTGTAGCCTGGTTACACTTTGATTTGCATTTCTTGATGAGAAGTTCAGAAACAGCTCTATAAAACATCATGAAAGAACACCATATGGAGTTCTGGAGTGCTGAACGGAACAGGCAGATGTGTTGCACCCCGCTCCGCCCCTCACCAAAAAAAAAAAAAAAAAAAAAAAAAAAAGCTGGTTACTCTTTTGTTTTCTATAAAGCAGTGCCTAAGAATAGGGGTTAAATTTTAAGAACTGCATTGGAGTTTATGGCAGCTATGGGACTTCTTTTCATTTTGGGACTATGCAAAAGGATGTAGTCCTGGCCAAAAAGAGCTTTATTGGTCGTGCTCTCTTTGAACATCTGCAAAAGCATACAGAGAAAAACTTAGAGAAAAAGTAATATCAACACAGAGAGATGTTATTTGATACCTGAGCTAACCTATTAATATAAATATCAGTAAATAAATATGGCAAAGGTGTCATTTGTTCACCCACCCCAATTATGTCCCCTCTACCCAGAAGGCTTTTTGCAATAGACTCATTATAATATGAGCTGTGATCTGCATAAAATAGCAACTCTTTATTGGTGTATGTAAGCATAAGCAGAGTGTGTTTTTTTTTGTTGTTTTACTTTATTTTATTTTATTTTTTTTGTAGGAATTCAGGGGCTGGTTCCCTTGTCTCTCATTGTTTCTAGCTTTGGTGCTCTTCATTGTCTGTTGAACGTTGTAACAACTCTGTGATTAAGAGACCGGAATTATCTACTAAGTGTTACTCAAAACATGAGAAGATAAAAATGGAAGGATGTGTTTCAGATCAACACTGATGAATAGTTTATTAAAGTATGAATAAGTGACTGCTAATAAGAACAGAACTGTGGTTTCCTTATGAATATGAACCGGTTAAATGAGTAACTCTTCTGTAAGTTTACACTTGGCAAGGCTTGTTCATTAGTCTGCAAGCAACTTCCTTTCTGCATTCAATGTAGAAGGTCTGATGAGTTAATAAAATGGAGGGAAATAAAAATTCCACAGAGTGATTCAAGCAGTGAAAGCTAAATTATGCTCTTGTATCTTTTGAGACCAAATATTTTACTCGGTTGCTTGCACTCCGTTCCCATTGACGTCAATGGGTATAGCCAAAACACGTGTTAGAACAAAATTTAGTACTGAAAGTTATAATATAACATGCTGCACTGCTGCTTCAAAGCTGCTGATAAAATACTACAAACTGCATATTGAAATGTTAGTCTTTAAATAGTAAGGCAGGTCAGAAGCTGCAAATACACATTACTGTCACAGAAAAAGGTTATTGTTATTATAACTGTTAGCAAAATCTGCTCTGGTTCAAGAAAGATGTTTTATGCCCTGAAATGGCCTTGAGATACTTTCTTATTTCGTCTTTTATCATAACCAGTGTGAAGTCCTAATCTCAATGAAGTCTCTAGGAGCGTTCGCACCAAATTAAGTGGAACTGAGTAATTACTCAAGAATTACTGTGGTTATGGTAAGGGTATATATCATAGTTTATGGAACTCATCATGAAAAACTGATTTTGATTAGTTTGTATTCAGGTCTCCAAAAAGCAATGGCAGAAGAGGGATCTCTTTCTCTGTCACATACTGGCCACAAGAGGCCTTTTTGCATAGTTAGGACTGGGATACCTTATACCCAACCTAAAGTGAATGTACTGAGGGAACTGAGGCTTGGAATGTATGCCCTGGGATGGATATATTCCTCAGGATTAAAGAAAGCGTAAAATAAAACCATTAGAACCAACTCCCATATAGAAAACATTAAGGTGGACCAGCTGGCCATCCAACATGATACCCATACCAGGAAAAGACTAAGGCTGCAGCTCCAAAGAATTCAAGCTGATATGAGCCTACTGAGATTTCAAACTATGACCAGCAACATTTTGACCAGCAAATGAAAACATATAAGGCAAGAAGGTGATCAAGAAAAAAAAAAAAAAAAAAAAGGAACAGGAGAAACGTAGGAGAAACAAATAAAAACAAACCATGAGATACATTTGTTGTTTGTAGTGTGTATCTAGGCGCCTATGAAACTCCCCCACTATTATAGTGTCTGAACATATCTTAAGTATTTAGAAATATATATTATAATTTATCTTCTATTTCTTCCTGTCTGTAAAAAACAAACAAACAAACAAAAACAGCATAGTGATTCCCCACACGGGATTGTTTAAAGATATCCTTGCGTAACTTCTTACAAAAATTGTCTTTCTCTGAAGAAGAGGGGATTTTTTTACTTATAGGTTGAATCATTTTCAAAACCTCATACATTAAACTGGAAAAAGATGTTCTCATAAGGAATATTGCACTGATAATCTTGAAACTGTAGCATTTATAACTTACAAATTACCTTTTGACATTTGATTTTCCTGGGTTGATAATTCTTACACAGATACAATTCAAATTTGCTTGTCTTCCTTTCATGCACATGTGGAAATGAGTATATGGTACTGTTGAAGAGTTTGCAACGAAAGAATAGTCCTGTAGTTGCTAAAGTTGTTAAAACTGTGTGCTCATTTGTGTTTAATAGACATTTAAACTGTTCTAAAATTCATTCGCTAATCCAGAATGTCTCTAGATTTTCTGTGAGGGAAATGAGTAATGTTTATGTCCCAAATTTGGGATCCGCTAGAATTAAAGTCTACAAAATATAGTAAATACGTACACATGCACACACACACAAGCTTAAATCTTAAAATATTTCCTGTTGTGTTTTTGGAGCTCAGACACTGCTTTACTTATCTCAGTCAATTAAAGTTTCTCTCTGCTAATCCATGGAACTCATGTGTCCCTTGAGGAAACCATATCAAAAATGATATTTGAGGACGTGTATAGCTTTCAAATCTGGCTAAAAGAATGGAACCTATGACACACAGTCGCAGTAGATCATGACATTTTGAACATGGCGCAAGAGGACTGGGTAGCCATTAAGCCTGTTTGATGCCGTAAGTGATACTGGCTGTTCAAATACTACCCCAGGAAGAACTGTGAAAATGATGTGTGGATATAAGTCTCTGTTTGACAGAGACTAATTTCAATAAGGAAATTTACCTTCTAAACTTATAGAGCTGAACTAAAGTAGCATCTAACTACTATGATAATGGTGGTAATTGCTCATGCTTTATACCCTTCCATATGAATGATTTTTTCAGGTAAGGAATTATTAATGCAAGAGTAATACCTTTCATTGTCATTTAGCAATGATTAGTCAGATCAGCAGTGAAGGCAGTTGTGATAAATTTATCACAATTTAAGATGTCCTTAAGACAAACACATTCTTGCCATACATATCTCTCACATGGTAAATAATTGAGTATAACATTTTTAGTTTTTTACAACATTTTTGAGCATAAAGCTAGAGAGTGACAGGGAAAAGTCACAGTCTGTCACTGCCTGCTCAAGAAACAACAACATAATGAGTTTATTACCTGGGAGGCAATAACTGCAAGCAATTACAGAAAAACAGAGTTCATAGAAAAGAATTTCAGGGCAAAAGGGAAGAATGAAGGGAATAAATGAGAGTGGAAGTTTGGAGGGAAAACAGATGGTGAGTTGAAGGACTTTTGTTTTTGAGCAGTTCTGAACCACTGTCTCTGCTTCTGAACAACAATATTCAGTCATGCCCCTTCTTGTAGTACACCTAAGGAGTCACAAAATGAAACAGGATCTTTTAGGCATGTAAGGAAGTTATCCATATCATCATGCTGCGTGCTGTGTAGCTCTTTTTCATTGACCTTTCAGGGCGATAGGCCAGATAATTCAGTTAGTATCTCTGTTTCTTTATGACATTCTGCTTGCTCTTATTTTAAATCATGACAGTTACTTTTTGTTTGCTTGTTTTTTGTTTGTTTTTAAAAGCATCTTTTAATTTGCATGCAATGAGAGTCAAGATTTCATCAGCCAACAAATTCAAGTGCATTTATTGGAAAACAAGAATTATATTCCATCTTCCTATTTTATGGGCTCACTCAAATGCTAGATATATACAAAGTTAGAATTTCTGCTTTTTCCCTCTGCATCTTCTATCCACCTAACTTTTATTCCTTCTAATTGCTAATCCTCCTAGTCTTATACAAGTTTTGCAGTCTTTCTTTGGCTCTCCAATCTCTTAGGACTCCTAGCTGCATCTCTGTTCTTTGTAATGAAGTTTCTGTCATTGCCATCTTTGGTGTGAGTGGTCAGAATGCTCATATTTTCCTACCGCTTCTTGGTTATTGCCGATCTGCCAACAAAAACATGTCATCTTTTAAATACAGCTCATAGAAGTTTACTGAGCTGGTGTAGTAGTGGTAAAGGATAGTACTTTGCAGTTACCCTTTTTGCCACTAACAGCTTTCCTCAAACTTTGGTAAATGAATCTTGGGAAGTATTCCAATAGTGACTCATAAATCACCCCAAGTCATTGCACAATTAATTGATGTTTCATGTTTAATCTATGAACACCTCTTTTCCTCTGAAAAAAAAATTGATCAAACCAGTGGGAAAAAAAAAAACACTTTATACTATCTGACAGAAATTTTGTATTCTCAACCTTAAATAAATTCCTTCGAAATATTACTTTCATAACTCTGCAAACAGGAGCTGTATTAGTAAAAATTTCATCCAGAATTTATTGCATAGAAAAATTAATTTTTGAAGAAAATATTGTCAAGAGAATGAGATATTTGTGGAGCATATTATTAATAATGAAACAAGGATCTTCCAAAAACAAAAATAATCTTTCTGGTAGTTGTCAGTGAAGCAGGAGAGTGTTTTTACCTGAATTTAATAGGATAGTTGATGAAAAAAAAAAAAAAAAAAAAGCAAAGATAATCTGGGACTTTGCAAATTTTTGTAATTTTAAACATTAGAGTTTTCTGTAATTGTATCAAGACAGAATCTCCTGACTGCTAATTAGCGTATAAAGCCTTAACCTGTTCCAAAATCAAACATTTGAAATAATGCAAATTGCTGAAAGTCATTATCCTTTATTTTCCTATAAGCGAACAAACAAAAACCTCGACAAAAGTCAACCCAATGGTTTAAAAATATGAAGAAGAAAAGGTCCTTTGCCCACATATCAAACTTTGGAGAAAGCTCATAGTTCATAATGGCATCTTTGCAGCACATAAAGAATGAAATTGTCTTTTTTTTTTTTTTTCCCCCAAAACAACAGCAAAATAAGGTATCCCTTTAGGCAAAAAGATGTGACACAAGGCCAGCGGAAGACCTAGAAAAGGAGCACTTGGGCACTACTGTGGATGCTTGGAAGTCTATCAAATGACAGTGGATATATGTAAAATTTCAGTCTTATTTTCAGTAATGAGAGTCCAACACAAGTTACAAATGATTCTTTAAGTCATAATAAGAAAAACTAAGAAGTCAGACTTCAAAATCAATGAGGTTCTTCTCTATATTCAGGCCAAGGACTGTGAGACCAGACATTGACTGATTTGCTATCTGAATGGACGACTAATGTGAAATCAATTTCTTTTATTGTCCTATCTCTGCATGGAACACGTTCATGATGCACTTGCAAAAAAAAAATTAAAAGAAGAAGAAGAAAATGGACACCTAACTTATTTAAAATTATGTCCCCTAAATGATAAACCAGTGAAAAGTCCAAGGAATGATTAGGTCAAAACTAACACATATAATGGAGCAATGAATGGAGCAATGTGATCACATCACACTACAGCATGTCTTGGGATGGTTTTGTTCACAAAGATAAAATTTGTGTAGTCACTACTAGTAGACAATATTTTGAACTATAAAATTCATTTAAAGTAAAGTTCTAGAAAGAGCAATAGTGACTTAGCTTTGAGCTCTTAACAGCAGAAAACTAAGAAAACTTCTTCACAACAAAGATAATATTTCTAAGTATTGTTGCAGGCAACAGAAATCATAATGAATACTTAGAATATATATAGACATCATTCAAAACCTATTCAAATGGCTGTAGTGAGTCATGAAACCAAGATATTCTACAAAACACCTTAATTCTTATTTATAAAATTGTGCAAAGAGCCTTGTAAAAGAGGTTTTTGAGCCTGATAAAACATAAAGTTAATATCATACTGATGCCCACAGCTATTCAGAAGAAATATTCCAGGCAAATATTGCCATGGTTCAATTTAAGTCACTTGGACCCTATCTGGCTTCTCAGTCATCCATAACTCACTGCTGGTTTGGCAAAAATAGCGCAACAACAGTGAGACCAGGCTGTCTTCAAGTAATAAAAGCACCAAGACAGAATGGCGGAGAAAGAAAGAGAAATCACATTTAAACTGTAATATTCTGTATTCTTATCTCAGGCTGGCCATTTACAGTTAACATAGTTAAAATAATACAAGAAACAGAAATAGAAATAATTTTTCGTGAAAATCTTCAAAAAAGCTCAAATTAAACCTATATTTGTTCTACTGCTAAATTAGCTCAAGCTAAGGGTCTTGAATTATGTTGACTCTAAGTTTAAAGAGTAAACTAACTAGCGCATATGTAGCCTTAATGAGTCGAAATTTTAAAATCCTTTCTCTCACATAAGCAACCCAAATTCTTTTAAATGGTCTCAGTTTGCTCACTTGACCTGTATGTGTGAATAAAGTTCACAGGATCACTGTGTTAATGCAAATGAGAGCACAGTAATGCTAAGGATTAAGTATTTTAGAGTAGAGAGATTTTTTCTAGACGTTACTGTGCCAAAAAAGCAAAATTCTCAGAACAGGAATGTGACATCACGTTATCAAAAGTACTACCAGCTCTAATTACAGATTCATTTTAGGAAGCTGCTTTAAAAGCATGTATTTAATAACAGGTGGTTTTCCATGCAGGCAAGTATCAGCAGTTTTAGCTGATTTTGAAAACTAAAAGTGTTTGGTTTATGTAAACTCTAGCCTTACTTACAAAATACTAAAACAGTACAGTTGGCCAGTATGACACCCTATCCCTTTGCTTTCCAGAGAAACCAAGTCGTTGCATAATCTGAATAATGCCATTTGCAGCAATGTCAAAATATGTAGTGCCACAGCACATAGTATATCATGCTTTTTTATGTATCATCAGGCTTATTTTTTTCCCCACTACTAAATTATACTGCAGTGGTGTGACAGCAAAGTAGGGTGGTGTGACTGTCAAACTAAGAGTCAAATATCACTCATTTTGTGGACGTGGTTGTAAGTTGGCATAAGATAAGCCTGCAAAAATGACTTTTAAAAATACACAGTTTATGAATAGCCGTCAAATCATTATGCAAGTAAAGGATTAAATTCATCAAAATACACATCTGTCATACAGAGCCAACACTGAAAAAATGATTTCTGACACACTGTTATATAGCAGAGGTCTGAAATTAAATAGGCAAATTAGAATCCAATTTATATTTCCATCGACCTCAATAGAAATCAAGAATATTCTTTGTTTCCAGAATTGATTTCTGACTGTAGACACTATGCCTAGAATGAAAAACACCAGATTTTCAGTAAGGCTTTGATTGTATTAAAATTTATGCACAAACTATAGAATTTAAGCTCTTGACATGCAATCAGTCTGTTATTCTGATCCTAAGTTTGTCAAGTCATTAAGTGCATTTTCACTTTAGGCTTCCCTGCTGTCAGTGCAGTTATTCATATTTTGTCCTGTGCCCAAACACTTTGCAAATTGCAGTTCAACTAGCGTTGTTTTTTTTGTGTGTGCTTTTTTTTTACAAAAGTCACAGATTCACTGTATTCAGATTGTTTTTAACAACTACCAAGAAAAAAAAAAAGATTTCCTCTAAAGAAGTGGTATCCAGATGTTTTTGAGGCATTTTTTCCTTCTGCTTCTTTCTCCTTCACCTGCTTTCCATCAACCAGCTGTAAACTGCTGTGCCTTTTCTCTCCTCTGAACCTTACCACCAAATTGCAGCTTTCCTTGCAGCTTTCTCCTTGTGACAGCACTGACTCATCAATAAAACCTTAATAAAACCTAGGAAACCTAGGAGAGATTGATAACTTGTGCTGTCCCCATCTCACATTTTTAATGTTGACTTGCCTCACTCGTAAGAAATTGGGGATCATGCTTCAGAGATCTGTTTTATCCTCTACTCAAAGCCACATAAACATATGAGTTTCCACTTCTGAATTAGAGGCTTGAGACACATCCGCCTCTCAACTATGTTTATTACTAGTGGGCAGAGCTGAATGTGACTCAAACACTCTCTTCCTCGTGCATGCAATGGAGCCTTGCTGAAATACTGCAGCATGGTAAGTATCACAAGAGTTCAGTCTGCAATAACCCACTCAACCCAACCGTTGAGCTGATGCAGAACAGAAACTGGACTGATTTCATGGGCTGTTGGTGTATGTGGACCCAGCTCTCTGACAACCAGAGAGACTACAAAGCAGAATAAGAGCCCTGACTGCTGTAGAGTAGCAGGAACAAACTCGATTGTAGTTTCCAAGACATTAAAAAGTAAAAAAAAAGAGAAAAGGTACCTCCTTTTTAATGTAAGAAGAGTAAGTTCTCTATGTTCCTCCCAAACAGTTTCATTAAATTCAGACACTAAGGTGTCTGTCCCTTCTTCCTGAGCCAAAAGACAGATGACCGAGGGACTGAGCTCACATAAATAGCTTTGTTTTATGCTCTTAAACTGGAAACAGCTTTTGTTTGCTTACATTTTTGGACATGCAGCCAATATCATGTTGCAACAGAAAAGTCAATAAGATTTACACAGGACAGTGCATAGCTAAAGGGTAAAAAATGTTGTTATGTAATATTCGGGAAAGGTCACCTTTATTAATCGAGCTATGCGTTGAAATAAGCATGCACATGTGGCCTTGAAGTTCATTGTTGCAACAGTATTTGACTAGTATTTATGCCTTTTTAATAACAAGTATCTTTCCCAAATCCTGAGGCAGGTGGATACAGTGATAAGATCTCTTTGGAGAAGAGAGCCAAAACAGAGGTGAGCTGAAAGGCCCTGGCAATAACTGCCCATCTAGACTTCTTCAGGCTACTGACTTAAGAAATATTCAAGGAAATGTAGTATAACTCTTGCTGAGTTATCCTTAAATTACATCACTGCCAGAAAGAAAAAGAGTCTGACCTTGCATGTTCTCATGGCACTTCATTACTCTTCACTTCACTGGTCTTCTTTTTTTATAATTGTGTATATAATTTTTATACAAATGATACCCTGTTAAAAAAGTAATTAAATACAGAAAAGTAAAACAGGCTTATTTAATTTTCAAGGGTTAAAATATATATTTTTCTGTAAAGTTGTATGTGTATCTGTTTGTTTGACTTCACATGTCATTTTTTCATCCCATATCTCAAATCAAAATTTACCTGAAACAGGATGAAAAAAATAAATTGGCTCCGGTCCATTTGAAACTGGGCTTAACACAAAGTTTTTCTGCAAATTATAGTGAACCTTTAAATGATTGTTGACCAAGCAGTGAGCTTCAATGAAAATGAATCAGATGTGTGTGTGCTTCTTAAGTTTTATTGCAAATATTTTCCACTCTCCTTGGTGGGCCAACATCATCCTGGGTTTAACTTCACCAAAGTCAGTGAAGTTCTACCAAAGAATAAATTGGCTTGTTAATTTTTAACAGAGTGCTAAAGGAAACTCTGATTGCATCTTGAAACTCTGGCTCTTTACTTTCAAACAGGAAAAAAAAAAGGAAAAATTTATACAGAAAGAACATCGAAACATCACCTACTTAGCAAACTGAATACTAGTCATTTGGGCATATTTGCAAGAGTATTTTTAAAGTGTTTGGAGAATAAATATGTATTACTGAGGAGTTTTTTGGCACTGACACTTGATATCTGGATTGTAGAAAGCACTTCTTTTATTACTGACAAATAGAAAGCATGTGTTTGGCATTATTTATTGTTTTCTATGGAGCATGTGTCAAGATCTGAAAGTGAGCATTTCACTAGTCACATGCTAAGTTTAGTTGTTATAATTGATTTGGCTAATATCTGCCACAATAACCAGTCAGCAGGATTTGATTTGATAGTTTAGGGGACTGGTTTGACACCTTTGGAAATTGATGGTGAGACACTCAGCAACACACTGAGGTAAATACCATCACTTTCTGAATGATTCAGAGCACATTATCCAAAGTATTCATTGATTCTGGTTCTTCCACACTTGAAGGCAGAAATCAAAACTGCCCACTTCACTTGAAAACTTATGATTCAAACACAAATATCTTTAGGAGACATTTTGTAAATATAGTTTTATTATGTTGGTATTATTAAAAGGATATCTTAAAAATACTATCAAGATTTCAAAGCTTAATACAGTTTCTTCCTTAACACAGTTTGTCCTTTTCCTCACTTCAGTATTTTAACTGTAATTCTGAAATTTTTAGAAAAGCTGGTCAAACAAGAGCATTTGTATACCATGACAAATCTCGCATTTCAAGATTATGTTAATTTTGAATTGGCTATTCCATGAAAAACAGTTTTTGTTTTGCATTAGAATGAAAACAAATATTTTGAAGTTTTGCAAAAAATTCTTCAAGTGAATCATACTTTGTGTCTTTTTTTTTCTTTTTATATCATTTTTTTGTATTTACCAATACAGTATATGAATAACAGAAATAAAAAGCCAAGTTGAAATATAAAACTCAAAATTATTATTCCTAATATTCAAAATAGTGTCTAGCATTTAACTAAAATTTCATACAGATAAGTATGCTTCTACATTTTAAAATTCTTTTTAGGTTTTCTTCAAGATAAATACTAATTCAGAAAAATGTTGGTTTGTGGAAGCATTCCATTATAGAAATGAATATTGTATCTATATTCGAGGCTAAAGTGACTAGCAGATTATAAGCACTGTAAGTAACGATTAGAATTGAATGCAGCAGTCTGGGATTTTTATTTGTTTGTTTCTTGTTGGAGTTCTAGTGAGTTCAAACTATTCAAACTACATAGACACACCAATGGCAATTTTCATTAGCTTGAGAAAACACTCAGAGTGGTTGAGATGATCAGCAAACCCTTATTCAGCCTCTGATTTTGCATGTACAAAGGACAAACATTTCATACATGTCAAAAGATACAAATGAAGTATGTAATCTTGGGCTGCATCGGGGGCCTCTGCGCAGCTCACCTGCTAGTGACGTGCCCTCAACCCGTCCAAGGAGCGTGGTGAGCAGCATGGATGGGTATAGACCTGTGCTGCAGTGCGTGCTCCAAGCTTGTTATTAGACACAGCCTCAGAGCCTCTGTAAAATTTCACTGTACAGATAGGGACATTGGTAGAGCAAGCAACGTTGACTCACACAGAATATCTTTTTGTCTTTTATTAAACATAACAGGAACACAGTCTTAATAGGACTGGAATCCTCTTAATATCAAGAAACTAAATGTGGGACCGGTTTAATGAATAAACTGATTTTTTTTAAGTTGTTCTTTATTTTCTTGAATTGGAGGGGAACTCATGTTTCTATTATACAGAGCAACACAGCTATGGTTACCATCTTCCAAAACATTTTAAGAATCTGTAACCTACACTTCACTAGCAAATATTTTGGGGATTAGAATAAACTATGCTCTATTGTTGCGCAATGAATAAGCAACAGGTAATATTTTCAAAAAGAAACAAAGGCCTAAGCACTAAAAATGAGCTACCAATCTGACACCAGAAGCCATATGTCTTTGCATTCACTCTCACTCATTTTTGAAACACAGTGAGTGAGGGACCAACCGTATGACCAAGGAGATCAGCAGCTGGATAAAAAAAACCTCATGGATGGCAGTTTTCACCCATGATATTTATGACTCAGTCCTTCAGTTTAATCCTTAATTTTGCCACTTTGAGGGATTTTTTTTTTAATGAAGATAAAGAGGTAAGAAGGAATTGGAGAGTGAAAAGTCAACTAGTTAATTTTTCTGGGCAGAAGGGTCTTCTGAAAGACTCATTTGAGCTGTATAGCCTCCCGTAGAATTAATGGACTTCAGCAGCACCTGCATGAGAGTTCCTCCCAGCAGTGTTATTTAGAAAAGAGACCATTTCATACAAAGATCCAGGTTGAAAGAAATTTTGGTCCTGTTCCAAGGCAAGACAGGAAAACAAACCCAAAGGTGAGCAGACTGTGTCATATCAGTGAGCATTAAGTATAAAAGACCTGAAGATGTTATATACTTGGCACTGTATGACAGTTTGGGACAAGTTCTGGGAATGAGGCAAGTCTTTTTCTATGTTTTATCCAGGGATATGTTCTTTTCATCTTAAAATGCAATACACTGTGTATGGCTCTTTGTTCATGTTATATAGGTGCTATATAGGCTGTGCAGATAAAGTTTTTCCAGGTAATAATTTCTATTAATTACCCTTAATGACCACTGATACTTAGCAAATTTAATGAGAGGCAGCAACTGCCAGAATCTGTCAAAAGGAGGCAGGAAAGAAAAAAAAAAATCTTAAAATGCTGGAACAGTTAAATATTTGTAGTGCTATCAGCCAGATTAACATTTTCCAGTTACTCTCACTCTGGGTGCCCCTGGTTTAAGGTGCTTGGTTATCTGAATGTGCAGGGCTTGCACAGGTGTGACCAAGGGCAATAATTAGCCCATTCATTCCAGTCTCGGCTTCTCCGAGGGTCCCTGGGGAACATATTACTCCTAACAGGTATTTGTAGCACTTAGTAGTTTCATGTTCAAAGCTGAGTACAATATCCTTACTGTGTAAATCTTTTGGGGTTAGCACTTTGATTAAATCTGAGGCTGCATACGCTTGCCCAGGAAAGATGGGGAAGAGTTTGCTTTGTGCCCACCTGCACTTTTTAAAACTAAGGAGGGAGAGCAATTTTCCTAGGCTACTGGTTGATCTAACAGCTACAGACTGCTAGGTCGTTTCCCAGGAAAATGCCCCTAGATTCATCTAAAAGCTGAAAATTCAGAAAACATGAGCACTACACAGAATGGGTACAAATCCTTTATTTTTCACTTTGGTCTCGGGCAAAATTCCTGCCACAGGCGAGGAAGGAAAGATGGTAGAATTACATGTACTGCAAAACAGCAAACTGGAGATGTTAGAAATGTTTTGGTAAGTGGATCACCTCTTATGATACCTGTTGGACTGTGATACAGTGAAGTTGTGACTGCTGAGCAACAGACTCTCTTACTAGAGTGACAGCGTGAGACCATCAGTTCAGCATTTAAAAATTCCTGTCACACAGTGCCTTATCAGATGGCTATATTTACATTCAGCTACAGGTGTCTTTATTCATAGTGCATGACTAAGAGGGGTGGAGATATGGGAAAAAAAAAATCTTTCTTTCATTTAATTTTAGGAATCAAAATATACAAGTTCAGCGAGGCAGAGCTGCCTGGGTTAAGGTTTCAGAAACATTTAATTTCTCTGGCAATAGTTAGGAAATTTATAACATTTTGAACTCTTGAAAATGTTTGCTTTGCTATTTGGCCTCCAGATAGAGAAAAATCATTCTGTGAGTGTATAAAATTATGATGCTGATTTCTAATGAATCCATGTCTTGTCCTTTGATTCTACTATGATTAAGTGTGGGTCCCAATACAGACCTAATCATATAGCTATGCCACAGATGAATCCCCTTACATCTAACAGTGATTATGCTTAGTTTTGCACATATTTGAAACAAGCATACTTTATCTCAGCTAACACCTTCTAAACTGATGGGCAGGAGAAAAAAAAAAAAAGCACTTAAAGAGCATGGGATACATTCAGCATGTTAGCCATGATTTTCAAGCTAAACTATCTTTTTAATTATATGTGGCTCGAACAAATGCTTGCAAGTTCTGCAGACTGGCTTACACCCAGTGCTGGACACCTGCACAGAAAAATGGTGGGAAGGGGTATCAAAGAAGTGGTCGTGGCTCTCCAACCAGTGACTAATTCTTCCTCCATGTGCTGTTGCATAGGCCTCTGTAGGACTATGATGCTCGTGCTTTCCATAGCTGCCCCAGGCACTTTTCTTTTCTTTCTTTCTTTCTTTTTCTTCTTCTTGTTCTTCTTTTTTTTTTTAAGAACTCCGAATGTTTCCTTTCAGTGAAGCAGAACCATAGAAAATTTGAGACTAAAGAATTTTCTCTGAGTAAGTTTTAAAAAAACAGAAAGGAAACTGAAACGTTGGTTTAAGGTAAGCTTTACTCTCCCCCTGAATTTACCATAGTCAGTTGTGTACATGTCCTTGGTCTTGCTTGCCCTCCTTCTCCCTGTCTCAGCAATCTGGGTGTGCTTAGAGACAACCTCTCACATTTCCCGTAATCGGCCTTGGTGAATCCAGCTCATGCCTTGCTCTGCCACTGCCAGTTTCTTTGCTGGTGTTTGTTCTTTATGGATTTCATGTGAGATATTACTCATCAATATGACTACTCAAATGATTTAACAAGTGAAGTATCATCCAATGAGCACACACTTGTACTTCAGCCTGACTAAGCCAGCTGTCAAGGACAGCAACAGCTGTTGATTCATGAAAGGAATGGGAACATTGCTTTGCTAAATCAGAGCACATCCGGCAGAACATGGCTTAAATGAAAATGACTGACTAGAGCTATGTATCCAATAAGCCCAGGTGAAAGTCTGGGTTGGTTAGGGATAATTTTTCTGTTTACAAAAAGATGTTCTAAAGGGAAAGGCATTATCAGTTTTCTCTCCCTTTACTTTATTTTTTCCTCTGAGATTTTTTCAAAGTCTAGTGAATTTAACACAAGTCCTAACATACACAGCTAATACTACCAAGTGAAAGATTTCCCATACAGATCCACAGAGTCCTCTGCATCTGTCAGTTTTCATCTTAGTTGCTTTCTATTGAGATGCTGCTGCCTCCCTCCTTGTCTCAAAAGGATAATCATACACACCCTTACACAACCATGCTGTCATATCCTCGATCATTAAGTCTATACATGAGAAAGATCCTCATGGAAAACATTTTTTCCATATGCCTCTTCATTATCTGCAGACAGACCCACTAGCTTTGCCAAGCTCAACATCAGAAACAAACTTACTGCAGAGCAGTGCTGAATAAATGTGACCAGCACACACCATGCAGGAAAACGGCATCTCTAAAACCCACGCATTAAAGGCTTTCAAAAAAAGAATTATCAAAATCCCTGGATTGTATGAAAACCCTTCTTATAATGTTCCATGGCAACAAAAGCTCCCACAGAAGCTATAGTGGTGAGACAAAACAACCATCATATACAGGAATGAGCTTGCTCAAGCACTCAGTAAAGGCCCAAGACAGAGAGTCCCTAGAGGAAGAATGTATTTCACAAAGCTATGTCTATTTTCTCAATCCTGATATTCAATGGAGACCAACAGAACACTTTTGTAAGATGATCCTTGACATTAAAGTCATTGACTCAATGGATATGATTTGTGTTTTACTTATGTTGCTCTCTTCCAACTAATACCTCCCAAGGTGTTATTTCATGGGTAATAACATAATTTCTTTTTCTCATAGATACCATTAGTAATTTTTCTCAGATGATTGGTGATTAGAACAGGGTTTTTGTAAGGTTTTTAGTTTAAATTTGGAGTATTTTTTTGACTTTCAGAATTTTTACTTTGAAATTCCACATAAATAATAACTTGACAATTTTGGAGGTTTGGAGATTGGTTATGACTTATCACTGTCGTTCAATTTGTGTATAATCATCATTATAGGTACAATAGCTCTCCAAAGGTATCTCCTATGGAGGTTTCTTCTGGGCATTTGCCTGTTTATACACATTGTTTTCTCCCTACCCAATAGGAATGATACTGGAGCATGAATGAAGTATGTGATATAAAAGATTTCCTTTCTGACTGATGGAAGACATTTCTTGCTGTTGCATATCATGGCAACACTGCAAAAAAAAATGGATATTTTTTCTGTAGTTAGAGGAGATATTACTGCTTAATTTTTTTTTTTTGAGTCTGTTTTGATTTTGCAAGGCATTGTCCATAGCAGGTTAGTTAATCTGTCCTTCAAAAAATAAAAGCGTTGTCAACTTTCTTTTTAAACAAAGGAGGAAGTGAATATGAGCTCACACTCTAAAATGTGGGTGACAGCCTTCCATAAGAAAAGGAATTGTCTAAATTATTCATGCTGAAAGTCTTTCAAGTGAATGAAAGATGTAATTTGTTCTAAAAAAGACAACTGCCTGCTCAATAAAGGAGGACCGATGTATTAAATTCTGGCATGTCCTCATTATACAGATCCCTGTAATAGTGGGCTTTCTGTGATTCAGTTATCAAACTTCAATTAACGTTGTGCTGATCTCCCGCTATAAATCAGACTTGGTGAGATAAACCTTCATTGTCGTGAACAAACTGTTTAGCTTTGTAGGATTGTCTTTTACTTTAGGGTGGTAGTAAAGAAATAACAACAGCAACATTTGAAGAGAGTTCAGATTTTCCATGTCCTTTTAAATACTCATTCTTCACGCGTTCTTTGGTGGGACACATTTTTAATGAACCAAAGCATAAGCATCTAGTAGTATGTGTATAATGCAACAAACAGAATCTCTAGATAATAATAATAAAAAATTATGTATGGCAGGTAAGTTTCTTAATAGGAACTGTGATTGCTGTGATTGAAAAACACATGCCAGGGATCTGATCTTTATCTATGCTGTCAAAGGCAGCTTCTCACTAACTTATGAAGATGTAACATCAAAGTTTCAATAAAAACAAAAACTCTTGTAATCTACTTATTCTTACTCCATACAATGCCTGTGTAAAAGTCTCACTAATCAGCACAAAGTTCACAGCATCTGTGACAATGACATATGAGCTGGTGCATGAGTATGATGAATATAATGTATATAACCAAAGGCCAAAACCATAGTCAGCACTATCAGAGAAGTATATACCAGGGCATATTACAAATTTCACAGATGGAAATAAAGACAAGGCCTGTCTCTCAAGAGCTGGAAATCTAGATAAGCAGCTTACTAAGATTTGGGCTGTATAGGTCAAAAGTATGGACACTGTCACTGAAAAGGCAGTGTGTAAAAGAAAAAAAAAGAAGAAAAACAATCTCTCCTAGTTTTGGCTTTACTGTTATGCTTTTTCCCCACTCTGCAATGCATATGTTATTCTCTGCTCGATAACACTTACGATAGCTCCCTAAATAGGGTCATGGCCTGCCCTGTCCCCACAGCCAGGACTGATGAGCATAGAAGTTTGAATGCGGAATAAAAATAGTTAATTAATTATTCCCCAGAAGAAAATCAGAGAGTTAGAATTCTTTGGATTTTTTTTTTGTGCGTCGTTTTATAAGTTGGGCTCTACAATTCCATGGGATCTCTCCCTCAGTGTGTGCCTTGGTCTGCTACAAGCTATCAGCATAAAAAGGAAAATATCTACTTGTCAGATCCTGGCTGAAATGATTAGCTTTCCCGTTTCATCAATGGCAGTAGACGCTGACAATTAGAAAGTAATTTCTTCAAAGATATGAAATTATCTTCCTTACACATTTTGTTCATCCATTTCACCTCCTTTAATTCTACCATTAATAAAAATCTTCACAGAGAGATGAACATGTAAAGTGATTTTGTCTTCGGATATAATAGACTTTATTTACGGCAGAGTGATTTGTCAGCCCAGAGAAAAGTGGTGCTTATTAATTATTTATTAACCGGCACCAGAAAGAAAGAAAGAAAGAAAAAAAGTAAATAAAGAGCACTATCTATAGTGGGAGGTGGGATGCTGCAGTAGCAATCAGAGAATTTTACATAACTGCATCCCTTTCCCATGGCAGGAACTGGGCATTGCACTTCGTAGCTCTAACATGGGGCTAGGGAGTTTCCTTCCCCTTTCCCTTCGTCTTTTCTTTCCCCTTTCCCTTCCTCTTCCCATTTCCCTTCCTTCTTCTCCTTCCCCTTCTCTTTTCCCTTCCCTTTCTCTATTTCCTTCTATTTTCACTTTTCCTTTCCTTCTTCCCCTTCCCTTTCCTCTTCCCCTCCCTCCTGGCAGTCTACATGTATTTAATCAAATAAAGCTGCAGCAAAGTATAAATGTTCAAAGCAATTTTAATAAATGCTGAATACTTAATACCTGAATGCTGAATAGTTTAATAAATGCTGAATCCCTAATTCAGAATTTTTCTGCCACTTGTGGAATGTAGTTCTGGCCATCACCTTTTAGAAGGTAATAGGCTGTAGCACAGAGTGGAATAAATTTGCTGCCTACATTGTATTTCTTGGGTCTAATAGGTAATTGTTTGATAGATTTGGAAGCAATAAAGGCATTTTTTAAAATTTCTGGACTTCCTTATGATCAATTTTTTTTTTTTTCAGGGAGGAAGAAAGGGATAATGTATGTCCTTGCAGAAGATCTAAGCCAAATGTGTATGTATTTGCTTTGTGCAATCAGACTATATGCAGCAGAGAAACGGGAAAGATAATCATTGAGGAAAAAAAAAGACAGGAAATAAATTTCTCAGCAGGGAAGAAAAAAACACAGACAGAAATTGAAAGAGAAATTTCTGAAAACTTCACTTCTAGGGGAGCTCAGCCAAAAGGTAAAGTAAGCATAAATAAAAATGATCTAGAGAGGTTTCATACATTTGTTTTTTATAGCTATGTTTTTAATTGTAGTTCCATATTTGGTAAAAGGTGTGTTATGTAAGTGAAAAACAATAACTTACCATCTTCTCGAAAACATTTTCATTGTGCGCTTCATTTTTGGATTCTCAGAGAAAGTCTGTGACCTTCCAGGTGTGAAGGGGAATGAAGTGCTCAGCCCTGCCTACTACCTGACTTTGACCATGTTTCTTCCTTACAGTTATTTTTATTCTATATTTCTACCTTCACCCTTCCTAAAGGTAGACTATAACATCTCTTTTCTCTTTTCCCTTTTAATCTGGGCCAATTTGTTTTGTTTGGGACCTATTGTATGCTCTAGATATGGACTTCCTTTCATTTCTCATTTATTTTCTATCACATATATATAGTAACGACGAGGTGCCTCTTTGGGAGCTCTTTGCCTTTGTATTAGATGTCCTAACATGCTTTGCTGAAAGCATGTAGCAGTCTACAGTGCATTTCTATAGGTACCTTATTCTTCCCTTTCCTTCTTTATTTTCCTTTTTATTTCAGACTTTTCTACATTCCTTATCCATTTTAATGTAATTTCATTATTTCCTTGCCATTTCCTCTTAAACACAGGGAGGGAAAAGAAACATGCTGCAGTGATATAAATTTAGCAATTCTTTACAAAAAATGTAGAATTGCTCTGTAGGCTCAGAAACAGAAAAAAAAATTCTTTCTGGATGAGATTTATCTTGTTGTTGGTCTTCCAAAAGCATTGCATAGTCAAAAGCAGAAGGATCAGTAGTATCTCATCCTATAACATTCATCACAGCTCTATATAAACAAATTATGTTTTTAACATATCTATAATGATTACAAGAATTAAACACCAACAGCAACAACAAAAAAAATGACATCAAGTGAGAAGACAAGGAGAAATCAAGAAAAGTTTAAAAATAAGGAAAAATTCTTAAGGTTGTAATAAACCATTTGGCCAGATATAGAGCAAATATTTCCTCTACTATGAAGCAAAGTGTTCAGATACTGTGAAAAATATCCTCATATTTTGAGGATTCTTGCTGTTAATTCAATGCTCTGCACTTTTTACGTTCTTTACGACAGACCTAATAGCAGCCCAAAATATCTTAAAAATAAACAAATGGAAAGAGTCTGTAAATCTAAGTAATGCATTAAGGAAGACTGGAAGACTGACAGACAGACGTATTTTTTCACCAAAGAACTATTTAAGTTTAACAAAATATTAGGAGATGACATTTTATCTGAGAGTTCATTGCACAGGAACTGTTTTATTTTGGCTGATGTTTACACTGGCTAGATGAAGGAATCCCTTCACTGCCACTATGGAGAGAGTTCACCCAGCAATTTTTAACATCATCAAATATTCTGTTTGTAAACTTAAATATGTAGCTGTTTAAGGTAATGTACTTCTTTTACAAATATTCATGAATTTGTTTTAATTGGCCAAGTAATTATTTATGTATTGACCAAGAAAATATTTTTCAAACCTGGTTTTTGATGTACAGAAAGCTCTCTCAAGCTCGTTGTATAAGCTATGTAGCTGGTGAAAATCACCACGGCTTCCTGAAGGACTTTCCCAGTAAACAGCCACCTGGGTACCACTCTTATCTTTAATCTTTCTTTTATGCATACTTATAAATTATTTCTTCAATTTCTTCAGTTAAGTATTTATTTTCTGCTCTGAGAAAGTCATGCTCCTTCACTATTGATATCAAGGACTCTATCTTACTCTGACCAGGCTACTATCAATTTCACAGAAAATATACTTTTCCCAATGTTCCTGGGTCATGAATGGTTAAAATAAAACCTCTCTCTAGCCAAATTGATTGCTACTGTCAGCAACAACCAAAGTTGTCCTTCTCAGCCCTTTTTGTCAGGTCGTAAGAGCTTGCCTTTTGAGAAACTGTGTCTAACTCTAAAGGTGGCTTGGAAAAGCTACAAACTTTAATGATTCTTCTATCTTCATATAGTCTGAATTGAAAAGGCTGGCAGGATGGCACAAAATTTGGTTATTTAGTTTACGCAAAATCTGACAATTCTGTCAAAGCTTCTGATGCTGCTTATACACTCTCACTTATTAATATATGCTGTTGATAGTGTCCCATGCAGAACTTCTTTCCTAAGGTTGAGACCTATAGGTTTTCATGCAAATCATAAAGCTCAAATGCACTGTATTTACCGTGGGAACATTCCTCTTAAATTAAGATGCCTTTTCTTAATGTAATTCCAGAGACACAGGAGGAAGGAAGACAATGTGAAGCTTCCTTCAGGAAGCTGAAGAGAAGCATTCAGGTAGCTTGTGTGAATGGGTAGTTCAAAACATGTGAAGGCAGCAAAACTCTGCTCATAATCCCTGAAAAAAAAAAAGAAAAAAAGATTTATATACTTTGTTTATAGAATAAACGTCGCTTTGTTTATAGAATAAATGTCGCTAAATTCTATATTAAATTACTGAAGCTAGATTTCAGGAACAAGGGGATTCAAACAGCTTAGACCAGTACTTCTAAAGAGAGTAATGAGAGAAATGAGCCCTGTTAACTGAGGTACTCTTGGGTAACTTTACTGAAATTTTGATATGAATACATTTATAAATCAAATATTTGGAGTAGACTTCACTGATGGTATAGCTGTTTCATTTTCTTGTTCACAGATTAATGTATAGCTACTGTATTTTTAATGTCTTCAATACAAAGGTGTGGTGGGGAAGTAAGGAACGAGGCCGCTTGTTTATCCTGTCTTGGCTGTTAACATTAGTTAGAGTAAGTCATTAAACTTAAATGGAATTGTTACGGCATAAGAAACTTACTTTTGGGGCATTTAACATGTTAAAAGGTCACTGTTTTGACAGCCTTGATCATAGTTCTGTAGGATAGTCTGCCAAACAAGTACCTGTTTTTTGAAATGAATTGAAGAAACATTTATAAGTTTTGCAAACTACACTGAATTTACCAGATGGGGAGACGATAAACTCAAGATATTATTGGTAATATTGTGAGGACATTACAACAATGAAAAAGCACTCTCAAATATTTTAGGGGAGGTTAGGTATTTTAGAATGTGTTTATCATTATTAAGACCTGGGCAAAATATCAATAACTCTTCCATTTCTCTGAGCACTCAAAATCCTTCTGACAGAAACAAATGAAATGAGAGCAAAAGGAACATTATTCTAGTGACACAGGTATGATCCAAGTAGTTTTGTATACCAATATGTAGACAGTCCTACAATGGAATTGGGAAGGGATTGTGATCATGGAGAGATTTATTAAAAATTATTAAAGTTTATTAAGACTCATCTTTAAAAAAAAAAGATTTTTCTTCTAAATATTTACATTCACTACATTTAGAGGCCTTTTAAGTGTGAGACTGAACTCCACTGAACTCCACTGAACTTGCAGGACTCTTGTAGGTCTTCTGTCTTGCATTTCTTGGATCCACTTCATTTTCTGAAATGGTGATGCATACCTGAATTTGGGCATCTATTTAAACTTCCATTATTGTCAGTCCATGCAGTGAACAGATTCTGGAAAAAAAAAAACCCAAAACTTTGTTTTGTTTTTGATCAGTATCAATTTGGAATTTAACAACTCTCCTGACTTTAAAAAAAATCATCATTTTCCACGAGAAGACAGTAGAAAAGGCAATCTAGGGAGTAGTAATCTTCTGACAGTAGTCTGTCATTTCCACGGAAAACCATTCATCACCTTCATTTATCTACATATATATGTATTCAATCAGACAAAATATGTAAGCTGAAGTTTTTGTTGTTGTTTTCATTTAGGAAGTTCATTGTCCCAAGAAAATGCTTATTTATTCTGTCCATTCTTGCAAAAACCTATTATATCTTTCTTGTCTTATGGAAAATCAGTAATAAAGATTAATCATCCTATAAATCAAAGTCACGCTATGTTAAAAATAGAGCATATTGAGGAAATTTTAGAAGAAAACAGGAAAACTTTAAGATTTTCAAGAATTAACAGTTGGTTTTCATTTACTTTCCTATAATTATACTCTTCTGTGTCCTGTTTGCAGGCACTTACAGAATAAAGGCATTTTGTAGCAACTGATAAATCATAGCTGACAATCAGACCTTGCAGGCTTAAACACTGTTGAACTCTCTGAAACCAAAGTGTATATTAGAAGCATTAGTGGTAGTTACATTCATAGAAACACTTGCACTCTACATGGCAGAAAGATTCCTTTATTTTGAGAGAACAGTTGTAGCATATATTCTACAAGAACTTCCTGGTGATGCTTTATAGTTTGATGCTGACAACTTTGGCCATTTTTATACTTGTACTGGAAGGATCTTGCTACCAGAATGCCAAGTCAGCCTCTCTGCACACTCAATAGCACTGTTCTGTAAAATCATTTATAACATAGACCATCCCTGTATATGCTGGCTACAGATACATCCTGCTAGTGAGAACACCATATAAAAAGAGTTCCTTTAAAAATTGTTCCAGGACAAGAATAGACCAAGCATTTTTTTCCTAGTCTACTTGTTCAGATTACAAAGCTATATATATACATATATATATATATATATATATATATATATATATATATATAAATAGTTTTAAAACAGAATATGGTAGTCATCTTGTTATCAGAATGTTATTCTCACCTAAGGCAGAATATACCAGAATAGGACAATATGTTTTGCAACACTAGATCATGAATCTCATGGCTACCATGCTGGGGGACCTCAACAGGCTGGAGGAATGGGCTGTCAAGAAACTCATGAAATTCAATAAAGATCAATGCCAAATCCTGCTTCCAGGAAGACTGATTCCCTTGCAACAGTAGTGGGGACTGGCAAGGTGGAGACTGATGGGCTGGAGAGCAGCTCTGTGGAAAAAGGCCCTGGGGGACAGCAATCTGAATGTGGGCCAGAAGTGCGAGCTGGCAGCAAAGATGGCCAGCAGCAACTGGGGCTGTATGAGCAAGAGCTCAGTCTTCAGGTTCAGGGAAATGATCACCTCTCTCTGCACAAAGCTTGTTGGACCACATCTTTAATAATGTGGTCCAACTCATGTGGCCAGTTTTAGGCCCACAGTACAAAGAAAACATCAGCAAATTGGGTGAGTTCATGGGCCACCAGAATGTTTGGACCTAGAGCATTTGTTCTGTGAGGACAGGCTGAGGGACTAAGTCTGGTCCAGCCTGACGAAGGGATGGCTGTGGGGGAACCTCACAGCTATCCCCAGTACCTACAGGGAGGTCAGCAAGGAGATGAAGCCAGGCTTGTTGCAGTGGTGCATGGAGAGGGGACGCAAGGCAGTAGACAAAAGCAGAAGTAAGAATTATTCAGACCAAATGCAAGTGGAAACCTTTTTACCTTCAAGATAGGAAGGTGATGGAGCAGAGTTCCCAGAGAGGTTGTGAAACCTTGGTGGTTTTCAAGAATCAGCCGGAAAAAGCTCTGAGCAACTTGGTCAGATGTCAGACCTGGCCCATCTTTGAGCAGGATATTGGACTAGATACCTTCAGAGGTCTCTTCCCACTTGGGTTATTCTGTATCTCTTGCCTCCAACATCTTGTTATTCATATTCTGAATTCATGACAAAGTTATTCTGAAAACATTTTATAGTTTTTCTTTTCTGCCTCCAGCTAAAATGACTAGACATACTGAAAGTACTTTGTTTTACTACACCTATTTCTGATCAAAATAACTCCTTTCATTAGTAAAACGGGTCTATTAATTAGATGTCGCATAATGTTCATAAGGTCACATTTTTAGATGCTTTCCTTCTAGTTCAATTTCCCTGTATATTAGAAGATTATTCAGATTTTTCTTTTGTGCATTAGAAGTTTCAGACACTATGATTTCATTTTGGCAAACTGAGTGTTTCAACATTTGGAGTGAATGTCTCAGCTGCCTTATCAGCTGTTTCTTAAAACATCCAAATCATTTTGCTTCCCAAAGGTAGATAAAATGATTCCTCTTTTGGACTGAGAGAGTAATGTTTACTCTCTTTGTTGATCATTGCCTAGAAATTTCTTTGCTTACTTTATTGTATTATCAAATTAATTTGACTTATTTGTTGGTACCCTCTCTGATGCCATTAAGTGAGACCTGAAGAATTACACAAATCATGACAAGGTAAAAGAAATTCACATGCTTACTACTATGACTTAATGTAATGAATTATCTTTATCTTTTTCCAAGTAATATATATATTTTATTTTTCCGCTAGTAGTTTAATTTTCCTAGTTACGCTCTCTCTGGGAAAGAATTTTTACTAGTGGTTTGTCACTTTATAAAAGGTCATTTCCTATCTATTGCAATACTTTCTTCCACAGAAAGTAAGAGACTTTGATATGTTTTTTTTTTCATTAAGGTCCTTAGCTGCTGTCTCTATTTTTCAGTAACAACATTGTCTGCAGCTGCAAAAGAAAGCAGATATATCAAACACGATACCACTGAACATGTATGCCCTTTGCTCAGTGTTGCTTGATGATGAGCAAAAGCTCTACACTGTCAGTTTAAACGCATATTCCCAAATTCCATCTGTTTGACTTAGCTCTTCTTGGAAAAATCAGACTCAGTGAAGAGCTATTTTTCTCACACTCCAAAGACAGAGAGCAAAGCCAATTAAACTAGTCACTGTGATATGAAAGTATTCTTCTGCTGTTTTTTTTTTTTTTAATTATGTTTAATCTAGAAGTCGACTAACATACATTCAATGGACTTTTTTTGCAAAACAGGTTGGCAGCATTCTGGGAGGACAGAAGATTTACTTCTGCTATGTTGGTAACCTAACCTTAAGGCAAGTGAAGATACAATATTATTTTTTGGTAAATTTTTGGTCTCTTTTTGGTAAAATGTTCTATTTATAGCTATCATCTCCTTTTTAGTAGAGTTGTTCAAAAGCTTTGGCCCTGTTGATGCACTTTCAAATGTGTTGCAGGAGTGCAATATCTACATTCATTTGGAAAGGTGGCTCCAGGAAGTGCAATAGATGACAGCAAAACAGGGACAGATCCTGCAACAAGTCAATAAGGTTATTAACCTGAGCTCTGAAAGAAGCTCATTATAGTTCTTGATTTTCTGTATTTTCAATGAACCAGATAGAAAACAGTACTTTCAGTCTGTCAGAGCCTGAGTGGAACTGAAAGTTCAAAAGTTTTCTTTTTCGGGGCAAGGTGGAACAAAAACAATTTATGGAACCATGCAAATTACTATGGAAGCAAATTGTCATCCTCAAGTCAGCTGTCCCTGGTGAGGGTTGCTTCCCGAGCTCTTGTAATGGAGAACATTTAACCAATCTTCCCACCAGGCTGCCAAATATTTTCTCATGGAATAAACAAGTGGTCTGATTTGCATCCCCACCCCGCACCACACTTTTAATATCAGTTTCTATGGTTAGGGTAAACAGAGTGCTGCTGCAAGAACAATGTGATCCACGATGCATTGTCTACTGACACTGACCTGTTTTCAGAAAAAAGAAAAAAAAAAAATTGATGGACACTCTTTCCTAGTCACTCAAAGACTCCAAGTGGCCACTGCTAGAAAACAAAACCAAACAAGCAAACAAACAAACCCTCACAGTATTTGGACCTATCAGCTACTAATATGAGATTTGAGAGGTAAAAAAAGCATGGAAACTAAATCAAAATAAGTCAAGGTAGCCAAATGGCCCCAGTTTCAAATGAATGTAGGCTCATTCTATTCTGAGTATTACCAGACAGTGGCTGTTCTACAGAACTCTATATGACTCTGAGAAAATGGCTTTTTTACTGTTTCGATTTATAAATGCAAAGATCTGTTCAGTCATTTCAAAACCAGGCACTGTGCTGCACCTGCAAAACAGTTGCATATCTATACACATACTCCCAGTAATTGTAAGATAATGACCTACTGATATCACAGACATTTTCCCTAGACTGATCACACCCCAAAGTGACCGGTCCCGTGCAGTTGCTTGATGCTCTTTGCAAGTTTACTTGTGTAACTGTAGTCACAAAGAACTCATGCATATCAGTATTTGAACTGCATCTGCAGACGTGCGCTGCATGTTCTCTTTCTCTGTTCCAGTACTCAGAATGTGAGATCTTAACTGGCTTTTGACATAAACTACTAATTCTGTGCCTTTGGTGTGCATTAGGCATGCATGTTAGGCAAACTATGATGGCTAGGCTGGTAATCATCACAGACATATATTTCTTTTTGAACACAGCAAATACCCTCATATTTCAGGTACTTGCTGTCACCATCGATGCAAATTGAAAACAATAAACACAATCTAAGACAGTGACAACAGATCTGATTGGGAGGATTTTTTGAAAGAAACTGCTTCAGTCTGCATTGCCCCTTTCAAGCTTTAGGCAAATAGCACAAGTTTTTCTTAGGCGGGTTCACCATTTGTGAAAGGCAGAGAACTTTCTGCACTGTATCTTTGTGCTTCATTCAGTGACCATATTCAGTAAAATATTTAAGGGGATTTAAAAAAGACAAAATAGACATTTAAAGCAGGTGCTTGAGAGTCCAGAGCTAGTATGTCAGCTTGCCTTGCAGTGCTGGGGAATCTAAGCACATCTGAAGGGGGTTCACAACAGTCAGTATGCTGAGCGTGCAGCCATCTAGAGCTAGGGAATAGATGATACAAATCACAGGGATTCAGCTTTCCTTCATTCCGGAGTTAAGGTGACATGGCAGTAGCTCTGTTCCGTTGGGATCTAGAGTCTGGGAACAACTCTTGCAGGAAAATATTTCAAACTGACTGACTGAAAGATCTCGTCTCAGTACTTTCTTCAACTAAAGGGATTCAAGCACTATGTTTTGATGAAAAATGTCCTAATATGTTGGTGATAATAACTTAAAGGAAATAGGAAGAAAAAGGAGAGAAAAGGTTTTTGCTTAGTGTCTTGGGATCTTATGAGGGGTAACAGGTGTAAGTTGAAACACAGGAAGTTCCACCTCCATATGAGGAAGAACTTCTTTCCTGTGAGGGTGACAGAGCACTGGAACAGGCTGCCCAGAGAAGCTGTGGAGTCTCCTTCTATGGAGAGCTTCAAAACCCGCCTGGATGCCACCCTGTGCCACGTGCTCTAGGTGTCCCTGCTGGAACGGGACGGGGTTGACTAGATGACCTCTAGAAGTCCCTTCCAACCTCAACCCTTCTGTGATTCCATGATCTCATAGTGAACCTCTATCAAAACTCGCTGTAGACACCTTTTCTGTCCCTTAAATTATGCTTTACTGATTTGAGAAAAAGTCTCAGTCCTAAATCCTATGCTTGAATCCTAAAACCCCAACTTGGCTAATAGTCCATGTTGTACTATGGAGGGTTTTGCAGTTGAACTAGATCTCAAGAATGGTATGGTCATATTAGTATTGCTGTGCATCATTGATAGTATGTCCTGCTTCACAGCAGACTTGACACAGCTACTTTGCTTCACGTGCAAATGCAGCCTGTAAAGCTTGCTGGGCAGTGTAGCTATACCCTAAGATTTGCATTAACAAATGGGATTACTCAAATTGGATACTTGTCCTTTGAGCCACCCCCTGAACAAAGTCCCCCATGAAGGCCTCAGCAGCATACTAAAGACTGCAATCTCAAGTACAGATTCACAGGGAACGAGTCCATAAAAATGGAATAGGAGAGAGGAAATAATACCTGCTCATTAGTAACAGAATTTCCTATCAAATACAGGTAACTATATTCTATCAGAAAAAATCTATTTTCATAGTAGGTCTTGGATTCCTGTTGTTCTTATAAACTAGTTATAGTCCTAGTTTCTCTAACTTCTGCTAAAAAATGTTAAGCCTCTACTGGATAAAAAATTCTATGATAAATAAAAATGAAAAGCAGATAGAGTGGGTAGATATACATGTCAAATCCTCTGATGTGAGTTAGATAACTTATCTGTTAAATTCTCCTTTGATGCCCCAGTCATCTTTCCTCTACGTCTTCAAGCTGTCCTGCTAGGTAGGGAGGAGACAACAACGACTACTTTGCCAAGTGGATTAGGAGAGGTTACTCCAGGAAGCCCATCTGAGCCCATTTTGCAGGGTTGTATCAGCTGGAAGAAGAGTTCTCCTTGCTAGCTATAGTCCCTCCAGCTTAACTGTTTAGATTTTTCAAGCAAATAAACAGCACCTAAGGAAAAGAAATTCCAGTGGCTCCAAACAAGATAGGGTCTTTTAAGCACGCTGTTTCGCTAGGCAGAGGCCATTTTAAATATTTAAGCAACTTTACACAATCATAAACTACAGTAATCTCAGGTTTAATGTACACATTTAGAGTGGCAGTTTTCTGGAATCAATTTGAGAACAAAGAAGGTTTACCTTTCTTCAGTGTATATCATTACCACTGACAGCATCAGTCCTCTTCTCCTTTACAAGTGTAAATCTGTAGCTTTGTTGAAATTAATGGCTCACACCAGCACATTGTTAACCTGCAGGGGAGAATGAAAATCTAGATATCTATGGCAATAAAACCCGCAAAGCTATGGAGAGCTTAATTACCACTTCAGACCCCTTCTGCCTTCTAGAATGCAAATCGAATGATTCATTGGCGCATGGTATGTCAGGTAAGGCATGCTGAGGGGAGCAGACAGGAACAGCAAGCCCTGGTCAGCCTTGTAACTAGCAACTTTGCCACATGTTAGTTCACATTATTTAAGGGAATTCAGATGTTACAGACCCAAGTTTTACTAGAAATATGAAGGAGATAAAGGAAGAGTAGTAAGAAGCATGTGTTTTTTTTAATTATGCCATGGATTTGCTTTCTAATGGTATCCTGCCAGTAAATGCCATGCAAAGCTGATGATATGTGATCCAAGATGATGCACAGATGCTCTTTTATAGAACAGTGGTACATGCGTAGCCTGTACTACACATACAACACATGCATTTCATTTTGTAAATGCTGTTCTGCCAGATGCACTCTTCTCTTCTTTTTTTTTTTTTTTATTTTCTTTTTTAAACTTCACAACTTCACAGAGTCACAGGAATATGATCTATGTTGGAGAATTCCTATATACCCATTCCCACCTAAACTGAAACAAATATTCTGGATGCTTCATGCAAGTTTGCAGCCTCTGTTGTATAGATATTTATATCGCCACTGAGACTCTGCAGTCAACAAAGCTAACCACTACATTCTCTACCCTCCATAAATCTACCTCTCCCCAGTGCAAGTCTAGACAGCAAATGCTGGCATGGAACTGGACTCATTCCATAGATCCTCCTCTCACCTTCCCACAAGCTCACCCACGTTAAGAGTGTGGGTTAGTCTACTTCGAACTTTTCAAATACTGTCTGAAAATAAAACCATGAACACACCAAGAAATTCTGTTCTGCTTCCTTCCATTTTGCTTCTCTTCAACAATAAACAAGTGGCATCAACGAATCTCTCCTGACAGCTTCAGAAGATCAACCTGTTTTTAAATGAATACATAACTAAAACAGTTTCCATTTGTGGTCAATGGAAAAATAAAAACTCATTTTAAAACATTTAATTAGTTTTTTTCCTCCTAAAAAAGAAAGAAAAGATTTTATACTGTAGCAAAGAAATTAATACTGCAGCAATCTTTATTCATCTTAAAAAAGGAAAAAGTAAAATAGAGTCATAATGCTACAAAAAAAAGGAAGGAAAGAAGGAAGGAAAGAAGGAAGGAAAAGGAAGGAAAGGAAGGAAGGAAGGAAGGAAGGAAGGAAGGAAGGAAGGAAGGAAGGAAGGAAGGAAGGAAGGAAGGAAAGGAAGGAAAGGAAGGAAAGGAAGGAAAGGAAGGAAAGGAAGGAAAGGAAGGAAAGGAAGGAAAGGAAGGAAAGGAAGGAAAGGAAGGAAAGGAAGGAAAAGGAAGAGAAAAACCTCCACAGTTCTGAGACCAGTCTCAGGCTGTGGTCTCTGCTTTGTTCTGGTTTCAATAAGAATTTATTTCAGCTGAGCAAGGTAGGGAGTTGTTACCAGCAAATGAGAAGAAAATAATATATACATTAAGTATACAGCATGTTAAGAATGTTTTCTGTCATAACCTGAATACCATCATGATGTGATGATGCAACCTCTGTTCATCTTCAGTGTCCCCCCAGGGCTTCAGTACCCGGAGGGACCCACTCAGCTCTCACCCCAACTCTCAAGACGTCCCTCTCTCTCTGTATTCTAAAAGACAACAAATAAAGTAGCCTGCCAGTGCCTTTTCATTACTAAAACATTTGAAGCATAATGTTCAAAGGAGAAAAGGGAATACCTGAGTAGGAAAGTTCCTGAGCGACCACCTTTCTTTCTCCAGCACTGCCACTGAGGTATGGCCAAGATCATTGCAGTACAGCCCAGGGCACAGGACTTGTGTCCAGTCTCCAAGCTCCTGGGAGAAGGCTTGGAGACTGGACACCATCCTGCACCAGGAACAGAGCAGTGAAAAAGGCTTTTCCCTAAAGCACTGTCTCAAGCCCTGGGCAGTACTCCTCACGCTAAGCCATTGGGTCTGGTAAGGGAGTGAGACGGGATTGTAAGCAATATAAACAAAGAAGTGGGATGTGTGTGTGTGTGCGTCTATATTATAGCTATATAACAGAATCAAAAAATTGAATGAAATTATCAAATCAAAATGTGAGATGAGGGAAACAGTAGCATCACTCTGACTGCCAAGAAATCCAGCAGAAAGGTCTCTGGCATCTAAACAACCAAGCAACCTGAAATTGGACATTGCAGTGTCTTCCTGGCTTCATTACAGATCCTGCTGAATGTAAAAGTCAGCCCAAGTTATACGGTCTCCTGAATGGCAGTAACTGTATGATGGCAAAGATGTTACCTACGAAATGGCGTTTTTTCTTTGCATAACCGGCATTTTCATAGTTAGAATTGCTATTGCTAGTATTCAATCAAGCAATTGTTCAAATGCTTCATTGAGAACTGTTTTCTTTCAAAGTTACAAGTACACCTACCAAATGAACCTGACCATGGGGTGCAGGAGGTAGCTGGTTTCTCTATAACATGAACTGTGGAAAAAACATATGCACAGTGCATTGCAGCTACCATGCCAAAATGTTGTTAAATACAGTAATATTGTGCTTGAAAACAGGTAATGGTGGCTAGGTAATTTTGTGTGCATATGTATGTATCTACACCCACTTGTGTAGGTACAGTCAGAGGTTGTCTTGTTTGTTAATAGTAGCAGCCTTCTCTTGCAACCTCAGCTCCTGAGCAATAACTGCTATTCTAGCATATTCCTACAGCACTGATATCTCAGGTTTCAAATGTGAAATATGCTAAGGATTTTCTTTAAGTGATGGACCCAGGAAGAAAAAACAAGAGGAGTAAATTGAGGTATAGAGGGACAGTGACGCATCTGCAACCCCTCATTAGGCCCACAGTAAACTAAAAAAAAAAAAAAAAAAAAAAAAAAAAAAAAAAAAAAAAAAGGTCTTTTTGGATTGCTAGTGTAGCCTTCTGCTTCACAGACACACAGTCTCCTTTGCCAGCATGCATCTCACAGTTCCCCTCCAACTACAGTATGGTTTTAACTCCTCCTTCAGCTAGGTCAGGAGGAGGAGCGACATGGGTTGTGCCAAGGCCTGAAATGGGAGATGGGTGTAAATGGCAGATAGCCAGCCACGAGGAGACATCTGGGATAAGACAAGGCACTAAGGTGTGTTGTACATAGTTATGAAACTATTCTACCTTTGTTTTCTGTGTAACGTTATATTTTTAAGAACTGGGCCTGCCTGAGGAGACAGTAGTTGTTTTGTTCTCAGAATTGCTGTAGCCTCGGGGTGTCGGGGTGTCAAAGTCATTTAGTGCAGAGGGTTGAATTCCATGTTAAATTATGGTTCATGGGTCATAGTATAAATATACGGATTGCATACTTTCTAGCACAACAGTATCCCTGTGATGTCAGTGGAAGTTCACAGTTCCTCTTCAACTAAGCATTGCTTAGTTGAAAAATTTGCTCCCTTTTAAGATCACAGCTACCCAAACTCTGTATTTCCTTCTTTTTACCAACTTCCAATTCCAGTTCCTTGAGAGATATACTTCTGTCTCTCCCATTCCATGCTGAAAGAAAATCAGTGCTGACACTGAAATGTGTTCGAGGAGATTCATAAGTCTGTCAGTGTTTCAGGTTGCCAGTGAACTTTCGTGCATCTGTTATTACTGATGCAGAGTCATGTTTGGAAACCTTTCTTTGTAATCAGGAAGGCTAAAATATGGAAGCAAGATTTTCTATCCTGTGGATCTAGATATGGGCTGAAGGCTATGTTTTCATTTCCTGGGTGTAGCATGAGCAGAAACAAATTTACCGCTTCACCTTAGTAACTGGATGTTTTTCTTCATTTGGCATTGGATCTACTTGAAACACATATGTGTATGTGATAGAGGAACACTTCCATGAACACTGAAGTCTGCTTTTTTCTGGATTTGTGCCTTACGATTGTCTCACTTTGTTATACAAGAAAGCTCAGTCTTTGGAGCGATTCCCCTTTGACTGAAAGTTTCCTAAAGTGTCTCTGCCATGTGGATTCTTTGATGTCTAATAATGCAATGGATCATACTCTGCCTTAGTCTCTATCTCTCTGGTTGCATATTTCCATAAAACAAAAATGTAGTTATTTTGAGGCCTCCATTTTTTTGAAGTTAATAATTGTGCAGGTGACAGAGGACAGCTATTTTGTTTTGCAGGGAAATAGGAATGAGAATAGGAAGGAAGGACACAGAAAGAAGGATGTAACTCCGTGACATGATTAGGTAATCTTTATGCTGCATTTAAGACACTCTAAATGCTCACATTAACATATGGTGGCTGTCTCCTAACAGAGCATGAGCTGCCTTATACATAAAAGAGCGGCTGAATTTCCACACGGGTATGTGTAGCTGCATAAATCTCTGTATATTTATGGCCGTAAATCTCAGTTTTAGCCCTCTTGTCTTGTCAGCTCATCCCATTCCCTCCTCCTTTTCCTCATATGGGATGCGGATGTTGTAAGAAGATGTTGAGATTGGAGCATTGATTTTTCTCTTCTCCCTCACAAATGAGCAGGAGATTGCTTTTAAAGGTATTAAATGGACACAGGTGGGACTGTAAACTTAAGTGCCTCCACATGGAACATCTGCTGCATGGTCTCCAGTTCCTGTTATCTTTATAGCAGAATTTGATCTTTTAACCTCTTCCCTGCCAGCCCCCTCCGCGCCTGCGCGCAGAAGATGTGCAGTGGCTTTTCTTTGATGTCCCGGTAAAGCCACAAAGGACCCCTGTGATGTGACCAGCATATGGCGCGGTGCTCGGAGCGGTGGCGAGCCCAGCAGCTCCCGCAGGTGCGTGGGGGAGGACGGCAAGTGTTGCCCAGGTGCTCGCCGCAGATAAGAGGATTCCAGGCGCACCACAGGACATGCAACATGCCTGTTCTCCCTCCTTCTCCCCTCCTTGCTGTGCTTCACCCCCCCCTCCCAGGGAACTGGGATATCTATTTATGTGGATAGTCCAACCTAACTAACATGATCTTAGCTGTTTTAGTTTAAATAATTGATTTATTACCTCTGGAACCAGTGAGGTGACTTTTCCTTTCACCTCCGATATCCTTCCTCTTCCTGCTCCCACTTCTTTCAAGTTTAGGTGCAACATATAAACTTGGCTATGTTAACATATAGTTAACCTCTTCGTGACTGCCCCGCCACTCCCCGACAATTAATGGAAGAGCCATGTGACATTTTGTTTGGAAGTCCTCATGGAGGATCCACAGTGGATCCGTGTGCTAGAGCCACAAGCTGACTGCCAGGTAAAGCATTTGCATTTTTTTTTTTAATGTGCTCAGCCCCAAAAGGATAAAAAAAAGTTTGAAGACAATTAAAATGTTTGATTTAAATGTAGAATTAGATTGTAGATGCAAAATGAGTTTTAATAACAGTTGCTGAGTGTGTTTAAATGCCAGAACCGTCCATGACCCAACAAGGCCACCTTGTGTAGACAAGGCCTAGCATCCAGCCACGGGGCCGCTCATAAATGGATTTAATTTTCAGCAGTGTTGTTTCAGCACCACATGTGCACTCAGCGCCTGACCAGCAGCCTTATGGCTGGTTGTGTTTAGATCACACGTAAGTCTGTGATCAAGAAGGTGAACCATCAGTGCCAAGCTAGAAATCCCCAAATAAGAAAGACCTCAGTTTTCTTCGAAAACCCATGCCAGCGCCTCTCATTCTGTCTTCCCCTTGCCAAGAATCAGAACCTTTGCTTCTCCTGTTCCAGTTCCTCCAATAGTGCCTGTCTTATTGCAAAACAAGGAAAGTTATATCTCAGATGCAAGTAGGCTTGATGAGTAGCAATTGGGAAGGAAACAAGTACATGCGGATCTTAAAATGTGTCTCCGAACCTCTGTGTTTTTCTGTATGTGATTTGTACAGGAGGAAGTGAAATTCTTCCAAAAAGTGGTAGCACCATTTGCATTGTAGTTTGGGATGCCCAGTAGCCTTCAGTAGTTTTTCCTTCTGCATTCTCTTTGCTTTGGACTCTTTCCACTTCTTTCCCAGGCTTCTCTTTCTTGTGTCATTTCCCTTTTTTCCTTCGTCCTTTAACTTAAACACCGTCTAGCAAAACCCCAACCCCACCCCAGTAGTTTAAGAAAGCGCTGCTTCCTTTTAGCCCAAAAAAAAAAAAATCCTAACAACCAAATATCCTTCAATGAAGACAATTTATGCAAACCGTCATTCTGCCCAGTATGTATTCCGGCGCTTCTCTCCAGCCCATTGTCCAACTTGTTTGCTTAGATTACAACTCTCTTTCGGATCATAAATCTCTGGCTTTGCCTGTACTTACCAGAAAGGACACGTTGCGGCACTCTTTGGGCCCCTGCGATGTCCATGTTTGATGCTGGGGAGAGCACTCCCTGGCTTTCATCTGGAGCATGTACGCTCAGGAGAGGTCTCCTAGGGAGTGAGGATACAGCTGGTGCCGGCACCCAGAGCTGGGGACTTGGAAGCTCCAGGGTTCTGCAGGCTGGACGTCTCCTGCTCCGCGTGCAGTGCCCGGAACAATGGCATTTTTCTGAATTGTTCTTGTTTAGCCCCCTGGCAATCTTGTAATATAAGTAAATAATTCTGTAAGAACATATGCCTGGCTATTATTTGCTGCGTAAGCACTACTCATGAACATTTCAGATTTTTTAACTGCTTAGTCTGTGTACTAGGTTCAGTATTAGGAAAAAAAAATATTTAACCAACAGTTACATTTAAAAACAACTGCAGCTTCTGGAGTAATAAATGGGAAAACATTTCTGGAAGGATTTTTTGGATACCAAGACCTGGCTCTGGATATTGTGAGTGACATCATTCCCAGAGGGAGTTAGTCCAGCCTATTTTTTAGTGATATATATTAATGAAACAAGTCTTAGTGGTAGGAAAGCGATATTATAAATCCTTTGAGAGATGGCAAAGCCTCCTGTTCTTTGTTTAAATGCCTTAGGTCAAAAAAGGCTTAGTATGTACAGGGAGGCATAATTTCTGTTATCCTCCTGTCCTGAATCTAGGCCTTTTAGCTGTAGCAGAAAATCTAAGCCAACCCCTACTTTTTGGATTACTTTAAACCCCATCACAGTGCTTTTCTCAAAGCACTTTTTATTTTGAATAGGAATAGCTCTGTGCAAGGACTCTGTTACGGGCTGAAACTAAATCAGTTTCAAGGAAATGCAGCTGGAAGCGCGCTAATCTAAGCGCTTCCCAGGCAGGGCCGCACAGGCATCTATTCTGCGGGGCCGCTGGCCTCCAGCTAAAGTGCACCCAGGCTCCCAGCGCTCCCTTAACCCTTGCGCTGCTCTGCTGCTCTGCAGGCAATCCGCAGAAACAGTTTCCGTGCATTTTCCTTGCACTGCCCTCTCAGCATAACAGGTAGTTTTAAGCTGGTCATCCACTTGGAGGATGACTTTTTTTTTTTTTTTTTTTTTCTTTTGCAAATCTTGAGACTGGAATGCAATCCCTAGGATGCCTCTTAAGATTGTTTCTGTTATGGGGCATTTATTTGATTCCCTTTGGACATGACAACCCCTACATTTTCTAACACTTCTCATTTTCATGTGTTCTGCACATGGGACAGAGCATTTCATGTGTTTGCTGAAGGATCACAAACTGTAATTCACACAATATATGAGAAGTGCGGAACAAAGTTAACTAATGATAGTGTGGGGACAGGGAGAGAGGAAAATTCTATCAAATCTGCAGAGTAGCTTCCCTTGACAGAGAAGATATTTTTTATTTTTTATAATGAAGGAGGCAAGGACGATGATCTGGGTAGATTGGTGGCCACTGACAGGCCCAAATCACATCTACTTCGTATATCCAAATCCTTCATTTTCTCTTTTAAACCACTTTAAAATCATTTATAACCTACACAGCCATCAAGATTACTGCTTTCTACTGAGTGTTTCAGGGCTGAGCTAATGGCAGCTCTACACAGAGGATCAGGGTTTCTCTTTGGTCTCTTGAATTTAAGGCTTCAAGTTTGCAGGCAGGTTTAGTTGCCATGGCTGAGGCACTTACCACCTCCCACATCTGTTCCAGACATCTTCAAGGACTTCTTGTTCCTGGAGCAACAATTGCTTACAACTGGAGAACAGAAAATAGAAAAAAACAGTAGGTGGTCGGGTGATTTCTCTTATACTTACAACCAGAGTATGTAGCTGCTAATGCACTTTTCTACACAGTAGTATAACTACACAAAAATGGTGGATATGGTGACAAGGTTAATTTCAAAATATAGAACATATTTTCACTTATGCATCTCTATCTATTTAGCTGTGTTTATATATGTAGCAAGAGATTCACCCTGTCTAATGTAAAATATATATACATGAAAAAAAGAGCTGCTACAGCTTCAACACCTGCATGTTTGTATTTCTGTATGACTAATACAGTGCTTTTAAAGTGTGCATTGCATTCTAAAACAAAACTATCAGTCTTGATAATCTTCTGCTGGTATTTGTCACAAGCTTACACAGAAGTGTGTGGAGTTTAAAATAGATACGTGCATAATTAGTATATTACTTAAAGTAAATCAGAACCATGTTAAAAACAATAAGAGGAATATTTAAGTTTGTTATTGATACCCATCAAGATTTCTTAGGTGGAAAATGTTTTTTTTTTTTTTTACAACATGAAGGGGATTCTTGCACTGTTATGGTCATATACAAGTATTGTTGAAAAAATTGGATTGCAGCTTAAAGTGATCCTAGAGGTGTGCTACTGTCAGGTGCATGACGCTGCCCTCCTTCAGTGGGAAAGCCTATGTGCCATTTGTGACCATACAAACATGGTCGAGTCCCCTGAGAACTATTCCCCGGGGCCTGGTAGGCACTCATGGCCCAGAGCAGAGGCAAGTATGGTTGGGCCTCCCTGGCAGAACACTGCAGCTAAATCAGTGTTAACCCAGTCGTGAAGCTCCTCCTTACCTCCCCATGTAGCCTTGGGCATGTTGTAATCTCTTTCTGCTTTGGTTCCACCTCTCTCTCTTTTTTTTTTTTTTTTCAGTTGCTCTGTGTATTAATTGCCTTTTTCTTTTTTTCATAACTTTTGGAAGAAAATGGCCCCCTGTTTACATAGGCATGGCCACAGCCCCCATGCCTAAAAGTTGCGCAGCGAAGCAATGTCTTCTTGTTGAGAAACCGACCTCGGAAATGCATTTTGCAGCCCGGATGCTCCCTGAGGAAAAAGTGCTGCAGCTTTAAGGCCATCGTTCCAGATCCACATCACACCCACATATTTGTCCTCTCTTTACACAGCGAGTGCCAAGCAGTGACATCTACTATAGTCTCCAGGACATGCCGGTCTCCGCGGCGGAGGAAGAAAGGGCGCGAGGGGGAGGGGGCCGCCCGGGAGAGCAAGCACAAATCCTGTTATGTTCCAGAAGGATGAGTCACTTCCTCACAGCAACCCCGCGCCATGCTTATTTATTGCCCTTGGGCTGATAGGGAGCCGCGGCGAGCTTCTCGGCGCGCTCCCAGGACGCGGCCTCCCTCCCGGCCGCCCATTAATCACGCGGGACGGTTGCGGAGCGGCGCACGGAGTGGGAGTCCTGCCCGCCAGCGGCCTTTAGCTGTCTCCAGCTCAATGAAATTACCTTGTGTGAAGACTTGTTTTATGAGAGATTGGTTTATTTGTAACTAAACTACTTCCTCCGTTATTTGATAAGCTCAAATATTTGCTACTGATAGTCGGAGAGTGTCACATTTATTATCCCATTTCAGGCATTGCTTAAGTCCTTTCCTTAACCCCTTCACAGACGACAGAAAGGAAAACTGGAAAAACCTTTTTATTCCTGCTCTTTGTGCTATGAAAAGAATATTTTTTTAATCCTGTCAAGAGTGTGGTTTGACTAGATTAATTCATTCTAGCAGTCACAGTGATTATTTTCATACATTTAGCGTGACATTCAGCAGGGCTAATGCCCATTGCTGCTTAGAAATCTGGCATAAACAGAAAAGCGAGTTGTGTATTTTTTCCTTCCTGTGTTGTAAGACTTCAAGTGAATGGCTGCATATGAACATAATGCACCAAGGTCTCAAGGATGAGGCATACGTATAGGCTTCAACAAGCCTAAATCCCATTCATTTGGGATTGACAAATCCAATGTCTTGACAGTGGTGACTATGCCACCTGTGACCCAGTTGTACCTCAGTTCATGTGTTATTAACCTTGTCTGAAAACAGATTTCCTTAGCCTTTTAAAGGGAGCTCACATCGTGAAAGAGCTCATGGAAAAATAATGAAAAACAAAACAAACAAACAAATCTACAGAGTTAGAGCTAAGTAATACTTTTATAATAATCTTCTAAACACTAGCAACTTTTTCCTAGACTTTTTTTTTTTTAATGTGGAGGACAAAGAATTATTATGAATTATTTGTTTTTGAGGAGCAAACAAATCATGGCCCAAATGCACAAAGGTGCTTGGGTATGTTGGTCTTATTTTAGGAAGGATACAGGTGCCTAACTGTGTAGAAGCAATCCTTAGGAACCATAGCTAACTACTCTGGTCCCATAGTATTTGTTACAAAGCTCTTTTGGGAGCTTGATGTTCTGCGAGTGTACCTGCCATAAGCAGAGCTATTTTGGCTAAATGGAACATTTCAACTTCTACTTGCTAGCACTGGTGATTTCTAAGTGCTTATCCCTAAAATGTCGGGGAAATAAAGAAAAAAAACCTGCTCTTTGTCTAGTAACCAGGCATGGAATCTCGGGTCCAAAAGGTGTGAGGTGGAAGGAGTACCTGGTCCCGTTTCATGTTTTCGTAGTAGTCCAGTTGCAAGCGCTTTAGAAACCTGAGTTCAGAAAGACCATCTGAAAGAGCAAGCCTGTGCCTGCCACAGGGGGGTTAGGGTCGCCTCCTTCCTGGGGAAAAGGTTGTTCCAGGATTCACAGTGCATTTTTTTGCATCTTTATGCTGGGGCTTGGACCAGGTGATCTCCAGAGGTGCCTTCCGACCCCTATCCAGTGATTCTCTTTATCCAGAGATCTATGAAGGCTTTTTGTGCTGCAGTCAACAAACTTCAGGGAAGGTCTTTGGACTGGGGAAATAGTATTGTGCCAGAACTTACAGCAAATGTATGAACAGCTTGCTGTATTTCTGCTTGTGAGAGGCTGCACTGAGCCAATCCTGCTGCTCACAGTACAGTTTGCTACATCCTACCTGAAGTTAATGGAACTTAACCCCCAAAAAGGGACTGATCTGCAGAGACCAGAAACTGTCTGGTAAAAATCTCCCTCATGTGGAGAGATATGAGTCTGGTGTAGGAAAATACAGCTAATATACACATGGATACAAATAGACCAGTTTCTCATCACAGGTATTATTTACATTCGTATGACTCGGTCCTATCCCAATTTCATTTTCTGATTTTTTTCTTTAGTGCAGCCATGAGGCAATCTACACAGATCTTTAGACAGGAATATTCAAGTGAAGCTTTTGATCTTGATGAAACATGAGAGTCTTTCAAATTTCAGGGAAATTATTTTTGCTTCTTTCTGAATTAAAAATTATTGTGGGAAATACATTTCCATGTATGTAGGAGGGAAGTGATGGTTCATTCTCTCTCACACAGATGTGCACTTATGCACAGTCCAGATGCTTGCGAACAGATCCAGCAAGCTCACTACATATTCACTGGATGTTTGCTAAATGGGTATATATATAGAGAGAGAGAGATCTGAAAGCCTAAGGACAGTAGCACTGACTCAAGCTTGTGTCCTTCCAGAGCCTTCTTACAGGTTGCTGAGCGTATTTCTAATCAAGAAACTGTTGGTAGCAGTCCAAATAGGCTGTTTCAGTTGAGGCCTGCCCTGGAAGATAGGGAGAGCTAACTGAGCCTGGGAGCCTGAAGGTTCATTAAATGTGTGTTTGCTTTGGGCTTTGACGTGATGCTGCCGATGTTCCAGATGGGGCTGTGGCTTTCTTTGGCCATCTAGGAGCAAAGCCGCTGCTGTGATTTTCATACCACAACAGGAGCACACAAAGACAGCATTCTCCTTTGACAAATGAATTGTAAAAAATGCATTGTAAAATCACAATAGATTGGATTTTCACAAGAGCATGTTGTTTAGCTAACTGCAGCAATGAATATAGATAGGTATTTTGAATTTTACTATGCGTTCACTGAGACCACAGTTAAGCTTACATAATTGGTGAAATTCTTTTTGATATAGGATTGAAGGCACAAGTATATAATCATATAATAGTGTAAAGGCTTTGGTATTCTGTCAGCAATTAAAAATTACAGTGGTTTCCAAAACTTATACACCGAGTGTAGTACACAAGTTTGTGTGCTTTCCTATTGATCAGAGTTATTTATTTCCTAAAAACATCTTGATTCCTCAGGAAGCACCTATTTTCTTTGGATGTTTAGTTCAGTCAGAACAGCAACTTAGAAGTGAGTCTACAAACTGGTATTCTAAAGAAAAATAATTTTTTATTAGTTATTCCCTCAAAGAAAGTTCGCCTATCTTTGATAACAGCAATGAACACCGCTAACTTTCTGTTTTCTTTGTATAAGCAAGCCATATTTTTTGCTACTAAAAAATAATTCTCTTCCAAATGCCTGATGCATTAGAAAGTAATTAAATGGAAGCTGACCTAAAGCTGTGGGTATTCATTTACAGTTGAACAAAAATAGTCCAAATATTAAGATATTTATATATACATATATTAACATACATATATGTATGCATATATATATATATATAACATATATATTCAGGAGAAAATTTACATGGAGTGGCCTGTACACATATCGCTAAGTTCATTCTCCTCCGAAAAAAAATAAAAAGGAGTGTGGTGAAGTTCCAGTTAGATGCTGGGTCTGGCCCTCATGGTGTGCTGTGTTCATTGCTCCCTGTATCTTTAGATTTTTTACCTGGTTACTTTCCTACTACCAGAAAGTTATTCATCTGTATTCTGCTCCTCTGATAATTATAAGCTTCTAATTTCTGTTCTAGCTCAGATATGATTTATCTATTTTTGCTTGTGTCATCATATCACATATTTTTAAAACAGCTCTTCCCCATTTATCTGCTTGCATAGTTCTAAATAATGTTGTCTGTATCTGCATAGGTTTAACCTTCAATTTGGTAATCTAAAAGAGCAAGTTCCTCTAATTGTGCTCAGTTCTCAGGGAGAAATGTATCTGAGTGACCTTTTATTCAGCTGACCTTTTCTCTTATAGGCATAAACACTTAATTTCACTTTCTTTTCCCTGACTGCAAGAGAAAATATGATAGGTAGTGGTGCAGAGTCTACACTGCAAACAGCCTGACTTAACTGCTTGCAGCCTCTGCTGCTCTTTCTCAGCACCTGTGCAGAATCAGGTATTTTGCTTTCCTGCAGGAGACAACTGGTCAAACTTAAATATTTTGCTACCCCAGATTCAGATGCCTTCAAGTCCCATTGTTACCAAAGTGCAGCTCTGAATGGTGAATGAAAGCTGTATTTTGTGCTATTTTGAGCTCCTAGCACTTGGCGCTTTCTCGTATCACAAGTCCTCTCCATTTTAACGCAAGAGAGCATTTGAGAATTTATTCCTTGGAGTTGTGTTATATATTCTGCTTCCTCCTACATCTGTGGGGTAGCTCTGTTGAAAGGTTTTTCATTGCCCCTTTTTTGAAGCTCCTTCCCTGTTTTTAGGATCAAATAGCATATGGCCTGTTCTCACATTTTCAAAATTCAGTTCTGCTCTGCTTTTGTGTTGTCAAAAGAGCTATGTTTGTCACTAAAGCTCACAGGAGATTATGCTGTTAACAACTGTTAGTCTAGCTACCATATGAGATTATTTGGGAATAGAAAAGAGTTCGAAGTTTTTACAGTGCCATGTGTTCTGTTGACATTTATTTCTGCTAAATATCTCTTAAACAGTGTTGAGAGAAATTTTCAGCAATCTGATACTGTAGGTATCCCGCCAAAAAAAAAAGGAGTCACAATCTACAAGTCTTATGTGGCACCAAGTGCACTGGCAGCCCAAGATAAATATCATAAACCAAATGGAAAGAAAAAGCATGATGGGCTCATGATATCTGCCAGAAATCACAGGGGAGAAAGTGTGATAAAGAAAGGAGAGGAAAGAAGGTGTGATTAGATTTGGGAGCTGAAACAGGCAATGACAATTTCTAAAAGCAGTTTCCTAAGCCACACATCTTTGAAGACTCTGAGAAGACAGTAAATAAAAGCAATAATGAAAGCCAAATTTTGCGCAAGGATGGAGGAGCAGAATATTCTAATGTCTATAGAATGAATACATGTGCATTCAAGGACAACATTTGTCCATGGTTTATCCATGACTTGCCTGCTTTCTCTCTTTCTCGCTTTCCTTCTTTCTCTCTTTCTCGCTTTCCTTCCTTCCTTCCTTCCTTCTTTCTTTCTTTCTTTCTTTCTTTCTTTCTTTCTTTCTTTCTTTCTTTCTTTCTTTCTTTCTTTCTTTCTTTCTTTCTTTCTTTCTTTCTTTCTTTCTTTCTTTCTTTCTTTCTTTCTTTCTTTCTTTCTTTCTTTCTTTCTTTCTTTCTTTCTTTCTTTCTTTCTTTCTTTTCTTTCTCTCTTTCTTTCTCTCTTTCTTTCTCTCTTTCTTTCTCTCTTTCTCTCTTTCTCTCTCCCTTTCTCCCTTTCTCCCTTTCTCTTTCTCTCTTTCTTTTCTTGTATATAATTACGGAAAGTTCTGCACAACTTAAATCCTCGTACCAGTATTTATTATATGTTATGAGATATTAGAATATGCTTTGCCACTTTCCATAGTGGAAATTCTTCTCTTCCCTTTTAGCACTTTGTAGGAAGACCTATTTTTATCCCTTAATGCAGAATTTGTTCTAGTCAACATCTTTGTACAGTATCAGTGCAGTAATGAAATTAATTCTACTTTCATTATTTTAAAATTATATGTAAATATGGAGCTTGCTGATCAGTAGCTGCTTGCTGAAAATCGCACATGAATTAATCTGCCAGTAATTTGAGGGGAAAAAAAATCACCAAAAAATCTGTTAAGACTGGCTTCTTCCATTGGAGTCAATGGGAATTTTGCCACTGACTTAAGTGGGAGTAGGATCAGGCCCTTAATGCTGTGTATTTACTTTATTTAGGCCAAAAGACACACAGACACAGAGAGCAGACTGTTCAATGGCTGCAGTTTTCTTCAGTAAGCTCACTGCTTGCTGGCAGTATGGCACCTCTAATGGAGCAAAACATTACAGCTTTAGGGATTGCTTTTGGCAGTATGCATATTATAGCATGATTCAAAACAGTTACAGTTATGTTTTCAAAGATGTAATGAAATTTTAGCTGTTAGGCTGAGAAGCCAATTGGAAATGTCAGACTGAAAGCCTGCATGAGTCGTGTTGGGAAGTGGGTATTTCTTGGTGTTTTGGTTTTATATATATATATTTATAAATTAAAGCTACCTGGTTAACAGATGGGACAGTGCACCTTGAGATCTGGATTCAGTTCCAGGGCTGAGCCCTGGACATCCTGTATGACCTTGAGCCAAGGTCATTTTATTTTCTATATTTATTTTTGCATTGCTGTTCTCTGTTTGCAAAATGTGGATAACAGTTCTTCCTTTCTTCTTTCCTCAGTCTTGTCTGCTTAGCCTGTAAGCCCTTCAAGGAACAGACTGTCTCTTACTGTATATGCCTGTCCTCAGAGAACAGGGCCTCAGCTTTATGATCAGAATGCTTATAATAATAAAATAATACATATAATGCTGCTTTCAGGGAAATGTCTCCTTTTATTTGCATATATGATGATTTCATATAGTTCAGTTTATATTTCATCTGATCCTTTTTTTTGAAGAAGAAGAAGCTGTTGCTGTTTGAGTCTAAAGGCCAGAGTCAATGTTAGTAAACTGGAGAAAACCTAGTAGAGAGAGTCATGCCTTTGAAGATTCATAATCCCCAACCTAATCCTGCAAACATAACGCACACGCTCACTTACGTACCAATCTTCAGACCTTTGTGATTTGGCTTTCATGGCTCATGCTTTTTGTGCTCTGGACTTTGGACCACTTGGGCAGAGTTGCCGTCTGGCCATGGCAAAAACCTTGGTCTCCCTAATGTGGCAATCTAGGATGCACTGCTCTTCCTGCATCTGCATAAATTGACTACATTTGAGCAGTGGATCAGAAGCTGGTAACTGGCAAGTTTATAATCCTTGTTGACAACTCTAAATCCAATCCCTGATGTATCGTCACACTTAACTTCATGTACGCACATGAATCACCCTAGTAAAGTCAGAGACCTATTCATGCATAGAGTTTAGCCTGTAGCTTTATTCACAATTGTGCCTACTTTTAAACAAGATACACATTTGCTTATGAAAAGGACTGCAGCCAAAAGAAGCACTATTGTGACAGCGTATTAGATTTGCTCTGAAAATGCTTGCTGGATAGCTTTTTAGGAAGGGCAGGATGCCTTTTTTTTTTTTTCTGGATCCTAACAAGTTATGTGCTGCATGATTTTGTCATGCTCAAAATGATGTGCTTCGGGGCATGTGCTATAAGGCGCAACTCTGTGTGCCAAAGGGAGGAGTTAACTATAGTTAGTTCTTTTCCTGAGTGAGGGTACCTTCATGTCTTAGGCAATTTAGTTTCACTTTAGCTTTTTGGGAACCCAAATTGTTTTTGGATATGGCCCTAAATTATTTACTCAAAAATACATATACAGAAAAGAGTTGGCTAGAGATTTACACTGCATCTCCCAGAAGAAACATCCTTTCCAAGAAAGCTAGAGGAACAAATGGTGTCACTGAAATAAAAATCTCATTGCTCTGAGGGCCTTTTGGAATGTTGATCTCATACTCAGATGTGCTTTAGTTCATAAAAGAATCTAAGAGTCATTTCTGTTGCTCCCTCCATATCTTCAACTGCCACATTTTCTGGCAGATCTGGAAGTAGCCGCTGTTTACTCCCAAGACCCTAAACTGGTGAGTACAAAGAATGGGAATTCATTTTAGGAGTCTATCTGCCAGTGAACCAGGCATCACAACCCCTATGTCAGATGACAGCTGAGGATAATGGAGAGGACTCACGCAGGTTCCAATTCAACCCAAGGGGTTGGTACCAGAGAGAAGCAGCACAGTGCCCACAGCCTGGAACACAATGATTTAATTGATGCCTTTGAGTACTGTTCCTTCCACAGATTACTGACTTGATCTGGTGCAGAAGCCAATTTGCCTCATGTATTTTGCAGGAAGAACGGAATCAGCTTTTCACAAGTGAGGAAAAAAAAAGAAAAATCCTGTCTTCAGTGAAGTTCCCTCTCTGTGTTCATGCAAAGTGGGGACAAGTTGAACACCATTGACTTACATGTCAGAGGTAGTGTTAAACAGAAGGGAACCTGTGCTCAGAGATATTTTGACACTGTAAATCAGTTCAGACAGCTGGGGACTGCTTTGTCAATGAGAAGAATATTTGTTTTTGTGGTGTTACTGTGTGTCAAGGCAATGGATATAGATAGATCCAGCAGATCTCAATACTAGATACCTTGCAAACTATCCCAGTGCCCTGCAGAACCATGCAAAAGCTGCACTTTTTGGCTGAGAAAACTATAGTTCTCCAGTCCCAAAACTGTACCTTTGAATGCTGTATTTCTTTCTTATTATGAAGGCTAGCTACTGTAGAGATCCAGAACATGCAGGCTTAAAATCTGTATTTGGACAAAGAGACTTTCTTTTGTATAGATCATAAAAATAAATATGTTTACTGGTTCATTATTATATAGGAGTATTTTATACTTCTGTCTTGTTTAGCTAGTGCATCTTCTAACATTAAATTGTTCCTTAGTTCCTTTTTCTAACCTTAGTTCCTTTTTCTAACCTTGTGTATTATATCAGACAGCCTTAGAACCTTATTGTACTTTTACTGAATAAAATCTTTAGGGCTTTTCTAATAAAATAAACTTAATGACCTTTATGCCCAGTAAGATGAGTCTTTCAAGTTGTCAGCATTCTCTAAAAATTAAGATTTTTTAAAATTTATTTTTTGATAAATAAAACCTTCTAAATTCTCATAGGTTCTCTTGCAAAATATATGCCAAAAATATTTTCCTGTCAGTAAATGCTAGCAGCAGAACTACTAAAAACACTGGAAAGAAAAAAAAAAATGTTTTCCATGTTAGGTTCTGCTAGGTGACCATTGGGATCTCCAGCACAGAAATTCACCAATCACCTAATTCGACATTTATTTTGTAATCATTACCAATACTTGGCAAAATTCTCATGGTCTGCATTGGTCTATTCTACTCGACCTCACTGACAGGGCAGTCATTGTGCATTGCTGATATTTTCTCCACTTAAAAATTTTACAAGTAATATAGTTGCCACCCCTTTTTCCTGTGTAGCTGGTCGAGAATGGAAAACATATTTCTATAAGAGTACTTTATGCTAACCCCATTTTCCCCTTCCTTATTTTAATCTTCAGTATTCCTGGATATGTCTATAGTCCTAAATAATTCCCTTTGCAGTGTTTGCACATTTCATACATTTGTATACATATGTCTCCATATTTAAGAGTCCTGGCCCTACAGGCAAGATTTTCTGGTTTTGCTACAGAAATTCAGTGAAGCAAAACCTGGCAGCGTTGCACAGATCTGTACACGTAGAATACTGTAGGTCTTCTGTAGTGTAACTGAAGGTTGTACCTTGTACAATATCATAACTTTCACAGTAACATTCATTGCTTTTGGCATATTCATGTTCAATATTCTTCACAAACTATTTATCTAACCTACCAAGGAATACTTTGTGTGACAAACTACATTTTAGACTATTTTTCTTCTTATAAACACATCAAATATGCTACTTGTTTCTTTTTAAAATACTAGCCCTCTATAAAATCATAAAATAAATTAAAGTTATCAGTTTTTCTGAGTTGTTTTTATTCTCTTTAGAGATAAAATTAAGTAGAAGGAGAAAAAGCCTTCTTTTATTCCAGTAAAACATTCCCCAAAAATTGTGTTTAAACACTCATTTGAAAAAAAAAAAAAAAAAAAAGTATACTTCTGAGATGGAGCTCACAGTGAATTTTGGAAAGATGTAGAGGTCTATAGTCCACCGTTCTTAGCATGTGTGGATTTAAATGTGGGCAAGCCTAGTATTTATTTCCATTTTTTATAAGATACAATGGGTTTCTGCCATCTCTGGACCAGTGTTGTAGCGTTAGCGTAGTCATATTTCAGCTGTGAGAGGGTAATTTGTACCTACCTAAGCTTTTTATAGGAACTAATGGAAGAATGTTGAAAAACAACTCTGAAACTTTGTGGAAAAAAATATATATGTAGCTTCATCTAGACACTATCTGGAACTCCCTTTTCCTATTATATGTTATATATTATTCCTTTTTTTCAGATAAATCTATTCTTCCTCATGAAAAGAAGAAAAAAATTACAAATGAGTGTCACAAAAGTCGAATCATTCTCTGATGTCAGCCCTGTCTTTCTCGTAGAATAAATATTCTTGAGAGTATTTTCTGGAGTGCAGAGCATGTGTTTGAGTCGCACTGCTTTCTTGTTGCTTGGAAAGCACCTCTTCAGCTACTCAGGACTGCAGTGGAATTCCACCATTTGGCTACTACTACAAATGTAGTGAGAATGTACTCAAATGTACTATCAAAATGTAGTGAGAATAATTCAATGACCAAGGCAATTTGTGTACAAATTACTGGCAGACCACTGAGGAGCATTTCCTAGTGTTTCCAGGTCCAAAATTAGCATACATGAATCCAGAGTTGTACCTCTGTATTTGTCATGTGGCTAGGTCCTATACAAATCTCATATAGCCTTTCTCAGCAGTTATCTAAGAAAGAACAATTATTATAAATTTGGGTTTAAGTTGGGTAGAAATGCTGGATTCAGTAATGGCCTGTGAGAGTCATGGACCTAAGGGATCAATTCATTTAAAAAGAAATTTTAACTTGTCTGAGTCGCACTGAGCTCATTATCTCCTTAGAGCACGTTGTTTTGTAGATATTGTCATTAATGTGTCTCATTTGATCTCAGTTTGCGGAAGTTTCATCAGTCTGTCTTCCTTAGCTACAAAGATACTTTGTATTTCTTAGTATAACAAAGCAGTAATTCCCCTAACACGACTTGTCTCTGCTGTAACTCAGATGGTACACAGATTATTCTAGGTGTCTTTCAGAAGTCCATCAACTTAAAAACCAAATGTCTCAGAATGAAATTATCACAACTTCCTTAAAAGTACAGAGGGGAAATAAACCCACTTGCCATATGTCCATTAATAAGAAAAAAATAAAGACTTTGACTATGAAAAGAAAAGATTTTGATCTCAAGGAAGGTGCTAAAGGAGAATCTACAGATGTAATTAATTCAGGAAATGTTGATATACTCTCTTTTAAGAACATATTGCAGTTACTTTTAAAAGGAACTCTCCATTATCAACATCTTTGACATACTAAATCAATTTTCACCCTTTACCGTCTAATGTTTCATCAGCACTGTATTAAATGTAGGTCAGTGTAGCATTCTGACTTAATTCTGACTCAGGATTAATTAAGGTGATCAGTCTAGTCCAGTATCCTGTCTTAAATATTATAATAATTCTCCTCAAATGAATGTGCAAGCAAATAGCTATGGAATAACTTACCTGGAGAGATAACGTGGTATGTAGCACCTTCAGTGTAGCAGGGGCATTTTATACTTTTCAATATTACAGTTTATAGTGCCTTGCTTTCCCATCATTTTCACAGAATCACAGAAGGGTTGAGATTGGAAGGGACCTCTAGAGATCATCTAGTCCAACCTCCCCTGCTCCAGCAGGGACGCCTAGAGCATGTGGCACAGGGGGGCATCCAGGTGGGTTTAGAAGATCTCCAGAGAAGGAGACTCCACAGCCTCTCTGGGCAGCCTATTCCAGGGCTCTGTCACCCTCACAGTAGAGAAGTTCTTCCTCACATGGCGGTGGAACTTCCTGTGTTTCAAGTTGTACCCATTACCCCTTGTCCTGTCACTGGCCACCACCGAGAAGAGTTTGGCCCCATGCTCCCTATATTCACCCCTCAAATACTTACATATGTTGATCAGATCTCCTATCAATCTTCTCTAGGCTAAAGAATTCATGAGTAATACTCTTGTTCTCTGTGATATCTTGTGCCAATAAGGTCCACAGCCTAATTAAAGATATTGAAAAGGAAATTCCTTTTCTTAATAAAAAAATTTGTTTTTCATGTAGCGAACACTTGCTTTTGTGTTATTAAAAGGATTGAAACGAAGTGGCTGATATAATTTCACTCTAATGTTAATTTACCTGGCTTTATCATGTCCCTTCTCATTCATCTCCATTCTAAGGTAAATCATTCCAGTATTTTCACTTTAAAATGATACTGCTATTTTGCCATAGTTTTCTTTCAATTTCTATAATCTGATAATAAATTTTAACTTTTATGGATTATGAAAAGTAATCATCATTTTAAATGATTGTCTGCATTATATGAAATTATTTTTATTTATTTTTTGTAATAAAAGATTAAAGATTTGATCTGCTACTTTTAATAACAGGGGTTAACCAAGCATCTGCAAAAAATCTGTAGCATTAAAGGAGTTGTCCTGTAATCAGTGGGATGAACTCCCACTGTCAAGTTTACAGCTATGTTCTTTAAAGCTTGATGTACTAATTCTTTAGGTAACCAAGTCAAACATGCATGCAATGCCGTCTCAGACACATGGAGGTCAAAATGGCTTCTGTGCTGTCTTTCCAGAAGTGCATGAGACCTTGGAGATGCTTCAGATTACCTTTTGTCTTTAAGTACCTAAATATATAAAATTGAAGTCTGTATTCAGTCTCTCACATCTAATCCCATCCACTGTAATTATAGACACTGCTTAGGAAATCCAATTTTGTCAGTATGTGAAGTCGGTTCCTGTTTGGAGTGTGTGTACACAACGGATAATTTTGAGGCATAAAAGCACGACTGTGTGATGCAGAAACAACACTCTTGTGGAGCACTGGAGTTGGATCAGAACATCTTGTCTCTGGGTCCACCTTGGGGGATTGCTTGATTTCTTGTGTTGAATTTTTACACAAAGAACCCAAATATTTTAATTTCCTCTGATCATAGGGGGACTAACTAACTACTACTGTGATTAGAAACTGTTTCCAGCAGCTTTATGTCTAGGATAAAATTTCCTATTTTTCCTCATCAGCATCTCATCAGCATTTCCTTTTTTTTTTTTTTTTTTTTTTTGTAAAACAAGGAGAAGAAAATGCCAATCAAAATCAAAATAGGAAAACAACATATCTCATCTTGTCATTTTCCATATTGTGCAGTCATACTTTTCACATGGTTTATTTAGTGCCTCTGTTTGTTGTCTTGCTCTGCTTAGGACCGCATGGGGCTGCTGGAGTCCGATCAGGGAGATAAGAGTCCAGGAGACCTCACAGCTTCGCAAATAACACCATCACCTGGCTTAAACCAGAGTTATGAGCTTCCTTGTGACATAAATCAGGAGAGAGGATAAGAGCAAGGGATCTGCATTTCTTCTGTGGATGGTCCAACTTGCAACATGTTGGCATTGAGAAAACTCTTTGCACTGGCATGTGTTCAGCAGACTTAAAGCGTTAGCACTTTGCTGGTACTCTGATTGATCAATTTGATGCATGAACACAGGACTTTTCTCTTCGTACATTAAAATATCTGCAGTGGGTCATACTGTTGACAAGTATATCCTACTTCCTTACTTATCAGGGGATCATTCTCAGAGAGAGACACACCTGAGGCAGTCGGGAGACTACAACACCTTCTTCCCAGGAGCTTCATGTATGGATGAGTAAATCTTAGAACACCTTAAGAAGACTTCCACCGTTATGCTATGATTGGGTTACTTGTAAGCTGCAGGGGCACACAGTAATTAGGCTGGAAAGAGTTTACGTTGCTTCACCCAGACTCCTGTTTATATCTATTTTCTTTGCCTCCACCTGCCTTTTTCTTGGGTTTATTTTTCTTGTTTCTTTATGGCTAGGTTTCCCACTCTGTATTGGATTTCATCCAAAGCATGTTTTATAGGCTGGGAAGAACTTTTCCCCGCATTACAGACTGGCACCTAGTGGGTGCATGACATTTGCCATCCTAGAAGCACAGAGGAAGCCTAACGAAAAAGGGCATGTTTAATCTATGGGAAATTACTGCAATCATATAGTTGAAGTTCATGAGAAGCTAATTGAAGTAGTTATAATTAATGATGCTTCCCTCATAAACAGTTTGCTTCCTTTTATGTAGATGACTGTGTTTTTAATTTTCTTTAAATTGCTTTCTGATAGCTTCTGGCTATCAACTTTTATTTCACTTAGCTGTTTCAAAATTATAGTTGTCCATTTCTTTCATCACCTGTATGGCTTTTGTTGCTGAAATCACTGTTAGAAAGTTTCAGAAACCTACTGTTATAGTGTATATCAATTTCTATAAAGATGTTCATAGAGTATGGGCCTTCCGATGGTTTTTGAAAGACCCTTTCTAAGGCCTCTCTCATTTCTACTAAAATGGAGTCTGTCACCTTGGCTTACTTGGTTCCTCTTGACTTTTAATGGGATTTAGCTTTTGTCCTATTGCTAAAGCCCCAAAGTGAAGTGCAAGTGGATTGCTTTGTGTTCAGTCACCATCCTTTGACCCTTTTGGCTTGAGTAACCCTACCACAAGTTAAAATTTCCCAACAACGCAGCTCCTGAGGTCATTAGTACACCAAAAATCTGCCTATGGCATCAACATGTTCTTCTTGTGCAGGAGGATACGTGAGAGTATTCAGTCTTATGCTGTCCTTCTACTGTTGAGGGTTATCCATTTACAAGACATTTCAAGAAGTTTAAAAAATATTTAGACATCCTTTATTGTTTACTGATGTTTTTGTTATTGTCACTATTTTTTTTTGTGCCAAACAAAAAGAAAGCATGAGCAAAAGCAATAAAATCATATTCATATGTTGGACATATGAAAGACATTGGATGTGCTTTATCAAAGGTTATAGCATGGAAACTATCAAAACTTCCATTGTCTACACTCCAGGTAGATAGTTTTTGTATTTACGGATTGAATGTGATTTTTTAAATGTTTCTATAAAAGATTAGTGTACAGAATCTCCCCAGTAATTTTTTTTTTAGTGAGGAGATATATTGTATGAGCAATAAGTTACCATATTTACAAGTTAGATTTGCACAATTTAATATGCATTTATAACCAGAAGATCCTGTAAGAATTCTGCTCTTGTTTTCCATAACTCTTAGTTTTATGTCACTAAGATCGTTAACTTCATAACATGAATTCCACATGTTGAAAGGGTTGGAAAAAATATACTATGGTAAATCTGATGATAGGAAAAATGTGATACAGTTAATCCATAGAACTTCTTTTACTTTCATCTTTTATACAGAGGAAAAGTCTAGTAACACTCAAAAGTGATTTTGCCAGATGCTGTTTTTATTGCTATTCATATTGCTGTTCCAGGGAACTGGTGCATATTTCTAGGAAGTACTTATTACTAGTTACAAAGAAACATTTTTCAGGATTTGAGTATTGATTCTATAGGGAAAAAAAGCACCAGCAGTTCTGATACAATTAATCCCCTGTTTCTAGCAGCAGAGAAATTGTGTGCTAGCAAATATCATTTGCCTCCTGCTCAGCGTCCATCCTTGTGCAGATGGCTTTTGTCTCCTAAGTAATTGTTCAAAGTACATTTGTTTGACTTTTTCCTGGGTAATCATCTTTAGAAAGTTATTACTGTTGATACTTCTTACCTCTAACACTTCTGTATTTGTTGGCTTGTCCTTATATCTTGTTTTTTTTTGCTTTATTTGTATGCTCATATCCACATACTGCTAGTAATGCTGCTGTGTCCAATCAGAGGAAAGGGATGTCATGGCCTTTTGAACACTTTCCTGTTGCAGTCAGCATGTGGAAGGTTTTGCTGACAAAAATACAGACTACGCCTGTCTGAACAAAATAGTTCAACTCACTGATGAACATGTGGCTTCCCTTTTCTGGTCAGATCCTTTGAATGGGAGAGGTAAGGACAACTTCCATAGGACTTGTTCTGGAGAAGGGTCAACATAACATGGTACACAGGTATATTCTTGTCTTTTTTGAGCTCTGAACAAATGCCTTCACCAGAGTCTCTTATCTCCTTGGCTCCTCACCATACCCTAACAGGCAAAATATGGCTTTTCACAAAAACCCAGAACAGGACTTTGTGGAAGACTGCACATGATTTTTGCTTCTGTTCTGGAAAAGATGTCAGATGCCTACATTTTTCATCAAAATTTTTAAAAAGCAGTTTTTCTTCTGGAAACCTGCTGCTTCTGGAAAAAAAATTATTTGTTTCCGAGCAGGTGGACTTTATATGACAATAGTTGAAAATACACAGGTTTTGAAAAATCGCAAAAGCCTTGCATGATATTAGAGCCATCTGCAAATGGAAAATACACAGGTCTGTACCTTTTCAATTAATCCATTTTCTTAAGGAAAAAAAATCTGCAAAGTACAGATTTTGAGGTTTTTGAAACTCGCTGTGAAAATTTTGCACAGCCCTATGTAATAGTAACTTTCACTTGACACAGTCCAGTTGTTCTGGTTCTTTATTTCAGGCTTCTTTATTACATGCACCTGTTTCAACTAACTTGTAGCTGTTTCTGAAACTCCTGATTGGCCTGTGGCCAGGAAGCACTGTGTGTTCCCACAGTTAATATGATCTAGGTCTTTAGAGGATTCATGGGGATGTGTGTAATATGAAAGTCCAGACAGATAAAAGCTTTCCTCTTACTTCTGTTCAACAATAGCTGTGCCTGTTCCCTATTTCTGGTCTTGCTACAGAAAATCTGGGAGAAGAGGTTGTGCCTTTTGGATGTCTCCTGTTTAGGCTGAGCTTCAAGTTCACAAGTTCAGGGGAGTTTTGCACGGTTTTGGATTTCATTACGACCAGTTCATGCAACCCTGGATTAATCCTGTCTGTCCAGTTCCATAGTAAAAACGTGGGCCTCTAATGACATCAACAAATAAAAATAACCAGCTAATGTAACAATAAGTACATTATGCAGTTGAATATAAATATAAGGATGCATTTTCCCTTTGTACATTCATTTGGTTCTGGGAGAGATTCGATAAAATAAAGCTTTTAGTAAGTGAAAGTGATATATTCTCCTATTTCAGAAAAAAATGAGGCTTTCTGTGAGAGTGCTCTGTTGGGCTGAAATGAGGAATATGATGATAAACTCTCTGGAGAAAGGTTTGCTCACTGAGCTTCAAAGTACTCGCTGCCCACAGCTGGTTATCGAATTTTTGTTTGCAACAGCTACATGCAAAACCACTCCTTCTCCACTAGCAGAAACACACAGCTGTCTTTAAAACATATAAAAAAGGGTAAATCTCATTAAGTAATAAAATTCATTTTTTAAGTTTCATCACAATTGCTTTTTTTCGCTGCAAAACTTCAAGAATCTGTTTTATCACTTCCTTTTTTAATAAAAGAGACAAGAAGAGCACATTTTTCATGTGGCTTGATAATATTTGTCAGAAAATTTACCTCATTAGAAGATAGTCCCACAGTTTATATATATATACTTAGAGGATTTGCACTTTAATTTCCATCAATCGAGAAGTCAGGAAGAAACGGATAGACTTTTAACTGTAAGCATGAAGGAAAGCACTTAACAGGGTATTTTTTCCATTCTGCAGCACTGTGGTTGTATGAAAGCAAAATGTGATACTTGATGAGATCAGAAAATCAGAACCAGAATCAATAATCCTGCAGTTGTTTTCAGGAGGGTCACTTTAAGGAAACAGCAGCTAATTGTGATTTAATGGAGTAAAGGAGAAACACTGCGCTGTACCTATGAGAAGAATTTATTTGAATGTTATTAAGTACACTTTACTAATCAGTTGGAAAAAACAGGTAAACTCTTTCTAAGCTCAAGTGTTGAAACATTGCTAAATGTTATAAAATACTTGCTTAGGAGAAAAAAAAATCAAAAAATTTTCTCTGAAATGTATAGAGTAAATTCACTTACTAAAGTCTATGCATAACCAGGATTCTGTAAGACCAGAATTTGCGGGAGAAGGGAGAGGAAGAGAGCAAAAATTTCCAGAAGTGATTTTTTTTTTATCTGATTCTGTGACAAGCTCTACCCAGAAATCAAGCTAGTGAGAAAGAGCTGTATTTTGAACTGTGATCAACCTGAGAAGTTTCTGCTCAGACTGCTGGAAATATATGATTCACTTAGGGTATAATTGGTCTTTGTCAGACGTGGCCTTCTCAGCAGTCTCCTTTCTGGAGGTTACCTTCTCCTTGCAGAGCTGGTGGAACAGGGTTTGCTTTCCTTCCTGTTCTGGTAACAGTTTACAATGTTTTAAATTGGAAGGTGGGTTTTATATTAGGATGCTGAAAAGTGAAGTGACTGCGGTGTCTCGGTCTGCCAACTCTGGCTGCAGGAGACTAATAACAGCTTCAGGGTAGAGCATCTTTTCAGTGAGTCACGGCTTTTACAGGATTCGCAAGACTAGCCAAACCAGCCAGTGGACTACTACTACTGGTGGTCAGTGGTTTCTGCCCAAGATTTGCTATGATTTGGGGACCTTCAATTTTGTTCCAGGCTGTGGGTAGCAATGTGTGCAATGATATCTGTGAGCAGATTTTCCTGCCCCATCCTTTCCAGTCTCTCTCTCCTCATGATCCTTCTATCCTCACAGTAATTTTTTATGACAGTTCCTTATGCCCTGCTTAGATAGATTTGATCTCTCCTCCCACGGTCTCCCTGCCTTAATTCTTGTCTTATCTTTCTCTTCCTCTTCTTACATTCTCACCCCTTTTTCTGTTTCTTTTCCCAAGCCGAAGCATTTGTTTTTCCAGCCAGAACTTCTTTTGTCAGCCCATCCTGATTCTTTGACATGTCTGAGGTTCTCTGTGACCCCTTTTTCTCAGCACCTTTATCACTTTCCCTTGGTCTCCTGATGTCTCCATGGAGACTTGCATGCACCTTAGTGTTGGCACCCAGTCAGTCCCAGAACTTCTTTAAAATCATCTCCCTCTTTTAGATGTCTCTTTGCAGTCTTCCCTAGTGATTCCATCTTTTCATCACTGTCTTAACTGATCACTAGGTCCAAGTGACCGCATTTTTCTCCCCAGTTTCCCAATCTAACCTCTACCCAACCAACCTGTTTCCGCAAACAAGCCTAACAGTTCCAATCTGTTTCTCCATGCTCTTTTGCAAGATTTCCCTTTCTGTCTGCATTTTAATTGTGCTCCTATCTCCACAGTGGGAACCAGAATCTTCCTGCTTTTGTTCTCAGTGCCCTGGAGTAACCAAGGCATCCTTTTTAAGGGAAATCCAAATTCATCCTAGAAGCTGTGAAGATATGGTATTCTGACCATCTCCTTGCATCTCTTACAGGCACAGAAATGATGAAGGCAAAAGATTATTGGTCTGTGAGGATGAAACATATGCAGTGCAGTCAATACCAGTTCCTATGGGTGGGTCAGCCAGGCTGTTTTATCTGCTGAACTCTGGCAATATCTACAGGGAAAATGCAAACTGTTTTCTCCCCACAGATTTTAATCTGATTGCATTATAGATGGATCCTCATGCAAAGGCTGTAATTTAAGCAGCCTGTTTCAGATATCTGACATCTTCCAAAAGAAGAAAAAAAAAGTCAAGAATGATTTTTACTTTGAATTTCTTTCAATATTTTTAATAATGGATTATATAGACAAAATTAAAAAAAAAAACAGTAATAGCAAAATCCAAAAACTAGGAAAGTATCAAATAAGCTTTTTAGAACAGCTCACAGCAGGCACTTATGATGCTTATAAGCCCCTAGGTATTTTTTTTATCCGCTAAAAGCACAGTAATCAATCAGAAATGTGAACAATCTCTGATGTTATGTTATCAGCTACCATAGTATGACTAAATTATAAGTGCTGATCCTTCCAGGTATGCAAAATGTAGTTGTTTACTTCTTTATATGCCTTGGAAGTGCTTGGAAGGTATACATTGATTTTATAAAACTCTGACTATTTATAATAAATTTAATTCTCCCTAAAGATATTTGATCTCTGTGATTAGTCCCTATTTCTTTCAGTGCTCTGTACTGCAGTGACTCAGGGAAGGTCAGTTCCTTCAGACATGAAGACCTGACCTATGCCAAATCCTGTCATAGAGGGATATGAGCAGAACATGGAGGCAACCTCCCATTGAGATGCCAGAACTGAAAGTTTGAACATCCATGAAAAATACTTTTATAGAAGCTCCTGGAAGAGGTTCGGCTATTCATTACATTTTTAGTCACTCTGAATTATTAACATTTTGCTGGTAGTATCTGGAAGCTATCCTCATCTTATCTTTATTGCTTGTAAAAAGAGAATAGAATATCTAAGACTTTTTAAATTTTCTTTTTTTTTTTTTTTCCCCTGAAGGGATAAGTGCACTTTGTACTTCAAAGTCTACTTTAGAGGTTGCTGATTGCCAGGTTAGCTGTTACACTATCTTCTTTCTACTGTGGGAGCCTAGGCTTGTCAGGAGCAGTATGTTTGTGTAGAACTTGGTCTCACTCTTTTGCATCATACAGAGCTTCTTTTTCACCTAATGCAAAATGATTTAATAATAATAATGGAAGATAAGCCTTTAAAAATCTACTCATCACTGAGAGACCTTTGACTTTTAGTGGTCCATATTTAAGAGCAGTCTGAAAAACTTGCTGTTGCTTTTGACAGCTTTTTAGAAGCTGGTCTTTGACATGGGATGTTGAAGAAATGCAAGAACTGTAGGTTCTTTTTTTCCCAAATTTATTTGAGAATCATACTTACTTGTTTGTTTGCTTGTTTATTTGCCATCCCCTAGTGGTTTTTTCTTCAGAGAAGTTGTTGGAAGCTCAGTATTAGACGGCTTCATAAGGAAAGGGAATGTGGATGTTTTTTACCTATATTTACTGAAAGGATACTGGGCAAGGTTACTTCAGTGCCTACACACAAGTTCATGTGACTAATCACAGATGGTGTTGAATTTGGTGCCTAAATATTTCTCCTATTTATCACATTAGTGAAGTATCTTAACTTGAAAGAATTAAGAACCAATACAGACTTAAGATTTAATATGTTCCTCATCTATGCAGAGAACTATGCCCTTTGTTTTATTTTCTTTTAAGATATTATTAGCCTGTGGTACTTGATATTATAATGTTACATATATTTAGCACCTCCAAAAGATGATGAGATGCCTAGATTGAAATGTGCAGAAAATAATATTTACATAAAATGCAAAGTGTTTTTGATAATAACAGGTCAGGAAAGAGTTTAAATATAAATGGTTGTTTTGCTAGCAGAAATAACAGCCTTTTAAAAGTAGGATTTTTGCTCCAGAAGATCAGGCAAAATTTGTATTCCAGATCTCTAGTGATCTAATAGCATAGGCCTTGATTCAGGTAAGTATTTAGGGTTTTCTTCCAGCTATGTCTCTCCTCCTCAGTTTTCCGTGATCATTTCTCTGCCTCCAGCTCCCATTCCCAGGAAAGTAGCACAATCTGCAGTACTATTTAAGTTACATAAGACAGAAAGATACTGCACAGAAGTATAGAAAACTATAGAAAACTCTAAAGCTCTAATCAATGTAGTATAAGCAGTATAGTAACAAATTATTTTACATATTAAGAAAAAAAATCAGTAGTGCACTTTATGGAGAAGTAGACCATTCTTAAGACTTCCAGCTTTTTAGGCATCGAGAAAATAACCTAGGTGTCATAGTAGATCACTTTCATGCACAGTGTGAAATATCTGCCTCTCTTAAGTAAAAGCAGAAGAAGCTGGGACAATATGATGAAAAATTGGCATAGAAAGAATTTAGGAACTAGAATGTGCCAAATTGCTAAACAGATAGATGATTGGCTTGTAATCTCACTTAACTTCACTTATCAAAAGGTTATGCCATTGATTGTAAACTACTTGTACCGTTCCAGTAACTGCTTGTTGGAATGGTGGCTTGAAATGTGTGCTTTTTTGTTGTTGTTGTTGTTGTTTGTTTGTTTGTTTTGTATCCAGGAACTGTTTAAGGTAAAATAAAACACAAATAGTAATACGTAAACAGGAGCGAGGTAACTCATCCCATAAACTTTATTTTCCAAACAAGAGTGTTCCAGTGTTGAGCTCTTTCCTCTCTTTCCTGTTTTTGTCCTCATGGCTTGGACTCTCCTGGGAGTATAGACCTTCTTTAGGATTTGAAAGATGCTCTCATATTCTTTCACAATGTTAGGGTGCCTGGAGAATAGCTAATTTGAAATGTCACTAGCTGAAGATTTTTCATTTTCTTGAGATGTTTTTCAAGCCACTAGAATATTATGTATACCAATTCTTCCTTCTGCATGTCTATTTTTGTATCCCAGTTTGGAATAGGTGCCTAAGTGTTTCACCAGGATATACTCCTGTCTTTCTGGGTGATAAGAGGGGCTTGAGGCACATTCTACTCTTGCCCTACTCAGTCCCAGTAATCAGTGCTGACTCTTATGAACATCTGGTCCTTTCAAAATCTATGGACTGGAGACTCTATGGTACCTTATTCCCTGGGCTGATTTCCATTTTGAGTGCTGGGTGGCTAGATTTTGGGCTCATGATATTCAGGATCCTTTACCTCATTACAGCTAAACTTCCATGCAAGGAAATATTCAATTTATAGGCAGTGAATTATACCTCTGCTTTATACAACTCAATTTTCTCTTGCACTTGCAAGAATTCATAAATAATCTGCAATTAAACCTTCCTCTTAGTTCCAAACAATAAATCCACATGAGGTTTGGAATTTTTTTTTTCAACTAAACAAATACGATGTGAAGATTTTGCTAAAAAGAGCAAGGTACACAGAGCCTTTTCTTGTTCATGCAAACTTAAAATGTTATGTGGTCATGAAAATCAGAAAGAAAGCTTCTTTTCCTCTGTTGGACCCTCCAACATGCTCAGAGATCTCAGTGTCATGGAGTATACATAATTAATCAACAACCACTCTCTGAGTACTTTTTCAGCATGTTTACCAATGGAAGTCTGCAACCTGCTACTAAGCAATTTCTCATTGCAAGGTCAGGGATCAAATAACAGACTCCTTAAATGATCCAATGACAGATTAGATAAAAAGTGGAAGATTTGCCCCAAAAGGACATACTACCTCTGCTCTCTGTATCTGTAGCTTTGACAATAAAATAGCTACCCATTTTATGAGGAAAGGATAAAAAAAAGACATTATGATGAAAAGAAAAAAATGTTAGATAATCACTTGTTAGGCAAGACCACTCTTTGAACAGGTATCCTATCAATTTTATATAGAAGTAATGTGCAAGTATTTGTTTTTAATATATGTGATCAGTTGGTGATATTCTTCTCTCTTTTTGCATAGGTATCATCTGTTTGTTTATTAAAAACACAGCCATATAAAATGAAAATTCTTTATGTTGATAAAGAATTGTGTTGACAGTGGGTTTTATCATGCATCCTACAACCTCGACACTGCCTGAGGTCAGCCCTCAGGCAGCTGTCTGAGGGGTAAGCCCTCTCTGTAGAGGATGTCCTCTCTCTTTACCCCAGTGTCTCCTGAGCCTGGCTTGAAAGAGGTTGACAAAGGCAGTCTTGTCCGTGATGGACAGGCAGATGATGCAACTCTGAGCCAACACTTTTGATGATTTTCATGAGGCCTGGGATTTCCTGCACTGAGCTGACATGATGCAAGTTCTGCAAACCAGCCTGTGCCTGAATGGAGAACCAATCATCCGCGTCTTTGTGCCCCTTAGTTCTATTAAAGAAAATAGTAAATAATTCATATCTGCCCTGTTCTCTATAATATTTATGATGCCTCTTTTAGTCATCTCTGTTCTCAGCTAAATGAACTACTCAGTTTAATCTTTCCTTACCTAAAAGCTATTCCATAGCTGTGATTATTTTTGCCATTCGTTCGTATACTTTTGCTAGTTCTGCTATAGCATTTTAGAAACAAACAAGCAGAATTGGACATTTTTATATTCAGATGGGTCTATGATGTAAATTTATACCACAGCCTAAGTATGCTTTTGTTCCATTGCTTAATGTTTTTTTTTTCTCCTAACATTCTGTTTGCATTTAAACAGCTACTTAGCTTTTAACTATTTTTCAGAGAGCTGTCTGTAACAACTCCTCTACCCCTTTCCTGGGCAGTTTAAAACCCATTAAAGTGTGTATAATCAGGTTTATTTTTTCTCTTATTTAGACTAAATTTCACCTGCCATCTTATTACCAAATAACTCAGTTATCATATGACCCTGCTACATTTCTATTCAGTCAGCTTTGACTGCCCACAGTATTTTTGTGTCATTGACATCCTCTGTCATGACGAAATTCACCCATTTTTTGTGTCAATTTTGAATATATTGAAAAGAACATGCATGTCACTGAGGGACTCAGTTAGCAGCCTTCCTCTGCTGTGGAAGTTGATCATATACTTACACCATGACTTTCCAAATTTCGGAGCAGTTAGCTTTCCATCAGAGGCCCTCCTCTCCTGGAGTGCCTCAGGAAAAATAGGCATTCAGATGGGCACTTGGGTAAAGATGAAATTGTCTGAAGGTTTAAACGGTCAAGTCTCCCATCATCAACCGGCTAAAAACTTTGGAGACTTTTCGCTTCTTCTCTGGCAACAATGAGAGCCTTGGGGGCATCTTCTGTGCCCTCAATCATGTAAACACCATTTCTGTGGTGGTCGTTTTCTTCATCAACAACTTTCAAGCAGAAAATATATGTATATATTCTGGGGACACAAAGAGCCATCTCCCAGCGCACCTTGCCAAAGGTCTGAAGAAGAAATGAAGTATAAGAATTTGCACTTATATGCATATGTATGTTTTTTTCTTAACTCTTTTTTTTTTCCAGGATACATCAACTTTAGCTTATTCCTAAAGTCAGACTCTTTAATTTGTGGAAGCTGGCATAAATGACAATCTACCCTAGAATTTGCAGTATTTGCTTCTTGCAGAATAGGGTCCATAAGAAATAGGGAAGACTTTATTTTAAGAACATTTAAAGTTAAAGGTTCTTCATTACCAGAATGTAATCAGAATAAACTATATTCTTCCCGGAATATACACATGGTAGATAAAGTCTTTCCTGAAAAAAATATTCTAAAATAATTATTACCAAAAGTGTAATTTTATGCTTTCTTAGAACACAAGAGTGCTGGAAAGAAACCAGTTTATGTATTTAGATATTTTGCATGCACGGCAAAGCTGATTTTTGATTTATTAAAGTATAAATTTATTAATCTTGAGCACTAACTTCTGAGGAGGTAAGAACTTTCTCTGCTTTTATAACTTAACTAAATTTGGGGTCGCTCAGCAATTTGCAGATTTGGATTCCAGTTATATAGGGTATTACGTAGCCAGCTACTGAGCTGAAAAGACCTGTTTAGCTGAAAGACTGAAAGAAAAGACTGGTTTAGTGTATGCCAAAGAGGTAAAATGAGGAGAGGCATTTGGGAAGAGATTGCAGATGAGTATAATTAGGTGAAATATCAGGAAAACACTTTCTAATCATGGGGATTATTAACCTACAGAACAGTCTCCCAAGGGAACCATTTCAGCTGCAAAAGAATCTACTAGCTGAAATGCAGGTTTTCATCTTTGCCTTCCCTATGAATCATATTCCTTGCCTTTCATAATACACTCTTTGCAGCATATGCATTTTTTGTTTAAAATATGTATGTATTTTTATCCCTCTGCCCCTGCAAAGCACATAGTAATTACAATATTTAATTTTCATTCACTGCGGCTGGGGTAAGCTCAGAGCTGCTTGTCCTTAATCAGGAAGACGTTTAGATGTGACTTCTCACTCTTGGACCTAGCCCTGTTATTCCATGTTGAAAGCAGCAGTCTGCATGGAAGTAGACTTCCTCCATAGTGACTGTTAAGAGGACTGACCTCTGATATTGCATTCTTGCTAATAAATTAAGGAAACTGGGGGCTCTGAATTGCAGTCACACATACTGTTACATTCAGAGAACGACTCTGATCACAGTTTTTTCTTGAGGTAACTGGCATTCTTCAACCCAACTTCTGGGTGCAAGTTTGAGAATTAGCAACCCCACAATAGGTGAGATTTAAGGAGTAAGAAAGAGAGATGATTAATATAGCTGTGGGCTGTTCCATGTTAGTTGACCTCAGAGCTGGGGATACACACAAATTGCTCAGTTAGCTTTTAAAAATTAACATCAGCAGTTCAATTTCACAACCTTTTTAGTGTACAAAAAATGTTTATTTGCTATCCATTCCCTCAAGGAAATTTTGTTTTCTTGGCTATTGAAGGTAGTACCTGGAAAAAAGATTACTCTCCACTAAAACTCTGCACCCTATTTCAATACTAAGTAAATTTTCAGGGATGGAATTTTTATATTGCTGACCTGTTTTCTCATCATCCAGTTGATGAGTTTCAAAAATTGCCAAACCATAAGACTTTTCATTAATGGACTACTAAATCTTAAATGGAACATGTATGACAAAACACATAATGGTTATTGAGTCTAACTATATTAATTTGCAAAGAAATGCAACAACCTTTCCTATTCCTTTTTTTTTTTTTCTTAACTATTTTGATTATCTGCTTGTATTTTCACCATCATTTATTTACTTTTTTTTTTTCGGACAGTTTTCCATCTCTGGGTATTTCAAGGCTCAGAGCCAACAGCGAGTATTGAATTATTTTTGGTGCATCCTAACAACTGTCAGTGCATGCACAGATTGACAAAGACATGTGTTGATTTGTCTGCAGGAAGGATTTTATTCAGATTTTGTCCTCTCTATTTTTTTTCTTTTTGAGTCTTATCATTCCTTTCTCTTTTTCCTTATGGAAATAGTCTCTTTTGTGGTTTGCCCTTCCCTTCTTCTATGAGTTCTGTTCACTCTTTTCCCTGTTATTACCCATATCCTGAAAGTCCAAGAATACAAACACTCTCTTGTAATGAAGGAATCATCTTCTATAAATTTAGTATTGATGATTATCAGTGTGATTATCCTAGTATGAGGACTTCCTGATCAAATGCAGTTATCTATAGAGCAAAGCAGTTGTGAAGACCCCTTTTATGTCAACAAAGTAAAACAGTACATCATTCTTTTCATTCCATAGAAGGTATCTAAAGTAGGTTAGATTAATTGTGTCCAGAAAGTGCTTATTTGTCTCGTCATTATAAATGTTAGTGAATTAAGGAGCAAGAGCTCCTTGATAGTATTCTCATGTTTCTCTCTCTCCTTTTTTTTTTTTTTTTTTTTTTTTAAACTTATTTTAAGAGAATCTCATTTGGACATTTATCAGGATAGGATAAGTTGTCGTGCTAGGATCAATGCCCAATTCATTGCCCATCAGTGAAGTCCAGGCAGTATAAAGATGACTAGAGTTAGATGAGATCCACCCCCAGTGTACCTGTGATTCACATCCAGTGTTCAGGATGCAGGATTCATATTTTCCATGGCAAGAGATGAGAGACTCCACAGCAGAGTCTCAGTCCTTCATGTTTTTCACAGACTACTGCTTTGAACACATCCACTGACTCCAGCTGCCAAGGACTAATGGCCTGTCCCATTAATTTCATTGGATCTGTTCAGCTTTAGCTATGAGTTTTTTCAGGCCAAGTAGCTGTTATGAAAACCATTAAATCTTGAGTTTAAGTGTTGCAAGTTTTGGTAAACTTTGTCTCAATGACAATTTACCACTGCTGTTAAAAGCTATGCTTTGTTTCAAGACTATATCTTGTCAACCTTCCACTTACTTTCATATAGTGTATGCTACACTGGAAACCCCTTTGATTTCACCTAAACTCATTACTTCTTTAATAATAATATGCATTTTCCAATTCTTCCTTCCCCAGAATTTGTCTCATCTCCCGTGTGCGTTCTCTTCAGTGTAGCAACACATCCTCTAGCTGTAGGTGCTGGATCTGTATTCAGTGTTGCCTTAATAGTTGTACCAGAGGTACCATGATTCCCTTACATGAATTTCCTATTTCCCTGTTCATAAATTCTAGAATCACACTGAGTCTTTTTAATAAAGGAAAAATAACATGAACTTAATGGTCATTTTTCTTTCCTGTCTGAATCCTGTCAGGAGCCTTTCCTAGACTGAGCAGTGACTGCAACAATTCCTCATCCTCAAAATGTGGCCCGTGTTGTAATCCCTTTATATATACAAAATACTGTATTGTCCCCATTTGCTGCTCTCACCATTTTTTTTTCACCTGAAAACTTCATTAGCAATCATTTAATGCTTTTTTATAAATGCCTATAAAATATTTAATGACAGAATACTGAGTGAAATTTCATTAAAAAAAAAAAATCTACTTTCTACTGACTGTCCATAATACCACATTTAACTGTGGAAGAAATTATGGCAAACTTTACCTATTGGCAGAAACTTCCAACTATTTTAGACAATGACTTCAGAAAACTTGAGCCTACATGAAGTAAACACCAAGTAATTAATACTAACCATCCAATTAACACAGGTATCTTTTTTCCTTCATTTGATTGATAGTCTAATTTTATCTGTAATTTGACATATAAAAATGATGATACATCTGAATGACTAAAGCATAAATTATACTCATTTAAAGAACTTTTATCTGTTAAGTCATCTCATGACTGCTGCATGTTTTATGCTGTCTGGATTAGAGAGTAACTATTCTACAGCATCTTCTGCAGTAAGCACAGAGTAAAATGATGCAGCAGGAAAAGAAAAGTCCTGCCAACATATAGATGCTGATAGTGGTGGAAATCATCACTGCAGCCAAGTAGACTCCTCTTGAGAAAACCAAGAAAGACCAAAAATATTTCTGAACAAAGCCCCAAGGCCTTGTTGTGAAATATTTTGTTTGAAAAAAAAGCCTGTTTCCTGACACTACTGCATTTTCCCACATAATAGCATTTGGTTGCAAGTACAAGCTAAGGAATGGGTACAAGCTCTGAAGTGGGTAAATAAAAGACAGAATTTATAGGCAGAAGGTTGATGTGCTGAGTAAAAGGTTCCATTTTTATGTAACTGCATTTAAAAGAGTGGAGATGAACTGTAAATTTTGCATATGCTGCTACCCATAAAGCTTGATAGAATACATACAGCGAAAGCAATTCATTTACTTTTGGTTCACATGTAAACCTCTCTCTATTAGGAATTCCAAACCGTTGCCTCTTTCCTTAAGTGATTGGTCTCTGTTCTCCTCCTCTCTAAAGGTATAGACATAGTATACACTACACAACAGCACTCGCACAACATGCACATTCTCTTAAAATGATGTTACTTTTCTGTGATGGCATCCAGAAACAAATTTACCATATTGGAAATCTTATAGGATGCCTACTTTGATCTAACTACTCTGTACTAAACATTACCAAAAAAAAAAAAAAAGCCTTTCTAGTTCAGAATATAATCCTCCAAGTGTGCAAACAAAACAACACAGAACACAAGTCCCATAAACAAAACATTAAAAAAGTACCCTTTTGCTAGAAGATCATATGAATCATTCGTTTGGAAGCTCCTAGGGATTTCCACAGTATAAATACTGTGGTTTTAGTCTAAACGTAAAGTAAGTAAGAAATTCGAGTGATGCCAAACTTGACTACAAAAGATCTCTTCTTCTTGGAAAAATAATTATTCACATTTACTATCTCTCCTTTCTCAAAAGAGGAAGCAAAAGCAAACAAACAAACAAACAAAAACCTTGTGAGAAGTCCAAGGCAGAATGCCAAAGACAGCATTCAAAATTAGAATTGGTAAAAAATGAGAGGGACTGGATTTGTACAAGTAGAGACTTAGCAGTATGACAGGTCACCCTAAAGGCACATGTGCCTCTTTTTTGTCTAAATATAGAAAAGGACTAAGGAAAGAAATTGTGGTCTTGTGGGTTGAGTATTGACCTGGGTTTGGTTCCTTTTCTGCTTCCAGTCTTACTTTGAAGAAATTGCTAAGGGTCAGACCACATTTGATGTTAATGCAGCACAGTCAATAAAGTCATGCTGCTTTAATCCTTCTGAAAATCCAGTTGGTAATATTTCTGTGCCTCAGTTCCTTATTGTGAAATTATAGTTAATGCTGTTTCCTTTCTCCTGCCATTTCTCATTCTTGCCTATTCACACACACAACCACACAAAACCTATGTTACTTAATTGTCTTAAAATATGCCTGTTGCACACAGAATGAGCTCTGGGCATTCTCATGTCCATATAGTAAAATGAGGGAGTGTGTTTGAGGAGCTGCTGTTTCTTTACTTTCCTGGCAGTGCTCAGGCTAGCAATGCTAGGCTAGCGCATATATGGGAATACATTATGCCTTCACTTAGCAGATTTAGCCTAAATCCTGAAAGTCATGGGATTTTACTAGAGAATTTTTACTCTCTCATCTCCCATAGCGTGGACTCTGCATCCAGATGCTTTACACAGTCACGGTTTGCAGTTCTGAGGGTAGTGGGTGGTACTTGCTTTCATCTGGGCCTCGCTCAGGTTTCTAGATAACCACTGTGGGGTTGTGGACTGATGTGTCTCCAGTCGTGTTGTAATTCAACATCCAGGGTTTTTGCTGTTGTTTTCTTCAGTGAAGTAAAGGCTGGTTATACTCTAATCAAATGATGCAGAAGCAGGGCCATCTGCTATGAATGTATTGGTGATATAAGCAAACCCAGAAATCGTTAGGCTCTGCCTTCGTGTTAGATTAATGCAGTATCCAGACTAGTTCCTGTAAAACCTCCTGTAGATCCAATCCTACCGCTAATTTAAGCTGCCAATCATTGCACAAATATCCCACTGGATTTACGTAGGTTAGAACTGTTTCTATACATTTTTAAGATAAGACCAACAATGCAGAATTTCTATCCTCTGTAGTGTTTCAAGTTTGTCACATCCCCATTGGATACACCATGAGAACAGTCCCCTCACAATATTTAGTTTGACATGTGGCTAGAGAGTGGCTGTGCAAAGGTAATGTAAATGAGATGCAGAGTTTTATTAGGAGAGTTTAATCAATGTATTTGATTTGCAGAAGAAAAATTACCACTCTGTCTAGGCAAAACAGATGAAGACAAAAGGCGGAGAAATGTATTCAAAGAGTTCCTAGGAGATTAGAGTAGTTTTCCTTAGTTAAAACTTTGCAGCATTTTAAAGCACAAAAATATAGATATTTTTTCTAAATATAATTTCATAGGATACAACATAGAAAAATATCTCTTCTGAAAAATAAAGATTTTACAGTTACCAACCTGTTTTTAGTTTTTTTTTTTTTTTTTTTTTTTTTTTTTGTGGTGGTTGTGGTGGGGTTTTGGGGGGCTTTTTGTTTGTTTTTTCTTACTGCAATAGTTTGAAAGTTCCTCACCTAGGAAATGCACAGTGATACATAAACTTAGTTAATCTATAATAAGTAACAGATGAACATATAGAAAAAAACAGATCTGTTCATTAGAAATAATAATAAAAAATACCATACTGCAACACGCAGTCAGCTGTGCCAGTAATTTTGACATTCCTTTGCAAATTAGCCAGGCTTTGTGAGTACAGGTCTACTTTACTGCACAGGGGGGCTTTCAGCTTTTGGAATCTGGCAGAGGTTCAAGATCAAAGTGTCGCTTTGAACCCACTTGTTAGCCATGAAAAATAAACACAATTCACCTTGCAATAAAAAGCATCAGTGAAGAAAGAAATTTTTAAAAAGCTTCCAATGCAAATTCAGCACTTAAGCTATAGTTATTAAATTAGTTTAAGAAGAAAATGGGGTGGAAATGATCTACAAGTAAAAATCTTATACAACCAAAGTGAACTAACTTTTTTTTTTTTTTTTTCTATGATCATAGTTGCAGACAACACTTTAAAGCACAAAGAGCATCCTGATGTTGCCATAAAAAGTTCCCTGGCTAATTATTTGCCAGTACAACTGTTCACTTCCTGTGGTGGATTTATGCTAAATCCTGTTATTAGTCTTGTTCTGCAATTGCCATTGTCTGTGACTGGAAGCAAGGCTCAAAGGCTACAGTCAGCCTTTTATTACAAAACATGTGAATGGAGATTTGACCCAATGTTCAACCACTTCCCCTTTTGGTTTTATGTAAGCTGCTGAGCCTTTCCCTATAAATCACTATGTAGAAATGAACTTTTACTCCTTTTCTTCCCCTCTTGCAACTCTGTAGGGTTTTCTTTTCCCCTCCCAATAACTTTCTTAAAAAAAAAAAAAAAAAAAAAAAAAAAAGAAGAAGAAGAAGAAAAAAAAGCTTTTCAAACCCTTTAATTACAGACTATCACCAAAGACTCCTACACCACGGGGAAGCATAAAAGATGCTTTAAGTCTTGAGAATAGTGCAATAGTTGATTTTTTGTGTTTAAAAAATAAACAAATAACCCCTCCCCCCAGTATAATTATACTTTGTCTGAAGTATAATAAACAATACATACAGTTTACTGGTAGGCAACACTTAAAAATAGTTATTGTGTAAATGAAAGATTTACTATCATGTCCAGCCTGACCTTGCATTTCTCTGGAATATTTTATCCTTTAAGTGATTTAGCCATTTTTTTCTTACTTTTTTGTTTGTTTGTTTATTTTGTTATTGAACAACAAAAGATTGCTAATGTAATTTTGTAGAGAAAGAAGAGTGAAAACCATCTGAAATGCTGAATTATTTCTAAGAAGCGTAGTCATTACAGAGGACCTAGTCATGCAGTCATTAGACTGAATAAAATTTTCATTAGACTGGTAGAGTCAAACACTGAGTAAGGGCAAAAGGAAATTTACTTGGATAATAGGGTCCAAGTTACATACCTGTTTTTGCTGGCACTTGAGTCAGAACATACCTGATTTTTTGTTTGTTTTAAATTTAAATTAAATTATTTATATTAAATAACCTTTAGGACCTAAAACTGATTATTAAAATATTCTTTGTAATCTCTTTCCTCCTCATAGCAATATAAATTGGAAGAGTTGAACTCAAACTAGTGTGGTTGAAATCCCGTTTTTTTCCTCTAAAACTCACAGAGATTTTCCAGTGACTGCAAAAATAATAATTATAACAGGGAAAGGAAAGGAAAGGAAAGGAAAGGAAAGGAAAGGAAAGGAAAGGAAAGGAAAGGAAAGGAAAGGAAAGGAAAGGAAAGGAAAGGAAAGGAAAGGAAAGGAAAGGAAAGGAAAGGAAAGGAAAGGAAAGGAAAGGAAAGGAAAGGAAAAAGAATCGAGCTTTTAAGTGAAATAGAAGGGAATGAAAAGAATTATGAGACCAGGTCTTTTCACATTTCCAAAGGAGAAAGATAATTCATCTAATAATATCTTAAAAAGCTTATTTACTGTTCTGATAATTGATTGCTAACAAATAACACTATAATAGATTTTAAAGTGAAAGATTGGGATTTCAATTATGATTATCCGTTGGAAAACCATTAATAGCATCTCTGTAGATTAAAATAGAAAAAGTGGCAGGCATGAAGTGCCTTCCTCCATCTCATTCCCACTACTACATTTAGAGAGAGACAGATCTGTTGTTTAGAGAAAGTGAGAATGAAGAATAGCCAAAATAGCTTCCAGATCTCATTTTCAGATCTGAAGCAAGTGCCCCTGTCCCTCTCACACTAAAAGTTACATCTTTATGAAAGTCACAGGATGGACTAATCTTGTTCACACAGCTGACCCATCTTCCCCTAGACTGGCAGCTAGTTCAGACCACCGCCCAAATGTAAAACACCCTGGAAGCAAAGAGTTCAAATCACTAAGAATGGTGTCCTTGAATGGTTTATTAATGTTTGGCCGCTACCTGGATTAACAGTTAATTTGTCATGTTAACACACTCATGCATCCTGTTGGGACAAATCCTGTCTTCCCTGAGCGAAATAGCTGGACTGTCACTGGGGACATTTCACAGACAGTGAGACAGCTTGCTTTCTCTTTTCTTTTTTCTTAATTATTTTCCCTCCAATGCCACAAGTAGTGAAGATGCTGTAGCTATTGCCACTATGACAGCATCCTCATTAGTTTTACTGTTGGCAGAATCCCTTCCTCCTGGAGGAGGAGTAGGATTTTTCCCTTTATAGGATATGTTTTTAAACTGTTCATGCGTTAAGAGCTTCCTCCCCGCACCGCCCCTCCTCCTTTTTTGGCTTTATTTGCTTCCTTTCTAAAGCATCTTTTATCCATAGCATTTCAGCTATTTGTAAAGAAACAATGCCCAAATCACGAATTATATTGCACAAATGGCTGATCTAATTTGAGGAGAATGTATTTAAGGAGAATATTTTACATATGACCTTTTTGAGGAAGTCACAATTTTGTCGTGTAATCTGAAGTGCCCATCATAATTTCTATAGGCTTTGTTGACATCTCCTGCTGAGTATGGAGCTGATCAGCTCCTAACTTCCTGGGAAAGCGCTCTGTTAACAAGGCTGCCCCTATTCCATCATGTTAGCAAATGTTTCTGCTTTCTGGGCTGAATCTCCTCACGCTGAAGACAACAGCAACAGCCTCGGTTGACATCAGCAGGACGAGGATCTGCACGCCTTTGTCTGTGAAGCTCAGAAAGAGTCTGTACCTCCTATTTTCCGGAAGAAATTAGGCTCTGTATGATCTGACAGTTGTGTGAATTTGGTAAATCTGACAAATTTGTTTTGCTGCTGTATTAGCAAAATGCAACATGTATTTGCAACCAGATTAGTTTACCTATTTTAGATTAATAAATGGATGTCGATCCGCTGTGCAAAGTGAAGTTTGGTTCTGAATGAACAATATCTGTCACACAATCATTTAAGTTTTTCTAAATGTGTGAGGTGCTGAATTTTTGTGTGTATAGACACTAAGAAAAGGTTCCCCTTGCAAATTAATTAATTCTACAAGTGTATTCTTTCCTTGGATTTATTATTTTGTTCTGCAAGTTCATTGTGATTATTTATAATACTAAAAAAATAAAATGAGTCTTCATTCGGTATGAAGTTGTTTTGAGAGGCCATCATGTTTTCAGCACGAACAAGACCACATATAATAGCAGCTATTAAAAAATCAAAATTTGCCCACAGTTACTGCACAGTAGGTGTCTCAAAATATTTTGAAAGAAGTGTCATATATAGTGCCAAATAATAATTGTGATGACATTGATGACACTTTAAAAGAAAACTGTGTAATATGGAATTTACACTCTCCAAGTGTTACTTGTGAGTGAATAAAGGAGTCTGCCAATAGCTACTCCACAGAAAAGGATGATAGGAGTGGTTCTTACCAGTGCTGTTCATGATAAGATTGCCTCTTCTACAGACAGACATTTGACATGTTGCAAATGCAACCAGATGTGAAAGAGAAAGATGGAATTTGATGGGCCATCTCACACTGTGCAGTTGTACACCTTGTGTAGATGACTTGTTTCCTCTAGAGAAGATGGATATCAAGTCTAAGTTGCATGTATGAAATGCTATTGCAAAACTAAGCATTAGTTTCACTATTTAAAATCCATCATCTGGGTACTGTTTAGATAAGATTTCATGCAATGCCATGGGGAGCAATTCGTGAACATAGTGTCATGTCTTATGTGTGTGTGGGACCTACCTGAAAAATAAGCCAATAGAGCTAAGGTAACGCTGGTGGTAGGACTGATTTTTTGCTGAAATGCATCATCACAAAAATCATAACAAAAGCCTTTACCAGAAAACAAAACGGATGTTAAAGATAGCAAAGCAAGGTTATATCTTTCCATTGTACAATATCTTTCCTTGTATTATAGTTTTCCATTCAGAAAGAGAAAGTGATTGATATTCTTACTAAACATAAATTAAAAGTAATGAATGAGGAGAATAATAAGACAATTTGCATCAATAATGAAGAGTCAAATAAGGTTCCAGATAATTATTTAAATTTGAAACTCTTGAATGATTAGATGAACTTGGCAAAACTAGTACAACAATAGAATATCACAGTAGAAAGATCAACAGCTGAAATGAACAGTCTAAGCTATCTTTACATTTTTATGGGAATCTCATCAAAGCAAAATAAAATTAAAAAAATCCAAAGGAAGTTTCTATAAGAAAATTCTCCAGATATTCTATTTGGAAAAAAAGCACTTTCCACCAAGTAACTGGAAGTGACTATGAAAATTTTTTCATTCATAATGACAGTTCTGCATATTCTGTTGCTTTGTCACCTCCTGTATCTATTTGCTAGGCTATGTCTCACCACTCTTCATAAACAAGTGGTTGATAAAACTTCATGTCTTCTGTGATATCGGAGATGTGAGTAATCAAAGGCCTACCAAACAAAACTCTTTCCTTCTGAACTTTCAAATTTGTGCTAAGTGTACTCTTTTATCCTTCAGGCTGAAGGTTGGAATTTATCTTTAGTTTACTCAAGTATAGACATCTTCATCTTTACAGCCAGTTGTCCTGGACTCCCTCTCTAGTCAATGGAGAAAAAAACAGACACCTTTAGGATGTGATTCATCTCATCCCAAAGCAGATATCTAAAATAAGTTAGATGAATCATGTCTTAAAAGTGCTCGTTTCTTTCTTCTGATAAGTGTGTTTCTTCCTGTATGAGGGATCCATGGGCATCTAGATCAGGTGTATACCTGCCAAACTTTGGTTGACTGCATCCCAAACTTAAGAGAGTGTATTTGATACAAGTTTGCACCAGACTTCAAGAAAAGGTAGAGGGTTCAAGAGTTCCGCTGTTTATCATATTCCACTGAGAACAATAGGTAATGTTAAAAATTATTCTTTTTATCATATAAGGTGTTTTAAGTACATATTATGAGTACACTCAAGTAGGTTCTGCTTGTGTTCCAAGCCATAAAAAGCCATGTGACAAAGGCAGCACAGTGCCAACCCCCCCAGCTAACATACTCCGAAAATATTTTTAAATTTAATATCCAAGCTATATAGTATGTAAAGAAAGAATAAAAGAAATAGGCTATATGCACATTAAAACTGGAGTCAGGTTTGGTATTTTCTTTCCATTTCTATGTTGCAACAATGTTCTAGTACTCAATAGCTCAATTAGGATAGTTGCATTTGTTTCGTAATTGATTTAATGAGGAGGATGATTTAAATGTAATATGTTGAGACAAATAATTAACTACTGTGTTTTTTTTTTTTTTTGGAATGATGATTAATGATGCTGTCCTAGATCCAAATGTGTGTTCACAATGATGCATTCATAGGGATGTAACAGGTGATAATAAATGTGTTAACATTCAGCTCTTGTACTCTAGTATGATCCAAGCAGGATTTCCTCTTACTACTTAGTTTACAATAAACTTTACTACAAAGCTGAAGCAAGAAAGACTTCTCCTGTGATTTGTAGTGTTGTAAATTTTGCTATCTTCAAATTCATACTTTTATAAATTCCATTTTCCATCAAAATGAGCCTTGAGCTGGTGTAAAGAGAACTAAAAGGAGATTTGCCCTGAAGGTTTTTAGCTGTAAGAATGGCACAATATGCATTTGTTAGGCAGGTTTTAGGTGCGTTTAGTGCTCCTTGTCACACAACCTAGACGATTACTAATACTATACTCTGTAGAGTCTCTTCCTGTCTTCTGCTTAAAGCCAGTGTTTTCAAGGTTTACATGGGCGAATTTGAATTACAAGGGAACCAGTGTGTTATCTTGGTTGAATCAGTGGCTCCCACTAGTCTGTCTTGAGGAAAAACTCTTAAATTGATTTGGGAATGCCACTGTGATCCAACACAGGTAAAATCGCTGGAAGTTTTCTTGTTTCAGAAGTGCGGCAGCAGATCCAGATCAAAGTTTTGAGGCTAGGTCCTCGTTTGCACTGAAGGAGATGGGGATGAGGGTGATTGTGCAGGCTAAGAACAAAAGGTATAGAGAGTAAAATAGAAATACAGAAGCCTCTGTTTGATTATGTGAACTTCTAAGCAATTGCAATGATTAATAAAATGTGAGGTTTGTGAAGATGAAAACTATTGATAATTTTCCATAGCATATAAAAGAGATCAGCCCAAGAAAGCTTCAGTACATTCCTTAGTACACAAAGACATTCCTGGCCTTGTGTAAATTTAGTTTTCACAATAAAATTCACTCTTTGCCTTTATTAACATTTCTACTACTATGTAATTATATGTACTCACAGAAATTTTGTGTATATTTGGGAAGCAGGCTCAAGGCCCAGCTTTTTAAAGAAAGCACAATACCCATGTGACTGCAGTTGAATTGTTTAATAATACCTATATACTTTAAAGACTTGCACTGTAGCCAAAACATGTCTGCTTGCATTCCTCATTTCACTTAAGTGGCTTTTCTTATGAAAAGGTTTTGTTTGTATTCCTGCAGTTGGGAAAAAAAAAAAAAAAAAAAAAAGGAGCTGCATGCCAAAAAAAAGCCCCTAAAATGCAGTGGAAAATGTCCTGAAAAGACCACTGCCACCTGTTTTAGTTCAGATATTAAATCAATGTTTAAAATACTTAACAAGCCTTTAGAATTTAACATCACCAGTTCACAGCTCAGAAGCATGTGAGTCTGAGAGCGGAACTCGCTTGGTGCAAACACTGTGATTCCAGAAACGTAATGGCATATATAGTAACCTTTTGAAGAATAAACATGTAAAACTGACATTATAGGTCTTCATTCATGAATTCTGTATAGTGCAACTGAAGCAATATTGTCCTCCAGAATTTACTTGCTTTATTTACTCTCTACTGTGAAATTCATTGTGCAGGTCCTGTTGGATTTCCTCTGGAATGCAGAGTTCAAATAAATTGGAGTTGCACAAACACAGTTGTAAGTGTAAGTATTCAGTCAGTTTGCTGAGGATTCTTTTTTATTTTTTAAATAGCTTGATTTTTTTTTCTATAACTCCAAGCACACTGATTTCAGTTTAGCTATGTTAACTTTTTGCATTCCTTCTTCTCTGAAATCTCACATACACATCACAATCACTGTAAATGTTTTCACATTGAAATTGAAGATGTAAATGAAGTACTGCAGTGCTGTCTGGTTTTAGTTACAATGTCTGTTTGTTGACATCTCACATGAAGGCCTGCTGTGTCTCTGGCTCTGTCTACTTCATTTCCCCTCTAATTAGACTTTGCCCTCAATTAAGTTAATGATGCAACTTTTCCTATAGATCATTTGCCCCTTCAATCAATTAGCAGAATATGAAGGGTGCATCCCTCTTTGGCTTTGGATTTGCTTGCCTCGGGGCAGACTGTTCAGTTCACAGAAGTACTTAGGCAAAGCCTACTGTTTACTCTGAAATATATAACTTGAATAAATTAGGGCACAAAAGAAGTTTGCTCTTGATAATATCTCTCTCGCTATATATATATATATCTATATATAAAATAAAAAATAAACCATTTATTTATATGACAGCATAGATATAGCTGCTGCAATCTAGAATAGCAGTTATAGAAATGCTTTAGATGCTTATATGGCAAAGATTTTGCTGTTTGTCTGCAATCAGAGCCAAGGGCAGAGCAAGGCTAAAGGCAGGCACGTTGTTCTCACTCGCTCCCCTGCCTGCAGCGTCCGGGTGCCTCCAAACACAGCCGCACTCGTGGCTGATCCTCCAGTTCTCCAGTTCCTGACCCTCTCTCTCTCTTTGTCAGTCTGTCCATCAAGCACTCTGGCCTTTTATTTCTTTATTTCTCTTGGTTTCTCACCTCATTTCTGCTCTTTTCTCCTCCGTCCATTATTTATCTAAAACATTACTACCAGGTAATTATACTTACCACATTTCTTCTATGCCTGCTGCCTCATCTCATTTCTAAATTTCCTTTGTCCTCTTGAAGAAGCAAATCAAAGTCTATATCCCCCCTTTTGATGTTGATACCTCCTATATCAGCTCCCATTTCTTCTTACTCCCAATCTGTTTGTTTCATGGGCTTAGTTTTGGTGATAAAAACAAAGTGTGAATTTTACCTTCAGCTACCTAGTAAGCAAGAGCTGTCCTGAAGTGCAAACAAAGTAAAGATCAAAGCCTGCTAGTCTGACCATCGGCTAAACTTGCTGAGGTCGGCCCTAGACCCTGGTCTAAGGGCCTCAGCAAGTTCACCTCTTGCTAAAGCTAAGGAGTTTGCCTTTCACCCTTTTATACTGGAAACATTCATGTCTTCAAGTTATTTAGATTTTTTTTTTTTAATAGGAAAGAGAAGCTATACCTCTCCCTGCCACCTTTTCTTAGATTATGTCTCTTGAATTGCATATGACAGCCTCCTCCTTACTCGTAAAGAACTAAATTTTTTCCTTGTCTATTTTCACATCCTTTTCTAAAAGTTGGTACCTCTTGTTTCCAAACTAACCTTATCTTCCTTTTTTCTTTTTTTCTTTTTCTGGTCTGCTATTGACCTCTGATTAGTTGGGATTCTTTGTCTGATTTAGCTGGCATAATCTCGGAATGATCTATCTTATTCTGTGGTGGTTTGGAAAGGTATTTGCTCTCTATCATGTATAAAACTGGTCCTTAGGACATGAAGAAAGTAGCTCCTCCTTAGTAGCCTCCCTTGTTTTTATCATTAATAAAAACAAAAAAACAAAAACTTCAATTTAAGGCTTGCTATACCTTATTTCTCTTAAAAATATCCTTCCTGTTATCCTGGGAATGTGTCTTTAAATGTCTTCCAATTTCAGGAATGTAGGGACCGCCAAAGCATGCCTGGTGAGGTGAAACTGGCAAACTAGGGAAGACTCTTACCCTAGGGTGTGGGATCCGCCTCAGCCAGAACTTTTTAGTCTTCAGGACAGTTTTATTTCGCCCTTGTGTTCGATACCAGGCCTGCATGTGCAGGAAGCATCCCACCCTGCAGGAAGCATCCCAACCCACGCAGGAAGCATCCCATACCTGCCAGCTAGTGGGAAGCCCCACTAGCTAAAAACCATTAGGACTGCCACAGGGCTGGGATATCTCATCCTGACAGATGGCAAGCTCATGTTTTATGCTTAACTTTACAACCTTAACATGAAGAACCTGAAGCTACATTTCAGACTGATAAATCAGAAAAGTAGTAGTATAGCATCTGCTTAAAAAAATAGTTTCTTATGACTTCACATCTTTCCTGCACCTGCAAATGTCCTTTCTCTGAGTTTAAGCACTGTATGAATGATTTACTTTAAGCACTTGACTGATGTTCATATCTTGCAATACTATACCAATAGGTAAATATAAATTTACTTGTTTTTCTATTTAAACCTATTAAAAAGAGGATATATATGACAACTTGCTTGAGGCCACAAAACATGTCATTGTCAGAGTCCCTTCTTCTATCCGCTGTACCCATGTACAGGTCATATGGAAATAGATTTTCAAATATGTTAAGTGCTCGACATTTTTAACTTTATTCACTTTAGAAATAAAATAAAGCCTTTGTTCTCTTTTTTCTGTGAAAAATACTTGAACATTTCTTGAGGGCTTTATATGCCCTTTTTGAGTAGTTTCAAGTAATGTAAATCCTGATTTCTCTGAACTATTTAATTGTATTCACTTGCCAATTTTACTGTACACATTCCAGTGTACTTCTAAACATACAATGTGTGTGTAAAGTTCAGACTGATATAGCTTAACATTCTTCTAGTGGCAAGAGTGTTATCACCCTGTTTGTTAGTTTAAATCTAATTTGCACATCATAAGACAAGCAAAGGGAGACAATATTTTACCATACTTTGAATAAGCAGATAGCCAAAGGCTTTCTGTAGATGGATGAGAAAGACCTCATTTATTTATTTGATATACATATTCAAACAAGGTCTTTTATTTTTATAAAGGAAGTGTACCTTACAATGATATCAAACAACTAGCATTTGTTTTGTCATAGCTCGTATTATATCGTTATAAAAATAACATGTTCTTAACACACATATAGTAGTACCCTTTGTAAGTCAGAGATGTCATTGTGAAAACTAAATACAATGCAGGACAGAGTAAAACTGAGTATCTTGAATCAGCTGTTAAAAGGGAAATGGGAAAAAACTAGCACAACTGAAAGTGAGACTGGAAATATCATGCAATCCATACTTGATATGCCAAATCCTTAGAAAAGCAATGTTTTAAATAGCATATTTATCAGTTCACCCAGCCATCATTAATTAGTATGGTAAACAATAAAGGAAAGATAAGACAATCACAGAAACCCGTAAACACTGAAAGCAATGGAGCCAGAATGATAAAGGGTAGAATCCATGTCAACTAAATTGAGCTATCAAGTCTAAGCTGCTGAGTTTTTTTGTTTTGTTGTTTTGTTTTTGGCTTTTCTCTATCTACAAAGAAGGGTGGAAGGGCAACAGATAGCTCCAGAGGGCAACTTATCCCTTCTTAAGTCAGTTCTTCTTTAAGTGACAAGACAGGTGGAAAGAATTGCCTATTGGAGGTATCTCTTTTTCTCAGTTAGCTATTGAGGACCCTCACGTGACAAAGTCAGTCTAGTTCATCTTACATGACTTTCTTAAATTTCAGCAGCAGAAATTCAACTCGGATCCTGAAAATACTGCACAAACACACAACTTTAAGCCCATAGCTCATCCCAGCAGCATGGAAAACTCTTTTGTGTCTTTACAGCCAGGTGTGCAAGACTATGCAAATATAGAGACTAAAATATCATTTCTTCACCACTTTCTGAATGACTAGGTTTCCATACCTACCCAGGAGCATTGCTGGGACTGATAAGATTATAAGGTAATGTCTACCTGAGATGATGTTTTTCTGCATAGATTTGGCCCTCTTAATTATCAGTAGCATAAATATCTTCAGTGTGCATGAGAATTCACGTGTGAAAATAATGTCATTGTTGGATTTTTTCTCTTATCTACTCAAGAGATAACAACAAAATTGGGTTCTCACAAGTAGGCAAGTATCTTGCTTATGATATAAGCTTTTCTCAGGGAATATATGGACACAGTGGGAAAGATAAGCAGTAAATCTTTATATTAGCTCTATTGTGTCAAAAACAAAGTCAGTCAGTAATACCATGAATTTTTAGCTAGGTAGACAATGTGGCATCACATTTGCTTATATCTCATCTAATGCCCTAGAAGAATATATGGTAATGACAGAGTATATACGTCTTAATGGAGAAAATTTTATTGATTATACCTTGTGACATTTTGTGTCATTGCATTGTACTGGTTTCAGTTTACATCAGGAAATCAAGATTTCATGTCTCATTACAGTTATCAAATGTAAATGGTAGCAACTCTCTGTTACTGAAATTGGATAAGAAAGAATGCTGAAGTCACTAAAAAAATCCTATTTGTTTCAGTCAATTTCTCAAGTTTTCCATCTTTTAGATATTTCCTTCCTCTTCTAGCAAGGAAAGAGAAAGAAACAATGGCATAGGAGCATTTGTAAGCACAAGAGCCTGGTAAAGTCATCTAGCATCTATCTATCTATGTGTGCAAAATATTTTCATAATTAAGATGAGAAAATTAAGTGCTTTTATTCCATCAAAATGATTCAGTGATCTGTCATTAAATATAGATAAATAAACAAAAAAGAAATTTGTTTTGATCAATCGCAATTTGCAGTTTCATCGACTCAAATCAGTTTGAAATGTTACGAGTATGATGGCTGATTTCTTGTTCAAAGACAAAGACCTAAGGTTGAAACAGCTTTCTCCTCCTAGGTTACTCTTTCATCTGTGTAATCACATCAGTTTTCCATATCTAGTTCTGTTTTTCTTCTCTTAAATATCTCCTTCTGTTTTTCACTTTTGCTCTCTGCGCAAGAATGCACCAGAGATGTGTTTTCTCTGTCACTTAAACACGTCACATTTTTCAACTTGCTTTTTCTTCTCTCCTAATACATCAAAAAGGCTTCATGAAAATAAAAAGTAATTAGGTTCCTGTGGGACAGGGAGCTGGGGTTGAGAAAACAATATGTTTTCAAAAACTGAACTCTCATATATTTGATATTATTGATTTCTTCATCATCTGTTTCTTTAGCTATAGAGAAGCAATCCTATATTTATTACAGATGTAAATGCAACAGCCCTTAACTGCTGTGAGGTTGGTGGTCAGAAGGATATTCCACAATGGCAGGTCACTGATGTGGATGGATGCAATTTCCTTGGCAAGATATCACTCACTCCAGACCCAGAGACATTTCCCCTAGTGCATCTACACACAGGACAATGAATACTAACCATCAAGATGGTGATTTGGGCTATCAGGTTTTGCAACAATGCACCTCTTATCAGAAAACCAACATCCTTCATCTTCTCCAGGTAGAATTTACTGAAGAAAAGGCATCAGTAGGTTACAGAGTATGTGGCTCAGTAACAGACAAGATAGCTTCTGCCTAGAAGAGCACTGCCTAATTGTGGCTATCTGGAAACAATAACGAATGTTAAAGGAGAAAAAAGTTGAAAATCACTTTGATGTCATGAAGAGGTAATGTTTGTGGCTTTCTTTAAAAAGAAAAGAAAAGAAAAGAAAAGAAAAGAAAAGAAAAGAAAAGAAAAGAAAAGAAAAGAAAAGAAAAGAAAAGAAAAGAAAAGAAAAGAAAAGAAAAGAAAAGAAAAGAAAAGAAATTTGCTCTTCCCCCCACATCCACGTGTCTTGTCTGGATTTCCTTTCAGCCAGCTGATCTGCACTCATGTGTTCATTTGAGCAAGACACCAAAGCAGCAGTTTGTGCTACAGCTGTATTCCTTTCTGCAGCCTTGCTCTGCAACCTGAAGTTCAGGTTGCAAGTTATCCGAGTATTCCTGTGCCCATAATTCAGAGCTGCCCAACTTTGGTGTGCAGGGACCAGACTAGGAGCCGACATAATTTAAAAGTACTTAGTAGCCACAACTGAAGTCAGAAAGAGTCTAAAAGAATATTTAATTAAGGATCATTATAGGCTTCAAAACTTACATCTTTTCTTTGTAGCATCAAAAATTCAGAGTAGCACCTTTTTGAATGAAAATGAGTGATAATATCCCAGAAGCAGTAAGCAGATTTCTTTCCCACATATTTGAGGCTTAGCAAAAGCTTGGCAGCAATAAAACTGAAGTCCGGAGTAACTAGAACAGTATCCAGAACCTTGGTGGAGAACTCTTCTGTGGCACCCCCAATCTTCAAGAGGATTCACGTCCAAACTCATGTAAACTTTAGTCTCCATTTTACAAAAGACTATGAGATGGTATCCCCTGCACAGGAATTCTTCACTTCTTTTTTTCAAGATGTATGGCTGATAAACAAGGACAGACCACAACAATCACTAACAGAAGTTAGTGATTTTATAAACTATACTTGGAAGACTTGAAAGAATATTTTAACTGCTTGAGGTAGTGAAGGCTATTTACAAGGACAAATTGGTATTTATTTAATTTTGAAATAATCTCTTGTGAAGTTTATTAAATATATGGTACTTAGTAATGGTTGAATATATTCCTTAATTGTGACATTTGAGCAAATGATTTTCTTACAAAGCAAAAGTTTACTTTTTTATTGTCAGATAGCCATGATTCCATCTCCACTTGCTGATAATGTATACTAGAAATGCATAAGGATGTTGTAATTCAATAGGCAAAGAGACCTTTCTATATTGCTCTGTTTTGTTTTCAGTCTTCTTACAAAAATAACACTAGAATAGATGTAACATACAGCTTTTCAGTTAAAAGCATGCAAACTTAATTGCTGCTTTGGCAAATAAAATAATCAACTACAAGCTGTATGGATAATGTAATACTTTGAATACTTCATTTAGAAATTATTAAGTACTTGCTTAAGGAGATTCTTTTATTTAAGTTTATACAGAACTACTAAAGAGAAAGCAATGCCAATATAAATATCGCCTTGAGTATTGTTCATTACATTTTCAGGATAGCTGAGGTATCACTTTGAGACAAAGCATAGATTTAGTTCAGGAAGAGTCGGATGGTAACCTTTGATCTTTATTTCCTACAGTTAACACCATAATAATTCTTTTTATCTCATCATGTATATACACATTCCGAGGACTTAAAGCCAGTGGTTGTGCAAGAAGTTATTTGTAGTTTAAATGAAGTACTTGGATGATAAATCAAGAGGTTTTATACAATACTAACTTGTGATAAATCATTTTTATGTCGTTTTACTCTCTCCAGTACTTCACCACCTCCAGCTCATACCGGTTCATAATAGACTGTGTATGAACTCTTGTCTGGGTTTTTTCATTTAAAAAGTTGCAAACTTCTTGAGGAAGAAGAAAATTTCTTCCTTATTTGTATGGCACTAAGCAAAATCAAAATTAATCAAATTGAAAATAAAAATGCAAAATGAAAGAAATATAGTCCATTCTTGGTAAGAAAACAGATTTCTCTAAATTGGAAAACTACAGGAAGCATTAACCTCACTTAATTTTCATTTTACCTTAATATAAATGTCTAGAACGGGTCAGAAGAATCACCATCGAGAAATGTTTGATTGTTGACAATAAAAGGAGTCTGAAATTACTAGGTCAGGGGTAGATGTCTGCACTATATATGAGGAGAGGTTTCTCACTCTAAATTATTAGTTGCAAACCCATGAGAGTTTTACCTTCACACTTCTGAAATTAAATTAATTACCTCCTGGTGACAGTTGTCATCAAGCATGTTTAGGAGAAGTTCCAAGTGCTCACAATTCCTGCCTATTCCAAACTACATTAACCTGTATAAAAATTAGGCTCTTTTTGGCCCTGCTTCGATCATCTGTTCACCAGGATTCAAGCATAGTCTGAAGTCTCTGGAGAGATGATCCAGTTATAGAACAGCAGCTTCTTGCAACCTGGAGGAGAAGGTGAGATGGGTAGTGAGGTGGAAAATTTCCACATTTATTCATTTGAAAAGGTCTTAAACTACAGAGAAAAGTAAAATTAAATACATGTATAGATGGGTTTGTCTCTAAAAAGCATTTGCCCTTATGAAAAGGACATAGAAAAAGCCCTTGGAACACGAGTTACACATAATCACAGTTCATGAACATAATTTATCTTCCTTGTTGTACTTTGGTAACCTGTTATAGTCAATAAGGCCATTATGCCCTTCTTTGAATATGAGTCTTCTTTTTGAATAAAGTTTGAAGTATAACAGTGAATTATTCTTCTGGAAAAATAATACAATAAGAATCAACGTAATGCCTGATTAATATTACAAAAAAAAATTGTCCAGCAGCCAAAAAAGTCTCAATGAATCCATATATTTACATGTATATATAGAGAGGCATACGTATACACAGATACGTGCCTATCACTCTTATCATATTTGTTCCTGTTAAAAATTTTATGAGTCAGTACAGGAACAAATAGACAAGCGGAACAGATAATTCAAATAAAAACATGAAATGTTTTCTTGTAGAGCTAACTATTCACAGTTAAGTATTGCATGTATTTTTCATAAGGGACCATACAACAGCCTCTATTGTTATCTGCATGAGTTCTTAACAAAAAGTAGGAATAGATGACAACCACTATGAATCACATTTGTTCTTGCTTATATTGGTGATACTATTTTGATTCAACCCTGAATATAAACTGTATGTGAGGAATCGTTTTAAATAACTACAGACCAAAGGTCGAATCTTGCAAACTTTCATGCACTAGAATATTGCTACTGATAGGCATCTGATCCTGGTCAACTCAAAGCACATGAGCAATTCCATGTCCACAGGAATTTTTGTTTTGTTTTGTTTTGTTTGAACCATAGATTTAGGCATCCTAATTTTAAATCAAGAGTAAAGAGGTGCTATAGAAAAATTCTTGTCCCAATATTTTTCTCTCTCATGTCAAAGAAATGTTAAAAGTAAGACTAACTTGTTGTGATGTTACACTGTAATATTTCCCTTGGCTTATGTCCCTTATTATTTAATTAAATGTCATCAAAGACTTCATTGTCAAAGTAAAACATTTGTATTCTATTTTTAATGTCTTAATGGAGCCAGTGAAGAAACAAGAAGTAGAAATACCATAAAAAGTACTTTTTTTCATAACATTTTATGATCGTGGACTGTCTGTAGATAATTTAATACACTTCCTGTCTTTCTTAGTGCATTATGTATTAAAAGGTCACCAAGACTATTTTAGATTCAAGCAAAACATTGGATTTGAAACCATTTTTGTTTCTCAATTTCTATTCTTTGTTGTGCATTACTACATTGTGCATTACTGATTCGTGTGTAAGCCAGTGCATTTTAAGTGAATTCCACTGTCTTCACTGAGGCCAAAGGGAGGAGCCTCCCATTCAGCAGCACAATCAAGTTTTCCGTTAGCCCATTCAAGATTCACAGGGGACTTGATCGCAGCAAAAGCGATCTTTGCAAAGATACAGCAGAAAACAAAGCAAAGGTATTCTTCCTCACATCACCTTGCCAACAAATTTTAGCCCCAGGGGATTTGTCCAGTGTTGCAATCACTCTTTTATCCATTGTGCCAAGCAGCGTTGGTTGTCCCGTGATGTAGACACCAGCTCACTAAGAATAAGAGTGATGCTTCCTCCTTTCATCACTTCATGAAGGCTGCTAAACAGCTCTCATGACATTCTTTCTCAGCTCATGCTGGATTTGAACTGGTTACCTAGGGGTAAAATGCTTCTTATGTACCATTACTGAGCTCACAGTATCATATGTGCTACATACCATGTTCTACATATGCACATAGCATTACTTGTTACCAAATGTTTTTAAATTTGTCATTTGAGTATCATGGGAAGAAAGTTTTTAACTGTTGCTGTCAGCTAAGACCAAAGGACTCATCTAAGGTATCTGATGGAGTACCTGTGACCTTATGCTATAATGTAATGCAGTAAGATGAGGAAAGCTTGGTTTTGTGAAGATTACATTCATAGATTTGGATTTATTTATTTAGATTTATGAATCTAATACTTCTTTCAGCCCACGATCATAGAATCACAGAATCTCAGAATGGTTAAGGTTGGTAAGGACCTTAAAAGATCACCTAGTCCAAACCCCCTGCTGCAGCAGGGACACCTAAAGCACGTGGCACAGGGTGGCATCCAGGCAGGTTTGGAAGATGTCCAAAGAAGGAGATTCCACTCCTCTCTGGGCAGCCTGTTCCAGGGCTCTGTCGCCCTCACAGTAAAGAAGTTCTTCCTCATATGGAGATGGAACTTCATTAAGCTGATGGACATGACACTCAGTTGACTTGAGACCAGCCCCTCATAGTTTAGATGACAGGTTCAGGAAGGAAAAAGAAAGCAACCTTCCTTACACTCAAATAAGGATGAGAGAAGACATAGGGAGACATACTATTTCCCAAGCAACAAAATCCTCCCCTCCACCTGAACACCCTTCAGCTGCCTAATGGCACCCTTCCCACAGCCACCTCACTGGCAGCATTGCCTGCTTTTGAGCTGAAGTGACTCCAGCCTCACATGCTAAAGAAATAGCGAGAGGTTCATGATGGTGGGACATGGGCAAGGAAGCAAATGGTGGGAGCATATGGAGAACTTGTGTAGGGTAAAATTGTAGATGTGTGTTGGTGGGGAGGGAAGTGGAAGCAGATTAAGAAAGAGACACCACTGGCCACACAGGAAGATAAATAATTGGCAAGTAAAAGTGTTTGGATGCTCTATTTTCAAAAAGGCAGAATAAAAGTGAAAGACAAGTAAAAATAGTCAAACTGCATCAACTGGATTAAATGTCGATCAGGGTAGGTGAACACTGGCGTAATATGTGTTTTACATGTCTACTGATTCAGGTCAGCTGAAGATCTTGTTTAAAGAAACTTAAAAGTCATTTAAAGTGAGAAACAAAATCCACTGAATATTACTTAAATCTGAACATCTTGGAATACGAAAATGAACGTATCCACAGCCTATGTTATTTCGCCCGAAATGTCCTATGTCCAGTTTAATGATAGAACATAGAGTGCCATAGTTGTCATTAGATTTAATGTGGGCAATTTCTCAATTTATCTTCCTTTTAGCTAATAGCTTAATAGATATTAAGGAATTTGTCAACATCAGAGGAGTCAGCCAGCCCTGTGCCTATCTATATCTGTCACATTATTCATGAGCACAGTCTCATAGACTATTTTCTTGAGTAAATATCCCTATGTGCATAAGCATTTAGAGGACAGAAGCTATTACCATGTACCACCAAAGTTTCCAGCAAGAGGATTTTTATACTTCTAGGGAAACTAACTCAAACCGAACAGTGTTCTTTGATGGTTTAGTTCAGACAGACCAGCAATTCAGAGCATCTTTTATTTATTTATTTTCTTCTTTTAGCTATTCAGTAACTATAGCTAGGCAATTTGCAGCAGTTAAATAGCTGCAACATTACCAGCATTTGAATAATTTAATAATTGGCGGAACAGTTCCCATCTCCTCCATTTGACCGGATATTTGTTTTATGTGTGTGCCTGATATGCAATACTTACTCTTGATAAATTGGGGGAGGCAGATGTATTTGCTTTTGCTAATTCAGTAGCAGTGAGACTTGTGGTTAAAGCTATGATTATTATGAATATGATGTTGAAAATGGGAATACTTTCATACTTGTTTTTTTTTTCCTGGACTAATACGTCATTAGTGCTCTGTACTTCTTAATCATGACTGTTAGCACTTGAGTAAAAGAAGATTAAATATTATGGATCTCAAAAAGATTTTCACAATATTTTTATACATCTGCTGACCTCCACTACAATATTTTTGCTAAACAAAACTAAAACATTTTAGTGTTTTTCTCTTTGTCTTTTTTTTTCTTTCAGAGATAAAAATTAAAAAGTCAAAGTATGAAAATGGGTGAAATTATGGGGTCTTTATTAAGATACTGTTATCATACAACTCTTCTTGTTTTTTGTAAACCAAATGACCTATATTCTGCTTGTGGTTTTCAGAAAATAACCTTTTAGTTTCCTCATTTGGTAAGAAAACGGTGTCAAAATATACATTGTTCTCCATTTCTTTGCACTATCTGATCCTTGAAGTAATCTATAGAGACTTAAACCATAGGACATTCGGGATACTCAAATTACAAGTGCCCCAAGGACCTGAAAGATCTTGCCCATATCACACTTAAGATTTAGAAGGAATTATTACTCTAAAACAGTGAGTGAGTGAAACTTAATGATTTAAAACTTTAAATACCATTTTTTTTTATAAAAGTAAGAATGTCACTACAGGTAGATCCAACATTTCACCTGCTTTTTTATGCTCATATTTATTTGCCATCCTGATATATGCCCTCCACTGTTGAACACACTGAAAATGCCAGAAATAGGTAGAATTCCATGTAATTTAATGCCTGATGGAACCCCGTCCAAAAGAATGCTTCTTTTTTTTTTAAGTTTATAATACAGTGTTAATAATCAAGAACAAGTTTCAAGCACAAACTTTTCAAAAGTATAAAAGAAAGCAAATAAATCAGCCATGACAGAGCGCTAATGGTAGATTTCTGAGAGAAGCAGCAAGCAAAGTCGTTGCTTTTCTGTTCAAGCTAATACTTTATTAGTTTCAATGTGAAAAAAAAAATCAGAAGACTAAGGTTGTAGCTATATATTGCTGAGAAACTTGAAAATGGAAGAGCAGGGGCTCAGCTGTTACAAATCTGTGTGGTTATGGAAGCCGATGGACCAGCAGTGGAGTTGCACCTTTCAAGCACGTGGCCCTCACGCAGCATGGATCGGCGATGTTTCAAAAGGTGAAGTGCATATGTACAAGCAAGAGAGACACTCTGAACCTTCCGTGAATGTCTTGTTAAAAGTTTTGTGGCTTTGATTAAAGCGAAGCCAGTGCCTGCTTGACAGGCGAGATTGGCAGAACAGGAAACCGATGTCTTCCATTAGCCCCAGAGCAGATAAAAGTGGAGACAGGCAGATGCTCTGCTGGGGGCAGCTCTCCCCAGCAGGAAGGGTTTCCTCCAGGACTGGTGGAGCCACTTCACTTTTAAAGGCAAGTATCTGAACAGACATACATGCACTTCCATTTATCCCAGGAGTCTTTTTTTTCTTTCTTTCTTTTTTTTTTTCCCTTTTCCCTTTCACTTTTCCCCTTCCCTTGCCTTCCCTTGCCTTTCCTTTTCCGTTTTCCTTTCCTTTCCTCTTCCTTCTGTTTTCCTTCCCCCCCCTTTTTTTTTTTTTTGTGACAATAGCAGGTGTTTAGAAAAAGAAACAAGTAATATAAATAAAAAAGCGCCTTCCCCTGGTGCCCTTCTAGCAATCAGCAGTTTAGGGACTTGCTGTGCTGGACGTTGCAGACAGGCTGCTGGTAGTGCATGAGACTCTCCAGCATTCATCTTGTAAACATACACATCCATCTTGTAAACATATGAATTTAGAAAATCTCAGAGTATTACATGAGCTGTAAATGAACAGCACTAGAGCAAGCCTTGTTTAGTGCGTATGAATGATTAAACTCTTTTAGCAGGATATTATTTCTTGATCGTTACTACTCAATTCTGAATGCATTAAAAGACTCTCTTGCAAGTCTATTCCTGCCAGAGAAGAATTCTGGTTATCTAGGGTATTTGGGGATGTAAAAGTCGTCTATAGACAGAAATCTTATTGGTCTCCAAATGAAGAGACTGGGCCCCAGAACTGCCTGATTTCTTAAAACCAATTGGTTTTCCAGAGCATGTACAAGATAGCAGAACTAAGCCAGAGTGGTCAGAAATAGTGGATATATTTTCAAAATAAAGAGAAAGAATTTTTTATTTTGAAATGCTGTTTTCTATTACTTTTTTTTTAATATGTAACAAGAATTCTGCAGTCATTTGGGAGAAAAATATGAAAGCTTGTGAACAGGAATAGGAGTTCATCACTACTTTTTAAATATTTAGAAGAAAAGAAACCTAATTTTAATCAGATCTTTTCTAGATGAGTGTGTTTTAGGGTTTTTTGATTTTTTTTTTTTACTGGTCTATTGAGTTAAATGATAACACATGCCATTTTAAAGACACATTGTGAATATGAAATCTAATAGATTTCAAAAAGGAGTTTAACAATCGTTTTAGTGACCGTATCTGTTTCTGAGTCCTTGGGCCAATTTTTGTGGTTTTACTACTGCTTTTATCTAAAGTATTCTCTGTTTTTGCTTCCCCTGCTCTGTCATCCTGTGCAAGACCAGCACAAACAACAATGGCAAAGAAAAAGAGATTTTGCCCATGAAACACCATACACATTAGACACAATATCATAAATAAATAGAGTAGGACCAGAAAATGAGGAACGGAGGAAATCAACAACAGAAAAGGGAAAACAGCCCTTTTTTTCTTGCATGTACACTATAAATATTTATTTTGGTCTTTTTTTTTTTTTTTCCCCCCAATACAATCACAGGTGTGAGAAGAAGTGGTTTGTGCTAACCTAGAGATTATTGACAGAAAGTGAGCTGCTCCAAGCAGCCTTTTAAGGAGGAATCTTAAGGTGGAGACCCAGCAGCGCCAGAGCTGTTTACAGATTTATAACATTAACCACAAGAGTTAAAATAATGACAGAGCCACCACTTTTGAAGTTGTACTGAAGACTTTGGGCCAGGAAGTGAAGTTTCTTGGTGTCAACCACCTTCTCTCAGTGCCTCTTGATGCCCCCTCCATTTCACTGATCATTTCTTGCTCTACATCCAACACCAAAACACCTAGTGCTAGTGCTAGAGGATCGGACGTCCTCTGCGGGGAAATGTCTATGTCCAGAGGGGTCAGAGTGAAGGACCACGAGAGGCTGAAACACCTAAATGCATGTGCTGATCCAAGGCCTGCCAAAAAGCTCACTTTCGGGCATACATGAATGCCATCTATTCGCTGCAGACCAGAAGGTATTGCTAGAGGAAGGCAGTTTAATAGGTCTGGCCCAGCACTCCCAGAGTACTTGGATGTCTCAGGCATGTGTTTTTAGGATGTTATGTTGCCAGCAACACAATGTTGCTAACAATAGACTATTAAGGAGGAAAAAAAAAAAAAATGGAAGGTTCATGTTGTCACTGATATATGAGAGCTATAGATCATAAAAATGTAAGATGTAAATATCAGTGCCAAAAGATAAATCTGGAAGACTGTAACTGAATGTATAGATGCGGGAAGCTTTCCAAGAACTTCAGATGATGAAAAGGGAAATGTGCACTAATAGTAAGTTATTTGTTCTTTGAGTCTTTTGAAGAGCATTTTATAAAATAAACATAACAAAAATATGTCTCCTTCTAAAGCATTAAATAAATGATGCTTACATTTGTCTTTATATTTTCCTGTATTTTCTTACAAACTTGAGATTGATTACCAGCAACATGGGACATAATATTTATTTTCTTTTATGTTCCCTTTTATTTCATATATGTACATTTAGATAGCACTGCATACACATGCTCTTATAACAGCAATGCTCTTAGTGTGTAGTAGTCACCTGCATCTCAAAATAGCAATTTTGAGAAAGGAATTGAAACTGAGACTCTTCACATCTCATTAAATCTGCCTGGCTTGTTTCATTTCTATGTGATTATCTATCTCTAAAGATGTCTCAGAGGCCACATCAAAAACTTCCTTTAGTTACAATAATGCAAGTGTAAGATATGAATTTTCTTGGTGACATCACATCATTTTTGTTTTCAAAATTGGACAGTCAGGGGAGCTAGAAGGGCTTCTTCTTCTGGATCTTCAAGTATATTTAGTCTCTAAAAAGATATGACTTACGTTTTAGCAAGGAGTTTTTTCTTCCTTTTATTTCTGTCTATTTCCCTTCATGCCCCCCATTCCTTCTCCTTCTCCCCTTGCTTCCTTTCAGAAAATGAACTTTTTTTTTCAAGTATACTCTTCCCTTAAATATATATATATATATATCCCCAAATTTATTCTATCCACCCTTTCTGTCCCTAAGCAATTAAATCATTCATTTCCTCCAATCATATCTCTCTGTTGAAGGAAAGTATTGTCTCACTAATGGAAAAACATGCCATCAGACTTGTTCCTAATATTTCATGCACATTAATAATCCAACTAATTACTGTGCATATAACATATAATAGTTACCTGAGTAGGCCTTAGCCTCAGTTGCTTCCTATTGTTCACAGTACCATTTGGATAGAAGGCAATATATTTCCCTAAATTAACTACAGCTTAATTAAAAACCCACAAAAGCCAATATAGTTGGGATTCATTTGACCAAATAAAGACAACTGTCATAATCACCATTAATCATAGCATAGATGTTAACATCTGAAGTAGTGTCTCTGCACTCTCATTTATGTTCAGTGAAATGAAAGGCACTTCTAGAGTGTGATTCATCTCATCCTAAAATAGACAGTGGAAAGAGGTCAGATGAATCTTATCCTAAATATGCCTATTTCACTATAGTCTATAGACTATAAAGCGAACCTTAAATGGCTGCCTCAGCCATAGACATCTGAAGTCAATGAATTCCACTGGGTCAAGATTGCCATTGACTTTTAGATGTCTGAATAAGGTTCATTATTCAAATCCTAAAGGTTTTGAAAAGACTCGTATTCCTGCAGGATTTCTAGATACTTACATATATCTGTGTCTCTTAATATAATTTATGATCTTCGTATAGTGCCTGGATTCCTCTGAGCACTTTCTGTTTATAGCTCTGCAGTGAAAATAGCTCTTCAGAAAGTAAGAAAGAAGCAGGTCTATGCAATATTTTGTATTATATCCCAAACTGAATAGTTCAGAAGCAACTTAGCTAAAAAAAAAGACAAAATGCAATCCTCTACTTTTTCTTTTCTATGATAATTGTACAATATTTCTTATAAATTCATGGTGATTACTGCGACCTACAAACTGCTTTACATGTTCAGGGACAAAGAATAAAAATCTCTATCAACATTAAAATGTGTTTCTACTGTAATACCAGTGAGCTTACATAAATGGCTTACATCATTTTAGTAAAGGATTAGGTCCTTAATAACATTCAGTGCATGGCCACCTCTGCCCTCACAAGCCACACCCTATTATTTGTATGGAAATTTTGTCCAGCCAGGGGCTGATACTCGCATTCCTTACTATATTTATTTGTCCCAGCATGTTTAGGGAAAAAGCCCTGTGTCTTCTGCAACAGATGAACCTGAATTCCTCTGCAAGGCTGTGGGCTTTAGTCCATTCTTGTTTCCAGAAGGCTGGCCATCTGGAAGTGCTTTACAGCTTTCATTAATAGAGAGATTTATTGAATACAGTAATACAAAATACAAATAACTGAATCGGGGAACCATTCTCTATGTTTCTAACATTGACATTAATTTCAAACAACTGTATATTTTCATACTTTCCATTTGACTTTCCTTTTTTTTTTTGGCAGTGACAATACATCAACCTCTTCTGCTCAATGCGTGAGACTCTGTACAATGTGTCATGTAACAAACAAGGACAGACATTCTTTGCAGGGTGTCAAATGAGGAGGCTACACCCCCTGGATCTGATTAAGGAGAGACAAGGACATAGCATAGGGCTGTTCCACAAGGCACTCTGCAGCTTGGGGCTGCTCAACAGTGCGGCAGTCCCTCTCTGGACTTGGTGACATCCAGTCAACCCTCTCAGGGAGAAAATCAAGGTATCACAGGAAAGTATCAGTGTCTGTTGTCGCATTTAGTAGGGACTTTCCTAAGACACAGTGCTAGACCTGAGTTTGCACGTCTGGGATTTTGGCTGGCCTGATTATAACTAATCACTCTTCACTGCCCTGTGGTCTGGGGAACTGGGCAATGGGCTGTTGCAGATGGGCTACTAGTATTTTTGAAAGGAAGTATCCGTTTTTATTTTCTTTCACCTGTAGCAACTTAACTGTCTCTAAAACTCTTCCTGCCAGTATTCTTGACAAAACAAACTCCTTTCTAGATTTACCTTATTATCTGCCAAGATTGGTAAGGACAAACCCATTTTATTCATTACAAAATGACAAGCAATGTGAGATCCAGTTCAGGAAATTTAGGGACCTAGTCTGAACCTAAGTTTTAGCTCTCTAGAGATGAATTTTCCCTAATGCTCAGATCTCTTGCAACAGAGAGACTCATTGCATGCTAAAAGTGCGTTGCAGATGCTTAAATTATAGATGCAAGCTGGAAGCCTAAATCAGATGGAGGAGAATACACCCTGTATTGACACTTACACTGATGTCTTAACTGCCCTGTTAAAATTATTAGAAATACGTAGGACGTAGTTACGTCTTCCTGGCTGTAATGCATGCTTTTGACCTGTGAAAGAAAAATTGTATTAGTTTGCATTCATTTTAATTTGCAAGCTTATTCTTCGCTGAATGATCATGAGTCCAATTGATCCTAATACAGCTCACAAGCTAACACAGGAATATAATTGATTTTCTTTTGATGTACAGTATAATTATCTGAGAGATCAATAAAGGAGATAAAGGAGTTTTCCCTCAATGGCAGCACTAGCATATTAGTCACTTTTTTTTTTTACTATTCATCTAAAGGAGATATAAACGTATTTCCATTTTTATTTTCTTAGACACTATTCTATTACTGTCTACTCTGACACGTATTGTCTGAGACAGGTAAGTAGCAGTGCCTGCAACAGTAACCACTTGAAAGATCTTATGATTACTTTTTACACCATTAGTTCTCCATCAAATCTCTTAGTTACTTTAGACTATGAAAGATGTTCCTGGTTTCACTGTCATGTTCTACATCAAATCTCATTTGTCTTTATCTTATTTTGAAATTTTCACATTTTAAATGTGAGAAGTATGAGGAAATAAAGCACTGGGAGATCCTAAGAGGATCAAGTCCAAATTGACTCTCAATTTTGTTCATATTTTCTCATTTCTTCAAGGCATTCTGTCATACAGCTAGGTTTCATGGGCTTCAGTTCTTCAGCATTAAATCTAGTATGATTTTGAGACTATTTGTAGGAAACTTGGATGGATTTTAATATAAGTATCCAAAAGTTATACCGCTACAGGATTTAGCACTCTATATATGCCTACTTTGTTTGTTACAGCTACAAAGCTATGTTCAAGAGAGCAATGGGAGATTCAGAACTTGTACCCTTCAGATCTACCTTATTTTGGACCCATTCTTTAGAGACACATATAAAAAATGTCTTTACTAGGTCTATATAGAACGTTTTTTGACCCCCTCAACAGTACACCTTGGCTTGATAAAAAAAAAAAAAAACACACAAATACTACTTGCAGAAGAGAAAGTAGCAGAGCGTAAAGTAGTCTCTGTGGATTCTATGTGTCGTAGAGCAAATGAGTTGTTTGGGAGGAGAAAATTCTCACTCTCTGAATCAAGTCATATTCATTTCCACATTCTCCTTGCATATTGTCATTCCCAAGAAAAAAATGGCAGTCCAAGTTTGTGCTAAAACAGGGAGTGCCTGCCTGTGAACTCTCTCCCCAGGCCTAGTTTTAACTAGTTTTCCCAAATGCCTGAACATCCTCTCCTCGTGATAGCGTGGCGCCAACTGCCCAAACACAGTTTTTCTGCAGATGTCAAGTACAGCTTTTTACACTGTGGGCCAAGAGTAAATTAGGTTAATAAACACGCACATCTATCTGGCCCTGCAACTCTGAACAGGATGGTAATGTTTTCTTTACGCTGACATTGCTATTCTGTATGGTAATATTCTGCATTTTATTTGATTCACAAGTGTAAGCTAAAGAAGTGCACGAATGATCAATAACAGATGCTAAGGGATCTAATTACAGAAACTGACATAGTCACATTTTTAAATGCAAACACACTAGTTTATTTAGAGACACACATGCGTTTTATATTCATTAGCTTTGAATATGCACCAACATGGATTAGAAAAATAAAACAGTGTGTCCCGTGCGATCTGATTTCACTGGTACTGTCTTACATTGTGTTTTGGCCAGACAGCTCCATAAGGAAGTTTTCTGTAGGGAAACTTTGTTCATGTCCATTTGATAAAGCTTTCAGAGTTATTTGTGGATTCAGTTTTATAGGACTATGAGCTGTATTTATATTTAAGTCTCCTGCTGCCTTTTGCCTACCACTTAGAGAGGATAGAAAAAAAGAGTTATGACCTCATGACACCTTCAGGAAATTTTAACAGTTCTTCTCTATGATGTCATTGTGAAAGCTTGTTTTTAGATAGTTTGGGAGATGTTCCAGTTTATGCAACTCAAATGTGCAGCTGGTAGTTTTAGCTGTCTGTTGGAGTGGTCCTCTAAATGCTAAGTGCCAAAGTCTTTATCTATTGGTGGAGAGGTATGTATAGTTGAACATGCCCACACCGAGAACCTGCCCAATCCTATATTAAATGCCTCAAATGAATTCTAAACTTAGGCAGATGACTTTACAGCCATCTAATCTTTTGTGTTGACTATGTCCTTACAATGTAGATATTAACTTTTATGGAACTGTTTCACTGGTTAAAGAAAGAAGAGAGACAAGTCAGGTGTCTCAGCTACACAGTTCAGTCAGAGAGAAAGTGTTTCTAACTTGGGAAGTTTAACATATTAGAGTTTAATGCGCATTTTTATATCAGACATATATAAATGCTTTTCAGATGCTGCTGGGAAATGTCTGTGAGAGAACTAGTGGTTTTGGACTGCTCTTTGTGTGCACAATTTGAAATACTTCAAAGGGGCTGAACCTTCCAAGGATGGGTTGTCACTTCTTCTGTGTTCAGGCCTTTACAGTTTCTCAAGCTTACCTTTGTAATGCTGACACATGTGGACGGCAGATCCAAATCATTGTCTTGTCTCATCTTGTCTCGTCTCTCATTCTCATGAACATCTTAATCAGTAGCCCATATTTTATTTAGCTAAAAGCAGGATTTTATTGGCATGTATGTCACAGGGAAACAATGATCTTGTCAGCAGCTGTCAAATGGATAGAATCAGACACATACTGTGTGTACTGTAAAACATATTGTTAAGAAGGCTCCTCTTAATTCAAGTAAAAGGATTTGAAACTTTTGGAGTAGAAATTAAATTCCCTCCTGCTGTCATTATAAAAGTCCTAATGATATCAGAAAGAACTAGTTAACCACTGTAAAGTTCCGCAGAGTTTGCAGAAATGTTTTCACATTCCTGGGTTCCTCCTGTCATTTTCAGGCTTGTTCTTCTTTTCATATTCTTTAGCTGATTTAAGAGCGTTCCTGTTCAAGTATAATTTACTAACAATGTTAATCGACTATCCTATTCCCTTATAAAAAAAAAAAAAGTTTGCCAACCCCAAATTTCTTCTGTTTTCTGCAGTCCAGCTCTGTGCTTTTCAACTTTCTGTTCTTCATAGCAATTAATATTATGGGATGAAAAACTGATATAACAATAAATTTAAGCTTGTGTGGGAGGAAAATTAGCAAAAAAAAATCAGTACATAACACATGAAGTTGTTGAGGTAACTTTGTACAAACCTTTGGACAAGGATTCAGTGATACATTTACTTTAACAAAACATGTTTCCTGAACACATCCTGTACACATCAGCACTCAATCTTTTTGCCAATTCACAGAATTTCTTTGCTGAAAAAAGGACCCTTTTGGCTAGCTCATTTGCTTACGCTATCATGTGAATAAAATCTGTTTCATAGTCCATTTAATCCCCTCTTGCACAAACTGTGACATTTTTCTTCTCCCAGGGAACAAGTCTGCAATGCAATTGTGAGGAAGTTTCACTTTGTGTCCATAAAAAAAATGTGTTCTGTAGCAGAAACAGGACATTCTAAGGTGTCCTGCCCTGCAAATATTTGTAAAGATGCTGATTCCTGAATTAAAGTAGCCAGGAAGCAAAAATAGGTAGCTTTGCATAAAATTAATTTATAAGAACTGACCTTACTTCAAATACAGGTTTTCCTACCATCTAGATTAGATTCATCCGTAGCCAATCTAAATCCCTATTGAAGAGTCTGAAGAGTCTGTAACTGTCGCTTGGCTTCATCCTTCTCTGTTTGTTCCTAAGGTTTCTTTCCTCTCTTGTTTTCCTTCTGAAAAAACAATGCACTCTATTTTGGGGTTGCTAGTCATGATTCCAGGAATGGGAATCCAACTCTTGAGTACAACAGGCTTTACATAGTAACTTCTTGGCAGAAATTCAGAAATGCCTTGACCAAAGGGAAGAAAAAAAGGACCCAGAATAAGGGTAACTTGAATTGAAAGACACTCACAAGAAAGTGGAAAAAAAAAACATAAAAAATACCTTTAGAACAAAAAAGTTTGAAGAATTGAGATAAATTGTGATATTTGTTTTTCATGTCTAATTGAAAGCTTTTTGCTAGTCTATCACCAAGTATCATGAATACTAAGATACTTCTCTTCTAAATGTGTATGTGTATATGGGAACATTCTAACCCCAGGCTTGCCAAACATCAAGTCCTTCTGTTTGCTCTCTTTTTAAAATTAACTCTTGATGGAGGAATGTTTCCATTCTGAAAGGGAAAGAGTTGAAGGTTTCCCTAAGTCTGGGGAATTAGCATAACAATGGTCCTGGAAATGATGAACTGTTTAAAAGATTATTCTGCTCACAAACAAATGGTCCACTGTTTTATGGTACCTGCATGGACTCCACTTCCCTCTTGTCTACTCCCCTATCCTGCCAAGCTACAGAGAAGTTCTTTGGATACAGATCCACAAAGTGAGTTTTGAGATTTTGGTATGTGGATATGTCCCTTCCCTTCCCTTCCCTTCCTTCCTCCCTCCCTCTCTCCCTCCCTCCCTTCCTCCCTTCCTGCCTTCCTCTCTTCCTTCCTTCCTCCCTTCCTTCCTTCCTTCCCTTCCTTTCACAGATTCCTTCCTCTCTTTCCAGTTTGCACAGATTCCTTCCTCTCTTTCCAATTACTTCTGCCTTCACTTCATCCTTCAGCCCTTTATCTTGGGAGTGACCCTCCCAACTTGAATCCCTAACATTGTGCTTCTCTCACACCTTCATGAGGTAGGCATTCTCTTCAGTTCTGTCTTATTACAGCCCTCAGGGGGATTAAAATAAATAAATCTCCGCAATTTTTCTCTGTCTCCCCAACTTCCACTGTTTTCTTGACTCTCTCCACTCTCCAACTGGTTAACAGAGAAACAAGAGGACTGCACAGGTAGCAATAAAACACACTTTTCTGAAGAGCTGACACACCCAGCTACTGGCAAGGTGAGCTGTCTCCTTTCAACGTATATTTATCTGCTGCTAAACACACCAAAGCAGCTATCATATGTTAAAAACAGTCCCTTTCAAGCTATTTAATAAAGTGTACTGTGCTTTTACGACTCCTTAACCAGAAAACCATACCCTAATGGATATATTTCAAGTTCCTGACCCAAAACCCTTAATTAACTGTAAAACCAACATTCTCATTCTTTTTCAGAGAAGTATTATGTTAGCAGATTTGGAAGTTAGTTCTGAAGGGGACTGTTTTTATAGTACCACAGATCCTGAGGAGGGGAAGTCATTTTCTATTCCAAGAAAACATTCACCACTAGCAGCGAGAAGCAGATCTCCGGATTTTTTTTTTCAAGCCCTAATGACTAGTTTTTATTCCATAATCACAGAGCGCCCCTTTCACCTGATGATTTCTGTTCCATCTTCAACATACTTCCTTTCCTGCTTCATCATTCATCAGCTATGAGGTCATTAATTTTAAACGAGAGACTTTCAGTAACCAACAGAGAATTTCATTGTAAATCAAAATTTCTCCAGCTGATAAGTTAATTTGTCAGTAAGGCAGCTCGGCAATCCTTTTGTTTTGTGTGCAATTTTCCAGACAGTTCTCTCAGCTGACACCACGGAAATAAGCATCAGCGTTTGCCAGGGGCCTTCAGTCTTGAGGGAGGTCCTAAAAGAAAGCAGAGATGACATATTTTCCCTGTGCCCCCAAGGTCTCTGTACCTACAACTATCATGGTTCTACTGTCTGCCGGAATATGTTTGATCATCCTGCCAATGTATGGATGAGTGCCAAAAAAATGTGTATGGCCATTAAGGAACACTTGTTCTCTGGTTGAAAGGGCCCCTTTACACATGTCTGTCCTGAAAAACTTGCACAAAAGCTTAATCTCCAAGATATGACAGCTAACAAACTCATTACAATCCACATGGGGGAGGGAGTATGAGGGATAAACCAAGGAGAACTCAGTTTTCCCTGTATCTTCACATTAAAACAGACACGAGGGAAAAAAAGGAGGAAGGAAAGAAAGGGTTTTGGAGATAACAATTAAACCAGCTTTTTATCAAACCAGTGTAGATAGCGGTGCTGAAGAATTTAAAATATATAAGACAATGCAGAATCTGGGATGTGTAACTTCTGTGAGAAATCATGTAGAGCCCTGTGAAGCTCAACAAATTGAAACATGCTGAATTACCATGAGCCTCTCTATCCAAAGAAATCTTCAGGACAGATCGTCTCTTCTGTTATGGCCTGATTTTGACCTATGCAAATTCTAAGATCAAGGAAAGGGAGTGGAGCAAGCATGTGCTTGCTTCAGCAGTGCTCTAATAGCATATGTGCTATCCCAGTTAGAGGAACATGACTTTGGTCTAAGTTGACCTGGGCCTAGCCTCAGGAATAAAGAATATGATGCTTTCCTCATTCTTCCTGTGCTAAGCAGACCTTTGGTACAGCAAGATGTGCCTAGCACACGTATGCCAGAATCATGACTTTTACAGTGAATATTACCTCTCATAGAAGTTTATAGGGACAAATAACAACAACAAAAAAACTAACGGAAAGTTACTTCTATGTTTTTGACACTGCCAAATGTAGTCTCCCTTACTGTTGCTCTAGTGGTAAAACTAAACCTTAGTCTTATTTGTGTTCCTCTTACATGCAAGAGGGACTGTTAGAACTTCCCAGAAGCAAGACCGGATAGAGACAGAATGTGAACAGCTTCTCTATGCTTGTTTTTTGTATGTGTGTGACTGTGAACAGCTTCTGAATGCTTGTTTTTTATATGTGTGTATGGAGTTTTTTTTGTTGTTGTTGTTGTTATTTTGTTTTGTTTTGTTTGTTTTTTTCACTCTGAACTTCTGTCACAAAGAAAAAGTAGAGTATCTGCCCATGCATTTATAACATGAAGAGGCCACTGGTGACAGCAATGTGCTTGGAAGAGCAGCAGTGATTGCTCTGTAAATGAGTATCTGCTTCCCCTTCTACTCCCTCACTACTTCTCCCTTTCTCTTTGCTTTTGACCATGCCATCCCCACAGCTGTCCTTTTTCCCTCTCTTTTTCATGTTAGAAAGAAACTTCGGTTCTGCATAGCTTCATATTTTGTTTCTGACTGCCATGGCACTTCTTCTTGGCTCCAGACTGTCAAGATCACAGCTTGGGTGACTGAGGATTAATTATAGAGCTGTACGAGAAACGAGGCCTTGAGTACAAGAATTATTGCTGATGCTACAAAATATTTTGTCTGGTTTTAGCCACAGGGCCCGATCCCATCAGCAAGCCACACGCAGACTTCCCATTAGCTCTATGGGTGTTCCACAGGCAGATGGGTTGAGACTACCAGCTCCTTTCAGGATTGTCCAACAGATCTGCACAGGGTTAGGAATGACGCATGCTAACATGTGATTCTCCATATGTAATGAAAATTCAGTCTTGTTGCTGAAGGGTTGCAGTAGTTAGAGAAACACACTTCCCAGATCCTTTCCCAGACTTTTATGACTCAATATAGTTAACTGGAAATGCAAAAGCCAGTCAAGTCACTGGGTGGCTGCTCATATGGAATTTTGATGCATCTGTGAAGAGGAAAGAGGTCGGCTTGGAACATATTTTCAGCTATCAAAGGCATGCTGAGCAGGAAAGCTAATTGTGTTGCTCTGTATTCAAACAAAAAAGCCCAAAAGCTGTCTGTCTAGTGTGTGAATGTGCACATAGAGCTTGTGTATGTGGCTATTACAGTAAGTGAAAATATCTGTCAACAGCAAAAACAAGAAAAAAAGGGGAAAGATGTCAGTACTATCTCATGGGGAATTTTCCCTTCAGTTTGTAACTAGTAATATCCTCCATTTGTTTGCCCTTCAAGACATCTTCAAATAAATGTTTTCTTGATCATAAAAAAGACTACCACACACACACACACACACACACACATATTCAAAAAACTCTCCCAAAGCAAGACACTCCATTGCACATGCCACATCTCAAGGGAAGGGAGGAGACAATAAGCAGCACATAACAGATGTTATTCACGTTGCTTCACGCTCTGTTGCAAGGCACTCAGACACTACGGATCCGAGCATGGTGAGAGCGCCTAAAGACATAGAATGGGATCAATAGTGATAAATCTTATTTAGGGCAAAATAATAAGAGAAAAGAATAGTTTCTTGTATAATCATAGACAAGATATTAAGAAAGTTATAATCTTGAATCACTACAACACTTATGGTAACATCTTATTAATGATCAAACTTTCAATAAACTGGAAGTTAGCAAATATTTCAGATTATTTGCGATTTCTGGGGGGAAAAAGTATCTATGCAAAATATCAATCTTTATAACAGCTTATAAGGAATATCTGGAACTATGTTAGCTTTGAATCATGGAGTTCCAAAGGAATTTTTTATTACAGTTTTGGCTACAGTGCATTCACACCATGTGGGTTTTTGCTTTGAGTTTTAGGTTTGAATGGACCGAGTACTTCAAAGCAAATCTCTAAATCAGGAAAACGCACTGTTTCATACGCTTTCCACTCAAAACCATACCTTGGCCAAGATTCCCTCACAACTGAGCCCAGCCTTGCTTGACACTCAGCCCACGTTTGTTGAAAACATTTACAAATCCCATCAAAAAACGCCCGAGCTTCAAGTTTGTAATAAAACCCAAAACCAAGAGTTCTGCTTGGCTTTAAATGTCTCTCTGTTCTAGTAATTTCCACTTGTTTCTGTTAAAAATAAGAAAAAGAAAAATAAAAAAGAGAAAAGAAAGAGGCATAATTTGTGCTGATTTCTGCCTGTTGCACCGGTAAATCTGGAATAACTCTATAAACTCATTGAAGTTATTCTGGTTTTGCATGAGGGCAATAGTGAGCAGGTTCAGTAGAGGTTTTATTAAGACAAAGATAGAAGCTGGGTATATTCCAAGGCCCAAACTCCAAGACATTGTGTCTGTCTTTCCAGATTTGTGTGGGTGCTTGAAGCATCTCTGTGTTGTGCCACACCAGCCGACAATGTCAGGTCCTTCAGACTCAAGCCCAGCTCAGTATCCTTGTTCCTTCTCTGCCCACACTAATGTATTGATGGCTACATGGTGGCCAGCTTTAGGGGCTATGATTTGTTTTCATGTGGGTTAGCCCTTGGAAGGGTCTCACTAAGCAGTACTTAAAATGATCATATTGAGGAAGGGGGATCAGCAACATGCAGATGGGACATCAGCAAGGATGTTAGTGCAGTAACCTTGACTCTGAGTGCCCAGATCACCCCAAAGTCACCCTCAGGCTAGCAGAAATAAGACCATGTGAATGCTGACACTTCGGCACTCACTACAGGAGCTCCACTACTCTTCCCCAGCATGTGGAAGATCTGCTAGGGCACAATCTATTGGGCACCTACTGCCTGGTCCATTAATGACTCATATTGTCCAAGGAAAGCCCAGCGTGATCAGATAACAGAGGCTGTGCCTTTGGCGCACAGCAAGTCCGTCAGGAAGGCCACGGAATGGGTCTACCCCACAGAAACATCAGCATGAGCAAGAGAGAAGACACTGCAAAACGCACAAAGAGATGTTATGCTTGCAAACTGACTCAAGCTTTAATGTGCTTAGAAATTACAGGGATGTTCTGTGACAGGTTAAAATTCAAAGGCAGAGAGATTTTTGCTCTGGACTGTCTTCAGCCTGGTTATTCCTTTTGTACTCCCATCCTTGCAAATCTTCAAAATGAAAACTTACTTTGATGAGCGACAGATACAATTACATTATAAATATAGGCCAGACTCTGCAATACTGTCTTTCAAAATGGGCCCTTTGGCTCTCTCTCTTTTTTTTTTTTTTTTTTTTTTTTGTTATTATTATTATTCTCTCCTTTTCTCCGGGGGAGCTAACTGAACTGCAGGTTAAAAAATCAGGTCTGGAGGGTTGCATTTGCACCCCTTTTTTTTTAAGGAACCTGTTTCTAAAGACGGGTTTCCTCTGTTTGTCTCACACCTTGCCTTCTTTATCCCTGAATTATGAATGAGACGTTAAACAGAGTGCAGCTTTGAAAAGTGCCTTCTGAACGCAACAAAAATATCTCCCGACACTGCAATCTCCCTAAGTGGCTCCGGCATTTGGCCAGGGCGTTTTCTTTTATTCCAAAATGAAAACCTAGAAGTGCCTTGCAAGCGGTGCCATCCCAGTGCTGCCCTCAGTGCTCCCTCCACCGGGGCCCTTTTCCTGGGAGCGGTGCAAAGCACTGCCACATGGCTACCTGCACCAGGAGCCACGAGAGGGTGAGGATGGCACATCTCCAAAAATAAGGAAAAAAAAAAGAGGGGAAAAAAAAAAAAAGGGAAAAAGTAATGGGGGAAGCAGCTTTCACCGCTCCCGCTCGGCTGCCCTGAGCCCAGGAGCGCACGGGAGCGCGCGAGCGAGCAGGCGCCCGCCGCAGCCGGGCCGCAGAGCTGTTTGATTGCTTAAGCCCGGTGGCCAGACAATGGCACCAGAAAGAATGGCCGCTTCCTTCCTTCCTGTCGAGTGTTCTGCCTGAGTGAGCAAATTCAATAGCGCTCCGCTTCGCCGCGACACTCGGCTCCCTCGCGCAGGCGAAAACCAACAAAAGAGCCATTCTAGGGCATTTCCAACTGCACCTAAGCCAACGCGCTGAGCTGTGGAGCCATCCGGCCCCGGGGAAGGGGGGCGGCGCGCTCCGAGGCTGGGCGGCCAAGGCGCAGGAAGCCTCCAGGTTATTGTTCGTAGGGTTTTGATGTTGGGCCCCAGGTGGATTCTTACTCCCCCTGCTTTTATTTTATTTTATTTTATTTTATTTTATTTTATTTTATTTTATTTTATTTTATTTTATTTTATTTTATTTTATTTTATTTTGTTCTATTCTATTCTATTCTATTCTGTTCTACTCTATTCTACTCTATTCTATTCTATTTTTTCATTTTTCCATTTTTTTTCATTGTTCTATTTTATTTTTTGCTGGGATTTTTTGAAGTGTTTCAGCTGCCTTTGCCCCGCCACATGGATTGCTTGAAGTGGGGAGGAGCTACGTGGTGCTCGAGCATAGCTCGACTAGGAAAAGTTGACACAAGAGCCTCCCTGCGTAAAACCCAAGCCTGCTATTTTTTCCCCCAGACCCCAAAGTAGTCACCCGCTTCAGTCGCGGGCAGCAATGGAAATAAAGTACGTGTCAGGAAAGGGAAATGCCCAAGGAGAGCAGGTGAGCAGATGGCAAAGACTGCACTTGAGTGGGCATAAATTAAACCGTCGCTCCATATAAGCTCTATAGGAAATTTATATGGGGCATATTATAGATTATATAGTGTAAATCCACAATAATTATGGATTGTGCTTTTAGCCATATCAGGCCCTCCCTGCTCTGCAGATCCCTCTCTCCAGCTGAGCGCTCTGCCAGGCTCCACAGAGAAGGAACATTGTGTAGCTGGAAGACAAGGACGCTAGATGTGTACGCCAGAGCTGCCAGTCAGAAGTCACTTTTTTTTTCTTTTTTTCTTTTTTTTTTTTTTTGTGCACACGGAGTTTCTAGACTTTCAGGCTTTGCAGGGCAGCAACTAGTCCTGGGGAAGGCCAGGACATCTGCAGCGAGGCATCTCCTTGTGCGGCACAAGCGTGGCAAGGGGCACGGCTGTGCCGAGGGACGTGTCCTCGTGGACACCTGCGGTCATTGACTCAGCATGAGAGCGGAGGAGAAGGGAAAAGTGCAGAAAGCAGCTCAAAAAATAAAAGCTTCCACGGGGTCTTTGGGATGATCCCTGACTCTTTGCCTCTCTCCTAAAGAAAAGGCAAGATTTTTTGATTATTGTCTCTGAAATGAACAAAATGAGATTTTGCACTGGCCTGCTGCATCTGTTTTCTCAAGCAAAGACCTGTTTGTTTTTCCCCTTGTGCCTGAACCATATTATTTGAAGCAGACCACTGAGCCAAGTCACATCAAGCCTGCTTCTTTTCTTTTCTACTTCTGAACTATGACAGATTATCCTAACCCATCTGCAGGCATGATTAGAAATATGAAAATCATTTTTACTTTTCTTTTGAACTGTCTTTGATATAGCACTTTCTGTCAGATAATCTGTAGAGTTTTAACATCTGGTAATGTAAAATGGTATGTTATTGGAGCTGAAGAAAGAACCATTTAGATATTTTTATAGCAAGTTTTTTTTTGTGACATCCAATATTGCAATTGTGGCTTCAGTTTACAATAAACTTGTGGTAGTACAGTTAGAGCTAAATTATTCATTTTTATGCATCAGAACATAGTATATAAACCAGAGGATGGGAAAAATCTCAGCACAGAGGATCTTTATTAAGATATACGTACTGCTTACATGATTACAATAAGTGACATTCAAATATGTCATCACCTAATCTTAGGAAACTAGCTCGAACAACTTTCGATTAAGCAATAACCTGTAAATGACAAAGCAATATCTATTTCAGTCATTGCATAGTGGGGGCTAGATTACTACAGTTAAAAGATGTTTCTCTTTCTCCAAAATCATTCAAAAGCAATGTATAGAGAAAAAAAAACCATAACTTTCCAAGTAGGACAGCTGTATGGAACTTTGTCTTTTATAATTTGGCATCAATAAAAAGTCACATAGTCTCTACATATGTCCATTAATGCTTGATGTCAACTTCTGCACAGAAAGTTAGTAGCAGCTAACTTTACATGAGGCCCCATCCTTCTTTGGTTTGCTTTGGTTTGCTTGCATTGTTTTAATCAGTGGAAGAAGCACATGACATCCTGCTGTTGGTTTACTTCTAGTAAAAGTATTAATCTAAGACAAGGGAGCATGCCAAAAAACCTCATTTATATCCAAATTTAAAACCAGGCAAAGCAACAAGTGCCAGTAAGCTACAAATGCTAGGAAGAAATTCATTACCACTTGACTGTGGAAAAAAAGAAAGTGCTTTGCAAAAGGTGAACAGATTTAAAACAAAGAAAAACGCCCCTACTACATTTCCTGACTGCCCAAAACATAATGCTTGTAAGAATTTTGTTTATATTGCTTTTTTACTTGACTGACTGACTCTCTGGAAGTGACATCCAAGTTCCTTCCCCACTCATTTCACCTGGAAGCACGCATAACCATAAAGAGGTTTCCTGCCTCTAACCGTGAAGAAGTTTCCATGCATTCAGCTATGTCACACTAACTCCAGGGGCACAGACAACTGTCTGCCTGTGGCTTCAGAAAGGTGGATGTTTATTGCAACTCAAACCCCTTACTTTAAGCGCTTTCAGTTCTTCAGAAAAATTGCCTTGTGCTTTTTTTTTTTTTTTTCCCTTTCCTGCTCTGTAGCAGGCCAGAGAGAGGTCAGATGAGTCAGATGTTAGTTAAACCAACAGAACCGAGATAATTTTTGACACTTATATAACCTCCCAGCTTCATTTTAGCAGTTTGCTCATTCCCCTAGCAAAGTATCCACAAAGACTTCCCATATGATCCTAGGGAAAGTTAACTGCTCACTGCATTTTAGACAATGTATTAAATACTCTAATTAACCTTATGCTGCCTGCATTCCACACAATTTTTGAGTTATGTTTAGATGACACTTACGAGGCAGGCAAATCCTTTTGCAGTTGAGGAACTGAGTTTTTTAACACTGTATAAATCCGCTGCACGAAAGCAAGGCTGTAGCAAGGACAGACTCGTGTGAGCTGGTGGCAGCCGCAGTAGCCCAGGGGTTGGTTAAAATGTAGGTAAAGCAGCACTGGATGCCCAAATCTGCCTAGGACTCTAGGGATTTAACCCACACTGAGCCAATGCTATTGAAACCATTCCCATCTGCATTTCCCAGTTTGTAGTAGGTGGTTTGCAGAACCACGTGAAACAAAATTCTCAGTGGTGCTTTTGATTAAATGTTTTATAAGGGTGCTCAGTGGTCATTGAAAGCTGTGGGGGTTGACAGTGGTCTGCTGGTGCTGCTAAAAAGTTAAGGAATGCTGAACCTTAAGGTTAGGTTGTCTGATTGCAGTGCAAATATATGCTAAGTGACTTGCCCAAGGTCATTTGTATTATGATATCTATAGTAGAGCAGGCACTGAACACTGATTTTCCATCGCTGTGGTTAGTGCTCTAATCTCTGCCATGAAAAGAAAAAAATATTTTCTAATCTTACTAACGATGCTGAATTGTATCTTAGGCAAAGTTTAACTGGCAATACAATATACATAAGGAGGCTAATAGGCATATCAGGAATCTCCATCTTTACTTCTTCCTTACCTGAACAATTGAATTGAAATAGCAGTTCATTTGAATTTACACCTTCTGCTATTTTTGGTGCAGACTGTAACCCAAGAACCAAAATGGGACATACTTGTTCTCAAGTCAGAGCAACCCCAGTTTTCCACTAGAACAATGAATTATCTGGTTGGAACCACTTTTTTTTTCTTCATGCATGAGAAAGTTGTACTGGTTAACTAAAAGCATGGTTTAAACCAATCTAGTCAAACTAGATTAAAGGTGGATGGAGGAGCTTACCAGAGTAATTCCATTTTGAAGAACTCTGTATAATTTTCTTCTATAGACAAGGGATACCTTTTTTTATTGTGCACATCTGTGTACAACCCCAGTGACAGAAGCAGAGGAATATTTCTTCTCCAGGTTTATTTGCTTGCATAGCTCCAGAAGTTGTCAGTCTGCTGCATTCTATAGACTAATAAATCACAGAGCAGACTGCCCTTCTCAGAGTGCTTAATGGTCTGTCCATATTGCTAATATGCAAATATGGCTTAATAACTTATGATCAATGTGATCAATATTTAGTTTCTTTTCCCTAAAAAAGCTCTCTATGTAGATTTTAGAGGACTTTCAGCTTTCCAGTATTGGAGAATCTGTGGATATATATGTTTCTGTGTATATATATGCATTTGAACATGCATATATAAACATTTTCAAATGTGAGAGACAATTGATTAATTATCTATCTTTACATAGCTGTGTTTTGATTGGGTCTTATTGAAACTGAATTTTGGCAGAATAAAGAAAAATTAAGGAAATCGTAGTTAAAGAAAGAAAAAGGAAATGACAGCAGAAATGGCAGTAAGGTACGGAACTTCGGTGGTGTAATGTAAGAGTCCAAAGGAGCAGCCTTTGCATATCCAAGAGACTTCTGTGTAATCACTACTAAAAAGCTATACATACACCATGAATGGTTGGAGCAGAAGACTGCAGGGACATTTTTTAATAAGTGCCATAAGCTCCAAGAGTAGGGAGACATTAGCAGACAGGCTCCCTTTCATTTTTTGCTCACAGAATGAATCACGGGCACAGATTTGAAGGCTTAATACTTTTGTGCTTAATTGCATTAAAAGCAAATTACACCTGCAAAAGAAAAATGCCCCCTTTGCAAAATCACTTTTGGGTGTGGAGTTGGGCTGAGCACCATTGTCATGCACCAGCTGGTGAAATGGAAAACGGCTGCCTGCACGCTTTGCTGCATCAGGTGCTTTGCGCAGATGTCTACTTTGCCATGTGACAAACTACGAGGAGCTGATATGCCCAGCAGCATGAAATGAAAGTGCTCTGTGTTAAAAAGTGCAAACAACCGAACCGTTTTTAACTATGGGCAGAATCTATAATAAGCAGCACATCACCGATGCCTCTCACGGCTAATGAGTATTCCCATCTGTAATGGCCTGCCACATCCCTGGTTAATTAGAAACTAAATTACTAACATCTCTAATTATTCATAATGACATTCTTTTACGTCTGTTAAATTAGTTATAAAAATGATTAGCATAAGAAATGCTCAGCTTTGAAATACTAGTCAATAAGTCAAAAAGCCTCTGTTTGCCTATTTAATCTAATGAAAGGTATTTTATCTCACACGACATCTAAATGCATAGGCAAAATTAACCCTGTGAAAGTAAACGGTTTTATCGGGCAAAACAGAACTGGGCTGCACTGCTATCACTTACATGGATGGACTGTTTCCCATAATAAGCATATTGCAGAATACTATGCATACCCAGAATATGCTACATAATTTTCAGGAATGAAAAAGAAAACTTTACAAAATGTATGCTGTGTTCTAATGTATTAGTAAAATGATGACCCAAGTGTCTCCCAGGCTTTTCAGACACTTGACTAACTTATTTGCTTAAAAGGTGTATATGAAACAGGCAAGTTTTCACAGGGTGTCATTTTCCGTATAATCAGGACGGCTTTGTGCTAAATTGTATAAGAAAGCATTCAGGGTTAAAATTCAGCATGACTCTCCCCCAAACAACCCTTCCTGCACCTTCACCCCCACTCCCACTTAAACCCTTTTGGAGGTTCCTGCCCTCCCCTCCCTGTTCTCCTCTTAGAAGCAAACTCATCACCATTAGCACACAAATGCAAAATAACCAGCCTAGGCCTCTTCCCAGGAATACAAATTAGGGGCAGGTAGTTGAAGAGCTTAGAAAGCTGAAATAGCGAAGTTCACAATGAAAAGGATGAATAGATGAGAGACTGAAAGTGGGGTAAAGTGTTCAGCTTTTGTCATTTAAAGTGACGTCTTTAACTCTTTGCCTTCATGAGGCTGCTCTTCACAAAAATAATAATGAATTGCAATTAAGACCTGAAGGACAAAAGGGAATTATGTGTGAGAAAAAAAAAAAAAAAAGAAGAAAAAAAGGGAAAAATATGATGACAAGAATATTTTTTCCCTTCTGCAGGATATGAATATCTGTCTGGGAAGCAAAGAGGACAGTTTTAGAATTGTCCTTGCTTAATGTGACAGTGATGCCACTGTAGATAGTGAAACCAATGATGTCATCAAAGCAGCTGGAGAAAAGTTTGTAGACGGCTTATCAGATCTCCTAAATTTATATCTATTCCTGAAGTCCTGTGGTTGCTTCATCATCTGTCCTGTTTCGGGGGGGAGATAAAGTTGCTTCTTACCAAAATGGGCAATATTTTAGGTACAAGGTGCTGTTATGTTTGAAGTGATTCAGCCCTCATTTATGTAAAGCTCACAAGAAATTAGGTTTCACCCCTTTCTCAGATTCAGCTTTACCTTGGACTTATCTGCCATCGCTATGTCCACTGTTAGAATAAGGTTCCATTTTACAGCATAGACCTATGCTCAAGTTATGGTAAGATTTAAGGCTTTAAAAGTTTTCTTTAAAATATATTATTCCTGTAAAGGGTATCCTGGCAGTAAAGTGGAATAGTTCTTTGTTCACACTGAGGACAAGCCATTCATTAAACAGGTCTTCAAATCCATCTGAATGTGTAGTTTGGATAGAGAGACAAGTCCAAAAGCTTTGGTCCATATTTGCCTCTCAAATTATTAGAGCTCCTTAGAAAGCTTGGGAGAGTCCCATACATCTTTCTCACAGTTATTACTGCAATTGTATTTCAAAAGAAAATTTGCTCCCAAGTTCTCCATCCTAAATCACAAAAAAAGTGCAACACCAAAGGTAAGCTAGCACTACAAAAACTTCCAGCAAACCATGTAGGGTGGATCTGCAGACTACAATATTTGCATATGATTGCATCAGCACTTAACAAACAGCACTGTTACCAGTAGACTATGGATAAGACTTTTAAAAATGTAAAAAGAAGAACTAACCTGCAAAAATAACCAACACTGAACTCTTTATGATGAAAAAAAAAGAATAATATCATATGACACTACTTAAGATGACTAGTAAATATCTAACAAGTGTCAACCTGACACTTGTCAGCCTGAGGACTGACAGACCTTATGTCCATCTTTTGGTTTTATCCCAGAATTGTATACTGTTATTGTTATTGTACTGCATAATTTGATTGTTCTCCATACATTGCAATGGACATTTTTACTTTGCAACCTCGCTGAATTCAATCACAAATGTACTTTGGGAGAATTTCTCCAACAGATACAACCATAAAACACATCTGACTTCAAAGTGCAAAAGCTTATCCAAAGTTTACCTGGGTCTTGAAGTTTATGAAAGAAATAATAAAATATGTCTTCTTTCCAGTCTTGTATTTCCTGTACAAATAAGCCGGTGTCTTTTGCTTGTATTTTAGAAATATCAAAACTAGCTTCTTAAAATAATAAGAAGCATATTAAAATGGGATAATAATGAGCAAAATAAGAGATGACTGAACAGTACTAAATTAGCTTTTCAAAAACCATTTACATCAAACCCAGCTATTGCACTTGCATGACAGTTTATGGGTGTGGGAGGAAAAATTCATTTTATTTGCATTGTTTTGCCCGTTCTCTTTGTTGAGGATTTTTTTAGTTCCATGATGATTACTTGACATTCCGTATTCATTGTTTACTGTGACATTAAAAAAAAAAAAAAAAAAGACTATTTAGCAGCTTTAGGGTATGTCTACAGGGACAGGTACAGACAGATGCGAGCTTGCCTGTCTGTTCTTCAAAATGGTCAGACATGAGGCAGCTCTGATCCAAAGTCATATCCAGACACATTAACATGGCACTTGCGTTCGAGGCAACAAGCACGGTTGAGCAACTTGAGTGCAATTACTTGACTTGGGACGGGAGCTGGCTTTGTCTGACCAGGTCAGGGCATAGCCAGGGGGACCTGGGTCTTCTGGGGCTTGTCTGAGTAGACAGACTGAGAAAACCTTCCAGAACAAATGAAAGCACAACAGTGACAGCCGAAAACAGCTCTTTCAACATCCTAATAATGTAAAGGATAAAATCTTAAAACATATTTTCTTTATGGTAATAAGAAGTTGGATGCTTTTCAACAATCTTACTGCTATAAAAATGAGTTAAAGCTTTATCCTTTATTTACATTTTAGAGATGATACATCTGTTGGGAGATGTGGTGACTGACTAGTCCTTAAAAAACCTCCTGACAAGAAGTTTTTGTGGCTTTCTTCATTTCACCATTCCTTTGATTTCTTTGACATATTTTAGTGCTTTCTTTCTTTCTTGCACTAAAAGAAATTAAAATTAAGGTGATTAAATTTTGTTGTAGTTGATGGAAATATTAACATGAATTGAGAACTACTCATTTTCCTTCTTCTGCCTAAATAAATGTTTCCAACATTGTGGTCTATTCTGGCTTGAAAACTGCCTGTGAAGTAAATAGGAACTGAACACATGTATCAGAAGTCAAAATTGCCTCTTCATGATTTCTTAAGCGTTTTTTTAAAAGTCTCTAAAGGAACACCCATATAAAATACATTCTGAGGTAAACCCCGTAAGGAGAACAAAAGAGGGTATTATTTAACAACCTTACCAAAATGCAGCGGATCTGGAATAAATCAGGAAGAGTTTGGAATGGATTTATTGGAAGGGTGATGCTTCTATTTAGCTTTCCATTTTTTACGGGAAGAATTAGAAATGTCATTTGGCAGATGTCTATAATGTTTTTGGAACGGGAAGGAAATTTGGCTTTTCCATTTGGTGTGGGTGGATATTCCTCTAGGCCACATTTAACATGTAAAATGAGAGAGGTGGGTTTTAAACCCTTCCTAAAGGGAGACCTGTAGCTGCATGTTTTGCAAACTTACCTTGGAAAATCCTCTGCCAGCAACCTGCATACCTGATCCATATATTACCCTAGGCATCAGTTTCACCCTTTTTGGAGCATAAAGATTCAAGCCTCCCAAAAAAATCAAAGTATCAGGATTCAGAGCAACGAGACCGGATAGGTCTCGCAAGGAGTTATAAACATGATTTACCCATCAAAATTCCACCAGTGCATCTAACCTTATCTGCATATCATGTTATTAAATATGTCTTGGATTTATCCTTGACATTATACTTGGTGGCCATCCTATCTATTCAGTCCCGAGCACGATGCTATTTTAATCTTTCTAGGTTTTGGGTGCTGCTGCTGTAGCACTGCTATCAACTGTCATAGAAAAACAGAGAAGTCATCTACTTTATTAGAGACTCTACAGAGATTTAAATCCTAATATATAGTGCTTGATACAAAGTTGTTGCAGTGAGTAAGATATGGAGGTTTGAACACATCACCAAACACATCGATAAAAAGTCTAAATCTGTTATATCCCTGTGCTGGCTTTGTTGTCTCCCTCCTCACAGGGAGAAGAAACTCTAAAAACTTAGCTTTGCTGCTATTCATACTTTTGTCTCACAGCAAAAGACAACATTGCTATAATTCCTGTATCTTGTATCATTTTTGAAATTCTTGCAGGAATTTGAACTGTGAAGCCAAAGAAATCAATCTATCTGGTTAATACCTCTTTTCTACCACTTAACAAAAGTATAAGCTGCATCAGTAGAATAATAAATGTCTACAGAAAACAGTAAAACTTGGTGCAGGAATCCTAGAAATACAAGCACCCAGCTAGATGCACCTGAGCTAATAACCAGTGTGGGGGGTGTTGCACATACAAGTGCTGCGGCACAACCAAGGACTTATAGATCAAAATATAGATCAGTGAGTGGACCTTTAGCCCTAATCCTGAAATGCAACTATAGCAATCAGCTTGCAAGTGTGAACAATCAGCTTTTAGTGTGAAATTAATCTTACCTTCTTTGGCCAGCTAAAATTGAGATTTGCAATCTACCTGTGGAACTTCTTGCTGAAGGATATGATAGACACTAGTTTTAAAATAGTTTAAAAGGAGAGTGAGCTTTGGAAGTTAACAGACAAAAAGAATAATTGGAAGCTATTTGAAAAAAAAAAATGATCTGGCTCAGGAAATTCCTGGGTTGAAAAGGGAGAATGTTCCTAGGGCAGCACCTGTACAAATTAGTATTTTTTTATGTAACTCTTGCTTTTGTAAGCAGTAGTGTACAAGGCCGTATGAACCTTTTGTCTGACCAAAAGCGGTTAATCTTGTGTTTTTGTGGTGAGACAGGGTTACAAACTTCTACTACCATCAATACAGGCATAAGCGCTTCACAGGATGTTCTAGAGGTAACCACCATGAAAACATGTATTCATCTGACTGAAAAAAAAAAAAAAAGAATAATATCTTGGTTTTCTGTTTACCTAAAAGGCAGAAGTCTGTAGACACAGGTAATAAGAAGCTCACATATATAATGATTAAAATATCAAAATAGGGACTCAGTAAGAAATCCTTCATCAGGAATCTTTAGGAATAGATTAGATTATTTGTTATCTGCGAAGGTGGTTGTAGTACATTTAATCCTTCTTACTGTAAGTGATCATACTAAATGACTTTTAGTGATCCTTTACAGTCCTTCATTTTTCTACACACATGGGAAAATTTGGCAGACGCTGTTATTGTACAGTGTATTTTATAAGCCATGAAAGCTTCAATTGAAGCTCTCTGCTGTGCTCCATGAAAGCTGTGCTCAGGAAGTTACCTTTGACAAAAATGAGATTGTTCAGGCCAGAGACAAAACTGTGAAAAGGTGTGGCATGTGTAGTCCTTATGTATTTTTAATATATTATACTAAATATAGTGGGAAAAGTTCAAGGAAAAATGTTATAATCATTGGAACCATTAACTGATTATACTCCTATCAGTTTAAAATTGTCAATGCTATTTAAACAGATAAAACAAGGTATTCAAATTCTATCTCTGGACTAGCATGCTGTATAATCATTTGAAGTGATTATGCAGTAGTTAAGCAAAAAAAAAAAAAAAAAAAAAGAATCAGATGCAGTAGTTCACTAACTTGGATTCTGGTCCAGATTCCAAAATCCATGTTTAGGAAGTAGAAAATGGTGTCTGAGCTCCCATTACAGTAGTGAAGACCCAGTCAATACAGCCAAGGGAGCACAGAGAGCTCTTCAGCTGGTCAGGCTTAGACATTTGCTTTAGAAGGAGCCAAGCAGTACACTGTCTCTCTTGATGATATTGATTCTCTGACTATTATCTTGCCTTCACAGATGTAGCTATGCCATGCCTGGCCTCCAGCTGCCACTCCTGATGGCCATGAGGACTCCTGCATATATACTAGAGACCCTTGGGCGACTCAGACAGCATGAAACACACAAGTGTGAACAGCTGAGCAAAGCGCCCATTGACTGTAATGGCAGCTTAGACAGCTCTTTCACAGACAGACATCTGCATTTAAATACAGAATTTTACACTTTATGCGTTAAGAGTAAACTGCTGGATTTAAAAATACTCATCTTTTCACTTTGTTTAAAAATATAAATTTATTTCAATGCCATTAATATTTCATTATGGTATAACTAATGGATAAAAGATCTAAGAAGACAATGCTTGCATATCCATCTGATGTCCAAATAATGTAAAATAATTTGGATACAGTTTTTATATATCTGAATATGGAGGAAAGATCTTATAACAGTTTAAAAAAATAAAGGATTGGTTCATCTCAGTTTGAGCTATTCATATTCCCTCCCTTCATAGTTTAGGTCATCCTAATGTAGATGACTTATAGGCCATATAGATCATACTTTATAGGTGCATTTACATTTATTATTCAGTGCAGTAGAGAGGGGTGCTTTTTAATGCAAATTTGCGTGAGTGTGAATCTGGAGCCTTGTGACAAATGGTCTACTTGAAGTAATTTTTCACCTGGTAGAACCGAGGGAGAGTTTGTGCCATGCAATACCATCCACAGCATTTCATTGCTGATAAAGAAGCAATATGAATACGCCGCCCTAGAATCACTTTGGATCATAGCAAATCAAGCCCTGCCCTTCACTTTTTGCTGTGTACCAGTTGGTAATGTAGATATATCCTGAGATTGTTCATTAATGTTAACTAAAAATAAAGGGAATCCAAAGATGACTGAAATAGATGAAGATTGCATGAGCTGTAGGCATCTAAAGTCAGAACTTTACCCACGGTACCCCCAGGTCTTTAAAAAATATATTTTTGGTGAAAGCAAAAAGAGCTAAGGCAATTGGAGAACAGGAGAGGAGAACCCTTATATTGTGCAAGTATTTAATTCTTAAAAAGGTCCAGCTTTTGAAAGATCCTTGATTGAAAATGGAGAGTTCTGTATTCTGATTGAGGTATGGAAAGCAAAAATCTAATCTAAACCCATTTTAGTCAACCCATCAATTTAGTCAATGATCTAATAGATTTGAGGACTATCTGCTCTTTAAAATTTGCTATTGAATAGGAGAACTAGTCTTAAAGGCAGTCTTGCAGGCACTGTAAGAGAGCATGAATGGATGACGAAATCAAAGTCCATCCTAGATCTCAGCATTCCCTTCACAAAATACATGGTTCTAACCTAAACAAAACAGGGCCTTGGGAAAACATAATTTTCTTTACTGTTATGTTTGCACATTAACCTTGTCTCATAAAAACACAGACTTGGCCACAGTCTGTAGTCTGTTCTCCTCACACTCCTCCTACAGCCACAGTTGCTGTACTGGGGTATTAGTGTATTCCTTCCCTCTAATTCAAGGGTGTTGTTGCCTATAAAGGAAACAGATTACGCATACATATGCGCAGATTACACACAGATATGTGCAAGGTGCATGTCTCACTTGTTAACACCAAAATTACAAAAATGAAGGATACAACTTAACTCCAGAGGCATTTTGTATTTGGCCCCCCGAAGCTGCTTATCATTACAGGTGTTGATGGGACAGTATCTAGCTGTGCTCAGGGTGCTTTGTTCCCAGTTTTCTTTTTGCACCTTCTCAGGTAGTTCTTGCATATAGATGCATGACAGTTTGACAGCCACCGTCTGAAGCTCTTCTAACAGGTTACTAAATTAACCCATCAGCAGGCTCTTCTCCCATCAAAACTCCTCTCTTTTCTGGTCTTTCCAGCAGGGAAATATAGCATTCTACAGTCTACTGTAGCCTCCACAAATGCATAATCCCTAAAAAAAATCAATGTTACAGCCCCTTTAAATCAAGAGATGTTGAATCCAGGATTGAATTATGGTCAAGATTCCCACTACCAAAGGACAGAGGCCTTGAAAGTAGAAACAACTCTTTTGTGATCACACTAAAACGTAAGAATTAGAAAAGGTAATTCATGAAAAATATTTGTAGGTCTGTGGTAAAGATGGCACGGTTGAGTTCCTCGCCAAGAGAGAGTTCATGTGTTATCAATCTCAGGACCTGCACAGAGGTGTGCTACATCTTCCCCTCTGCAGCCAGGAGTGGAGCCGTTCCTGAAATACTCCCCGTACTCCAGAAATCAGACTGATCCAGCTCAAAATCCCATCATATGAGACAGTGGACTCCATCCATGCTCAGGCAGTGAGTGGTGAGCACCTGGCAAAGCTCCTCGTAGATGGGCAGGAAGAGAGGAAATTTGGGGATTTATAGAAAGCAAGGCCTCTTGCATTTTAAGGCACAGATGTGAAATACAGGAGGGCTAGTAACATCTTCACATGTGTTAAACGACCATATCTTCATTAAGGAAATCAGGTGGGGATGGTGTTTTCTTCCTTGGGCTTTTTAAACAAAATTTAGTACTTATCAGATGGTAAAATTGCTGCATTACAACTTGGCTGTAATTTTTAACATATTTTGGTTAAGATAGTGCATTTTTTCTTCGTAGTATGAGCAACCAAACCACATTCACAGAAGTTCCAGTAGCTTTGACCACATTGAGATTTTACCTTATGTTAATGCCTATGTGTCAACTAGCTGTTGGTAAAAACATAAACACACACTTTTTTTTTTTTTCTTGCTAGCATGGATGCAAAATCTACAACCATTTTTGAATAAAACTTTTTCAACTGAGATAAATTAACTTCATTGAAGAAACAGACCTAAGCAATCTACTTATTTGTTTGATTGATTCAAATCCTATGAAGAAAGGGGCACTGTGGACTTCTGAGCCATCCTCAACATGAAAGGGGAACTCCATTTCTTCCATCAAGAAAGTGCACAATTATTTTTAAACCTTATGTATGTTAGCTGTGGAAATGTAGTGACAACTTGAAGCAAAGAGGAGTCAGCTGGATCCCTAAGACTGTAAAACAAGGATCAAAAACCCATCAATTAGCTGAAGGCCCTAATATCCTATGGAAACCAGACTTTCAGTCAAGACTTGGGGACCAGTCCCTGGCCTTAAAATGAGCTGAACTGCAGACACAAGACCAAAAATCTCCTGGCTTTTAAGTGGTGTTACATCCCTGTTCTCTTTTCTGTCTTCTTGATTTTAACTGTGCTAAAGGTGAGGCTTAGCTGTAAAAAAATATAAAACAAAGGTAAGTACACTGATTTTGGACTTGGCTCCTTCATCTAATCTAGAATGTAATTCAAACATTTTACACCAATAATAATAATAATAAAAAGGGTCGTGTATAGACCTCCATTTCTCATACTTTTGCAATGTGCTCCATGGTGGACAAGGTAGTTTTCACCATCCGCATATTAAATCCCTATATTGAATAATAGCTTGCATAGCTGTGGAAATAATTATTCGTGTTATCTTATTTAATTTAGGAGACTACTCAGAAGATCATTTAAAGCAAGAGGTTCGCAAGTTGGTTCTTAGGAACTAACCCTGGGATTGACATGCCCAAGGATTTCCATATTTTCCTATCATTATTAACTCATTGACTCTCATGAGCCTGAGTGCATCTCAGGAAGTTGACTCCTAAATTATGATACCCTCCTATCCTTGAATTTTACAGAAACTGCAAATTTATCCCCCAACTCTTCAGCAAACAGAAAAATAAAAATCCCTTCCTCCATCCTACTGGGCCCCTTATTCACCGTGCAGCTGTCACAGAGGTAGAGCTGTTAAAGTCAGAGCTTTGGCAAGGTGCTGGATCTCTCACATATTGCAAAACAGGCCTGCCCACAAACTGCCTTCCTGGCTGCCCAAGGCCCCAGGTTTCTCGTCTCTTTTTTCATTCTGGATTTGTCAACATACCACCGTGTCTGTCTACAAGGTATAGGATCTCCCTTTTGTTTGATGTGAGTTGAACGCCTGAGGGCACTGAAGGGGTTAAGTGGAGGAAATTCTTGTCAACTTCAATAGAGAATCAGGCATTTTAAAGGATTTTCTGTAAGAAGAATCCAGTATGTCTGACATCAGAGCCACAGCACATCACAGTGAAAGAGTAAAATTTTTAGCTAAAGGGTTTTTTATACTTTCAGAGTGGAAAATATTCATATTGTGGTTTTGCACTAAAAATAAGTTCTTCCATTCACAGCCAGCAACAGGTAGCTGAGGTTAGATCAAACCACCAGCTTACTAATAACTGTGAATTGCAGTATCTATAGAAATGACCAGAAACTCAAAGCAGCCTCTAAAATAAGCTTGATGAATCATTCTTGAAAAATAGTTTACTCTATAATAAATAGCTTCAGCATAAAAGTCTGCCATACAAAGCATACTTTAAGTAATTTTTAAAGTGTAAAGCAGTTTTCTAATTGGTAAATTGAAATAATCAATTTTCTTTCCTTTTGCAGGAGTTTGTTTTCTTTATAACAAGTCTGAGAATGCTCAGATGATCTCACATCTTAAAAGTGACTGACTTGAAAGCATTTCCTTTGCACAGGCACCTTGAAAGTAATAAATAATAGTTTATAAATAAGGAATCTGAACTCTTTTGAGTTATAATGAAAGCTATTGTTCAATGAAGATGCAGTGAGACACAAAACTAATAAAATCTTTAGATTCATATTTTATTGTGTAACACAATTTTTGGTGGTACCTAAGTAAGTCAGATGCTCTGCTAGTTTAAATCATCAGACCATCACTAACATTAATGGAGCTAGGTTGATTTACCCAGCGTGAGAGTCTAGGTCCAATTTGTACTAAAAAAGAAAAAAAAAACTCTTAAAAAAAAGAGAAAGCATTATATTCCTCCTTTCACAAAGCAACACAGTGACAGAAACCACTTCATACAGTGTAGTTGCCCAAATTTCTACAGAAGTGTATTTTCATATTGCAAATGCCAAGCCATCCCATTAAGACAACAGGACGATCTTATGACCTCAAGAGCTTTGCAAAGCAAAGCAAAATAAATAAATAAATAAAACTCCACAAAGAAGGCAAACACTAGAACAGCAAGAATGTTTCACCTCAACAGTTTCTTTGGTTTCTGATATTTCCTCATGCCCGTAAGACTCTGTAGAGCTCTGAAATGGGTACCAGAGATGCCAGTTTTCTCATTGCCATACACAGTGTAGCCTGCCTTCACCAGACTCTATCTCTTACCAGAAAAAATGAAGAAAAACAATACCTTTCATGTTGTCTATATGAGATATCAAATTTACTTGTGGGCAATTCAGTTGTAAGTCTTTAATTTTTAAATTATTTATTTATTGTCTATGCAGTACCTGTACTGCAGCGAGACTCAGTCTCATCATCACCAGAACGACAACAGAAAACCCAATAGCCCTTATTGCTTAGTTACTGCTTCTGCTGGCCTTTTTTTTTTTTTTTTTTTTTTTTTTTTCTATAGCCCTCTCCTATCTGGACAAGGATTTTGTTTTGTGCCTTCTTCTGAAAAGGGAGGAATAACTTGTAACACAATCACTTTATATGCAGCACACATGAAGCCATAGTGGGGAAATAGTGGAGCAACCATGCCTACCAAAAACCAAGCAAATAAAATTTAACTTACTGGCCTTTTCTGCTTCTCTGCTGACATTAAAAGATATTTCCTTTTTAAAAGCCTTTAGAACTCAATAAATAAATAAAGTTTTGGAACAGTCATAGTATGCACATACCTGCTTTATAAAACCACATCATATCTGTGCGCCCATCTTCCTTTTCACCACTCACTCACCAACAAAGTCTTCTCTGAAAGTGGTGTGTAAATCCCAAGGGGCCAGTAACCTGCTTTCCCGTGCTTTTGCAGGGCAGCTTGCGCTGACACTCTTCACGAATCGAGGAGGGCTTTTGGAAGCTCTTGTGTTATGATTAACAACAAGAAAATTACCATCTGCATCACTCATTTCACAGAGAAAGCACAAGAGTAGATCCCACTGGGATTTACAGGACCAATATCCACAGCTGGAAGACTTCAGCATACATTACAGCGTAGATGGAAGGGTTGGGGAGAAGAGTGTCTTTCACAGTGTTTTTTGGAAAGTATGGGAGAATATTTTAGCAGAAGATGATAGTGTGGAAAAACAATGTTAATTACAGTAAAGTGTGGTAATACAAAGCAATTTCTTTCCTTCCACTCTTGATTTTCCCTAAAGAAAATGTAACTGTAATATCTATAATACATATATACGCATATGTGTATATATGGAAACGTAATTCTGAAATTATTTTGCCCCTCTTAATGAGTAACTTAGATCAAGAAGTGCTACCATGCATAGACACTTCAGTCTGAGAAGTAGCTCGCTGTAGTTTTCTTTAAGCATGCTTTTACACACTGATAGTTGGTTAAATAATACTGTCACAAAACAGTATGCAGATACTCCTAATTTGGATGAGCTTATATGAGTTATCAAACTGTCAGCTACACCACATCTTTTTTTTTTTGCAACAGCTGAGCTAAACTGAATTCAGTCAAACTGTTGCAACATCTGTATACAAAAAAAGTTTAATAACAGCAAGCAGTAAAGTCTGTCAGCAAAAAGCGTAACAGGAATCTCCAGCACCGTTAAAAGAATTACCCCCTAAAATAGACTCTTTACACAAAAACTTGGTGCCAAAGGATTGGTGCCCAAAGGAGGTAAGTGAATATGCACTGTAGCAGTGGCAGGAATAAATTGTCTTAGAATAAGTTAAGTAGGATCAGAACCGAGGTTAAAAATCCTAAAGTAAGGTAGCTCTCTCTTGATACAAAAGTGCATCTCATGCAATTATAAACTTTTTTTATTCCCCTAGGCAGCTGGGATTTTCCCAGGATACCCATTCAAGTGTATGTTCAATCAGTACATATTCAGGAATTCACCTCTTGTCTATACAAAGTTTCAAGGAGGTCAAGGAGAATTTTGTCATTGCCTCCAGTGAGGCCAGGCATTTCACCCACCAGTCTTGCAGCTCAAGTGAGGTCTTTGGCTAAAAATGATGTGAAATGTAAACAACACAAATCCTGGCCACATTTAATAAACTGAGCATGATGTCTCTCCATCTTACATCTTGCTTACTTTGATTTATCGAATTAAAAAAAAAAAAAACTTGTCATTTTTTCCTTTTTTTTTTTCTCCAGCAGAGATTTAAAGGGTTTGAACCATGGCAGTCCTTGTCCCCCTATTCACACTCGTTAGGCTGCGTGTGTATAGAAATATATTTTGCAACCGCTTAAAATGCTTTAGCAGGTCATGCTCTCTCTGATGCAAGGCTCAAGTGCAGGCCATTACACATTGGTTTTGCTCTGTGAGAGCCTGCAAAATCACTCAACAATTGCAAGGTTCCAAGAGCCACCCACTCTATAACCTAGGGGCTACTGGAGCAAGGGGCTGAAAGGAAAAAGAGAGAATGCTTTTCCATATCTTGTGGAAAGACAAGGCTTTTCCCTTGGAGGAAACTATTTTTTGTAGCTGTTTTCTTCAAGATGTATTTAGTATCCAACAGTAAGGCTTACTGCCTTCATTTATTCTTAAAAATTTAAATAGGAGTGGTTACATACAAAAGCTGTCAATTTATTCTAAGAGAAACCCCCAAAAGTTTCCCTTGAAATGAGCTTTGTGGAAGGGCTTTGCTCCCTCTGGGACTGCAGATAACTTACCCTAGCCTAAGAAGGCTCCTGGGTAGCGCTTTGCAACTGGCACAGGGTGACCGCTGCCTACCCTGGTCAGCTCCCTGAGCCTCTACAAGAGGATAGCCACAGTAAACCCACTTTTATGGGTGGCCCCTGGGACTTTTCCCCTCCTGAACCATGATCAGGTATAGCCTGGGAGAGCACGTTTTGGCACATGCGCAACTCATACCAAGGAAAGTTTTGACATTGTCCAGGAACTTTCTCACCTACTGCCTGATTTAGTAGGATAGAGATGGCCATGGATGCAATCTCATGCTTGCAAACTTTGCACCGTAGTTGTACGTGTGCAGGAGGGAAGGATTTGGGCACAGCCCCAAAATGCAGCTGACTTTTTATGTTGTTACACCCAACCCAACCATACCCATTGCAGAGTAACTTAGTCTTTTTCTTCCTCTGACAACAAAAGGGTCAAGAGGAGGGGGGAAAACCCCAGAACCATGAGGACAGTAGTGGGATTAGTAGGCAGCATGCATTAATATTGCCTTCGGACACAGCTGCAGAGTTATGAGATCTTGCACACTTGTTCCAAAGTATGAACCTCGTGCTTCTCCACGGAGAGAGTTACTAAGGGATGAAAACATGCATGCTCTAGACAACTGCATAATCTCTCGAAGTTTTCTGTCTCCATCTGCAGAGATGGAGGTGGAAAAAGATATATCTATTTACTGTTAAAACACAATGCAGCCAATGCGCTCTGCAAGCTGGCATCGGCTCTCCTGTTTTTCTTTAATATGCAATACAGCTACAGTTAGGTAAGTTTGAAAAGTGCGCTCTTGTTTTTTTAACTGGTCTACTTGCATATGTCATTGTGCCAAATGCACCAGAAAAACAAACCAAAAAAAAATTGAAAAAGAACAATAAAAATTCTCCATTAAATTATCTCTGTCTACAGTAATTAAAGATATCAACAAAATGACCCAAAGTAATTATGATTTTTTTTGTAATTTTTTTTTGGTAAAAACTCATGCAAGAAGAATGAAAGAATAACTTTGTCCACTTCCTATATTTGACAGCTTTTGTGGTATGCTAAGCTTCTTTGTATAGGTGTCTTACATAGTAACAAGAAATACCAAGAATGCTTTAAAAAAAATCAGTGACTGATAAAAAGTATGCAATGTAGGAAGTTGACAAAGGTCTGAATCTATTTTGAGATCTAAAGTCACTCTCTCTGATTAAAATAACATTTTAAGTGCAACCACTTGGAGTATTTTATTTAGTGCAACTAATTCTGAAACACACTGCTTCAGAGATTGCTAGCATTATTGCTCTAATTTTTTACTTCATTTCTGAAGATGCATGCCTGAATGGTCATTTAGAAATTTTCCATTTCTCAGAGACCAAGAACATTTATAGCTGAATACTCATCTGAGACACCCCAAAAGAGCATCCAGATGTTCTTGCCCTCTACAGTAATTACGTCGACAATCAGGCAATTTATGATAAATTCGCATATATGTTCTGTGTTCACATTGATCAAAATAAAATAAAACCCCAGGAGATTATGCTTAAGGGGATAGCTACATTTGTGAGCTGGGGACCCATCCTGCTATACGTTTGTGTAATGACTCACCTTCTCTAAGCCATGCCACCTCTAATGTGCATCAAGTGCCTTTGCTTGTAACATAGCTCAGGTGTGCTGAATGTTTTTGTAATCATCCAGTAGGCTCCAGGAAAGGAAAATATCCTTATATATATTTATATATATATATATATATATTTTTATATATTTTTATATATATTTTTTGAATATATTATATCTCAGTAGACTTTTTAATGGGTACTTTAATTCCCAGGTAGTAAAATACCTGCTAAATAATGTTAATTAAGGGTTTGCTCCATTGTCAAACTTCTGATTATTAGCAGCTTCTACTGAAATGGGAACCGGATCATTTTAGTCTACAAGTTTAAACATTTTAGCCATATGCTTCTCTAATCAAAATACAGCGATTGAGTCATAGAAAAAAAAAAAAAAAAAAAAGTTTATTGTAGCAGGGGATAACAGGCCAGCCCCAAAGAAAATTTGGATACCTAGTACAAAATGTTGCCTTTTCCCAAGGTTGAAAACAACAAATCTCTCATCAGGTTTCAAGCAAAACCATCTCTACTCATCCTTAAAGGTAAATATATCTGTTATCTCCTTAACAATCACTGTGACAGAGGAACAGCGATTGGCAGGTTTTATTTTCATAGTAGAAAGACCTCAATTTCTGCCATCTGAAATACACCACCAGTAAATTAAAACAGAGAGGAGCTCCTTAATGACAAATAAACTATTTTCAAACTGGTTGTGCTTTTGCAGTAACTGAAATCATGTAAAATAGATGAAAAGAACATACATGTTGGAACTGTTGCGTTCAATGTCATGTGCATGGAAAAACACTTTACATCTCTATAAAAATGTGAGACAAGTATGTCAAGGTAATAATTTTTTCCACCTTGTCTTAAAACTTTCAGAGACAGAGGATCCTGATGAGAAAAGCATGCTTCATCCCCCTCTTTCATCTACTGCATGCTTTAATAAGCAGCAGTAAACATTTAGATATTGAGCCTGACTAAAGTCAGAAGGAGAGATAGGCACCAGAAACAAGAAATATGAAGAGAAATAAATCCGAATAGCATATAGGAGTCTCTTCAGCTTGAACAGAAAGTAGTTTGGAAAGGAGAAGTGCTATACATATGCAGAAAGTTTCTGTCTCAAATTGTCACAATTTCAGTGAGACAGATTGTTTTATTTCTAAATTCCTGGATTCACATCAGGTGTAAAGTTTGTGAAGGCTTTCGCTTTTGTAAATACAAAAAAAAAGCTTTACTAAAAACATATATCAAATTAAGTTTTTATTATTGTTTGAAGAAAAATAAATGAGGCACAGTAGGGTTTGCCACCATCTACCTGCAGCCTAGACCTGTGATTTCTACCTCCAGCCCAAATCTGCAATGAGTTCAGTTCAGATGATCCAATACACTGCTGACACTTTCACCTAGAAATCTATCCAAATACTATTCATACAGCCATTACCTAACCTCACACTCAGCCAGATTTCTTTCTGGATCTCTGTTCCAGTGAGTGATTGAGAAATTAGTTTTGGCATGTGAGATCATTATAACTTGCTGTACCTGCACCCATCTAGGAACATCTGAGACAAGACAGGCTGTTCGAATCCATCTTCCTCAACAGTTAATTCCTAAAAATAATTGGATGTTCTACTACAGTACAGAAATACACTCTACTCTGTACCTGCCACTTAAGAATAAACATTAACATTTTACTCATCACAGAAATAGACTGTTTTATTTTTTACCATAGTACAAACAGTATCAGGTAATACTGTGCATAAAAATGGTAAGGAAATTATGCACTGTTCAGTAAGCAATCAGTGCTTTTCTACCTCAAATAAACTGATGACTTGATGTGAAAGCGTAAAAGAAAAAGCTATCAAGTTATTGAATTAATTTGATGTCCACATAAGTATTACCCTTCTTCATCTGGAGATTTTTGGATTTTGAAGACTAACTTGGTAACTTACTTTAGTATGTAAATACTCATCTGAATGTGATCTCAAATCCTTTAAGAACACATTTTATTTCCATCTAATATACTATAACCTTTTATGCCCCATTCAAATCATTTTTTTTTCTGTTACAATCACTATCTCAGAAATTATAATCAAGTCTCAGGACAAAAATAATCATAAAATGCTTGAGGCTATTAAGGATATTCCTAAGCTACTGTACAACCAGATTTGATGTATTTATTCATAGCTCACATCATATGGAAGAATCATTTGCAAAACACTATTTGTTCCATTACTACCATCATCAACTGACAGAAGAGCTCTAAAAGTCTCCAGCCTTGAACAAGCCATATATTGACATCAGAATTTATAGGATTAAGAGATCAAAACATTAATGTAAAAATAACAAACAGAGCAGTAAAAAGTATTCTCTTCTGTCTTAATAGATGTCTAAAATCAAAGTCCTTGGTTGTATGTACGTGGCATGATGCTCACCATTATCCTCAAAGCCTGTATGAAGAATTTGCCTCTCCTAGACCTACCTCTGGACAAAGTAAGTATGCTCTAATAACACTACCCCAATCCACTTGAAAAGCCCTGTTACTTCTTACTAAAGTGATCTAATCTATTTGAGGCAAGACTTTGATGTTATTTAGAAGAGTAAACCTTATCTAATTAAGTGTAGCGGGAGGATGTTAATGAACGTATACAGGCAAACATTTAAGACTCTATGGCACACAGGCTATTTAGTGCAAAACGAAGCCTGGCACAGTGCTTAGCCTGATAGGCGATACTAAGACCACCATCCTATATCCCTCCTCATTCAGCCAAAGCCTGAGTATCACACAACTCAGTTCATAAGTAAGTGGTAGGCTTACCTGAGTGTAGCAGTCCTCTAGCTACCCTATAAAGAATAGAGAAGAAGGTGACGGCCACTATTTCATGTTAAGATCAGATTCAAATCTCACTATCAACAGAAAGATGATTTTCCCTTTCCCTTAGAAATCATCTGTATAGAGAGAGTATCAAATAGACGTTAGTATATGTAATGAAACAAACCTAAAATTTTGACATTGAACTTTCCGTACCAGGACTCAAAAGCAGCATCTAACTGGACTGATGCCCTGTCCAATTATCTCACCACTTGGTCACTTCAGCTTTATTTAGATATATCTCCCTGGACTAAAACATAAATTACTAAGACAGAGTGCTCGCCTTCAGCACTACCAAGCTCCTTAGGAGCACAAAAATCAGTGGCTTTTAGTTTCCCAAACACAACCTAAAGCTCAGAGATTCACCAAATAAACTGAGTATTTGATTATTTCTAAAGTAGTTTTCAAGCAATATGATTGCAAGACTAGCACTTGTTTAGAGTTTAGGCATAAGTATCTGAAGTGATACATTGATTTATATTCTAATATATTTGATGAATGGAAATGCTTGAAGTCTGAAGGTTACCCTCAGTATTTAAATATTTTTATCTTCTTTTTTGTCATCAGCCAAGTATAATCTATCTCATGCATATGTCTCAAATACCCTGACACAGTATCTCAGTGTCCTTTAAGAACAGACAAATTACTCATATAACACATGCCACCTTCTTCCTCACAAATGTCACCCAAAAGGCTAAATATATACTGCTTGTCTTTGTATGCCAAAGTATCCAGCGAGCTGGTACAAAGAAGAAAGAAAAACAGCCTTCTTTTCAGAGAAAAGAAAAAAAGAAAAAGAAAGAAAGAAAGAAAAAGCCTAGGAGAGAACATGGCCTATGGCCTATATATCATATTTTCATTGGATATTTTCATTTTCCAAACTATTTTGGACTTTCACTTTTTAATTTCACTTGATGATTAATAACAAATACACACACACACAAGCACACAGACTAAGATCTGCCTACTATGGACTTACGTCAAATAGGCTGAGCATCAGATCGCAGATTAAAATTAAGAAGCAAAAAGATGTAATGTTTGCTGAATGCTCTGGTTTTCAACTTTTAGTGAGTTCTTAATTTATTAGTTATAACTTGTTTTTGCTGGAGAGGGTTCAGAGAAGGCCGTGAGATTTTTCTAAACGTCAGCTTAAAAATACTTACGACCATTTCTTAAATGCCAGCTTAAGATATATATAAATAAAATTCAGCTTTAAGACCTCGAAGCTCAGAGAGACATGCTCAGAACAGGAAATGATAGTTTGTTAATAAAGAAAGGTAAATCATTCTCTAGACTTCCGGTGGGAAACTTGGCAGCAAAAGGATTTTGACCTCAGTGGAAGGTAACTGCCACACATGACAAATAAAGCAACTTTCTTCTTACAAGTGAGGCAAATGTTTGACATAAGGCTGGACTGCATTCAGATCCATCATTCCCTGTGGCATGTTCTTCTACTTTTAATAAATAATCCTGCAAGTTTTTTGCACTGGCCATATTCAGTTTCTTTTTTCCTTTTTTTTCTCCCCCTTCTTCTGAACACTATAGCTGTGCAAGCCTAACATTTTTTGTGAATGATTGCTTGTTTCCCATTTAAAGCACAAAAGCTCATCACTTACTTATAGGATAGGTCAAACTTTCAGTACCTATTAGTCCTAGTCCGGAATGGATTAATGAATTTTCTTATGCTCATTTTCTTTTTCTGTTGTAGGAAGAATATACATAACAATTGTGTAAAAGAAACAAAAATGCTGCGTTACCTTCAGGTGAATCAGTAAAAAAAAAAAAAAAAAGGCACTATAAAGTTTTATTTTTGTTATCCAACTGATCATATTAGCCTCAATATGACTATATTACTTTAATCAAAAGTAATGATTTTTCCAACTCAGAGCAATAAATGGGGGAAAAAATGACAAGCAGCCCAGTTTAATTTCAAACGTTAATATATTTTCTATTTTATAGTGAACATATGCATCGTTCACCCCTTATTTGCAGCAACTGACGTCCTCATAAAAAGGGGTGACATTTGTAAGATGCCTCTTAAAATAAATATTTCTTTTTATAAAATAATAAAACTTCAAATAAATATTCTTTACACTAAACAATATGTTGAAAAAATTAGAAAATAAAGGCTGAATTTTACTGTAACTGTACAATATACATGAAGTCCAAAGGGAAATCAGAGTCTTGTAATATAAGGTTTCCGTAAGACAAAATACAATCTAAAAACATACTGATTGATTCACATTCTTCCGAATGTACAACATATTAGTATAATATTTTGTGACTGTGCCATTCCTCATGGCATCACCTTTTTTTTTTTCACAGTTGAAAATATTATTGTATATACAAAAATATAGCACATTATCTCTGGCAGAAAACAATGAAAAAGGGAGTCGTTTGCTAATTTACAAATTTTGCAAGTACTATTCACAAACAATGGAGTTGCCTAGGAGTGTCTGTGTTGCTTTAGCTTATGCAATATGTGGGTCACAATGTACTGCATCCCATTTTCTTTTCTTTTTTTTTTTCCCGCATCCCATTAGCTGGATCCTAACAAGCATTATCAGTTAAGATGGCACACGCACAGAGAAGCATTTCACTGCAAACGGCAAAGTACATCCCCAACCCTTCTACTACAGTGCCAAGACCATAGCTGCTTAGTTGGTTGTATACATATGCTAAAAAATAATCCTTATTACTTTAATGCTTCCGATTAGTGATGCTATGTTGGCTTTTCGAAGTTCCTGGGGGGCACACTGGGACCTTTGCAGCACACCGTGTTCGAGTGCTTGCAGCGGCACCCGGGCCTATTCACCCGGTCGTAACAGCCCTGGCACAACTTAAGGCAACCCTTGGCTGGCAGGTAACACCACAAGCAAGGCAGGAAGAGGGACACGATGCCCATGGCAGACCATCTGGTGCAGCAGTGGGACTGGCTGCAGGAGCAGGGGTTGTCCGCGCAGTTGTCCTCATCATCGTTGGAGCAGTGGTAGAAGAGGCCCTTGACACAGCACACGCAAGTCCCGTAGTCCACCACATTCTGGGCCGAGCACAGACACTGCTTGTCACAGATCCAACACGACGGCAGGGTCCTCGGGTACGTGCACTCCTTGCACTTACATTTCCCACAGTCCTCGCAGCGGTAGGCATGAGCTCCCAGGTCTTCCTTGCTCTGCGGCTTCAGCTCGCTCGCCTTGAGCTCTGACTTGGGCTGCATCCGGATTATCCCGTCGGCAAGGGGCCCCGAAGACGACCCTAGGAGTCTCTGTTCGGAGGAATTACTGCTCGTACTGGTCCTTGTACTGCTCCGCGAGCCTGTGCTGACCGTGCTGATGGAGCGGGACAGGGCTGCGCGAGGAGAAGTGTGTGTTTGTGTGTGCTGAACCCGGCCGAGGTGGCGATGCTCAGGCAAGCCATGGGGCCTTTCACTCTTGTGCTGGGTGGCTAGCCTGGGAGCAGACTTGGCCACTGGCCGTGGAGCCACCGTCGGTCCCTCCGTGTACTCATTTGTGTTCCGGATGGCCCTGATCTGGTCCAGAGACAAGACGTGAACCTGCTGCGCCAGGACATCCCTCAGGTCGGGCTCCCCGTGCGGCCTCCCCGTGTCACGGCGAGCCTGTAGCAAGGGCTGCGAGCTGCTGCCATTCTGAGCTCTCGCCTCCATCGGTGTCCCGAAGCGTGCTCACTCCAGCAGGCTTAGCACACATCTGAAATCCTGCAGCAAGAGAGACAAGATTCACTACTGCGGCACATGAGCGTGTTCCCCGACAGCCCAAAGGGTCCCCCAGCATCAGGCACGTTAAAGTAATGCATCAGCCGTTAAAAAAGGGAGGCACATCTGGGGCGGCCAGTCAGCTGGACATGCCTCGCTTGGCCTCTTTTGACCAAGGCATTTCCTAATTTTCTGAAGAGCGCAGAGATTCTTCTCTGGGTCCACACGTTTTGACTTGCGACTCTAGAAAATCTAGGTATTATAATACCTGCTAATACCCGCTAAGCCTTTCCTAGCCATCCTCTGGCTTGATCTTGGCCTTTAACATGACTAAACTTCAGCCACTTAAAGTGACTCTTCCTTTCACTTGACACTACTACAACGTATTTTACACACACAAAAAAAGCCTACAAGTATTCAGCTAGAGTAATGTGACCTGCTGATGACAGACATAATTCTCAATTTTGTTTAAAAGTGGATAATATTTTCGTAGGCTTGTCTCTTTACACATTAAACTTTACATGATGTAAATAGGAAATTTTAGTTTAATACCAATGTTCCCAAGAAAAACACTAAATAGCAATAAAATGTTTGAGGTTAGACATTAAATGAGTTAGAGCTACCAAAAACTTCAACAGCACAAGTAAAAATATCTCCCTGCAATATTTTAGTGTGTGTCATACTTGTGTACACCACTCCGATCATTATTTTAAGGCTCAATACTACAAAAGCAATGCCACCACTTTTTTTTTTAGCATGTAAAAAATCCCATAGCTTACTTTTCAAATTGCAGATATGATGTGAACGCCTTGTGGGACAGAAGCATGCATAATACAATCAAACAATGCTAGCATCCAAAAATAATATTTGATTGTGAATACTTTAAAGGTATTAACTACAAAGGAGAAACACAGACTTAAGAATTTAAATGGAAAGCTAGTAAAACACCTAAGAGATAAGAGCTTTATATATTACAAGTAACTTTCAAATTAAAATATGCAAATTTGCAAGGACTGACCTCTAGTCAATTTATTTAATATTGGTTTTGCCTTTATCATATTTTGAAGCAGATCCAAAATCCAATTATCTACACAAAAATCCCAAACAATATTTTGCAATTAAAACCCAGGCAGGAACCAAGCTTTTTATAAGGACCACACAATGTCTTCAATTATACCTAGAAAGAGCACCATAGTGTTACTCTGTACACATCAGTTACCAACAATAATACTATACCACAGTATAATAAAATGTAGCCAAACAGTTTAACGATGTCTATCTCAAGGCACTGTCTTTATACTAACAGCAGTGGAAATCATTTAACCTTTTAACTCCTGGCTGCCTCCCCTCAAGTGCTTGTTCTTTCCAAAAAGAAAAAAAAAGAAAAGAAATAAAATAAAAGTGACTACATACTTAAACATTGCCAAATCCTGCTTTTGGACACGGCACGTATGTCACGGTGTGTTTATCCCCTTAAAAAAAAAAAAAAAAAAAAAGAAAAAAGAAAAAGAAAAAGAAAAAGTGCCAACTTATCTTGAGGAATCTTTAAAAAAAAAAAAAGACTTGTGCTATGTAAGAAGAGTTTCAACCAAGAGCCCAAGTAGCCACGTCTTCATCCGAAACTCTCTCAAGATTGAAAAGAATACAAAACAAAACGCTTTGCCTCCATCGTTGAGAGGAAGCAGCAGCGCTATCTGCCTTCCTCCTCCTCCTCCTCCTCCAAGCCTCGCCTTCGGCCCCCCGGGGCTGGCGGAGAAGAGACGCTGAAGCCACCCCGGTGTCCCCGGGAATGACGGGGCTGCCCCCGAGCTGCGCGTCCCCAAGGCCGGGCGCCCTCCGCGGCGGGGCGGGAGGCGCGGAGGCCCCGCGCAGGCTGCGCGCAGCAGGTGGGACGAGTGCGCGGAGCGCGCAGCGGGCCGGGACATCCCAGGGCTGCGCGGTGGGAGGGGGCTGCTGCCCGCCTGCCTTATCGGGCAAGTCAAACCCACGCTTCCTCCCAGCTCCTCTTCCTCCCCCCTCTCCAGCCCCCAGGAGATGCTGAGGGAGCTTCCCCTGCCCGAATGTAAAGCGGCCTGCGGGCGCGGGGGCTGCACCTCCAGGACAGCTGCGTGAAGGGCACTTTGCCCCCCGTCCCGTCTGGCCGTAAGCACCATTCAAAGGCAGCCGCAGGAAGGCTGCTCTGTTTTTTTTTTTTTTTCTTGCTTTAGCCTCACACTTCAGCCCGGTCCCCACCAGGGCTCTGCAGCCCGAGCCTGGGGCTAAAATTCCCTTCTCAGCCCTCGGCAAGATCCACTAACAGGACGAGATGCAAAACCTGGCGCACGTTTATTTGCAAACATACACATGGCCCGAAAGCTCCTAGGGGAAAGCAGGACTCTCCCTCCTCCAATCCCTGCTTCCTCCCTTTCCAGGCACCAGCAGCGAGGAGCAGCAGCCTCAGCCTTTCGGTGTGTGCAGGAGTGTGATAACGTGCTCCCCCACTTCCAGGAGCCAAAGTCCACTCTGGCAGCGCTCAAGTGCCCTGCTCGCCAGCTCCTGCTAGCTGGGATGGGCAAAGAGGGGAGCGGGGGCCGCCTCGCACCTTCCGCCCAAAAAAAAAAAAAAAAAAAAAAAAAAAAAAAAAAAAAAGGGAGGGTGAAAGTTTAAATGCAAGGGGCTCCTGGCACGCTGTGGGAGCCCCCCCGGGTCTCGCTGGCTGCGAGGTGGGGACGTGAATTTCTGGTTTGCACCGGGAGCCCCCTCCGCCCCCATCCCCACCGCACACACACCAGCCACCTCCTCCGCTTTCCAAGTGCTTTGAAACCCCCATTAAGGGCCGAGTGTGTGATCAGACTATGGATTAGGGCAAAAGGGACTTTACCGTCGGGGTGGGGCCAGCTGACACACAAATAGGTCTCTGGAAACCCCAGCACTATTATTATTATTACTATTACTATTTTCTGGACAGGAGGGGGGAGCTGCGAAAACGCAAACCGACTGGAAGAAAAAAATAAAATAAATGAAAATTAAAAAAAAAAAAGAGAGAGAGGCTTCCCTCCTTCCCCTTCAAAGCTGCAGCGTGGAAGAACTTTCCCCGTCTTATGGATCCCATTAACTTCACCGCACAAGAAACGCACGCACGTATGTGTGTGTGTATATATATATATATATATATTTATACCAGACGTGAACTCACTTCCGAATCGCACGGATCTCCCGACGCCACCGCGGCCGGGCGTAAATCACCCCCTTAGGCGCCGCTCGCTCGCTCGCCCTCCCCCAGGCCGGGCGCCGGGGCAGCCTCCCCGGGGCTCGTATCTCCCCCCCCGGGGCTCGCAGCCGCCCGGGGCCTGCCCGCGCAAACCGACTGCCAGGAGCCGGCGGGAACCTGCGCAGCCCCCGCGCACCCCGGCGCAGCGCGCAGAGCCTCCCCCCAGACACCCCCCCCAAACCGCCAGCGAGGGGGAAAAGGCTCCGAAATCCCACCTCCAGCTCCGCTCTGGGAAAGGAAGGAGAGCGGGGGGAGAGGGAGAACCTGTGCGAGTGAAAAAGGGATCGGCCTCAAACATTTCCACGAGTTTTCTCGGAGCAGGCGGTGGGGGGGGGGGTGACTGAAAAGCTTGTTTTGCAAAGAAGGAAAAGGCTCTCACCGTGATCGCGGCGCTGCACCAAACCCCTCTCGCTCTTGTATTTTCTTCTTCCTGCGGTTTGCAAATAAATCCAGCCCTAAAGCAAAGCAAAAAAAAAAAAAAAAAAAAAAAGGCTTTTCCAAACTCTGCTTTAGTCCAACTTGCAAATCAGGGAGCAAGAACGATCACTGTGTAAAAAAATAAAAAGTCCAGAGCAAAGTTAGGTCCCTCACCCCAGATCGATTATAAATACGTGTGTGTGTGTTATAATAATAAAACACCTCCGGATCGGGGTGGGTTTCCTATGCTCCCAAAAAAGAAATCACTCTGCCTCTCTCGCACACACACACTTTTTTTTTTTTTTTCTCAATGAACAGAAGGCCGAATCGCCAACACCAAGTCACTTTTTTTTTGTTGTTGTTGTTGCTGTTGCAAACGATCGAGAGCGAGGGGAGGTGGGGGGGGGGAGAAGCCAAAGAAAACAAAATAAAAAGTGGATCTAAAATCCAATCCCGGAGCTTTCTTCCAGCGCAAGAAGAGCAGCGTGTGCAGCGCAGCCGTCCCGCGGAGCTGCGAGCGCCTCTCCCCGCTCGCCGCGGCTCCCTCGCTCCCTCTGCGAGCGTGTGTGAGTTGCAGGCGGCTCTGCGGTTTGCGCTCGGGGAGGCGGGGGGGCTGTTTTGGGAGCGCAGCGGATTTGTGGTGGTGGTTGTTGTTGTGTGTTTGGAGGAGGCGGAGGAGGAGGAGGAGGAGGAAGGTTTGCGATGGGAGCTGGAGGGGCTCGGCGCTTTTCTGCTCGCTCGCTCGCTCTCCCTCCCTCTCTCTCTCTTTTCCTTTCCGGAGGAGGCAGGGTGATCTCTCGGCAAAAGCAGCAGTAAATGGCGTCATGTGGATCTGAGGAGGAACAGAGCAGTTGTTGTCCCAGAGGATATATCGCATCCGGTCCCAGCTCATTGGCTCTGCGGGGCTACATTCACTGGCGCTCCCAGCGCCAAGGCAGCGCCGCGAGCCGCGGGGCGCATCCAGGAGGGAAGCGCAGCGCCGCTCCGCGCCCCTCCGCGCCCCCCCGCCGCAGGCTCGATTTTTATTTTATTACTTTTATTTTATTTTTTATTTTGGGTGCAGGCGGCTCCTGCGTGCTCGGTAGCACGACCCTTAGGGCCGCTTTTGTGCTGCACTGTGTACGCGTAGGCGCGCAGTGCTGCGCGGAGAGGGCCGGGGGGGGGGGCGGGGAGCGGCCCCTCCGCTTTCCCCTTCCCCCCTTCGCTTCCCCCACTTTTTAAACGCAGTGGAGCAAAAGTTTAAACTTTCTAATCCCACCCCCCCGCGCCCCCCCCCTCCAAAAACACACGCACTTTGCCTTTTTAAGTGCCTTTTTAAGCGAGCAGCGCCCGGCTGCGCGCGGGCGGAGGAAGGGTAGGGTTATCGCTGGGGGCATTGCCCCGGATTAACGCGCTGCGCGCAGCGGGGGGGGGGGGGGGGCGGCGGCTCCCCGCAACAAAGCGGGCCCGGCCGCTGCGCGCAGCGCGGAGGGGCTCCCCGCATGTGCGGAGGGGTCGTGATCGCCTTTGAAAACACACACACACACATACATATATTTAATTAATTCCCATTCCTGTGTGGGACCCGGGCTGCTCGCGAACGTGACTGTTTGTCTTCTGGGCGTTTCCTGACACAGCGGCAGGGGCAGCTCTCGGTGCCTGTTGTACGGGCGCCCGCTGCAGCGCTCGGCGGGGCCGCTGCGCATCGCGCCCCCAAACTCAGCGCGTAGGCACCGCGTAGGCGCGCAGCGAGCGCGACCGCCCTGCCGGCGAGCGGCACGGCTTGCACGGCGAGCCCTGATGCCTCGCGCTGTTTACACGAGCAGTTCTAGGGGCTATAGATATGTATGCATATATATATATATATATATATATAATACAAAATAAAAAAAAACCTCTTTTTTTTTTTTTTTTACTACTTGAAGCAATTTGCAGACACTTCCTCCTCTACACCTGCTGACCACTTTTTGAATGAGTTGGCTGTTCTAAGCCAAACCCGAAAATACTACTACTACTAATAATAATACATATACACATGTAGATTTTTAAAAGCCTTCAGATTTTCTTATTTCTACAAGCAAACACGAGTTCGTCCGGACCGACGTCCCGGCGGAAGGCGCGTTATATTCCAGGGCTGCCTTTCATTGAGCTCTCCCCATGAATGGAGGCAGCTCCCCGCCAGAGGGAGCGCGGAGCGGGAGGGCGCGGAGGGGCGCGGAGGGGATCGGGAGGGGGCACCGTGCCGACCCGCGGATCCCTCCGCGGCTCCCTCCGCGGGGGCGCGGACCGCGAGAGGCTCCCCCTCTTCCTCCCCCCCCCTCCATCTTCAGTTGCTGGAAGTTGCGCTGCCCGCGGATCAGCCGCGCACAGGCGGAGCCGTGTGTCGCTTCAGGTCGCAAGCCCTTTTGGCCGGGAAAGCCAGGGCATAAGTCAAAATGCACCTACTACACTGTAGCTACCTGCGTACCTGGGCGGCAGGAGCCACTGTGCTCACTTCACTTCGCTGCGGAAAGAGAGAAGAAATCACTTCCTCCCACGCACTAAAGACAAAAATAGGTAAAGGACTCTTTGTACAAGCTGATACACACAGTCGGTTAGATCACTGACTGCTCGGTGTAAACACACTATATAAATAGTGTATAAACAGGAAGGTTCACGGTGATATTTTTCTTTTTTTTTTCTTTTAATTTGGCCGCCAGTAGTACAATTTACATGCAAGTTCTCAAGTGTAAGTGTATACATTTAATATAGGTAAGTAGTCAATAGCAGATTTTAAGCCAGTGAAGTTATTTTTAATTCTCAGAGCCAACCATGTGTGCAAAATGGTGCAACACCAATGTAGCTAAGAAGCAGGAGCAGCATCCTGGTTCTACTGAGTCCAAAAGAGAAAGACCAAACCCACAAAGAGCTGTTCGGGGGCATGATGTGCAGGCAGATAAGCAATAACAGTGCACAAATATGCAAAAATAAGTGTGCCCTCTTAGTTTTTTTTTTTCCTTATTGAAACCCCAGCACTGCTTTCGCAGTCCTTTAATGTGATGGCGCACTGGGACAGATTTTGGTATTTTGGTGGATTACATTTATCATTCGCGTTTCCCATTTCTTGCAATGATTCGTGGCTTGATGCATGTGACTATGTTTCCCCTAGTGGTTTGCTCTAATCACTGCATGATCTTCTGCTTAACCCAAGCTGAAGACCTTGTTCCCCCTGTATGAAGGTCTTGAGGTCATTCTCCGCAGAGGAACATAGCTGCTATATGTGTGCCTATCCACACACTATTTTATTTACATACACACATATTATACACATGCATACACATATATCCTGGTGTTTATATCCTAATATATATGCATGACATGCTACAATAGCAGTTCCGGGGAGTTCAGGCACTTTCGAGGACTTCAGAGATAGTGAGGACTATGACATGAGACCCTTCTGAAGCAGTTGGGAAGATTTTTGCAACATCCTGAAAATGTCTCCTGAGATTTCACTTGATTTAATTTTCAGATCCAGGACCTGAAAAATATGGTATTTTCCCTTTTTTCTTTGTAACAGAAAAGAAAGCTCATTTGCAAAGAACTGATTCTCACAAGGGAATGAAAGTTTAGTGAATTTGCTGACTTTCAGAACATTATGTGCATTATTTCACAGTTAATGCAGGGATATAAAGATATTGATTTTCCACATCCTGAAAGGACTATGTTTGGCTACACACTGCTTCTAATGCCCAGTATTTCCTTAGAAACATAAACCTTGATTTTCTTTCATGTTTGTAACTCTAAAAAAGGAAACACGCATAAGAAAACTATAGGATTTTTTTGGGGGGGGTATTAATTTGTGATTTAGTGTGGAGCTTTTTGCCTAGTGATCCTAGGATTGAGATCCTCAGGGCAGACAAGGAGACTTATGTCTCCTCAATGTCCTGTATGTCCTACAGAGAAATGCAGAAGTCAAACCTACCATACGGTGAAATGTTTGCTATTTTTTAATGAAGAAAAAATGTGCCTGTGAATCAGATTAGTTTTGCTTTTTTAGTGATTTTTGCTGTAAATTACAAGAAGGAAACTTCAGAATTCCTTAAAATAATACATCCGTTGTGCTGCGTGGTGGGACAAGGAGCAGTGCTGTTAAATGTGAGAATGGCCTAAACTGGAACAAGTAACTGCAGCTCTGGCTCAGATCACATGTGCTCGACAGGGATTTTGGTCTCCTGGTTTTAGTGATGTTCAGACCTTCTGGGATTAAGCTACTGTTATGCAGATTGAGCTAATCATCTCTGCCCTCCTTAGAGATGATATAGGCCAGATCTTGTGTAACTTCATCCCATCCGATGATTGCCCCAGTGTATCTGGAGGAACTGATGCCAGGAGGATATCTTCTTGTTGAATTTCAAATATATTTATGTAACTTAAAAAAATAAACAAATCCCTTTCCTGATCCTTCTGAAATTATACTAAAGAATATGTACATTTAGTATTTATAATATAATATAGAGTTTTTGCATATAAATTGTTCTAATAAAGCTAGTATGCTCTTTGATGTGCCATTCAATGTTATTTGGTTATATTTGTTTCCTTGATAAAATCAGCATGGGTTTTTGGAATTTAGCTTTATAAACCCTTTCAGCTTATACTGTTCATTTTATAATTAGTTCTTTCTTCTCAAAGACCTTCAGACCAAATGTTCGAAAGTGGGGCAATTTGGTGTGGACAAGACTAAGGGCAGTTTATTTGCTAAACTAGCATTGCAGTGAGCTCTTTTTATTGGTCTATGTGTTTGCCCAAGGATTTCCCCCTAAAATTTCCAATTGCTTTGGCAGAAGTAAGCATGGGAACGACAGCAAATAGAAGCCACATCTTGTCAGCATTTTAAACACTACACTTTCCAGCCTCATTTCACTTAGACATTAGATAACACTGGGCTTGACTATACTAGAATATGTGTGAAATTAACTGATTGCTTATTAGAATGTTAGCAAGTAAAGGCTAGTTTGGAAACCCCCAAACATTTTTTGCATGATGCAGACACTTGTGTATTGACCTGGGATTAAAGTGACTGAGACGAAATGGAAGAGGTCAATATTAGCAATTGCGTGAAATTTGGGGATAACAAGATTTTAAGAATAGATATGCCAAATGTCTCATGTGGTACAGTCGGCAGCAGTAGTTTTCAACATTTTTTTTTCTCCATTTGTAGACTTCTCCCATGCTTTGTAAGGAAAAAAAAATTCTAAGGGAAATGCAGACCTCTTTGGAAAAGTATGAATTATAAGACCTCCCATTTAGAAATAGTCTATAGGAATCCACAGATCACAGTTGGAAAACCACTGATGTAGAGATACCCAAACTAGCTCTAAACTGCAATGTAGTGGAAAGGTAAATGAGTATCTTGGGTGCTGTGAGCAATCTAGCTGAAAGAGCGCAGAGCACTTGTGCTTCCCAGGAGGGCCAAGTGGCTTGCATGGCACTCCATGCTGTGATGGTGGCTCTGCTCCAGAGCTTATGCTGCCTCTTTTTTTTTATTATTTTCCATTGGAGCCTGAATTTCAAGGAAATAACTCACTCAAATTAATAATTGGATGTATGTAGCTTGCAAGCAAGTCAAGGACTACAGATTTGCTGCAAATCAAAGCAAGCAAAATGAATAATTGTTAAAAACTATGTCTCCTTTCTCCCAGGGGTGCTGAGGGTTTGGGGTTTTGTGTCTTTGTTCCTCAGTTGTGAAATGCTCATATTGATCCGGGCATCCTGACAGCAGAGCTGGCATATGCAGGATGGGACCATTTGCTAGTGATGAATGAATTTTACACCAAAAGGAGGAAAAAAAAAAAAGACCCAACCTTTGCCTGAAAACAAGAAGAATAACAAAAACTATTATTTTGTCTCAGTCAAAAATTATGGGTAAAGATGCTGCTTCTGCTGTTGGAGTTACATAGGACTCTCTTCATTATCCTAATTATAACAGCAATGTCAGCAACTCTAATAACAAACGCTGGGTATTCTGTTACTTTTTTTTTTCTCCACAGACCTCAGAATAGTTTACCATAATGTCACTATGTTCATTACATAGATAAGAAAAACAAGAAATTTGTTTTTTTCCTGTTTAAAAATAAATAATAACAAAAAAGCAATTTATTTGAAAGTAAGAACTAGCAGTTCCAGGTCCTAGTCTACTTGCTGCTGCACATGCTGACCTGTGGCATTGTGTTTCCTTGTGAGCTCTGGGGTCTTTTTGCATGGATCCAGGTCTAATAGCATCAAACACCTTAAAGAGAATTGGAGTAGTTACTTCATTATACTTACCATGCTTGGAGAGAGAGAGGACAAGATATTTGATTACCTAAGCAGGGTTATCTGTGTAGGAGCATCCTCTCCTATATCTGGCATAGTTACTTCTATCATATTTGTGATTTTGCAATCATTTTTCCCCTATATTTTAAGCAGGCATATTATTATTATAGCATCTTCTGACGATTTACCTTGTATTAAAGCAATCATGTTTTCGTGTTTTCCAGGTTACATGCTGTGGATTTTTTTTTCTCTCTTAAGGCTGTAGATTTGCCTTCTCCATCGGGACCTAAGTGATGGTCCTATAAAATCCATTGCAGTTCCCAAGGTAATTGAATAAGACTATGGCCTTATTCAAAATCCTGCTGAAGACAAGAGAAATAATGAGGTTTAAATGAATTTGGGGTCAGGTGAGGTTTGACTTTCAGGAAAATGCAGCCTTTGAACACTTAGAGGCTCTATGTTTTTAGACTGTCGGCATGTAAAAATATACGTCATGATCATATGTAGCAGGACAGAACTGGTCTCTTTAGTGCTTTCGTACTTTGTCAAAGCCAGACTGGGGCAGCAAAGGCAAAATCTTCATGCAGCCCAACTTCCAACCCAGCTTTTTCTGGTAGGAAGAAGGAATGGGAAAGCCAGCAGGTTTCTTCCATGGTGGAGGAGTGTGGGGAGGAAGGCTCCCCCAGCACAGACCTTCTGCCCCATGGAGCAGGACGGGCAGCAGGTAATTGAAATGAGAATGGAAATAGAAAAATGCAACAAATGATGGAAATAAACCCAGCAGTTGATGGAAGAGCGCGACGCGTTGGCGCGGGTGCGCGATGCCCAGCTCGCTGGTTTTGCCTTTTCACACAGGCACTTTCACCTACATCCCCCGCTCCCGCCACCGCCACCCCCTGCCCTCCCTTCCTCTCATTTGGCAGCCAGTTGGGCTTCTTCCTGCCTTGAATGCCGCATTCCCTGGTTATTCAAGCTCGGTCATTAGCACCCTGTCCCCCTACTGAAATTATGAATGAAAAGCCTTGTTGTTCTTTACAAATAACTCGGGCTTCCTCAGTCAGTCAAATTCAAATGGAAGTGACTGCCAGACAAAGCGCCTGTATGATGGACAGTCCTCTCAGCAAGTGATCAAGGCACACAGGAAGTTTTTAAAGACACCAAATAGGTAGCGGGGGCCCGGGCTTTCCCTTCCCCCCTTCCCCACATATCCCGTCCGTGTCCCGATTCGGGGGGGCGAGCAGAGAGTTTCGCGCCCTGGGGACCCCGCCACCTTCCAGCAGCCTTTCCCGGGGCTGGGGGGCAGGAGGAGAGACCCCCTCCGGCCGCCCCCGCTCTTATGTGGGGCCGAGTGGGTCGCAGCAGTGGGGCCGGGCGCTCCCCACCCCCCGGGAAGTGTCATTGTCGACGGGCCCCCTTTTCACGTCGGGGGAAGAGGGAATTGACAGCGCCATTGTCGGCGGGGACCCCCGCGGCTCCGCAGCGCCGCGAGGCCCCGTCGCACGTCGTCAAGGAGCGGTCGGGGGTGAGGAGCGCAGGAAACAGGCCGAGGCCCTCGCGGACACCGGCCCCGGCGGCTTCCCCGGCAGCCCCCTCCAGAAATAACCCCCAAGTCATAAATCAAACGCGTTTCCTGGACTATGCAAGGAACAGCTGGCTATTTTCCTTTTTTCTTTTCTTTTTTTTTTCTTTTCTCCTTCTCGTTCTTTTTTTTTTTTTTCTTCCCCGAAAAAAAAATATTTAAGCACAGGAAACCAGGCATGGCAAAGTTTGGCAAAGCAGCTCGGGCGATTTATAACACTTCTTTCTCGATTAAGCCAGTCTTTGACTTTTTATCTCCTCACTTCCACCAGTTTCTGCATGGTTTTGCTCTGTTGTCAGTGCTACCTCGTCTCTCGCCCTTTTCACCAGGAGGAGGGAAATGATGTCTGCAGCATGTAGGGAGAAGCAGTTTTGCTCCAAATCCCATGTCTCGGGAGCTCTGCATTCTGGAGTTCATAAAAATATCTTGAACTTAGCTGGTCTGTTTATTTAGGAACAAAAATCCTGCACATGAGAATTAGTGAAATGTTTTATGCTGCACTTGGTGTTTTATATAAGCAGGACTAATTGCCTTTATAGTGTTGAGGTATTACACAGCATATGTGATGTGTGTGTGTGTAGTAATAAGCAGGATGCATTTCCTGTTTTAAATGAAATTGCTCTTCTTTTCCAAAGGCCTTTGCAACCTTAGGCTCTGCTCCTGCAATTGGATCCACATGGGCCCGCAGTTGTCTTTACCCAGAGCCCCTTTAGGCATCCACCTGCCTGGACCTGAGCTCCGCCTTGGAGCCTTCATTTCCTGCCGTCCCAGAAGATTGCTAGGAAATGCTAAAATGCGGATCTGTTAGAATTAGACTTATTCGTGTTGTCTTTTAGCAGTGCCAATTCTGCTAATATACTTGGTGTGTGGTACTGGTGATACGCTTAAGAAAAAAAAGGCAGGGGTCAATTATGCCTTGCAAGATTCTGCAGTGCCCACGCACTGTGACTGAAACGTTGTATGCCAGCCAGAAATGTAAGCCTTTCAGAGACTGAGGATAAAACCAGACACTGAGTCAAGGGAGGCAATAATAAAAAAAATGCAGATGTTCCTACCAACAGCCTGAGTCCTCACGCAGAGATGCCAAAATGAAGAGTTGATTGCAATGGAGTTCACAGAATTAAGCCTGCTGTCTTTCTTCATGACCGTTCGTTTTGCTTATATACCACCTGGTCATCTTTAACTGAACAGCAGTGTTCTTTATATCTTGCTAATAGAACAGCATGATGAAGAAATACAAAGCGATATTCCATGCGAATCCCAAATCTGAGATTTTAATTGGTAATTCAATGCGGCTGGAGATCAACTACCTCTTTCTTTCTTAACTTTTTTCTTTTTCTCTCTTTTTTTTTTTTAATATTTTAACCTCTGGAATACTGTCATTGTCCATCTTGCATTCTCAATATGACATCCTTATACATCTCTCAGCAAAATTTCCTCTTCTTGGGCACTTATGTCTAGCTCACCTATCCACATCACATTTCTGGTGTGGTGATGAGGATAACACAGATTTACTAAATTAATAGGCAATTTTAGCCAAAGTTTGTAAAATGCTGGCATGGTTTTCCTGAATACTTTTTGAAATATGCAAGTAAAGGCTGCTCAAAACTTCAGAACAAATGGTTTTGTAGCATGCAGCCTTTTCATTGCAAATTATTTCAGGCCAGGATTTTCTTCCTGTCTGGCAACTTTCTAGTATACTTTTATAGCAGGATAAATGAGCAGCTTATTACAGTAAGGAGGAGATCATCAGCTGGGGTGGTTCATTGTTGCTAATTTTCAGCTTTTGAGAATCGAGCTCCCCATGGAAGTCAGAGATTATCCATATCCTGCAAAGGATTTGCACATTGGGAATCCATGATATGGAGATTCACCCTATGGCTCGTTTGACTTGTTTGCTGTAATCAAGAATTGCAGCGCCCAAGAATTACACACACTCATTTGTCATGTTATAACAACTAACTCTACTCTCAGGTATGCTCAAATAGTGTGTTTGGTGGTATTTTGCTGTTAAATTGAATAGCTTTTTAGAATTGATCAACCTGGAAGCTTTTAGCTTTTTATTTATTTTTTTTAAGTCTGATCTAAGAAAAAAATAAAAACAAGCAAAAGACCTTCTGCTTATGACTGACCTACATGTAGGAAAACATTTAAAAAGCCATTTTGTATATTGTATATTAATTCTCCAGAAGAGCTGAATCCTTCACTCCTCAATTCTTAGCTTTCTGTAGAAGCAAAAGAAGAAGAAAAATGCCAAACACACACACACAGTTTTGGAATATTGTCGGCAAAAAAAGCCAGTATCAGCACTCTTCTTGCAGGATTTTCCTTCTCAGCTAAGCTCTGCAGCATTTTTAATCGGGGACAAGAGGCAACTATGGCAAATATTTGTCTTATGACATACAAACAACTCTGCGAGCTTAAGCTGTGAATCCTGCTGTCTGAAGAGCATGGACAGCAAGATGGCATGAAGGTTGACATAACACTCTGAAGAGAACTGACAGTAAGGCCAACAGAGAGACTTGACCAGACAGTTGAGCGTGAAGGAAGGGCAACTGGACGGAGGTCTGTACGTGAGAAGATCTTGGTGCCTATCAATGAGACTAAAGGACCAGGTACTAGTAACTGAACAGAAGGCTTCATTTTATGTATTTACTTGTGTATTTATTTCTGTAGAGCTCCAGAAAACCACGTCCTATCACTAGATCGCAGTGGAGAAAGTGTTCCTCCTCTTACTTTGCCTTTACCTCAGCCATGTTGCCACACACCCCTGAAGTCTGTTGTGAAATCTAGACTCTATTAAAATCAATGGGAATTTTGCCATCCAGCTCAGTGTGGCCAGGAATTTACTCAATACAAAACTCCATCGATGTCAGCAATGCTGTGCTTGCATAGACCAAAGCTAATTTTGGCCACAGGAAGGGAACGTGCCCCCACCCCCGCACCCACAAAGAAAGATGTAAGAAACTGTTGAAGGACAGTTAATGGTCATTTGCCAGATCTGTGTAAGCAGAAGCTTAAAAGGAAAAGCACCCATTCTGAACATTTAGAACAAAGGCATCTTGCAAGCTCAAATTATCCAGATTGTAGACTACTAGCCTACTCTCAGCAATCTTTTTTTTTTTTTTTTTTTTTTAACAGGGGCAGCCTGGGAATGAACTGCATAACATATTCATAGTTTCTGGGAAACATTGTGCTACTTTGCATGCCAGTCCAGTGGACCTACATGTACACTATACCTCGGGCTATATGAGTGGTGAGGCTTGGGATATACAGCTCACTGGCTCTTAGCAGGAGCTGTGTTGCACAGACAGCTGGAAAAAAAAATGAGGACTGCTGATTTAGATGATGGTAGAATTTTCTTTCGAGATTCATGTCAGTGGTTCCACCATTCAACCAGGAAGAACTTGGGCTGCCAAATGAACTGAGGGTGAAACCTGTTTCAGAACATCTCTTTAGGTTCTGTGGCACATAAATACAACAGATGAAGTTCTAATCTTTTGAAGTCTATAGGAAAACTCCCCTTGACTTTGATGAGGTCTGAATGTCATCATATTCCCATCACCTCCTTCTTCCCCCTTCACTCTCTCCACATCACAAAATCAAAACTGTGTGTATTTTTGTATAGCTGTTTAGATTCCTCCTTTGAGCTTTCCGCTAGCATTCAAGCTCCCTTTGTATGTACAGAAGCCAGCCATACATATGCAATTGTGCATGTAGTAACTGTGCATGAGAAGATCCTCAACAACCTTAGGCCTCAGGTTTATGAAAATCTGATCCCGGAAGTTTTATGGTTCCAGGCTCTCTAAGGGAGAGTCAGGGAGCTGAGTGATGTGTCTGTCTGCTAGATTTAGCAATGAGCTTTTTACTGAGGGATATTATCTGCGAGGTGCTGAGTGCTGCTCTTCCCCTTTACAAGAGCCTCTTTGAAGGAGTGGTAAAGTAGGATCTGGGATACAATAATAAGGATCACAAGTAAAGAAAAGGCCTTAATTGTCTTTCAGGTTTTCTGGAGTCCTTTGTGTGAGTTTTCTAGTGCATGGAAGAGCTTGCCGCACATTTCTCCCGTCTTTGGGACAAGCTGTAGTCAGCTATGCAAGTAGCCCAAATATCACCTATTTCACCTTCAGAAGTTTTGCTGTTGTTAGGCTTGAGACACATGGAAGTTTTGCCTGGGTAACGACAGGAAGATCAGGCTCATTAGCTAATTAATTCCCACAACAACCAGATCACACCCCTTCTGTAGTCAGTTGGGCACAGGTGTGTTGGATATGTGTATGTGCACAAACATGCCCTTTGGAAAACAGCGTATCCTTTTTGCACTGTGGCTGCTGTTCATAAGCATGTGTTACTCCACTGAGGAGGATATTGAGACATGTTTTAGGGGAACAGCCTAGTTGCTATGAGCTGGAATGTCATATGTCATAAAAATTCCTACTTGTAACTGCCTTGGTGCTCCAGATACTTTACATAACTTGAAATAGAGCAATATGACAACCCTATGTTCATTTTACTGATGTTTGATGAATAGAAAAAAACCTTTTGTAGCACCGATAGTGCACTGATAAAACTTTAAGAACTTTTTACTGGGGGAAGAATGAGAACATAAAGCAAAAAAACATCCACTTCAGATTCGAAGTCCTCAAAAACCAAAGCTTTCTGCTCCCTCTGCTGGCTCAAAAGCAGCAGCTAACCACCAAGACTTCCTCTCAAAGATGGGCTAATATACATTTATGCTGTTTCAGTATTAAAGGAAAACCTCATATATTTAACAGTACTACTTTATTTATTTATTTACTTTTAGGAAAAGTATGAACTAATAAACCACTTCTGAACATTTCCCACCTCATTCTGTTTTCCAGAAATAAAGGACTGAAAAGAAAACAAACTATAGCTAAGCCATATGACTCCACACTTCTACTTATGCCTAGGCTGAAAGTACTGCCTCTAATCACATAATCTATGGCCGAAAGGGGAAAGGAGACATGGAGACATTTAGGTTATCATTTATAGCAAATAGAAAACATACTGTTCTTATTTCCTTTTTTTTTTTTTTTTTTTTGCGGTGAGAAGCACGTGTACCTTACAAACCACTATTCTCTGACTTTCAGTCTTTATTCTAGGTGTTCTGGAGACTTTGGAGTTATTAATACAGCTCACCTACTTACTTATATGTTATAATGAGTGTTAAGTAATGTCTTTTCTTTGCTTCTCCCTTAACTTTATTTTAGCAATAAACATCCTTTAGTAAATGACCATTTACACTGCATTAATGAGCTGCAATTTATCCCATCTAATTCATTTCTTTTAATAAACCTCACTTTTTAAAGTCTCTTTATTTCTGGAAACATATATATCTAATTTAACCATCAAGTTGAAGAGATTTTTTTTCAATTCATTTTGTTATATACCATAATTTTTGATGATGATGAAGAAAAAGCCAGCTGCAACATGTTATTAATTTATTTAGTACTTCTTCAGGCTGGATGCATTTTTGTTTGCAGTGGAACAGGTGATGGGAATGAACACAGAAAAGCTTGTACACTGAGCACTTCCTTCCTTCCACTATGGACTTTCTAGCTCTACTTGGCATGATGTAAGCTGAGAAAGAGTGCAGCAGCTTTGGTTAGATAGCTGAATTGCGGAATGGAATGCAATGGAAGTGGTAGAAATTGTTATGTGTGGGACATGGACATCAGCTCCATGCTGACTCCTCCAACTCTGTTCGCACTGGTGGGAAGTGGAGAAGAGAGAGAATGGATGCTGTTATGCAGTGCTTGCTTGTTAGTCATGAACTTCAATTCTTTTCTCCTAGCTTTTGCCCGTTCCTGATCCACTTTCTGTTGCCTACAAAGACAGACATAATTGGGAAGAGAGTCAAGTTGTTAGCTAGGATGATCAAGGGCAGCTTTTTAACAGACTTCTTTTCTGAAAGAAAAAATGCAGACTGCTATAAAATAAAAGCTTCATTATACAGCAGATGAGGAAAGCACATCTCATACAGACAGGGCTAGCTGAAGGCAATCTCAAGCCTTTCCAAGGTCAAAATATCAATGCACACATACAATAAATATCACATAGCTCTTGGGGAAATCAGGTGACACTCCCACCCTTAGACAACATCCTTGGCTACAGTCCCAGAATGCTATGATTAATTTTGAAGGTTTGACTTAGTCTTAGGCGATGCATTCTGTTCTCTCCAAAAGCAATGACGGTGGTTAATGCCATGACCAAACAGACTTTTTAAAATGAATCTTTATTTAGTACAGAGGCACTTCAAAGAAAACAGATTTGAAACCAATTAAAAAAATGTATGTATATCTAGCTTTTCCCTGAGGCTTATCTTTCCCTAGATCTGGGAGGGCCTAACAATCTTCAGCTCTCTCCATGCACTGTTTTTTTTCCTCTCTGCCTTTCTCTCTCTCTCTTATCATGCTTCCTTACACAGCTTCTGACAAGCAGAGTGGGAAATGTGTTCCTCTTCCATGATGGCTTTTAACATTTTGTGTCTATGTTTATAAATGCATACCAAAATAAAAAATCTCTCCTTTCCAAAGCCTATTGCTGAGTAAATAAAAGCAAATGGTTAGGCATCTGAAGCAAATGTAATTTCATGCGTAAAAGAATATGCAATCATTAATGCAATGATTGCAATTCTATTATGCAATACTAAGGAGAACATTTTCAGTAGGTAGCCATATGCTACTGGGATTCTTGTTATGTGCACGTGGTGTGAAGTAAGACCTAGAAAGACCAAAGGGAAGAAGTGCATGTCATTTAAGAAGAGGAAGCACAGGGAAGAGGCTGTGGGTGGAAGCGTTGTTTTGAAGTTAAGTAGTTAGACAAAGAATAGTTAAATGAAGAGGAGAAGCAGAATATCAACTCACATTTGAGCTGGTGGATTGTATAACCTAAAGCAAAACCTCATAGCGTGAGCTTCTGTTTTATTTGGAAGAGGCGAACTCTGATGGGGAATCCTGAAGTGTCATGGAATGAAAATATCTCTGAGTTTAACCCAGATAAAGGACCAGAAGTCATGATCACCTTTAACAGACACAGTTTTAAAGGAATCTGATTAGATGGCCACATTCTGAATGTAAAAAAAAAAAAAAAGTAAAAATGTTTATCTGTTGATAAGCCTCATTATGCAGCCTTGGAGCAGTCAGTAGTTTGCCTCCTGGCATGATGATTTCGGTGATAGATAACTGCTCTAGATAATGGTTCAAGTTAAGTGAGGAGAGTAGGTATTAGTACTTGAATTTCCCACATGCTTGGGAAACTTGGAGGCTGTTGGCCTCTCTGGGGATGATGACAATGATATCTATTTCTCTTATTTTAGATGAAAATAGTTTATGATGAGACTTGAGAATTTTTTTCAACAAGAATTTAATCAAAAATGTTACAAGCTCACGAAAGATTTCCTAATAGAAAAATGCTCCTCTCCCCATTCCTGTCCAGCCTAAATATACAATTTTCTTTACCAATCAGCAGATCCTTTTAATTCATGCTCTTTCTCCCCTACCCCGCTGCGGATCTTTGCATTAAATAAACCTTACAGCATCTTATTGACAGAATAATTGTAATACACTTCTTATGCCTTGATTTTAAAGGGCACCATGAGTTGGTGGAGTTCAGGATCCAACGAGGAGGAGGCAGGGCTGTAAGTAGCCTTGCAACAATGGACTTCAGGAGGGCCAACTTTAGCCTCTTCAGAGACCTCCTTGGAAGAATCCCATGGGCTAGAGCTCTAGAAGGAAGGGGGGCCGAAGAGAGCTGGTTAGTTTTCAAGCAGCACTTCCTCCACGCCCAGCAACAGTGCATCCCTGAGTGTAAGAAGTCAGGCAGAGGGGGCAGGAGACCTGCGTGGATGAGCAAGGAGATTGTGGCAATGCTCAAACAGAAGAAGGCAGTATATAGAATGTGGAAAAAAGGTACAGGCCCCTTGGGAGAAATACAGGAACGCAGTCAGGGAATGCAGAGATGTGACAAGGAAACCTAAGGCGTGGTTGGAACGCAATCTGGCAAGGGATGTTAAAAATAACAAGAAAAACTTCTTCAAATATATTAACAGCAAAAGGAAGATCGGGGAAAATGTGGGTCCGTTGGTGAATGGGATGGGCACCCTGGTTACAAATAACACAGAAAAAGCAGAGTTGCTCAATGCCTTCTTTCCTTCGGTGTTTACCAAGGGCAGCCCTTTAGAGTCCCAGGCCCTAGGGACAAGAGAAGAAGCCTGGAGAGAGGAAGACTTGCCCTGGGTAGAGGAAGATTGGGTCAGAGAGCACCTAAGGAAACTCGATACCCACAAATCCATGGGCCCTGATGGGATGCACCCCAGAGTGCTGCGTGAGCTGGCAGATCTCATAGCTAAGCCGCTCTCCATCATCTTTGAAAGATCCTGGAGAACAGGGGAGGTGCCGGAAGACTGGAAGAAGGCCAATGTCACGCCAGTCTTCAAAAAAGGCAAGAAGGAGGACCCAGGCAACTACAGGTCAGTGAGCCTCACCTCTGTCCCCGTAAAACTGATGGAACGGCTCATACTGGCTGTTGTCTCGGGGCACATGGAGGACAAGAAGGTGCTTAAGAGTAGTCAGCATGGATTCACCAAGGGGAAATCTTGCTTGACTAACCTGATAGCCTTCTATGATGAAATGACCAGCTGGATGGGTGAGAGGAGAGCGGTGGGTGTCGTCTGTCTCGACTTCACCAGACTTTTGACACCGTCCCTCACAACATCGTCCTGGGCAAACCCCAGAAGTGTGGGATAGATGAGTGGACAGTGAGGTGGAATAGGAATTGGCTGGATGGCAGAGCTCAGAGGGTGGTCATCAGTGGTGCAGAGTCTAGTTGGAGGCCTGTAGCTAGTGGTGTCCCCCAGGGGTCAGTCCTTGGTCCAGTCCTGTTCAATTTATTCATCAATGACCTAGATGGAGGGACAGAGTGCTCCCTCAGCAAGTTTGCTGATGATACCAAACTGGGAGGAGAATCCAATAGCCCAGAGGGCTGCGCTGCCATCCAGAGGGACCTGGACAGACTGGACAACTGAGTGGTGAAAAACCTCATGAAATTCGACAAGGCCAAGTGCAAGGTCCTGCATCTGGGGAGGAATAACCCCAGACACCAGTGGTGGCCCTGGTGAGGCCACATCTGGAGTATTGTGTCCGGTTCTGGGCTCCACAGTACAAGAGGGATGTGGAGCTGCTGGAGAGAGTCCAGCGCAGGGCTACAAGGATGATCAGGGGCCTGGAACATCTGCCCTGTGAGGAGAGGCTGAGGGAGCTGGGCCTGTTGAGCCTGGAGAAGAGAAAGCTGAGAGGGGATCTAATCAGTTTCCACAAGTACCTCAAGGGAGACAGTGAGGAGGATGGTGCTGGCCTCTTTTCACTGGTAGCCACCGACAGAACTAGAGGTAATGGCCACAAACTGAAACACCAAAAGTTCCACAGGAATTTAAGGAAAAATTTCTTAACAGTGGGGGTGACAGAGCGCTGGAACAGGCTGCCCAGAGAGGTTGTGGAGTCTCCTTCTCTGGAGATTTTCAAAACCTGCTTGGATGCAGTCCTGTGCCACATGCTCTAGGTGACCCTGCGTGTGCAGGGGGGTTGGACTAGATGACCTCTAGAGGTCCCTTCCAACCTTAAGCATTCTATGATTCAAAGAGATTCTGTCTTTGCTCTGACTTCTTAGAAGACGTTAGTACAAGCTTCCCTAAAGGCATTCATAAAATTCTCATAACTGATGATGGTGTCAATTTAGTTTTATTTCATTGATCAAATTACAAACATAGCTCCTAAAATTATTGTTCCCATTAATTTTAATTACCCCACAAATGTCACAGGTACCATCCTGCTGGATGCAATCTCAGCCCATCTAAAGAGTTTCTGCCTGCTTTTGGAAGTAAACATAATCAGGTACAGGTTGAAATAGTATTACAAAATTATACCCCTGCAAATTATCCTTTCTATAGGTGCACACTCAGAAGGCAAATCTTGCTCTATTGGTAGCTAAAGCTTGGAGTGATGCTAAAGTCTACAGTAGCTGCCTAAAGCATAATCTGAAATAAAATGCTTTGTATTCATCTATCCCAAAGGGTCATGAAAAATGAATTTCACAGACAATACATTATTTTGTTGTGTTATTTAATTTAGTATTATTTCACATGCTCATTACTACCGCCCACTCTGTGGTTAATTTAGAACAAAGGCATCCAACTGGTAGCCTACAGGATATTGTGGCCTATAGGCGAGTTGTAGTCCTTAGGACAGCTATAACATCAGATAAAAATTATTTGCCTGGAGAAAACTTCTCAGAGGTAACCCAGCCCACAGTTGTCAAGAAGCTGTGCAGGCCTAAATTGATCAGCTTGAGGAGTCTGAACAGGTTACATAATAAGTGGGCATGTTTACAGTGAGGAAAAGAACTGGGTTGTCATTATGAGAATGGGTGGAGGATTCTACTTAATTCTCCTAATTACAATTGTGGGGACTCTTTATAAACGTTTACCCAAGTACTGAATCCACAAAGTATTATGTCCCCAAATTAAATTTAAATGCTTGCATTGAGATGTATTGGTAGGAAAAGAAACAGGGACTAAGCTAAGGCAGATAGGCTGTGACATCTGACCAAGCCTTTCCTCTTTTTCAAGAGCAAGGAGCAAGCATTAAGGTAACTGATGGGAAAGAATCAGAGGAAGGCTAAAGGGTTAAAAGGAAATTGAAAATGCAGTATATTGCAAATAAGATTTTTAGTTTGCCTTTTTCTTTTTCTTTCTTCCTTTTCTCTACTTTCAATCATCTAAGCTTTCTCCCAGAGACTGAGTACTCTATGTAGCAAGGCTGGATCTGTCTTCAGATGATTGCAGTACAGTTAATGAAAAAAAAGGCAGTTTTGGAGCACGTTCATCAGGCCTTTTAGATGTCTGCCACAGGTTAAGATGAGAGACATCACACAAGTGTTTGTTGCTCTCCAGTAACTATAAAGGAACCTGGGCAGATGTCTTTGGACATTGCTAGGTTAGTTTCACCATGGGTGACCTTATTAGATCAGGTGAAATGCATTGTAATTCAACCCCTATCTCTAGGCTTCTTCCAGGTCTTAGATTTGAAGAGGATTGGTGGTAAATTGATCTATTATATAAATAGGCTGGACTGCAGAGATATCAAAATCCTGTATGCATAAGGGAAAAGACAAGAGTTATTGATCTAAGTTCTGTATCAGGGATATACATTGGAGCAATTCATATAAAAGAGGATAAAGTAAGAGTAAGTAATACAATTATGTCATAAACCACTTTTTCACACCTGCAAATAGATAAACTTGTTCCCTTGGATGCTTTTGTTAGACTTACCCTCTGTTGAGAGGTTTATTTTCTCCTTATGAGACACTGTGTTGGCTTGTACTGCAGCACATACCGGCTGCTGGATCAGCCATCGTTAGATAACAGTGTATAATTGCATACTGCCTACATGAGAATATCCTGTCGCCTTGTCTCCAAGAATAACTTTTCTGCAGACTACATTGTTCTTCAGGGTCACTGCCAGTTGAGTCATATGCTGCAGACCTCCAAGAACTCGAAGAGTTACACTAATCCATGCTTAAGAAAACAACAACAGCAAAACCCCAAAGGTGAAATTTTCAAGTAAGAAATTTAAACAAGCAAACATTAAGAAGCTGTCCTGTCTCTGCAACATTAATACTATTTTTATACAATAGCTTTTAACTACATGGCTGCCTACTGTTTTTCTTTTGGGCTGCTGCCTCATTTAGTGCACAACACAGGTTGCATTCACTGATTTTCTACTTACTTTTTGTGTCTTTTGTGCTATTTTATGCTGTTGATTATGAATTCTTTACAAATGTGTAGTAGTTCAGATATTCTTGTCTTGATGTCCCTTCTGCTTCTTGCTGATGTCAGAGGCAGTTCTAGGTGCTAAAAATTCTAGACAGTAAGGCTTTGCATGACTGTAAAGAAGTTCAGTATGTATAAATAGGGAAATTCCTCCCCCCACTTTTTTTTTCTTTCCTTTCAAGTATTTTTAGACAGTATTTTCACTGACACAGCTGTAGCCCTGAGAAAATGACTGCCTTAAGTACAGTCTTTCATGGATGCAGTCATGGCAAAAATAAAGAGGCAAAAAGAATAAAGGCCATTTATCTGTGTAGTAGGGATAATGTTCTGCTGTTATATTGGAAGCCCAGATATAAATATGCATATATTTTCATAAATGTAGTTCATTTATTTTTTTTTCTCCATGTCTCCCATGTATTCTTATCACTAATGAGATATGCAGTTGTCACAGTAATTTTAAGTCAGCAAAGGAAAATAAAGATGGACTTTCATCACTTTTCTGCATCCGTGTTAGAGTGGCCAATGTTAGATTATTGTTTACTAATGAGCAGTGTCCATTATTCAGTGTTTAATTGCAAAGTGGAATTACTATAACTGATCTTATAAACTACTTCTTTACTTTAAAAAGGTCTAATATCAGTTGTTCTTCTTTAGACAGTTGTTTTAGTGAACAATGCAGAGCACTTTTATAAGATGATTTCAAATTGAATAAGATACATCCAAATAAAATCGGTAACTTTATAGAGAGGCTTTCCAAACAATTCAGTGATATCATTTTTTTCCTGTTGGGTCCACTGGTTCTACTATGCTTTACCTCAGGAAAGAAAGATTATGGAGATAAAGCAGTTTGTTTGACGTCCGAAATGGGTATGTCTGTCCGTCATGTAGTCTGTACATACAATACAGTCTCAGCAGACCTGAGGGAATGTATATTTCTCCATGCAGCTACTGGATGACAGGCAGTATTTGTGCTCCATTCTGGAGATGACAGGGCCCACCAGGGTGAACAGTGTGTCGGCAGCGTTATGTCTTGTAATGATTATGCACTACATTTTCATTCATGCTGATGGCTCCCCCGTGTTCCCAGTGTGGTGCCATTAAAGGTGTTAAAGCTCTTTAAATTATTTCCTTTCTTCCTACAATAAAATACTTTTCCAAATGGACTCTTTTGATAGCTCACATCTATGCGACTTAAATAATCTGAAACTTCTGAAAGCAATTAGGGTTACATTGTCTCATTACATCCCTTTTGATTGAAGAGATTAGACATTGACAATACCTCTACGGTCTTGTCAACTTGTCAACTGCCAATGTCAACTTTTTTCTACCCATTTTTTTTTCTGTTGGCTTAACCAGTCAACATTAGATATTTTTTAGTAAGGTGTTATTTTTGGAGTTGTTAGAACTCACTACTGAATGCCTTGCTAATATTGAGACTCACATACATCTGTATTAATGCTGTCCTCTTCAGTTTGCCTTTGCTCAAACTGTCCTAAATAACCCTGTGGCCTTTTGTGTAAAAATCTTAGCTTGCTTAAATTCATGGGAATTTTGACATTGACTTCAAAGGGGTAAGGTTTACACGCTTGACTTTATGAAGGTGTACTTGTGTTTCTCTGGGTGAGGAAGTTTTATATTCATTCCTCAGTATGATGTTTTGGAGATGTAGAATTAGAATGAAAACATAAAAGCAGAATAATGAATATATATAGTATTATAATAAATAATATAATATCGATTAACCAGTTTTGATCCAAATAATAATATATAATGATCTATTTCTCTATTCAAAATAAATAGTGGAGTTTTGAAAAATAGTCATTTACAATTTGAATTTTCTTTAATTTGGGTGTCGGCTTTGTAAAATTTATGCATACATTTGTTCGGGCTCCTAGACTTTCTGGATATTAGGAAAACAGGGATGGAATATGTTTCATCTAACTTGAGGCATATGCAAACTACATGCGTAAGTTTAAATTAGGCTGCTTTTTATACTCACCGGAGGAAAGTAGATCTCTGGAGAAAATGTGACCTTATCACAGAAGTCTACATTGTGCTAAGGTTAATTTCCTGTTTCACTTCATCAATCATGAACAAACTAGAAGGACTCAAGCTCAAAGATATCTTAAGCCTTCATTGCCTAAGATAGAACAGTTGCGCCACACCCCAAATTTCCTATGCCCTCTGCCAAAGATAGGTCTCTTGATTCATCTTGACTCCAAAGTAACTCAAAAGTAGACTGCACGTCTCTGAGTAGTCCTTTACTGGACCTCATCCCAGCAGCTGATGACATTTTTGAACACACTATTTCTAGTTGTCTGTACCTCTTTATTTTTCATGCTAAATTCAATATACAGTTCAGGCTTGTATTTGTTTTATTGTTACTCCTTAAATTGAAACTTTCTTCCTTTTCCTTTTACTACTATGGTCTCTCTCTCTCTCTCCCTCTGTTACTCTCCCTCTCTCTCTCTCTCTTTTTTTTTTATATGTATATTTTCCCTATATATTTTTTTCCCTCTTTCTGTAGCTATAAAAATCCTGTTACTCTTTGTTTCCCTTTTTGGCCTCTTCAGACTTAAGACTCTTTGGATTCTTTTCCTGCCACTCCTTCCTGTACATGTACTTTGAACTCTAAACAGCCCTAATGAAGATACTCTGACTATTGCTTTGCCTTTTTATCTCCTGTTTTTACATAGATGAGTTTTAATCCTCTTATATTTTCCCAGAAAATCTCCAATTTTCTTTCAGAATGTTACATTTTAACATTTTTTTCTTCTCAGATATTCAACTGAGTTTCTAAAAGTTTTCTGTAACTGACATCCCAGTGTTCTGATCTGTGAATTATTTTTTCACTATAGTGCATTCAAATACACTATACTTCCAATGTCCTGGTCCCAGTTTGTTCTGATTCATCATTTTTATTTCCCAACTCATTACTTTTAACCTTCAGAATTTACTGTATGAAATTAACATCTTTGAATCTCTATGTGCTATCACAAGACTTTATCAAATATATTCTGCTTAGAGGGATGGTTTTGCCTTTCCTGGCTTTCTTCCAGAATGATGGCCTATAGGAAATGCATTATGATGTTTTGTTTGTTTGTTTTTTTTATTACCTAATAATATCACCGTCTTTTGTCACTATGAAAATTATAGCGTATTGTCTTTGAATGCACTAATATTTTTTTACACCAATCTCTTTTCTCCACTCTACCTTTCCCATGCATACTGCATATATCCATCTGTCTTTTCAACACACAAGAATTATCCCACTAAGTTTCAGTTAGTCTTTTTAGATCGTAATCTCCTTTATTTAGTACAGCACCTTCCAGTTGTTGCTTGTTTCCCCACACATTTGCGTCAGGCATTATATTCTTGTTATCCTTCATCTTTTGCTTCAGAACAATTTTAGCTTCTCCCTTAATTTGTATGTTGGAAGTACATGACGGATTATTCAAATTAAGTGAAAGCTTTCCCTTTCCCTCCTTCTCCTGAAGGTTTGCAGCTTGCCTAACAGGCCCTGCCAGTTCTGAACCTAAAATGTTGGCAACCTGTCTGCATAAGTGGAGACGGTGTAATCCAAACAGTTGGCTTTCATTGCAGAAGGCATTCCAGTGATCTGTGAATTCAAAACCCTGCAATCTACCCTATCAGATCTTCCGTTGGTTGGTTTTCAGTATCAGCATTTTGCTTTCTTCACCCATGCTTGGCACAGAAAAAAAACTTCTGCAAGTTACTTATCTGCACAATTTCAAATAACTTTTTCTTTTTTAAGTCTGAATTGCTCGTATATTATATAAATATATTTCATTAGTGTCATTTGTTCCTACAGGGAGTATGATGATTAGAAATTCCAGAGCATTGCTCAATAAATCTAGCAACACCTTTGTTATGACAGACCTTTAGTTCTGGCCTGGGTTGGAGGGCTCTCAACATGGTTTCCTTATATAATATTTTGAACTACATTCCTTATACGGAAAGTAATCATTTGGGACTGCACATCTCTTCTGTCTTTCTCACAAGTCTCTTTCAATACCTACGCTGTGGTCATAGGTTGTTCTAACCATTTTCTTCATATCATAAGAATAATACACCTGTTGCATGTGCAAACACAGTTTCCATACATCTTTCTACACGTATTTTTCCTTTCTGTTTCTTTGCCTTTTTTTTTTTTTCACCATTCTCTTATGCCACTCAGGATTACTTTTCTCCTCATTTAAATCTAGAGTCTCTGTTCCTCACCATTTTTTGAAAATTCCTCCTTGGTTTCTTTACAATTTCTTTACTGCTTCTTTATAGTTTGCACTTCATAGCGATGGTCTTTGTACATATATTCCCCACAAGATTTGTAATGGAAAGATATAGGACATTTTTGAGCAGCTGTTTCTACCTGTTGCAGCTCCTAACCAAAACTCACCTTTTAAGACCTCTTATATGGATTATATCATATTTTATGATCATGATTCCCATCACTGCCATGTTTTATAACTTATTTATTGTTATAATTTACCATTTATTAGCTAACAAAACATCATTTGCAGGTCCTGCCTTCCTGCTTCAGTTTGCAGAATGGTTGGTCACAATTTGTATCTTGGCATATTTTGTTACCAAATCCTTGCAGATATGTCATAGTCATGAGTAAATAAAATAAATGAAAAGATAAAGAGGTTTAGCTAAGTGTATATAATCCACGGACCAATCATCATAATGCTTAATTTTCAGTGTTTTACCGAACAGGAAAGATGGTCCTCTTCCTGGGGGAAGAGGTACAGCCATCCTGTTTGATCACCTGAACATCCCTATCTATAGATAGGAGGAACCAATAGGTTTCCTTGGCTGAGAGGAAAGTTAACGTGCTTAAGCAGAAACCAGCAGAACAAGAAGCTGCTACGCTTTATCAGTGCCCTGAAAGTGGACCAGGTAGGTGTTGTCTCCATCCCTCTGGGAAAGCTCCTCTCTTCTCTGTGTAAGGTATGATGCTTGCTAATCACACATGTAAGCTACATGACTTTTATTCTCCATATGGCCAGGCTATGATCAGTTATAATGGAGAATGCTGGAAACAGGGACATTTCCTTTGAAAACTGTGCAATTTTTATAAGAAATGTGACATAATTTTGCTCACGGGTAGAACATGGGGTGATAGCAAGCACACATTGGTGACACATGCCTTGAATATCCACCCTGTTCTGTGTTAGATGCTGCTATACTTTGCTAGTGGTGGCTCCCTTCAGGCAGAAATTCCTCAGTGGAATTGTAACATTAAGACTGTTTTGTTCTAGGAAGATCTGAGCTCCACTTCTTGCCGAATAGATTCTCTAAGGAAGTGAAGGTCACCAGACTGATTCTCTACCCAGGGAATTCATTTCTTCTTTTTCTGACCTGATGGACAGTATGTTCACATGTCCTGCCAAACTCACATATACTTTTATTCACATTGTTCCTGACACATTTCAGCTCACTGGCTTCAGAAGCAGTGTCTGATGCATGCAGAGTAGTATCAGGAGAAAAAGTATCCTCTTCTCCATTACACTGATTTTATTTATTTATATTTTTAATATAATCTTGAATTTGAGAAATGTAATTAGAAGCCGAATTATTCAGAAGGATAAAGGAGAAATAGCCAATGTGTCACATTCATCAGTGGTGCATGAAGAACTGACTTCAAACAACAAACTTAATTAACATTGATTTGCAGTCATCCAAAGATGAATGAGACTTTTTCTCAGTACTGGTCAAGCTGAGAACAGGACAATCTGAAGAAGAAAATTGTACCCCTTTCTCAGTCAACTGGGTACATTTTTTAAAAAAATGTTTAAATTTTATTATCCTTAGATAGTTGGCCTCTGTGTTACTCTGCTTTTTGGATGATTTGTATTTGCTTTTTCTCATCTTATTAAAAAGTATAAATGTAAATTTTACAGGCCACAAAGAGGAAATGTCTGAATAATAAGTTACACTAATGTAGACATTCTGGAAGAGAATTTTACCATTTTGTCAAAAAGTGTTGCAATCAAACTTATTAATATTAAGTGAAAAAGGAGGCAGATTTGCAGCCCCCTAGTAATTTTCCATTCTCAAGAGAAAAGCTCAGTTTTATCCCAAACAGCTCAATCCTTATTCTTATCACTAATGTACATAGCATGCTCGATATTACATTTCACTATGTAAACATTGCTTTAATACTTCTCATTACTTCTGCTCAAGTAACCCTGAATAAATGTAGTATCTGGCACAAGATGCTATTCCTATGGCATTGTTTCAAAGCTAGGGGCTTTCTGCTGCACAAGATTGGTCTCTCAGTGACACAGCAAAAGCTCCGCTTTAAAACTTCACTTTTGGGAAGAAGTTTCATTTAAGCAAAGCCCTAATTCAGCATTCAGGGTTCTGGTCCTTTTCTTCAGTGGATCATATGAGTAGTGTCATATCAAGGCAGGATCAAGACCATATATGAAGAGATCTTGAAATCAACAGGAATAACTAAGTTTTTCATTAGATATCAAATATGGGCAGCTTTAGGGAGACATCTTGCTTGCTGCAAGTGCAAAAGTGATGTAAAAATACTTACTTTGTTCTGTTGGGGTGGGCAGTAAGAGAAGTAGGAAAAAAGGAAGGAAGTGAGTGCCTGTCTAATTACGCATCTATAAATGCCTTCAAATACTGTGTTAATGTGGTCTGGGAAAGTTGTTCAAAACCAAAACAGGCAAATGTGCAGCTTGCTTGTGCAGTTAAAGCAGACTATTTGCACTCATCAGGCTTGGCTTGGAAGGCTTCTGGAAAGCTTGACTTTAAGTGCAGAGCCATACCACATCCTTTGCTGTGCCACAGAGGCCAAAACAAATGGCAGTTAAAGCTATCTAGAACATAGTCTTGACTTCTAGGCTCTGAAACCTCAAAGAAATCCTTTGTTTAGCAATCCTGGTAGAAATCCTGTAGCAATCCTGGTGAGGTTATGAAATTATTAGCACTTCCCACTAATAGCAATATTTATGTTGAAGGCCAGTGTCCTTCCATGCATCTAAACAGCTAAATAAAAGAAGGCAAGGAAAAAAAGTGGAGTGTTGAATCCTTGGTTGTAGGCACTATTTAATTGCTGGCTCCTTCCCAGACTCCGGGAGGATCTCTCCAAACAACTGTTTCTGAGTCAATATATGGCACTGTTCTGGGAATAATTTGTTCCAGGGACCACCTCCAAAGACAGTGTCAGTTTTTGTTTTGGTCCCCGGCTCTCTTTTATTTACCAGCATGCACATAGCCATTGGGTTTGTGTTGGCTTGCAATCTTATTAAGTTTTTCTAGTAAAGTCTACAAAATCTTTCATGATGATTCTGTTTCTCAATGACTTCACCTCATCACATTTCAGCAGGACAGGTCCAGCCTGTCCAAATCCCTGTGTGGCCACATTTTATTTCCTTTAGTTAGCACATCCAAATGTCTCCAAATGTCTGTGACCTAGTGTTTTATTCAAATTAACTTTTTTTTTTTAATTTCTTTTTATAATTTCCTAGATGTTGACTTTTTTTGTTGTTATCTGAAAATTGGAACTGAACTCAATCACAATAGAGTTAATGTTATGAAATCTTTGCATGTTGCATGTTTAATATTCTGGTAAAAATTATTTTTCTACCTCTGCAGAGCCCATATATGCAGAACATAGAGTGTACTGTACATACACATGTAGAATGTTTTATCTATCAGTCCCTTAATTGATAATCATTTGTTTTAAAACATATGAAATACAGTACAGCAACGTAGGTCTCCAACATAGGCTTAGCAGTTTGGTAATTGTCAGACTGTATTTTTAAATGAAGTGAATTTGATTCAGAAGGAGTTTAAAAACCTACATTTTGATGGCATATAGTTGTGTTTTGTGAAGACCTGGAAGATGACCTGCTCTTTCTTGCAATCAATAAAATTGTACAGTAAAGGAATAAAAGCTACACATTGGCACAAGAAATTATATATTGATGTTAGAAACACAAATATTAATGTCTTGATGTGTTGGGGGCAAGGAATGAACAAAATAATTTCTATAGTTCGTTAAGGAAAGAAAGAAAGAATATAGACAGTAGCAATTCCTCCTCCCAACCATTTCTTGTTCGTCTAGTCCTTCACAGTGCTGCCATGCACAGTGGAAAGTATTCAGGGCTATAACCATCCTTGGGATACTTTAGGAAAACTCCTTTCTTCAGAGTTTTACAACTACAGTGCTTGAAATAAAGCATATTTTGGAAAGCAAGAAATATACATCTATTGCAAAAAAATATATATAAATATATATAAGATAAATTCAGTCAATTCAAAACAATCATTGAATTGCATCTGTTTGTTTGTGTTTTTCCATGCTTGTAGCTCCTCAAATCTGCCTTACAGTCATGACGAGCATAGGGTTTAGTTGCTTTTCCTAATATTTCACTATTCCTTTTATTTCTTACTATTTTTTTTCTGGATGTTATTTATAGGCATGTTATTATAGGTAGGAATATTTAGTTTTTATTTCTGTATATGAACAGTAATCAGAATTTAACTTGTATCAGTAACACTTCTGATCAATATGTTTCAGTTAATGGCAAACCTCTATCTTCCTGTATAATCAGAAGAATTGATCTGATTCTTACCTGGAAAAGAGCTGCAAGAGTTGCAAGAGAGTTGCCACACTCTTTTTTTTTGTGTGTGTATTATTAAAATTTTTGTTTAAAATTCCCTAATTTCATAACATCCTTAAGATATGTTGATAAATAAACTCTTTGCTTGGAAAAAAATTGCATAGCAAGTCAAATCTAATATTCTTCAGTATATTACTTTTCAAAAAAATTACTTTACCTTTATTTAATTGAATTCATCTTCTGTGTCAAACACCTACCATAGGAAGAAGTGAGTGTAGGGATGTGACATTCTCAAGAACATTTATTTAAGATATATAAGATGTCAAAAACATAGCATTGGAATTAATATTTGATTGAATTGATTGAATGAATTATTGCATTCCACATGTGTGCGTGCCTGTTCATGGAAGGTACTTTTGATCTAAGAGTTAGGGATTTTATAAACCGTTAGTCTTAAAATTCAATTCAGAGCCCTTAGTTTGGTTTATCACGAAATATTAATTTCTCTGAAAGAGTCAGATTTTTTTTTTGCTGCATAAAGTTTTTTTTTTTTAAGGACTACTATTGTGCAGTGTTGACAGCACAACATGAAAACTCCCGCTGAACTTGTCTATATAAATGTTTTGCTATGGCTGAGCATAGTGTTCTTTGTTAGCCTACCAAATGAATATAAAAAGGGAATATGAATGCATGTAGCAGAGAAATGAAGTGTTTTTGAAAGGCTTCTACTCTGAAAGAAAGGAGAACAAAGCAGGGTTGGCTAAGACTCAGCAAGTTGGTTATACTTTTTTCTACCTTGGGTGGCTCTGAGGTTTGACTGGGTGCCAGCTAACAAATTAGGTCATTGATATGTTACTTCTGTGTACGGAGTAATTCTTCATGTCTTACAGTCTGTCCATTTATGCTGAATTAATTCTAATTTACAATATCCTTCTTTCTCCTCCTTTTTCATTTTGGGAAAGATTTTTAGCTATCAGAAGTGATTCAGCAGCACCTCTCCCCACCTCCAAAAATAAAAAACATAAAAAGAAAGAACAAATCAAAAGGGAATATAACTTGTCGGAAGTGATTTTATTTAAAGTCACCTCCCATGAAAAAGAAAAATAAATAAACCCCACAGCAGAGACTCTAAATCCTCTTAAGCCCATTTTGTTTGAGCTAGAGAAAAATGACATATTATCATTTTTCCTGACAAGTAGGTAAAACTTTTTCAAAGGTTAAAAAAATGTTAACCACAGTGTATTACAATATACATATGTTTATTTCATGAGCCTGAGTTCTCCTGGAGTTGAAAAATCTGAATGCAAAACAGCTTTAAAATGCTGCTCTTCAGGTCAGGCAGTGATTTACATTAATTTTGAAAAAGGCAATTTCACAGAAAATCAGGCCTGTGTCCTCTTCCCTTGCTCGTTAATTCTCATCATATGCCACATTTTCCAAGCAGGGCACGTTTGGTCTCCCTTCCGGGCCAGCTCTAGGATTGTCACATTCTCATGTGTTCAACAGATTTCCAGACTGGCAACAGCAATTCCCTACAATTACTGCTGTGCATCCTGAGCCTCTGCAAAGCCACCTGGACGGGAGACAGCCTGTCTCCCGCTTCCATCTCTGGCTCTTCCTTTCCCACCCCGATTTACCAGCCAAAGACACATGGAGAAGAGAGAGGAAGCGGCGGCTGGCGCTGGTTGCTCTCGGAAGTTCAATGAAAGGCTGAGTGGGGAAAGGGGATTAAAGGGCAGAGTTTGATGGGATGTTATTTAGAGAGAGGGAAACTGAGGAAGAAGAGGCTTTGAGAAATGTACTCGAGGAGGTGGTGGACTCTGACCGCTGGAGAACTGGGGAAGAGGAACCTCAGGAATGGGGGCTTTGGAAGCATAATCAAAGAAATGCAATTGATGATGATAACTGACAATTTAAGGGGAAAGAGGTACTGGCAGAAGAATAAGGCAAGACCCTAGGATTTTCTTAGATCCTGCTCTGTCAGGAACCCAACTCAAACATTTCAGCACCATAATTCTTGCTTGAATGTCACGTAAACTGCTGGTGCTTATGTTTTATATAAATTATAAAATGGGAGGGATGTCAAGTGAGGACAACAGGATGCAGCCTTCCAAAGTTAAAATTGAAAAAAAATGTACAGTATGATGCATATTAAACTGCGTATGATGCAGTACACACAGTGTATTTCTGTTTCTCCGTTTTTATTGTATTTTTTTAATTGTCTTTTTTTGTGCTTTCTGCACATACTGTCATACTGTCATATTTTGTGTCATCCTATATCTCCACATGCGCTCTCACAAGGAGAAAGGTCGTGTCTTTATGGCTGAACAAAGGACCACCAGAAAGAATCCTGGATCCTATTGCAACTCAATATATGCATGTATGAATATACATAAATATCATCAGGGAATTAAGAGTTACTCAGATGAGAGTATTGGAAGACTGATAAATCAGGCCAATTTTAGTCTTTATAGTATGAGTTTATTAGACCAATATTCACAAGGAAGACAGTGCAAATGATTAATTCTTGCTCATTATCAGTCATTATTATTACGTATTCAAAACATAGTCCTTGACAGTTAAAAAATAGTCCCTAATAGTCCTTAACAGTTTTATCCTAAATCAGCTATTGATTTACCATGCTCATCCGGGACTAGCCCAGCTCACTCTCCCTAGAGCCTCCAGAGACTGCCTCCTCTAAGAGCTCACTCCTAAACTCCCTATTGTATTTATTCATCTAGTTATGTTGAGATTTAATGATTTACAGGAAAAAAAAAAAGTCATAGTGATTATCATCTGGCTCACCAGAGGATGGCTGTTCTCACTTCCTGTCCCTCTTAAAGGGTTGTTTATAATGAGGATAAAAAATGTATACTCACAGCAATAGCAGTTTCCACTTCTCCATATCAGGACTGGATCACAGTTTATTCTCAGAAATAGAAGACTTTTTCTTTTTTTTTCCACATCTAGCTTAGCTTGACCGAATCTTCCTTTCTTGGAAGATTGAAAAGAGATTTATTTATTTAAGTGGGGAGGGACTTTTACTGTTGTTGCTGGTTTGTTTTGTTCTTCTGCAGCATTCTCTAATACAATCGTATCCATTTTCTGAAGGGATCATAAGTCACCCAAAATGTATTACCTGGTGTGACCCTGGGTAATAGCAATTTCACCTCCTTTAGCTAAACCACAATGCAAACCTGTGCTGGTAGTGCACAAGGACCAAAACCATTTCTTCTGACAGTGGCTAAGTATAGTTAGGCCACAAGGTCTGTGGCAGGAGCTCATGCAGAATTGTAGGCATGCTGCACAGGCCTTTTATAAATGAGTGGCAAAGGTATTTTTTTGCCATGACATTTGTGCAAACGGAAAAGAGCAAACCATGAAGGACGCCTCATCTTTCACGTACGCTATCTGGGAAGGGTGCGCCGCTCTCCTCCTTGCTGCAGCTCTGCATTGTCTCTTCCCTCCAGGGACGCAGCCGATATTTATCTCTGTACCTCGCGCTGCAGTCAGACAGAAGCTTTATTAATAATGACAATGGCACATCCTCTGCCGCTTCTTCCTGCAATAATTCACTTGGAGCCTTCTCAGATGTTATCTACATTGTTTTGTAGTGGCTATAAATAAGAAAGTATTTGCAACGAATTGTTTCCAAACAATTAATTACTAAGCTATGTGCTAAGTTTATACTGCCTTTGTTACACCCAGACTCAGAACCAAGGGCAGAAACAATTATAGAAGTGCAGCTCTTTGCATTTGGGGTATGAAAAATATCTACTCTCCTATCAGCATAGACTCATTTCCATTTGCAAAATATGAGGTAGCATCCTGGATAAATTTGCCCCTGGATAATTTTTTTTTTTTTTTTGGTAGGGATACAAGTACTAACAAGAAAAAAAACAGATATTAATTTTTCCTTTAGTAATTGTATTTAAATGAGAGTAATAACATTTAGCATGTATATCACATTTTCTTATTTGTAAATCTCAAAGGAATTTATAGAAGCAGACAGCATTACATGTAAAAAATGGAGGCATCAGAGATTAATTGCCTTATCCTATCCTTCACATACTTTCTCAGAAGAGAGTGGAAATCAGGACTCCATGCACTGAGAGAGTAACATTAAAGTTATTGGCTGTCTATAAGTGATGATGATTTCTCTTTTATCATAATCATCTACAAAAATTCTAGACAATTTAATAACAGAGATGAATGAGTAGAATTAAGTTTAAGATATATTTCCTTTACAAATTTGCTTCTTCTATTTTTATTTTTATTTTATTTTTTCAAACCAAGGCAGAAGTAGTCTTTAGTTGACTTCAGAAAGCATCAAATTAGCTGCATTAATTTTATTTGTCTGTTCCAAGGTTCATAAGTTTGAATGGAATTCACCTAATGACCAAAATTCTTAAAGGTGCATTTCTTTTCATAGCTCACGGAACTATCAGAATCCAGGCCCTGAGAAAAGTGAGTATGATGCTGAACTGCTCATATTCTGCAGCTGCTCATTTCTGATCAGGAAAAGTGAGGAGTATGGTGCACAATAGAGAAATAATTGAAAATCTTCAGGTGAATTTCAATGGCAAATATATTTTCTAAAAAGGATTTTAACTGTAAAAAAATCACATAACAGAGATGATATTCCTGGTGCTTTATCAAAGCAAGTTTTCTTGCAACACTGAGTCAGTGTAAACAAGCAGTCTTTTCTACTGAGTGACCCAGTAAGGCCTGATGTGGTGTTTCTCCAGGTATTATTGCATATTCAAAACATAGTCTTTGACAGTTAAAAAATAGTCCTTAATAGTCCTTAACAGTTTTATCTTAAATCAGCTATTGATTTACCATGCTCAGTAGCATACTACCATGGTAGTGCTACTGAGCTACTTTGATTACCTGATTACCAGAGTAGTTTTATAGCTATCACTAAAAGGAGAAGGCAAGCAAATAGAGGAAAAATCTGAAGTTGAGGTCCCCTGCTAAATCAGAGTGGTGAGGAAAACATGCTGCTGAGGTAATGTTTCCTATCAATCTGTGTAGATTTAGTGACATTTAAGCTTTAGACTTAATGGGACAAAAGCAATTCCAAGAACAGTAAGAGATTTTTGTTTTTGTTTTTGGATGGCAAGTTTGTATAAACAGGAGGTTGAGCAGGAAGGAGACTCGGGAGCCCAAGCAGTCTCCAAGGAGCTATAAGCAGGAGGAAAAGAAGGGATGGAATTCCCCCAACTCCACCCTTGCCATGCCTCCAAAGACTCTTGTTTTTCTGGCTGTCTTTTCTTTTGGCAAGCAGGTAGGCAGTGCTAAGTCAGTGGTAAATTCCACTGCAGATAGGGATGCTGAGCAGCGTGTTCCTTACTTGCTCATTTGCAAAGGTGAAGTTGTCTTTCAGTCAAGCTCTCCAGCACAATCTTGGGGACAGAATTTGGAGCCACAGGGCTCTGACAAGGTCCAGCTGGGCATTGAAAGCATGTCCAGTTTTAAGTTTGAGATGTTTCAAGTGCAATCAAACAGAAAATCCTAAAGACAGTCTTCCATTTATTCGTGAATGTTTGGCAATATGAACTATGAGAATGTAGAGACCTTGCTAAGACCAACCTGCTGAGAGATACCCTTAAAATTGAAATGTGAAGAAGTGGGGTCTTGCTGTGCAAGAGATTCTGATCCATGAGGACAGTAGGGAGCCAGCACTTCACTGGATTGTTTTAGTCGGCTGGCCATGAATTTAGTGGGCATGAATATCTCAATATATGCCTAAGCCTCAAGGTCTGCATTAGACTCATCTTTTGAAATCATTAGCATTATCAGCACTAATTTTAGTTCCCTAAGAAGTATTATTGACTCCTCAGCCAGCGTTTATTTAAGACCACAGGAGAAACAGAAATCCAATTTCCTGTTCCAAGAATGAGGAGAGTGGTTCAAATGCATTAAGTTCTTGCCTAGACTGTATCTCACAAAAGCTAAAGATTAATCATTGTTTCGTCCTTGTTAAGTGCAGAATGCATGCTTGGTGCTCTGTAAGACATGTGCAAAGACAGTACCTACAGCTCATTTCTTTCAGTTTCTATACCTGATCAGTCACAGCCATGCTTTCCTAGCAATCCCATTAAAACTTTATTTGAACGGATATGTTTGAAGAGTTATTTGAGGGACTAGTGATTGCTATAGTAAGATCCTAAAAAATTTAAACAAGACTTTTCCAAGATCTTTTAAACACGATGTTTAAATTTTCATTTAAACAAGATATCCCAGCAAGAGAGAGAGGAGATTTAGATTGACATAGAAATAACTGCATCAGCCACTAAACAAGAACAGTTCCTTAGGTTTATATTCAGTGTGCTCATAGAGTCAGTTTCTGGCTATAAACTATTTTTTAAGAGATTTTAGAAAGCATATAAGATACCTATACTCTCATTCAAATCTCAGTAAAGTCAGTAGTGCTTTTCCTGTTGACTTAAATTTAATAAGATGTTAATTTAATTTACTTCTCATTTTCTGTAATGTATTTTCTAATGTAGTGTTCGAGAGGCTCCAAATTTGAGATGATAAAGCATTTCCAAATAAGGAAGATGCAGTCATTATTCAAATAATTTTTGTCTCAAGAGGTGTATTATTACAGCTCATACAGATGTCAGAGCAAAGGATCTCAAAGCCTGTTGATACTTAAATGGTTATTGGTATGGCTGATAGGGCTATACTCACAATGTGCTCCTGGAGCTGCAGCCAAAGAGCTCTTTCATTGGCAAAACTTAAACTCATTTTCCAAACAGAGGAAGTCATACAAGCAAAAGATCGCTTTCCCATTATATTTCAATCACCATTAAGCTCTCCTGTCATTTATATCGTGTGACGCATTCAGTTATGGCCTTACATCCCATGCTGCAGCATTTGTAACAGAAAAATTGTCAGTTTAGGCAGTGGGACAGATTTGCTGATCAGCTGAAAACAAAGGGCAGGGGGGACCCAACACAAGAAAGCATCACGCAAGAGGAGAGCGCTTTTGCTTCCTGGAAAGGCTCCAGGCTCACTGAAGCTCCACTGCAAGCATTTTGTCTCCAGCTACAGACTTTTACCATGTTCAATCTTGAATTTATAAACTTATTGTTAAGTGAGGAAGAATGTCTCATGTCTTCATTTTCATAGATGTGATTACGTTTCACAGAGATTCAGCTGCAGGATTAATCGCTATGCTGACAGTATTTTTCCATGAAGACCAAGCCGAATGTTCACTTTGAAGAAACAAATCGTGCATGAAAATTTGAAATAAATATTCTCAGGATGCAAGAGACAAAGACTTAAACAAAAGTAGTAACATCGAAGGAAAGTCCAATGAAGTTCTGAGGTGGGACCAAAAGCTGGGAAATGTAATTGTTATGGTAGTGTTTTGTGTGGCTGAAATAATGTACTTGGGAGGCTATACTGCATATGCCTGTGTCACCAGGGATGTTTGCTATAGTTACTTCTTGTGATGTCATATGAACAGTAGAGCAGTTAAGTTTATACTACTTCTGCAAATGTGTATGTGCATTCTACAATACGATGAGAGAGAGAAATGCAAGCCCACTGGAATCTCATATATTAAGATTGTTTCATAGTTGCCATTTCTGAGCAGAGGGTATGAATTTATTCAGGAAAAAAGTGCCTGAAAAACACATTTTCATGCTGTAATAAGGTGGTAGTGGTAGAATTACTCTGCCTGTTCTTGTAAATGAATGCTTTGTTTTCAGCATCATGAGTCGAGACCATGTCTCTAGAGCACTTTTTTGATCCACTTATTTTTAAGAGGACTGTAACATATGTTTTTCCTCTTCCACTTTTTAATATTTTGGTCTCTGATGAATCCACATACAAAAGCTTCCTTCCTTTAGTTGGAGTCCACAAATGAAAGGCTTTTCTTTCTCTGATTGCAGATTAGCCTGCCAAGAAACAAACTCTAACTGGAGAACATCACTTTAATTTATTTATGGGATACAGATGACAAGGAAGTTTGTCCTCTTCTCAGGCTTTTTGGAAAGCTTTGGGCTGACCCAGCCCAGCAGAGTTCATATGGCAAAGGCGAACTGTGCCAGGAACCAAAGCCAATAGTCATTGCAAACCTCTGAACCAAAACATTCCTCTAGTGCTTGAATTTCCCTATAATTTGTGTAGATTCCCTTTTTGTCAATGAAGCTCGCCGTGGATAACTAGCTTGCTTAGTGCAATCAGAAAAAACAACCATCCTATTCATTCAGCAACTGGATGATAGCAGTAATACATGCTTTATGGTTTCCGTTCTTCATTCTTTCCTTTCTTTTAAAGTCCTTGGAGACAAATTCTGGGATGTTTGGCAAAGAGGAGGCTCTTGCTGAAAAATATCCTGTTCTTTTTTTTTTTTTTTACTTTATGTTTGCTAATAAGTTCTATTCTCAGGGGCAAAACATCAGACCCACATAGCCAGAAAAGATCAGCTACAGAAAAAAATAACCCTACAGTCATTTATACATGTGAACTTTTACTTTGATCTGCTTAAATGATGGAGATTTTTTTTTTAAATCATCAACAGCATATGGCTTAATTTAGAATAAAATAAGACTATTCCGAATGCATATAATTTTAGAAGAAGTGAGGTATGCCTGCTCTATAAATGGCTTAAGAGGGGAGTAGGGCTAAAAGTATGAATTTTGCTGTTGTTGCAGAAGATAAATCTTCATGAAAGGGCAGGCTTAAGTGTTTCAGCTCTCAGTCAGGAGTTTCAGCTTCGGCCAAAATCATCTGTGATTTCTATCCTTCCCATACCACAGATCATAGTTTCTCTGTGCTCAGAAAAAAAAAAAAAAGGTTCCATAAATATGGATCCCTCAATGATATTTCTATTAATTCTGTTGACTAAGATGCAAACATTAGCTCTGTGTGTATTAGGAAAAAAAACAAGCAAACAGAAAGACAGCTTATTTTAACTAAGTTAATGAAAATGATATAGTTCAGCAAGTGTTGGCTCCTGATATATTTGGAAAATATACCATTACTTATTTACTAACTGGGCATTTTCTTGTATTGACAATGCTTTCTTCTTTCTTTTACACAGTTTCTGCATGTGACATCAGACAGATCAATTATTAAACTCCCTTATTTTAGTTTCTTTATTTAAGAGCTAATCCAAAACTCATTAAAATCAATGTGGGTTCTGAAAGATAAGTACTGGCAGATTTAACTGTGGTAGTTTAAAGCATTACAACACCCTCTCCCATCTCCCATGCCTCTCCCATCTCTTTCTAAGAGATTAATTTCCCAATAGCAGGCAGGAAAGGATAGGATATTAGCCTTGCATCAGTCTCTGTGTTTTGCAGTACAGAACAGTAGATTAAATTTCTGTGAATGTAGATGCTTATTAAAAAACTGGACAGTAAAGTGTGGCAGCTGAGGCACAGATACATCCTGTTCTTCTACCCTGTAATGTGAGTGATGGTCAAGTTGGACAAATTGGGCAGTGGCTCCTTTAACCATGAACATGAAAGATCTGCCAGAGTATTGAGACTCTTACCTGTATTGCAAGAGAGGGATTGCATGAGAAATAATTGATTTATATAAAAAAGTTTGGAAATGCTGGTAAAAGTCACCAAAAAACAATGAAGTATCATTGTTACATATGTCTCCTCTTTGGGGCTCCTCTCTTGTGGCAGCCAGTGGCGAGTTCACCATAGAGCACAATCTTAGGGAGGTGGTGATCTTCCATCCTGGAGACATGCTCTGCCCAGCGTTCTCAGCAGCATGGCCTCAATACTGGTGACCCCTGCCTGTTCAAAAACAATCACATTAGTCATGCAACAGTCCAGTGGATGTTTAGGATTATATGGAGGCAGCACTGATGGAAGTGTTTGAGGAGTCATAGCTGGTGGTGGCAGATGACCCATGATTCAGACCCATATTTCTATAAGAAGTTTGGAAATGCTGGTAAAAGTCACCAAAAAACAATGAAGTATCATTGTTACATATCAAGAAAGAGTCACTATATTTAATTTTTGAACACTGAAAAAGAGAAAAGAATGAAAAAGGCACTTTGCAGCTGACTACAAATATGTTGAATTTCTATTTCTAAAGGACTACCTCCTTTAGTTTCCAAACATCCTGTTTTGAAATAAATTGCAGCATAAGGATTGTCATGTTCCTCACACTGGCAATCAGACATGACAGAATGAATGTCTGAAAGGACTTCAAGCAGAAAAAGAGAAAGACAGAATAATGAGAAGTTCATAGGGCAGTGTGGCATTCTGGTGTGGTTTGTGCTAACCATTAAGCTGAAATATTTTCATAACGTTGGGACACTCTTGGGGAGCTGCTTTGGTGTTATCAGCTGTTAAGCTGTCTACATGAGCTCAGCAAGCTCTTGCTCAGGCCCACGGTCGCTTCCTAGATATTTAGCTGAAGTGCTTATGGTTAGACTCTTATTGCCCTAGGTTACATCTCTTATAGGTGGCCAAAGACAGGTTTCCAGAGTAGAGGTTATCTTTCCCTGTTGAACATTTGAGTTGGGAGAAAGACTTATGAGGGATTGGGTTATGGTCTGTATTTGTTTTACTGACATCTTATTGACAGATGAATTTGAGAAGTCTTGACTTGGGAAAATACTTTTTTTTTTTTCTTTTTTCTCCAGACTATTTTAAGCAAATGTTATTGGTGAGTATAGCAACGTACAGTATGAATTGTACCAAAATCATGATTTTTCCATAGAAAAATAACAGGATAGAGTAGAAAGAATATAAGCCCACTGGTTTAAAACCTCGCCGGAAAAAGGATCCCATTAATAGCAAGAAAACAATACACTTGCAATTGAAAATCAACAAGCAGTAGTGACTAGTGATCAAGATCTACCTTGTACTAATGACTGAAAGGCAAAAGATGAAGAAAACAGTTTCTGGTCATTCAGCCATACACATTTTCTTAACCTCAGAGAAACCAGGAGTTCCAGACACAAACATACATAGGAATTTCTAGTACAGTGTGTGTATATTTTCAGTTAGTGCAGTCCTAGAAACCTAGCAAAATGCAACTGGAACAGCTGTTCCAGTGAGTTAAGCCTATTGGCTAGGGAGGAGGAAATAAAACTTGTATTCAAGGAAAAAGAAGTTTATAATATTATCTTTTGAGAGAAACAAAAATTAGATGTAAAGTGATCTCTACACATAGAAGAACAGTGATGGGCAAAATTTATTATTTATTTTACAATAAAAACTTTCTTACTGGAAAGACTATGACATTGGTTGAGTTCTGGCTATAGTCAAACCTAATTGGAAATAAATGTGTGGTTTTACAGGATATGGGCTATCATGCTGCCTTTTAGCTTGATGTTTTTTGCTTTTGGGACACTGAACGGTTACCAGCAATGCGTCATGAGTAAATTTACTTTATTTGTACTGCTTACTATCATTTGTAGTGTGTCATTATTTGAAGTTTGGTGTAAGTCTCAATTGAAACATTAAACTTTTTATGAACTGGAAATCTTGGAAATCCTTCAGAGGAAGGCTTTTATTTATGATATTGTAGTCAGTGTTTCCATTATATCCCCCTGTTTTCAGGGATTTATGGCTTAGTTGTAAAATTTCATTCTGGACTGAAACTTGGCATATGGGACTGAACCCGAAGAATGATGTTTTAACCCAATTTGAAAATAAGTCTGGTCACACTTAAACAGCAGGATATAAAAAAGAAATGATTCTTTAGAGATTCTTCTGTTATATTATTGCTATGTTGCCTTGTATTGTATCATTTTCTATGATTAATTCTGTATTAATATTAATGTTATATTTCAAACACCCTTTTCATTCCATACTTCTGCAGCTTCACTTCAAGAATAGAGTGATTGCTGTTAGATTTACCCCCAAAATGTAATAGATTTGTTTATTTCTGTAGTCCCTAAGTAATAAGATAATCACTTCATTATTCACTAGTTTGATACTTAATATAAAGGAGAAGGTTAGGCAGACAGAGTGCAAATAGACATTAACAAAAACCAACCAATCAACAAAAGAAAACTCAAAATCCCTGATAAGCAGAAAGAAAAAAAAAAAAAGAAAGAAAGATCGAGGCCATATTAAACAGCTTAGAGCCAATAGAGTTAAGGCATATTAATTTCTGTAGCAAACTGTATTGGAGATAGTGATACTGTAGAGTTCCCATTTTTTTTCAAGTCCTAGAGTTTTGTTCCTAGCTCAGGCTGTTGGATTGCTGTGTCTCATTGAAACATTACTATAGTAATGACCAAGAAGACTATCATTACAAATTCGCTACTTTTGGAATTATCTTTGGAAGGTTCATAGATTACGAATTAATTAAATCTACTACTTTAACTTGTCTGTTCAAAGGACAGCAAAGTTTGAAAAAAAAATGTGGTTTGCAAGCACTTTCACTAAATAGCTCTTCTTAATGAGATTTTTATTTCAAAAAAATCTTCTGTTTATACTAAGATTTAATTACCAAATTGATACTCAGAAGCAAATAAATGAATCTCTGGAGCTATGTGATTCCTGTTTTTACCGAGAGGGTTTATATAATGGCAATAAGACTCAAATAAGTCTCAGAGAACAGAAACACAGAAAAGCAATCCCAGGCACATCCCTTTAGACTTCTATAATCTCATTAGGGTGCTGGAAGGACTGCCTTTTCTTATCACCTCTCTTATTTTAACTGAAAGGAAATGAATGTGGACTAGTGTGCTAGCAGTTTTCAATCAGGCCGTTCATGACAGATGTAAGTTCCTTCTTCTTTGGCCTTGCCACACATAGGGTGATACGGAGGGCATAAAACATTAAAAACATGAAAAACCTTTTAATTATAAAGAAAGGGAGGATTAATTGTCAATTCAACAAAGCCTAACAACATGTCTAAAGGAAAAAAAATCTTACCTGCATTTTGAATTGTCATGCAGTGTTTGAAAGAACAACTGAAAAGAACCTGAAAGGAGGAAAGAAGAGAATGATCCCTGAAGTGGTGTTACAGACAGTATACTGAGATCCTGCAAGATGCTACAGGACTGACTATAGCCTCCCATTTTATATTGTGCTTTAGTGTCCGTGTGTGATGTTACACTGGATGTAAAGGTGTGTTCCCTATTTCTTTGTTTTCTTGCATATGTGGTATTTCCTCCCCACCTTGGCAATAAGGATCATAGACTATGCTATCTTTTGGCTGAGCTACTTAAGACTGCTACATGCAGTTTAGCTTGCTTCAATGCAGGCTTCTACAGTGTAGATATCCACAAGTGAACTGAGTATCTAAGTTCTCATTATAGTCAATGGACATCTAGTTGAGGTGGTCTGTAGAATGAAATTCAGTTGTCTGCACATGGGCAGTGCCAACCCAGATCTGACCTAGCTGGATAACCAACCCAAATTATCCGCCTAGTCTGCAGCTCCAGTTCCGGAAGGACACAATCCTCCTGCAAACACTGCTATATCTGTCCCCTCTGTGCACATCTTGCATACCAGAGGACTGAATTCTCAAATGACTCATGCCTATGAGTGGGTCTCCATTGAGGAGCAGAAAATTATTTAACTGACCAAAGGTAGTTGTACATTTGTGGGAAAGATGAACAGGTCTCTGAGATCCACTCCCAGTATTGAGTAGGGGGGTGATTCATTTGGATAAAAATAGGTGTCTAGTTACAGGCTGAAAAACCCTGGCACATCTGAGAAGAACTAGGGTAGTGCTGGGAATCTGCTTTAGGTAGGATGTGTTGGGGCCACAGAAACAAAGGAAAATAGAGTAAAATATCTCCTGGCTTTATTTATGTGAATAAATCAAAATTATTTTTAAATGGTTATTAGTTTATTAGAACAAACAAACATGGTGTATAAACTGCCTCAAATAGTAAAGTATCTGATGCAAGAAATTATTTGTCAAAGAAAGTAGAGATTAATCTAGGAATTTGGGAAGGGACTGGTTAAAGAGGAAATTAAACACGTAGTCCTTAGAAGGGAAAATTGTTCTTTGGGGAGTTTCCTAGAGAAGTTCAACAAAGATCACTCTCAAGACTGATCACATTTAATATTTTTACCAGTGCTTTCTGCTGATACAAGTGTGTAATAGAAAATTGGTAGCTATTGGCAATACAGGATGAAGGCAGAACAGGCAGATCTACAAATCTGGAGAAGGAGGATTCTAAGAATTTCTGGTACACTCTTCAGGGATGTTAATAAAAATGTTAACAAAAAAAAGGGAAGACAGGATGTGTTAATTAATCACAGAAGTGTGATACATAATTGAAAAAAGCGTATGACATCTAGAGTACATTGGAGGTGCCAAGAGTCACATGAATCTAATGAGACCTCTTTTGCATTATGTACAGTTTTCTCCATCCGTTTGTTAAAAGCAGTATTAAACTGAAAAATGATGAAGAAGGGAAAATAGGATGACTAGGAAAATAGGAATCTGTCTTCCGAGAGGAAATTGAATGAGCGTGATATTTAACTTAGCAAAATGAGGACTGAGTTGAGGATATGATTGCTGTCTCTAAATGTATTAGACAATTAACACCAGAAAGGGAAATAGCTATGTTAAGGAACAATGTTGGCAGCAAAACTAAGTGGATACAAAATGGCCAGGAATATGTTATGCCTGGAAATGAGGAGAAAGATTTAACCACTGGAGTAGTGGGGCTCCAAAATGGATTAGGGTGGTTAAAACAAACAAATCCCTTTTTAAATACTGCTTAATAAGTTTATGAGGGAGATTCTATGATACAGCTGTCTGCAACAGTAGGAAGACAAATTTGATGAGCTATGAGGCCCTTTTCTGTTTTAAGTAAATGGCCTGATTTTGAAAATTTCTGTGTGTTTGCAGCTCCCATTGTTATGCCTCTCTTGGTGTCCCTCATTTCCCTATGACACTCTCAGAAGCCAAAACTGGATTGTTGGCAGTATTTAGTAAACCATAGTATTGGATTATGGAAGAGTATATTCTAAGTCTATGAGAAAAAGAGTTGGCAACCGTTTATATTATCACTGTGAGGTACTTGGTTAATGTGGAGTTACGGTTGATAACTTGAGTATTCCACTAATGCAAGTCATAAAAAGTAAGGAAACAATCATTTAAAATATTTCAATATCATCTAAACTCCATTAGTGTACTCCTTTTCTTGGTCTCAGGGGCTCAGGTTCACTCTCCCACAGTGTAAGGCTGTACGCTGCACCTTAGGGAGGCAATGGACATCTTTATTTCCACTATGTCTCAAATACATGCATTTTAGAAGTTGTTGGAGGTTCAGTGTGGCTTTCATGAATCACACAGTATATAATTTAGTATTTACACATATGAACGAAGTCTGGTGTTGGCTTTTGGGAGCTTTTTTTATTTTTTGGTAGTGTTCGACTGAAATAAAGTGATTTTGGTTAATATTTGTCTTAAATTTGAGACTATCTTTTGTGTTTGATTGATGAAATCAGTAGATAATTGTGTACTTGGTCTATTATCCTTATGATGTAAGCTGAGATCCCATAATAATTGATCAGAATGAGGGTTAAGATATAGAGCTTTCTTATGCCCTTTTTTATGAGGTCATAAGGAATAGCGGAAACTGAGAAGAAAAGGAGTTAAATGGAGAATGGGTGAAATCTCTATTTATTGTTTTTTTGATATTTTTCTGGTGGTGGGATATGCAGTCTGGCAAGCTAATGCAAAATTAATGAAGTTCGTGGGTTAGAATTCTACCCAGGGTAATAGTTATTTGTATTGATATGTGTCATTTCCTCTCTGCTTCCTGGCTTTTTCTTGTTCTTTTTTTCCCTTTCTCTGTACCTGTACTTTCAGGCACAAACAATACATCTTTACCAGGTCTATGAGATCTAATCTACTCCCCAAATCACCTTCTAATATTAGCTTTGATCTGCCAAACATATTTTATTATCAGTGTACAAAAGAAGAGTGCAGGCTGAAAGTTTTCCACACTGACTTAGTATGCCATAGAAGCTTGCATACGCCACTCCTCTGGCCCTGCATAGGCCTGTCTACACTGAAACGAAGTCTTGACAGCTTCTATCTGCATTTAATACAAGATCAGCTAAGCAAGTGTTGATATATTTTGCTGTATTTTAAGACTGCAAGTTATAAAATGAGAAGAAGCAGTGTGTCACTTGCGGGGTTTGGTGTCCAGGGCAGCTGAAGAGATACTTAGTCACTGCGTAATGCCTATGCACACCTTCATTGATTCCCTGTGTTCCCAGTAAAATGGGTTGTTAGGGCTCTGTCAGATTAAATCTATATGTTAGGATCACCTTTATTTTATTTATTTATTTATTTTTATTTTCTCCTTTCTGTCCATGCTCTTTATTATTACTTGCTAGATGAAACGGTAACACTAAATTAACTGCTGCAAAACTATATATCTATGTATACATATAAAATTTAAGTGCATTTGGCAATCTTGCTAGCTCTAGTTTTGCTCCTATCCCTTTTTCTCTTCAGTGAGTTTCTGTCTGTCTGTCAGTTTATTTCTACACAACTAAATAAAGCAGTCTGTTGACTAACCCCTAGACCAAGTGACACCATAGTTCACATTCACCCTGCTGAGAGATTCTTTCAAAGGAGACTTCTCTTAAAGTTAGTTGCTCAAAACTGAGGCTGTGAGTGAGCATACTCTCAGATCATATCAGTAGGAATAATCAGTAGTTCGCAACTTGAGTCATTCCCTGGCCCTTTTGTGTTTAACAGTACAATTAAACCCTTCGGCAATGACTATACTAGTAAATAATGTGAACCAAGGACCATTCTCTGGACCTGGGTGTGTGGCATAGCACAATTTGTGTCCATGAAGCTAACCAGTCTTCTACCAGTCTCCAGCTATACTGACAGCTATGAACAATCTGTGGCTTAAACTATCCTTAAACTATGCCCGGGAATTGTCTGAGAGACTGATATTTAACACAGACCAAAACTGTGCAGGGGATGTAATTAATAACAACAAAATTGTTGTGGAATAGTGCTGGAGTCCATGTCCGGGCCCTCTTCATTTTACTGTCATACGCAGTAAATAACATTATAGTCTGCACCAGGTTCTGGAGAAGGCTCTGCTGAAGGATGCCCATTCTATCCAGTTCTCCCAAGTTTGATCTCTTTTGCCGTATCTCTACACCACTCTCTCCCGCTCTTGGCTCTTAGTGTCCATTTCGCTCCATGTCTGTCTCTTTAAGTATAAAGGTTTCTGTCACCTCATTGAAACTATTTCTCTGTTACTGCTCTCTATGTCTAGCATAAATTTTCTAGCTCTCCTCCTAACTACACCCCTTCCAGTGAGCTTCTTTCTCTGGTTTCATCCCCAGCCGCCTCCTTTTTCTTAGTTGTTTTCCCCTAGCTTTCTTAGTTTTGCATCAATTTGGTGGCTTTTTAGATCTGTCTCCTCTTTGCTTTGCTTGCCTTGCTTTCTTCTTTTGCCTTGCTTCCAGTCCCACAAAAAATCCAGTCCTTTTCTCTCCATTTTACACAATCCCATGTCTCATTCCAGTCTCTTTCTCCTGGCTTATGTTCTCTGGGTGTCTGTGAAGAAAACCAGTCTGCTCTTGCTCCTAGCATCCAAGTTACCAGTACCAAGGTTTTCCAGTGTCACTTCCAGTGGCCACATCTAAGATGAAGAGAAGAAACAGTTATAGTTAAAGCTTGAGCCTGCCAGCATAGTTCTGGTTTGTTCCTTGCTTCTTGGGAAAGGCAGATGCACAATCTGGTGAGCATGCAGTGAAGAACTGCATCACACAATTGTCTCACAACTGTGATGACTGAATTTAGGCTCTACTTGAAGTTGTCAAAATGCCCCGTAAATCCCTTTTCCTAATGTTTTCTATAGTCCAGCCTTAATCTTCCAGAATCACCTGAAGACTAGAAAACAACAAACAAAGGAACTTTAGCAGAAAATAGAGAAAAAAGAATCTGAACCCACAAGTCCCCACTGAATATGATAAAAGCAAGGATATTTATTGTTATTATTATTTTAAATTTTAATATTTGGCTGCTTTTCTGCCCATACATACATCACAGATAAAAACACAGCATGTCCCTCTCCTCTTCCCTATCTTCCTAAACTTCAAATCTCTGCTTTATGCTTAAAAGCACTTGAACTTCTTCAGGAAAATATTGCCAGTATTTTTTCAACATTGCTGAACAACAGATTTTCTTTAACCTCCTTCTCAGAAACAGCTGTACCATATTGGATGAAACTTCCTGAAATATTTCTGCCTGAGGCAGACACCTGGCATGGAAAAATTCAGCCCAAACAGTTAAGGTTTGGCAAAGTGATATGCAGCTGAAAACAAGCCTTATAATGGGAAGTGTTGGGCAATTTTAATAACAGTAAAATTACCAGCCTCACCCCAACACCAATCCTGACTGAGTTGCCAAGCTCTATGAGAAAATGCTTTGTTTAAATGAATGATGTCCTTACATATCAAAAGACCAAAAATAACTTGGAACATGGTCTCCTTCCAGATACAACAAGCGTTTCCGCCGTACGCCTTACTGATGTAAAGAAGACAAAGTAGAATAATAACAAAACATAAGGTGTAATCATTCGTGTCTGTTAAAGGGAAAAAGAGTGAAGTGTACTGGCAAATCATATAATACCTTGTTCCTTAGATCATATGTGTTTGAGTCATGCAAAAGTCAGATGGTTTATTTTCTCCAAACACAACCCAAACTGCTAGTTGGAAAAGAGCTTAGACATTTAGATGGCAAATGTAACTCCCGAAGACAATACCATAATTTATTAATCTTTCAGCAAGTCACCCAAAATATTTAAAAACTGCTTTTTCATTCAACTTCTCCTTCCAGTACAAGAACTTCATTTCCTCCTCCATTTGTTCTCTCTCTAAAATATAGCCCTGTCATGGTAGACATGTTGTCCTTTAACCAAATTAAATCCATAAATACTAGGAGCTTGATCTCTTTCCTCTACACACAAATACAGGATCTTTTTTAACAGTATTTTTCATACAAACTCTGGTATGTCTTACAGGACTTAACTAATTTATGTAATATACATTTAGCTGGGGAGAGAGAAATGAAGAAAAAATCTGAAGGAGAAGTTGGCTTTAATGTAACAGTGAGGTTCTATAGCTAGTTTGCATTTTGATTTTTGGGGGGCCATATACAGACAGTTGAAATTCTGTCTAATGTGGGACTTTGGTGTATTTAAGACACCTAACTCATATTGAGTTTTATGTAAACTTTAGAAACACCTGAAAAACAGCACCTTTGTCCTGAAGAAAGAAACATAACCTCTAAATATGGTCTACCTCTGAGAGAGAAAGTGTAAACAGGGTGCCAAATGGCTCATGGATATATCACAGAGAGTTTATCCTTTACCTAAGTCACAGAAGAAGCTTCATCCATTAGCTAGAATTATACTTTCCTCATCCACACAACGCTCAGTTCAGGCAGGATTGCAAGTGTTGAGAAAGACAAGAAAAAAACATAGCTTGGCACTTTAGGCTGGTGTAAGGAAGAACGGAGAAGTTGGCTCTTGGATTAGCATTGCCCTGGTACCCGGTTTGTCTCTTTTTCTATAGGATGAAATGAACAGGCTGCACCAGACAGCAGTTTTCTTCAGCATATAAAATGGGGCTTGGAGCATACTAGAACAATTCTGAAGTGCATTTATCACTTGATAAGAGATAATACTTTTATTTTAGGGGAAAATACTATATTTTAGAGAAAAAGTATTTATATTAACTCTTTCCTTATCAACATGTGGCAGCTATATTAAGATATTTCACTAGAAAAGCACACAGAATTAAAAATACTATAGAAATCATGTCTGAGTCAGAACGAAGAACTCATTAACAAAAGGTATGTGTAATTAAAAGCACGCCAGTGCTTCTGATCTTTTTGACACACTCTCACTGGCAACTTTTAAAAGACCCAGGAAGCCTTACATAACTAGAGAAGTATGGTTAATGGAGAAAATATAGTTTGCAAGAGCTCTGGCTCATGGGAGGGAGAACCCATCCCAGACATGCCACTGGAAAGAGAGAAGCACTTGGAATTAGTAAATATATTTGCCCAGAAAGTATACAGTGAGAGTGGAGAAGAACTTTTTTTTTTTTTGCTGAGGGTTGAACAGGTCTTTGAAAGATGAACTGTAGGATGTACATAGCCCTCAGTAGCCTATGAAAGTAGCACAGGAGCTTGTTCTAGATGTACTGTCAGAGAATTTGTTAGAATAAACAGGAGGAGGCATCCTCCCTACTGCTGGTATGTGCAGGCAGCACTGCACAATATCCTGAGAAAACCAGGTCAGGCACCTGGAGACTCATGAGGATGTTTTTACAGATCTTTTACAATTCTCATGATACATGTTAAATTCAGACAACACAGACTGATTCTACCCTTCAATCCAACAGATTTGGTAAAAGTGTAAAACAGCTGTCTCAAATGGCATGCCCACAACATGCAACTCTGCAAATGTGACTTGGGGCCTCATTACTGTGTCTCCACTTTTGACATTTATAGTTAAATGATGTAGTTGATTCCTGTGAGAGACACTACATTTTCTCTAATTAAAGAAGAAAAAAAGTCTTCTTTTTCCTTCCCAGATTGTTCCCATTTACTGCAAATAAGCATGAGTTCCTGCCTGGAAGCACTATCTGCAAACTGCAGTCAGATGTAAGAGAAGCCTAATCAAGCTTGGGAACCAGGCCTTAATTAGACTGCTTGGAAAACAGAGCAGAAGAGCAAATGAAAATTATTAACCATCATTCATGATTCCTGTTTCTAATTTTAAAGAGGAAATCATGCATTAATCAAACCCTAGCCCTAAGCTCAGAGGCACGTTTTAGAAATATCCTGAAACAACAAGAGGAAATCTTTTCAGTATTTAGAGAAAACAATCCTCGATCGGCTAGTATGTGTAGCACAATATATTTTGACATGAAATAAGCTATGTTGCAGTATGCTTAGCTTTTGCTGGGTCCAAGAAAAACAAAATCAGTACCAACTAAAATGAAGGCACATGACAACAATTGGGGTTAAGCCTGGGTTTTGTTAAAGGAAAACAGAAATGTACAGTATGTTGTTTTCAGAGAATAAAGGAAGGACATGGAAGGATAGAAATGAGAAGAACAATGCAATAATGTTAACTATATTGTGTGCTTTTGGTCACCAGCTTGTTGGTATGCAAAAAAAATTCTGATAAGAATAACTTTACAAACAGGAGCACAGTTTCTAAGCATTAACTAAAGATCGCTTGATCTCTGTGGGTCTTTATGTAGTAGAATTTATCAGAACTTACTGGATGGTTTCTGATATATGTGGACTATAAAGATAATTTGCCATTTTTTGGCAAACTAATATGAATGTTTTGGCTGTGATTCAGATAAGCTAGTGTTTTCTGGTGGAGTCAGATTGAAATCTAATTTTCTTGGAACCCTTAAGGAAGAGGAGAGAAAATGGGCTCTTTCCCTATATTAAACATTGCACCCATTCTTATGGAAACATCACATTACAAAGAATGCTCACTTTTTAAATATATATATCCAAATTTATTTATTTGAATAACAAAGAACACTGTCTAGAGAGGTTTTCCACTTAGTTCTGGAAGTGGCCTGCAATGGTCTGAAGTTACATACCTAAAGATGTTAAGATGGCATATATGCTTGTGTTGGTATCATGACTTGCAGATCACTCTATTTTTTTCTGAGAATAAATAATTGAACAAGAATGAATGAAAAATGAACATGAAAGAAAATAATGAACAAGACAAAAATTACCTTTTTTTTTTTAATCTACCACTCAACATACCTTTTGTTAATAGAGCTAAACAATGGAGATCAGAATCAAAGCTAGTAACACAACAGAGCATTATGGCCTTGAGTAAAGGGGTAAGGAGTTATGAAGTCCTGAATTTTAATGATGACTTTGCCATGAGTTATTCTGAAGTCTTGATGAGTAACTTCACTGCTCAGTTCCATAAAGACAACTGCCTAAACAAAAGGAGGGTTTTGTGGCATCTCCTTTCTGCTTTTAACCAGAGTCACTGAAAAGTGACTCTTCTTTGAGGACACTGACTTGTTCAGTCACCTTGGCTGAAACTTCCATTATTTCTTTCAGATAGAGGGTACATAGACCACCTGAGTACTACTCTGGCTGCTAAAATTCAGTTGCAATACTTCTGCTAAATTCAGTATAATGGGATTTAGCTTGATTTCTATGAGTGACTAAGGACAAGACAGAGCGTGCCTAGTCTAAAAACTAGTGCAGTTGCCTTGGAGCTGAAAGATGTAAAATTAAATCCGCTTAGGCTGAACCCAGATTTCCCATATGCTATAAGTGCTGTAAACACAATACCATTGTGCAAAAAGGTAGTTGATAGGATTATACTCTTTTGTAACAAAGTGGTTGAGACTTTTCTCTTCCTTGTGAAACTCCAAACTGCCTGTATGCCTCTTCTCACAGCACTTGAATTTGGTTGTGTCTCTGCTTAGGTTATGTTCAGCAGAAGACTCAGGTAGTGGAAAGGAGCCTTGTGATTCGGCACACTTCATATAACTTTAAGGTCAGTGAACACAGTTATGACTAGCTTTAAAGCAGTTTAACACAATCGTAAGTACTCTAGTATCTTTTTAATATCCATAGTACTTTCATTTTACCAGTGCTTGGTAAGGTTACCTGCCTCAGTAGTTTGCTGTGGCTACTTAGTTTTCACTTTTTTTTTTTTTTTTTTTTTTCACATACTTTTCACAGTCAGCTTTCTGCTTCAAGTTTCCAGTTGTATCACTGCAGTGTAGACTTTGGCTCAAAGCAATGATGGTACTACAACAGCAGAATCTGACAATTCCTGCTTGTTTTCACAGTTATGTGTGTGCCAAGTTTTCCTTTCAGGTTAATCTACTGTTCTGGAGTTTGCTATTATGTGATTTCTTGTAATAAGTATTTTTGCCCGATTTCTCATTCTATGCCTGCAGTTATCCATCAGGGCTTTAGAGCTCTCAACACTCACAATCCAGAAGTGGAAATGAGCCTGCCACTGTTCATTCCATGTTTTTGTACCAATATTAACAGCATGATAGAAATCTAGATTTGATTTGATTTTGTGTGAGTCTCAGCACCACTTAACCACTTATAGGATCTTATAGGATAAATTCAGTTACTGTAAGTATACTTTGATTAAATTACATACTTATGTGTCACAACAGTGTTTCAGAATTTTTCCCTTTCTTCTGTTTTCATCTTCTATGTCTTTGTCATCCTTTTTAGTCTTTATGGGTCTGCTGCTGTTATGAGCATTTTTGCATTATGAGCATTTGGGTAGCAATCACAAAGTTCTAGGTGCTTTCCAAACATTAAGAAGAATGGAAAAGGAAAGAAAAAAAAAAAAACCCAAAATGCACTGTTTCTTGGCTATTGTAATCATGTCCTTGAAGGTCTATCTCAATGTGCTCTCTATGTGAAATCTGCCCGCAAACACGTGGCTTGCTTGATTTATAGCTGCTTATGTTTTTCCAACTGACTTGACTGCTGAAGAACACCAATGACTGCTCTGTTTGTATTTTTTAGCCAAGGCTGGCTCTAGCACTTGGGACTCTCTACACTGGAACAACTTATTCATAAGATTTTATTTTGCTTTGCATCCATCTGCAATTTTTTATTCTTTCCATTTCTTTTTTTCTGTGTTTGCTAATTCCAAATGCTGTTTCTGTTTTGTTGTTCTCCTATTTGGTAGCCTGTCCCTTATAGATTCTCCTGATTGAATAATGGTGTCATTCCAAAACAAAGCAGAAATATGTTTATATGGTTCACTTATTCTTCTGAATTTTTGTTAATATTCTTATTTGATATGACTGTTGTATTATTATGTAGGTTTAGCTGCAATCTTAAGGACTAAAAACATTTTGCTTTTTAATTCCATAGCAATTCCAGCTGTCAGTAGATAGCTAGCAAGAGAAGCCTGTGTTTCGACTCTAAATCTGAAGCTCTTGGAATTCTGTGCAAAGTGCTTGTGAAACAGGTATATGTGCCACAAATAAGGCTTAGTTTCTCACATATCCTAAGAAATTATCACTTATCCTTGTGATTGCTATGCCAGACTTCTCTTGCTTTGTGTCTTCAAAATACTCATCTCTTTCAGGGTATATTCACACTTCTTTTCAGTTGAATGCTCTGATGGGGTCTCGAGACCTGATCTGGCAATCATCCAGTTTGTCCTTGGATTCGAAATTGCTTTTGATCCTGTCTAGGCTATGAGCAGAGTTTTCATTCAGAAGGAAACTGGGAAGTGGAGATTGTACATACCCATATGTATCCCCAGTGTGGAGTCTTACTAGAGATACAATGTGCAGTCTGGTTTAGGGACTGGTGAATGTTCCTGGCTAAACATGATACAGACTCTAGCAATAGTCACTCATATAGTTATGAAGAGCAGTGCTTGACTATACTGAAACTATACAGGATGAGCTCTGGAAGGCGCCGGTTAGATTTTTCTTGAGGCAAAATAGGAAATTATATTTTGGAACAAATAAATGTATAATTAGATATTGCAAGGTGAAAAATGTTCAAGGAACCTGTATCAGTACTGTAGGGGCATACATCATTATCGAAAATCGTGTTGTGTTTGGATATCATAAGGCAAGGAGGAAGGAATCCTTAGTTTTTTATCCTTGTTAAACTACTGACCATGCTCTCTAATGCTCTTTTCTAACATTTGAGTTAAAGCTGATCAAGCTGTAACCAGCCAAAGTTAACTGTAACTTAGACGAGTCAAAGATGGCTTGGGCTTTGTCCCTAGGCAACGTCAATGACTTACATTCAAATTACTCTGCACTAGCCCCTTTTTGTAGAAGATTTGTCTCAGAGGGAGCTCCTTGTAATGGTCCAAAACTGAGGGAGAACAAATTATTCATTAAGTACTGTGGACAACTAGGGATTCAGCATTTGGGTTACATCTCTAGTCTAGTTTTAGTTAGCAATATAGACTCACTGTAGAGATCTGTCTTTTTCCTCCACATCTGCTGTACTTTCAAGCTGAGTTTAGGTCTGCTGTATGCAAAAACAGGAAGTACAAATTAATCAGCAAAAACCTCAAAAGTTGAAATTTGGAGTGTCAAACCTGAGATCTGTCAGGGATGGCTTCACTGTTCTATTGCAGATTTTCTGCCTGACCTAGGGTAAGTCAGCTTCTGTGAAAGGTTTCTTCATCAGCGCAGTGGTTATTGCAGAACTTCCATATCAGATAGTGGTATGAGGTTCTATCATGCTTTGAGAATGAGAGACCCATAAATTTTTTAGACAGAGGAGTGACATATCAATGTTAGAAGCTCTTGCAAAACCTAGATCTCCAGAGCTGATTCAGAGTATCTCTGCAGTGCAGCAGGCAGGGCTACTTCACAGTACAGATCCAAGTAGATTCTTAGAAGGAGGATTTAGGCAATGAGGAGATGACCTAACTGAAAGAAATGGAAGAAGAAGTCCTTCAGCTGTCTTTTCTGTTTTTTTTTTTTTTTTTTTTTTGGAAGGAAACTATGGTCTTCAAGTATGCTCCTTTTCCTATCTGTCTGCCAAGGATATATTTCCATCTTATTTTGCATTTAACTTCCACTTGTAAATCATTGTAAAACAAGACAAAAGTCAGCAGATAGAAATCAGTAGATAGCAAAATGTATAATAATGCAATCCAGATCCTGGATATAAAATGAATGGAAGAATTGATGAAATGAAGTTTACAGCATTCTTTCTCATAATCTGCACACAGCAGAAGAAAAATTTCCATTTCCTCCCTTCTCCTCCACTCATAGGGATTTTTCCTATACCTCTAAACAGTGTTTGACACCTTTGAAGCTTCAGCTGATGATTGTCTTTGCAACATAGTAGAATGGGTTAGAGGATTGCCTTGCATAAGTCAAGCTCCATTCCTGGTGTGGGCTGCTCTGCTGCAAGGCTGCTAGTTCTGTTTCAGTGACATTACTGACAGCCTAGTTAGGCAGACTGGCTTTGATCTCACTTTTATGTTGTTTTGCCGTAATACAAGTTGACTTTATTGGACCAATTAAAATTACAGCCCACCCTTGTTGTCTCCGTAGGGTATAGCAGAGATATAGCAACCTTAAATTAAGCATTTTCACTTATTTCTTGTTTTAATGTCCCAAACCCGAATTTATAAAGTGCAATTTACTAATGACCTTGCCTCTCATTTGTGTAAGAAATGTGTTAAAGCCAACGATTAAAAAGGTATTAGTCAGATTTATGTCATGTTATATTAATATGTGTTTGAAACATTGGTTATAAATGTATTTTAGCTGGTCAAATTTCAATAAAATTCTACTTTCTTTTGTATTCTATGATCTCTTATGATGTTTTGTGGTTTTGCTCTATGCAGTCTAGTTAGAATGGAC